>NC_086448.1:322036686-322636686 GCF_028390025.1 Pseudophryne corroboree
CGTGGACCCCATTACATTAAGATAAGACTGCATAAGGACAATATTTGACATCTACAAGGGATGTATAGTGTGTTTTTATTCATTACATACTGTATTAGCTATTATAATACCACTTAGCGCTAGAGATGAGCGGATTCGGTTTTACTCGGTTTTACTCGGTTCTCAAAACCGAATCTTATTGGCTATCCAAAACACGTGACATCCGTGAGCCAATTAGATGCCGTTTTGAGAACCGAGTAAAACCGAGTAAAACCGAACCCGCTCATCTCTACTTAGCGCCCATACCTGTGCCTTGCTTCCATATTGTTGTATACCTTGTTATTTCAAAAGACTTCTAGAACTTTGCACCTAGAGGTGTGAAACATTTCTATAAAGGGGAAAATGAAAGAAAACAAGTTTCCTCTGACAAAATAGGGTAGTCAGGTCAAAACATTTATGGGTGACCAGACCACATAAGTCAATCCTATCTTCTGTTTTTTTGTTAATGCAATTTATCACTTTGAAACCATTTCTGCTACCATTCCTAATGTAATGGATACATGTACAGGTTGAGTATCCCATATCCAAATATTCCAAAATACGGAATATTCTGAAATACGGAATTTTTTGAGTGAGACTGAGATAGTGAAATCTTTTTTTTCTTCTGATGGCTCAATGTACACACACTTTGTTTAATACACAAAGTTATTCAAAATATTGTATTAAATGACCTTCAGGCTGTGTGTATAAGGTGTATATGAAACATAAATGCATTCTGTGCTTAGATTTAGGTCCCATCACCATGATATCTCATTATGGTATGCAATTATTCCAAAATACGGAAAAATCCGATATCCAAAATATTTCTGGTCCCAAGCATTTTGGATAAGGGATTCTCAACCTGTATTTATATTCTGCAAATAAGAAATAATAATTTAGAGTGCAGATTAGAGTTAGAAAGTGCTGCATATCGCAGGCAATTTGAGTTTTAATCCCTGTGTGTTCTTCCACCTTTCCACATAGCCACTGAGTATTAACTTTTTTTTTAGCAATTTGTGCTACAGTAGTTCTTCTGTGGGACAGGACCATATGGGCTAGCCTTTGCTCCCCATGTGCATCAATGAGCCTTGGGCACCCATGATCCAGTCACTGATTCATCCGTTGTCCTTCCTTGAACCACTTTTGGTCAGGGGCATAGCCCCATAGCAACATTTTGAAGGTGCCCCTGTCACAATGCTTCTAGAGAGACACCTCTCTGTAGTAGTTGTTCATTGTATGCCCCATAATAGTGCCCTAGTTTACTTACTGAACTATAGTAGTGCCTTAGTTAATGTTATCCCCCATAGAACTGCCCTTGTTTATTTTATAGACCATAGTATGTCACATTGTAGGGCTGGCAGTACACATTATGTAATACAGTACCCCTAATTCACATTACTATATACAGTGTCCACAGTTCATATTATGCCACATTAAAGGGCCCCCAGTTCATATTATGCCACACTATGGTGCTTCCACTTCATATTGTGCCACATTTCAGTGCCCCAGTTCATATTACTACATGTAACATTATAACGCCCTCCAGTTCATTTTATACCACAGTAGAAGGAGCAGGTCTAGGGGTGTAACTAGATATATTGTAGGACGAAAGGCAAAAGTTTGTAAGGGCCCCTATGTACCACCCAATGGTTGAAAATGTACACAACACATGTAACTTTAACAGGAAAGGTGGGCCCTTCTCAGCTCTGCTCCCCATAGCTGCACTCCCTGCACCAATGGCAGCTACGCCCTTGCTTTTGGTAGTTACTAATTAATGTTATTCACTTGACCAGTCAGTGGTTTTAGTGTTGTGGCTGATCAGTGTATCGGTGCACTTACCTACCTTGACCTCATTGATGGACAGATAAGCACATTACTATTGATTTTTCGTGTACATGTGTTACCTACTATTTTTTTCTAACTTTTTAAAAAAACAACAACCCTTTTAAAATATATTTTTACTCTTAATCGCGTGGAGTTTGGGACACGTGTGGTTCCTAAAAAGAGCCATATGTTTGTTTTTTTCCACTTTATATTGGATGCATGAAATAGTCTGTAATTGACTACTAAATGGATTTGGCTTCAAAGCAAAACTTTAAGTTAAGCATCTATCTCTGCCACAATAATTTATTTTTTACATAGCAGTAGCAGGCGCCCCTCTTACTGTACTTTCTATTTCCGTATTCTGTTATTTGCGATCCACCACTGCGTAACGTTAAATAAGTACACAAGTATTATTAATTACTTTTCTCTGGACATGTGAGTGAATAAGTCAGAGATTTGCGGAACTTCTCTGTACTCACAGTTATACGATCTCCCTCTAAAACAATAAACAACAGGAACTGTTATTTCAAACAGGAAGAAATGTATTCTGCTCTGAACTGTAACTGGCAACTTTATCAGCTTCAGTCTCACTTGAATGATTTACAGTCTTTTTTCATTTATAGCCAAAGTGTTATCTCTCTGTAAAGTGCATTTATTTATTTTACTGGGAAGTCACCTACAGTAAAGGCTTTATTGATTGAATCTTTGTACACTTTAGGGTTTGTTTGGTTGGCAACAATGATGAGTGGCAGTCTAGCTCATCTGGCAAAGATCCCACAGCCAAAGAAAATATTGTTGTCACGGGAGAAACCTTATACCTGTAAATAAATGCAACAGACATGATACGTGCTGCTAGCCTTTCATGCTCATTTATGGATTCATAGCAACACTTAGCAGCGCATCTCACTCATTAAATTACACTTCACAATCAATTGTCCTATTAGCATGAACATGTAGTTCATATGCAAAACTTTGAATACATCTGGCCAAATTGCATGTTTTACTAAATCTCTAAAGGACATAGGGCCTAATTCAGATCTGATCGCAGCAGCAAATTTGATAGCTAATGGGCAAAACCATGTACACTGCAGGGTGGGCAGACATAACATGTGCAGAATGAGATGTATTTGGGTGGGGTGTGTTCAAACTAAAATCTAAATTGCAGTGTAAAAATAAAGCAGCCAGTATTTACCCTGCTCAGAAACAATATAACCCACCCAAATCTAATTCTCTCTGCACACGTTATATATGCCCCCTCTCCCCCCCCCCCCCTGCAGTGCACATGTTGTTGCCCATTAGCTAACAAATTTGCTGCTGCCATCAGATCTGAATTACCCCCATATTCAGCAAGGTGTATGGGTCCAGTGTACATGAGGAAACAGTAGTTTCCCCATGCTTTTAGTAATGGTCCTATTAACTATTGCTGCAACACAGGCTATATTACTTATTGGTTTTCCTGTTGGCTCCCTTTTGTGGCTCGCATCTCCACTTAGGCCACCTACAGCTCTGTCACATCACTTTATTAATCACTCCCTACACTATATGAGGCTACCTCCTGCTTTATAGTATATATTTGTTTCAGAAGATATTAGTAGCAGGGAAAGGAGAGAACAGATCAGTGGAGTGTTGTAAATTGACTATTAATTAGTGATTGCTTTGTCTCATACCTGAGTTTTGTCTACTTAATTTTTCATCTGATTACCATTTATTGGTCAAATGCTACAGTATTTTGCTTTAGATGTGTTGTCTAATGTGCACAAATGCTATGTAAGTGTGAAATACTATAAAAACCGGCTTAGGTCGCAAATTCAAACCATTGTATATTGCTGATGGTTTTACCCTCCAAACAGCGGTATTTACTATTGGGTGCTTTGGAAGATGACTCTCAAACTGCCGGCAATGTGTGACAGTTTGGAAATACCAAAATGCTGTCAGGTTATGCAAAACAGACAAAAACACGACTTATCAGCACATATGGAGATACAGTACACTTGCAATGAGACTTTTGGCCTGTGTGAGGAGGAACTTTGGCAGAAGGACAGGGGTTGTTCAGCAATATCAAAAAAGGAGCAAACAATGAGCAATTTGCTCCTGGAATAAACAATATTGCAATGCAAGGGGTTCAAATGCATCATTTATTTTTGCATGCAGGGAAAATTACTATTGGTGTCGACCTAACATTGTTGACCTTTTGACTGTCGACCTATTGACCCATAACCACACAGGTATCGAGACGATAGGTCGAGAGTCAAAAGATCGACAAGCAATAGGTTTACACCAAATGGTCAACGTGCATATGGTCAACATGGTCAAAAGGTCGACATGACACTGCTCAATACATGAAAAGGATGACATGAGTTTTTTTTTTTTTTAAATCAACTTTTTCATACTTTACCATCCACATGGACTAAGATTGGGAATAGTAACCTGTCACGAAGTGAGGCAAGCCATGTGAGAGTGTGCAGTGCACTAATTGGCCTTCCACGTGCTGGAAGGGAAAATTTACACCAAATTTTTTTTTAAAAACTCATGTCGTCATTTTCATGTGCCAACCATTTCTGTGTAGATCTTTTGACCATGTCGACCTTGTGCGTATCGACCATTTGGTGTTGACCTAGACGTTGTTGACCTTTTAACTGTCGATCTATTGGCCTATAACCCAAACAAATACTGGGCAACTTTGTTTTTATACTGCAATTGACCCCTTCCCATATCTACATCTCTCTACACATATTAAATCTGTCCTACCTGCAGTGACATACAATGATGAGATGTCTTCAGATGACCTTTGTTTAAGCATCCAGTACCTTTGTAGCCTTAATTATCTTACAAAATGAAAGATAATATAATAGTGTTCACTGATTTTAACATACAATAAAGGGAGGGTTTCTTTGTATTTCTGTCTAGAATTTACAAACTGCAGATTGTCAAATTTTGCGGTAAAAAATCCAGGATGCTCCCCAACATAAGTTTTCATTTCCAGCAAAGCGTGTTTTGTGTGTAATAATTACAGTATATGAAGGGATTCTCCCTACTTTCATGCTACCAACTAGGTTTATCCACATACAAAAACACACTTTGCTGGAATTAAAAAATAAAACAAATAGTTCTGACAGATCAACACCGTCAATTTTTAATCACAATTCACTATTCTTGCTTTTTGAGACTGAGTTACAACTACAGCAATAACCTTTTAACTATTTGGCTGACATGGCTTAATAAATGGGTCACTTTTATATTTAAACTGAACCAATTAAAGTTCTATTCTAAGTAACCTTAGTGTATACTGTCCTCAAATATAGCCACATTCACAGGACATCTAAATAATATACTGATGTCTCGTTTATGTTAGCCATCTTTTTCCACAGAGATAAGTCAAATCAGCCCACAACCTTCATCCGTCCTAGCAACTCTACTAAGCTCAGTGTACCTACCAATGTGGAAGCAGAACAGGACTCACGCCAGATGCAAGGGCCATGGGACCGCAACGGTGCCACTCACAGAGCCCTGTATGCTGTCCAATGCACCAGTCGTGCACCCATAATTATGGCCCTGTAGGTACACACAATGTGGGAGCAGTTTTGGTTGACTATGATTCAACTCTTCATGGGCCAGAGTATACTGTACATGCTGTAAATTTCCATGCTATGGGTTTGCCTTTTAGCATTTTGTCCTTTATCGTTTTTCTTGCAACAATTGCTATGCAGCATTTACAGTAGTTACAATGTCTGATCTGGAAAAACATTTTGCTTTGTGATTCTGTACTGTGCACAGTGATATAATGAATTAGATATTAGTACTAGAGATGAGCGGGTTAGGTTCTCAGAGAACCGAACCCTATCGGACTTCACCATTCGAGACCGGATCTGAGTCAGGCTTGGGTTTTCCCGCCTGACTCGGAGACCAGAACGAGGCAAAACATCATCATCCCGCTGTCGGATTCTCGCGGGGTTTGGATTCCATATAAGAAGCCGCGCGTTGCCGCCATTTTCACTCTGGCATTGGAGAGTGTAGAGCGAGGACGTGTCTCCGTTCTCTCAGCGCCCGTGTCTTGTGCTGTATTTGTCCAGTCACAGTGGTTGTGTCCTCTTGCTGCCATATGTCCAGTGCTGCTGTGTAAGTCCAGACCAGTGGTGCTGTGTTGTGCTGCATCAGTTCAGTGGTGGTGTCCTGTGCATCAGCCATCAGTCATTCCAGTGACCAGTCACAGTGGTATACTCTGCTGCCATATGTCCAGTGCTGCTGTATAATAATTAATAACAAGTCCCTTACAGTGTTGCTGTGTTGTCCTGCATCAGACCAGTGGTAGTATCCTGTGCATCAGCCATCAGTCATTCCAGTGACCAGGCAGTCACAGTGGTATACTCTGCTGCCATATGTCCATTGCTGCCATATAATAATAACAAGTCCCTTACAGTGTTGCTGTGTTGTCCTGCATCAGACCATTGGTAGTGTCCTGTGCATAAGCCATCAGTCATTCCAGTGACCAGGCAGTCACAGTGGTATACTCTGCTGCCATATGTCCAGTGCTGCCTTAAAATAATAACAAGTCGCTTACAGTGTTGCTGTGTTGTCCTGCATCAGACCAGTGGTAGTGTCCTGTGCATCAGCCATCAGTTATTCCAGTGACCAGGCAGTCACAGTGGTATACTCTGCTGCCATATGTCCAGTGCTGCTGTATAATTATTAATAAAAAGTCACTTATGTGTTGCTGTGTTGTCCTGCATCAGACCAGTGGTAGTGTCCTGTGCATCAGCCATCAGTTATTCCAGTGACCAGGCAGTCACAGTGGTATACTCTGCTGCCATATGTCCAGTGCTGCTGTATAATTATTAATAAGAAGTCACTTACAGTGTTGCTGTGTTGTCCTGCATCAGACCAGTGGTAGTGTCCTGTGCATCAGCCATCAGTCATTCCAGTGACCAGGCAGTCACAGTGGTATACTCTGCTGCCATATGTCCACTGCTGCTTATAATAATTAATAACAAGTCCCTTACAGTGTTGCTGTGTGGTCCTGCATCAGACCAGTGGTAGTGTCCTGTGCATCAGTCATTCCAGTGACCAGGCAGTCACAGTGGTATACTCTGCTGCCATATGTTCAGTGCTGCTGTATAATAATTAATAACAAGTCCCTTACAGTGTTGCTGTGTTGTCCTGCATCAGACAAGTGGTAGTGTTCAGTGCATCAGCCATCAGTCATAGCAGTGACCATGCAGTCACAGTGGTATACTCTACTGCCATATGTCCAGTGCTGCAGTATAATCATTAATAACAAGTCCCTTACAGTGTTGCTGTGTTGTCCTGCATCAGACCAATGGTAGTGTCCTGTGCATCAGCCATCAGTCATTCCAGTGACCAGGCAGTCACAGTGGTATACTCTGCTGCCATATGTACAGTGCTGCTGTATAATAGTTAATAACAAGTCCCTTACAGTGTTGCTGTGTTGTTCTGCATCAGACCAGTGGTAGTGTCCTGTGCATCAGCCATCAGTCATTCCTGTGCCACATATTGTGTTATATAACTCCAGAAAAATAATGAAGAACAAAAATTTGGAGAATAAAATAGAGAAAGATCAAGAACCACTTCCTCCTAGTGTTGAAGCTGCTGCCACTAGCCATGACATAGATGATGAAATGCCATCGTCGTCTGCCAAGGCCGATGCCCAATGTGATAGTAGAGGGCATGTAAAATCCAAAAAGCCAAAGTTCAGTAAAAAGACCCAAAATAAGAAATTTAAATTATCTAAGGGGAAACGTAAACATGCCAATATGCCATTTACGACACGGAGTGACAAGGAAAGGCTGAATGTTCATGACTAGTGGTTCAGCTTCACATAACGATGGAAGCCCTCATCATCCCACTAGAAAAATTAAAAGAGTTAAGCTGGAAAAAGCACAGAAAAGAACTGTGCATTCAGAGATGGTATCACAAATTCCCAAGGAGAGTCTAAGTGTGTCGGTGGTTGCAATGCCTGACCTTCCCAACACTGGACGGGAAGAAGTGGCTCCTTCCATCATGTGCACGCTCCCTGCAAGTGCTGGAAGGAGCACCCACAGTCCAGTTCCTGATATTCAAATTGAAGATGTCACTGTGGAAGTACACCAGGATGAGGATATGGATGTTGCTGGCGCTGAGGAGGAAGTTGACGATGAGGATTCTGATGGTGATGTGGTTTGTTTAAGCCAGGCACCGGGGGAGACACCTGTTGTCCGTGGGATGAAGAATCCCATTGTGATGCCTGGGCAAAATACCAAAAAAGCCACCTCTTCGGTGTGGAATTATTTCTCCACAAATCCGGACAACAGGTGTCAAGCCATCTGTTACCTCTGTCAATGTGTACTAAGTAGGGGTAAGGATGTTAACCACCTAAGAACATCCTCCCTTATATGTCACCTGCAGCACATTCATCATAAGTCAGTGTCAAGTTGTGAAACTTAGGGTAAGAGTGTAAGCAGTCCACTGACACCTAAATCCCTTATTCCTCTTGTAGCCAAGCTCCTGCAAGCCACACCACCAACTCCCTCAACGTCAACTTCCTCCTCAGTCAGGAACGTCAGTAGCCCTGCAGGCCATGTCACTGGCAAGACTGTGGAGTCCTCTCCTAACCGGCATTCCTCCGGAGGATTCTTGAGTGGTACGCCTGCTTTTGCTGCCGCTGCTGTTGTTGCTGCTGGGAGTCGATTGTTATCCCAGAGGGGAAGTCGGAAGACCACTTGTACTACTTCCAGTAAGCAACTGACTGTCCAACAGTCCTTTGTGATGAAGATGAAATATGACAGCAGTCATCCTTTTGCAAAGCATATAACTGAGGCCTTGACAGCTATGGCGCTGTAAGACATGTGTCTGGTATCCGCCATTAGTTCAGTGGGACTTAGAGAATTGTTTGAGGTACTGTGTCCACAGTATCAAATCTCATCTAGGTTCTACTTCTCTAGGCAGGCGATACCGAGAATGTACAGAGATGCCAAAAAAAGTGTCCTCAGTGTCCTACAAAATACAGTTGTACCCACTGTCCACTTAACCACGGACATGTGGACAAGTGGAAAAGGGGAGACTAAGGACTATATGACTATGAAGCCCACTGGGTAGATGTATAGCCTCCCGCAGCAACAACAGTAGTGGCACCAGTAGCAGCATCTCGCAAACGCCGACTCGTTTCTAGGCAGGCTACGCTATGTATCACTGCTTTCCATAAGAGGCACACAGCTGACAACCTCTTACGGAAACTGAGGAACATCATCGCAGAATGGCATACCCCAATTAGATTCTCCTGGGGATTTCTGATATCGGACAACGCCACCAATATTGTGCGTGCATTACATCTGGGCAAATTCCAGCACGTCCCATGTTTTGCACATACAATTAATTTGGTGGTGCAGAATTTTTTGAAAAATGAAAGGGGCATGCAGGAGATGCCTTCAGTGCCCCAAAAAATTGTGGGCCACTTTCGGCATTCAGCCACTGCGTGTTGAAAACTGGAGCATCATCAAACACGCCTGAACCTGCCTTGCCATCACCTGAAGCAAGAGGTGGTAATGTCGAAGTCAAAAATATTACATACAGAAAACACAAACGCCACACATTATGAGTAGCTATGCATGCGAATACGCGCAGCGTGCACAGCAATATATGGTAGCATATGCATTCACACAGACAAGCCACAAGGATATATTCAACACATATTTCATACCACACATAAATTAAACATGTCAAGCACTAGATATTATAATGTTTTAAATTATATAATGGAGTATAACATCATGTATATGTATTAATGGAACAGAATAAGATAAATATGTCATGCATAGTGTCAAAATAATCAGGGGAATGCGTGGATATAATTTGATACCTGTGAGTAGGTTGTAGCACATTACAACGATTAGTTATGATTGAATGTATGAATATGAAGCCACAATTCAAATGGGAACAAAAGACATTCCTGCATCTTCAAGGCTGGACGTTGCTTGCATATGAACTGACCAATGACACATCATGAATGAGAAAGTTCCCTCCCCTGGACCAATAACAGAAGACATCTACTCCCCCAAAAATACATAGTATATAGGTGATTCGAGTCATAAGAGGTTCTCTTTTGCTATTTTTTCTGCTGCTGGCAGTTGTTGTTTTTGCTTGCTGAGAAAGAGAGAGAGAGAGATATGGAGCGGAGTGTGCATTGAGGGAAATGGTAATGTATTGCTGGCTGTAACTGTATGGATTCTTTTGTAATAACTGCTTCCTGTGTAATTAAATCTAAAAAACACAGCGCTCTATGATTATACCACCAAGAAATATGTTAATTAATACCAATAATTAAAAACACCTAATCTCTGCTGCTCCCACCGGTGGTACTGTTCCACCAATTCCCAAGAAGCATAGATTATATTTAAACAAGGGAGCGCTGAAAATAGGGTCAATTTAAATCACCCATTTATTACAATCCACATATAAACAGCAAATAAAATCAAGGATAATATCCGGATATTAAAACAATATAGTGCACTTTTTATTCAGTCCCATGCCCTGAGCTCAAATTCATAAATGTCTATTCACGTAGACAGATACGTTCAACCTCCACTGGTTCACATTAATTGTGTCTAGCTGTAACCATGTTGTTTTGAAAATAAGATTGGTTTAGACAAAACAATCTTTTTAATATTTGTAACCAGCCAAGTTGTATCAGTCACTGGAGAAGCTCCTTAATATGTAACAGTAGGGGGAGAGCGCTGTGTAGTGAGTGTATGCACAGCGGTATGCTACGACCCCTACGTCCCAGCCGCAGCGCATCCTTGAAGGGATACTCACAGCCGCCTCGGCTTCCCTCGGGGTGCGGACCGCTTTTTGCTCGGTCCTGCTATTGCTTTGTCCCCAGTCAGGTTTCCACAACACTCTGTGCGGCAATGGGATCAGTTTGTGAAGGAGCTCCGGGCACCGGAATCCAAGTAGTGAACGCCCCTCTAGAGTGTTGTGGAAACCTGACTTGGGACAAAGACACACTGTCCCTTGAATTTCAAATCAGCAGCTTAATGGTAACACAACAGAACACACGGATGTGATTCGTCAGCGTCGTGATGTGTCCATCGTTAGCTGGTCGATCACAGCCACACTTGTAATGTACAGTGCATCATCAAGAACATGATATTGCGGTTCCGAGCCCCCATCTGTAAATGTCAAATTGCTTTCTAACAAATATTTAAAATGCCAGCTCTAATATATATTGTGGACGCCTGCACATCTTATTACCATGTGTTATGAATGTGCGCTATACATCGGAAAACACTGCATCCCATAAGAGAAAACAATACACCCACACATTATCTGAGTTCCAAAGCTCATTGATGTATATATTTGTTATTAAAATGATATGTATTCAATATATCACAATGTACAGTATATATATATATAGTTACATGGTTACAATTTACACAGTAAGCAGTTATTACAAACTAATTCAAATACATACATGGCCAGCAATACATCACCATATTTTGCTCAAATAAAGTCTCCACTCCATATCACTCTCTCTCTCTCTCTCAGTAAAATCATGCAGCAACTGGACAGTCAGCATCTCCACCATCATCTGGGACAAAGAAAGCAGCCGGCTGTGTGTGTGATCACCTATACACTGAGTCTCTTGGGGGCGTATACAGATCTCTTGTTGCTAGTCTAGGGGAGGGAACTTTCTCATTCATGATTAGTCATTGGTCAGTTCATATGCAAGCCTTGAAGACATCAAAAGGGCTGGCCTGAGTTTCCTGTCCATCACATGCTTTAAATGGAATGTTCATTGTTCTCATCAGAATTGTGGCTTTATATTTCTACATTCAATCATAACTACTCATGGCAATGTGCTACAACTTAATAACAGGCATCAAATGAATCTATACATTAATCTGGTTACTGTGACACCAAGCATGACATGTCCATCTTGCTCCACTCCAATAATACACATACATGACGTTACTCCATTATATAATTTAAAACATTATGATGTCTGGCGCTTGATATGTTCAAATTATGTGCTGTATGAAATATGTGTTGAATATATCTTTGTGGCATGTCTGTGTAAATGCATATGTTACCATATATTGCTGTGCTCGCTGCGCTTATTTGCAAGCTTAGCGATTCATAATGTGTGGAGTCTGTATGTTCTCTCTATGTAATATTTTTGACATTGACAACAGAAATAAATTTAAAGGCGGGATAGAAGACATAGTCATACAATAGCAAGTAACTATCTAATTTTAAAAGCAGATTACTATAATATTTTGTTTAAAGTGCACTACCTGTGGGACAAGCTATCAATCAAAGGGAGTAATATTTTTCTGTACAGAAAACATTGTGTATTAGTGTGGGTTGAAAGTAAGTGTGAATGCACTGAACTCCATGACCAATTCGGGTTCCCGTAGAAGACACTGAGTTGGCAGAGGCTTGGTGGCGTGAAGGCTAGTGACCTTACGTTATAGAGAAATATGCAAGTAGTGAGGAAACTTGCGGAGGAGCGTGATAGATTGTAAAGTATTGATTTAAGGTTTTTGGTGTTACGCTCCGGCTGTAGAGCGCAGCTAGTAGAATTCGACTCCTGTGATCGTAGGGCATATAGATAACAAGTATCTATAAGCTGTGTGATTGGACCGCACGTCTGTGATTGTGATAAATGGCGCAGCGTGATATCATTTGCGTTATTTTGTGCAATTGTGTCATACGCAGATGTGATTTGTGTAAATAAAGGTTTTTTTTGCTGAGTTCCTCAGGAAATCTCCCTGGTGGACATTCACTGGAAAGGGTGATCGATAAGTTGTTTCTCGCCCAAGAAAAAAATTCCAGCGGATAGATACCGAAAAGGAATTTTTTGCTGACTCTCGCTCAGGAAAACATTCCAACAGACTTTTAACCTCCACTGGAAGATGTGTTGTATTGATTCTGTTAATACTTCAATAATCCCAGTGCTGAGGGGTCTGGTAGGAGCCTAGTTTGGGTATGCGGGGGTCAATAATGGAGTGAGACGTGGTACTGGCCAGCGGAGGCAGGAGCAGGTGAAAAGCGCTCGGTAAGGACTTTTCATCGTCGTCTCGCGTGGGTCATTTGGTGTGTTGTGTAGAAAAGCCCACAATGGGAGCCAAATGGGCATGCGAGAGGCGTTCGGCAGCCAGGGTTCGGGCTGGAGAGCTGAGGCCAAGAGGGTCTGCTCGGTTTATTGAGGCACGTACTGTGTGAAAACGTGCGGAGGAGATAATGTGTGGAAAGTATGGTCCACACGCAGAGGCTTTTTGTGACAAATGGGTACGAATGACTGTTGATGATAGGGCATCATTTCCTAGAGTTGGTGGGTTTGATCCTGAGGTATTGCAGGTAGGATGTTTAACCAAAGTCATATAAGACAAGAACGAAAACATAATAATCGTTTGAACTTGTAGCAACAATAAATAAGTAGAAAAAAGAGAAAGAAAGTACACCACCATATGTGGATGTGGAAGCAGTTACAGCCAGCATACAAACTATAGAAAATGATAAAAAATAAAAATATGAATGTAACCTTTATATGTACTAATGAATGTCAAAGTTTTATTTAGGAGGAGAAGGCGACCTGACTGGTTTCAGCCATTTCTCATGCACTCAGAGGAGTATCCAACCGGTAAAAGAGGAGCAGTAGCCTTCAGGGGAAGTGGCTGAGAACAGTGGAACTGGTAAGTATGGAGTCATTCAAGTACATGTATAGTAAAACCCAAAAATAAAATAAAAACCAAGAAAGTAACGTCATAAATGGAGAAAATCCTGTCCGCACATTAGTATTTCCCAGTAGGAAAGCGGACAGAGATAGGGTAACCCCTGGGTATTTCTTTTAGTTACCACATAAGAAGTATTCATTTCTAGTAATGCCCCTAGTCAAGATAAGCTCAGAAATGTTTGTTGGACCATGTACAGACCCTTAATACGGGATGAGAAGGATTGAATAAATACTTCGCATGACCTAGAAGCTTGTTTTTTTTTTCTCTTTTGCAGTACTACAAAATTCTCCATCAGGATAAGATCACTGGTAAATACTAATTCGGCAAATGGGAGGAAAAAGAGAAGTGCAACATTACCCTTTGACAAAACCTGCAGAAGTTACGATTGGGCTTCTATGATGCTAAATACTTTTCTTTTTTTTTCTTAGCAGCAGTGGCCCCTGACTAACTTAATCGACAGAGATTTTATGTAAATTGAAATGTGAAATACATATATTGTACTCCCGCTCAGGAAGTACAAGGTATGTTAGATACTCCTCAAAGACTAATGTTGCATTCCACTGTTCTAGATTCATGTCCATCACAGGTAGAGGAAATTATCTCACAGATACCGGGTACCCTATGAACTTAGGATGGACAGGACACTGGCTTGATGGCTGAGGTAGTCCCAGTAGTGACACAGCAAGCACAAGCTTTAAGGGGGGTAGACCAAGTAATTAATCAATACCCAGTAGTGCCCAATCCAGTTGTCATTTTAATAAAATCATCTCCACCTCTACAAACTGATCTGTCACCAACCTCTATTCTGCTTTTCTTCACAGTTTCCTCTTCATCTTTGCGTTCACAAAGGGGGGGTACAATACATGGACCCGATTCTCCCAAGGTTTCGAGGGACAGCCCGTTGGTGAACGCAGACCTGATATTTTCCTTTTCCTTTTTCTCCTCTAGAGATGTTTTTCTTTTTTTTTGAGTGATGCTCATGGTACTCTACATTGCAAACACTCAACAGTTAAATTAACATGCAAATTTGTTTTCCCTACAGGAAAAGGAGGTCTGGAAGGCGAAGGGGTATGGTCAGGAGTCCTCAGGACTCTGGAGAGATGGACAAGGTAAGCCAGTGGACCCCAGGACGTATCTCCCAAGCCTAGCTGAGGTGGCACATGGTCTGACTCACCTAGGGTAAGGAAGGTATGTGCAAATTGGTAAAAGCTTACTGGCATGTACCAGGGTTCTCTTCTCAGGCAAGCAGGAAAGCAATGACCTGTCTTATTTGCATGAGGAAGAACATTTGGTAAGGTAGCACCAATAGAGCCATCCCATACTCCTCCTGCAGATGGACCTTTTTCAGGTAACACAAATCGACTTCATACAGTTAACACCCTGTTGGAATTTGAATTATGTATTGGTGCGCACTGATGATTTCTCAGACAGGGTAGAGGCATTTCCTGCCGCCACAAATACTGCTGTGTTTACCGCAAAGGTAATTGTGTAGAAATTTGTGTGTAGGTATGGTATCCTTAGGAGTAGGAGCACAGTGATAGTTTGAAACTGGACTATTGTGGTGCCACTAGTGTTACGTAGCATCGGAACCACTCCCAGATCTCCACTTAACGAATCACCCTCTTTGAAATGTTTGTTTTGGTTTTTGCTTTTTTTCTGAAAGACAACCTCATGTCATGATTGATCCGCACCATGATCAGAAATACACCAATGAGGTGACAGTACAGTACCTTATCGAGATGAGCCAGCATTTGAGAACTTGACAAAAGAACTTGAGACTGTTGATTCCTGATATGCCAACTACTAACTGTCTTGATTGTGAACCAAGAGACTATGTGATTGTTCTTATGCTCAGGTTGCCTAATAGACAGGTGGGAAGGACCGTACCAAGTTTTGTTGACAGCACGATCGCAGTGAAAGTAGCCGAGAGAGAGACTTGGGTGCACGATTCCTATCGCAGAAAGGTCGGTAGTCTGGAAGGAACTTGTAAAGGGAGTGAGATCGCAGAAGTATCAGCCGAGAGCCTGTTCCGTGAAGACTGAGAGGCGGCACTGTTGAACACTACCTGAGCGTACTAAAGTATTGCAGAAAGACCAGTCGTTGTAATGGATTTGCTATAAACAAGATTTGTTTTGTTCTATCTTTTTTTTCACGTTTTAGGACATTCTATTTTTGTGAGGTTTTTCATGAGGAGCTGAGTGTGGGACTAGAACTGGTTCTGGAGGAAAGAGTGATTTCTTTATAGGATCCCAGGATCAGCCTATCACTTTGTTAAAGTGAGAGAAAATTAAAGGTCTAGTAGTTAAGGAGTTCGGAGGTAACGTGATAGGCTATTGTCTGAGGAATACTGTATTTTGTAGTTATTGTGACCCTATAATTGAAGATGAGTGTATCCAGAGATGTCAGTCTAGCAATAAGGCAGCATTTGACAGACATCCCTTGAGTGATTACCACTCACTAGTAGGTAAGGTCTTAAACCAAATGGAATGTTGGATGTGCTCACAGGTACCTCTAAGACCAAATAATGCAAGATTAGTGCCATATTTTTTTTAGAGTTAGCTGAGGTACTTGAATGACACGGAAAGAGGGAGGGGGGGGGGGACAACTGGTGGACAAGGAATATAATATAACTAGACCCCCTAGTATTAAGATCCACCAGTACTATAGATAAATCCCTGGTATGCTTAAATCTCACCAATTTCAGGAAACCAGGAAATTGGGAGGTAATCAGGAACAATCAGACAATGGCTATTCACACATTGCAGATAAAGAGCTCATTAATATAAGTGGAAAAAAAGATTATGCGTGGCTCTCCCCGAGCTCCGAAGGTTTATGTTATCTAGGAAGGACCTGAACTAATAACCCTTGTTCAGTGATGAAACAGACCTAGCATACGTTCCAGAAATGGAAACAATGTTCAGAAAATAATAGGAATATATATACCATGAAAATTTTATATGTCTCTTTCACGGTTTGTTTGTGTTTTCTCCCTCTACCCAGCAAAACCTCTATTGAATCCGAACATCAGTGCACAAAGACGTAGGTACATGTATGTGTGCAACGTTCGTTCAAATCAGACATCATAGGCCATAGCACTGTCCCAGCATACTCTATAGGTTGAATGTTGTCCCACACCCAACCAGTGGTCCCGTGACTACCGAGTGCATATAGAGGATGTCTCATCCTCCTCCCTGTCTTCCCCAAATAGGGTCAATGTCTGATTTGCAAAATTAATACATACGTGTGTCTAGGTCACCGATTTATGTGTTTGAAATATTTTTCTTCTGTTAATAATTTATGGCTGTTATTGTTTACTGCCAAAGGGTGGACTGTCGAAGTAAAAAATATTACATACAGAAAACATACAAACTCCACACATTATGAATCGCTGTGCGTGCAAATACGCGCAGCGTGCATAGCGATATATGGTAGCATATGCATACACACAGACAAGCCACAAGGATATATTCAACGCATATTTCATACCACACATAAATTAAACATATCAAGCACTTTTAAATTATATAATGGAGTATAACATCATGTATATGTATTAATGGAACTGAACAAGATAAACATGTCATGGTGTAAAAATAATCAGGGGAATGTGTGGATTAATTTGATACTTGTGATTAGGTTGTAGCATATTGCAATGATTAGTTATGATTGAATGTATGAATATGAAGCCACAATTCAAATGGGAACAAAAGACATTCCTGCATTTTCAAGGTTGGACGTTGCTTGCATATGAACTGACCAATGACACATCATGAATGAGAAAGTTCCCTCCCCTGGACCAATAACAGAAGACATGAACTGCCCCAAAAATATATAGTACTGTATATAGGTGATTCGAGTCATAAGAGGTTCTCTTTTGCTGTTTTTTCTGCTGCTGGCAGTTGTTTTTGCTTGCTGAGAAAGAGAGAGAGAGAGAGAGCTATGGAACGGAGTGTGCATTGAGGGAAATGGTAATGTATTGCTGGCTGTAACTATGGATTCTTTTGTAACAACTGCTTCCTGTGTAATTGTAAATCTGTAACCATATATATACTGTACATGTGTTATATTGTATGCATATCCTTTTAATATCAAATATATACATCAATGAGTGTTGGAACTCAGAAAATGTGTGCGTGTACTTGTTTTCTCTTAAGGGATGTAGTGTTTGCGATGTACAGCGCACTTTTATCATATATGCTAATAAAATGCGCCTTGCGTCCGCAACATATATTAACGCTGGCATTTTAAATATTTATTAGAAATATATTTGAACTTCTCAGTAATGAGGTGGAATTCAACACTCTATATCCTTCAGAGGATGGAGGAACAGCAAAAGGCCATTCAAGCCTATACATCCACCTACGATATAAGCAAAGGAGGGAGAATGCACCTGACTCAAGCACAGTGGAGAATGATTTCCATCTTGTGAAAAGTTCTCCAACCCTTCAAACTTGCCACACGTGAAGTCAGTTCAGACACAGCCAGCTTGAGTCAGGTCATTCCCCTCATCAGGCTTTTGCAGAAGCAGCTGGAGAAATTGAAGGAGGAGCTAAGATGGACCGATTCTGCAAAGTATGTGGGACTTGTGGATGGAGCCCTTCATTCGCTTTGCCAGGATTCCAGGGTGGTTAATCTGTTGAAATCAGAGCACTACATTTTGGCCACCGTACTCGATCCTAGGTTTAAAGCCTACATTGTATCTCTTTCCGGCAGAAACATGTGTGCAGAGGTGCAAAGACCTGCTGGTGAGTAAATTTTCAACTCAAGTGGAATGTGACCCATCAACAGCTCCTCCTTTAATTTCTCCTGCCACTGGGGCTGCAATGAAAAGGATAAGATTTCCTAGCCCACCCGCTGGCGGTGATGCAGGGTAGTCAGCAACGAAAGCTGACATCTGGTCCGGACTGAAGGACCTGCCAACGATTACTGACATGTCTACTGTCACTGCATATGATTCTGTCACCATTGTAAGAATGGTGAAGGATTATATGAGTGACAGCATCCAAGTAGGCATGTCAGACAGTCCGTATGTATACTGGCAGTAAAAGAGGCAATTTGGAGGCCCTTGCACAAACTGGCTTTATTTTACCTCAGTTGCCCCCCCTCCAGTGTGTACTCCGAAAGAGTGTTTAATGCAGCCGGTAACCTTGTCAGCGATCGGCATAGGAAATGACTTCCACAAAATGTGGAGAAGATGATGTTCATCAAAATGAATTATAAATTCCTCCGGGAAGACTTTTACCAGCAATTGCCTCCAGAATGTACACAGGGACCCGTGATGGTGGATTCCAGTGGGGACGAATTAATATTCTGTGAGGAGGAGGATGTACACAGTGAAAGTGGTGAGGAATCTGAGGATGAGGTTGACATCTTGCCTCTGTAGAGCCAGTTTGTGCAATGAGAGATTGATTGCTTCTTTTTTGGTGGGGGCCCAAACAAACCAGTAATTTCAGCCACATTCGTGTGGCAGACCCTGTCGCTGAAATGATTGGTTTGTTAAAGTGTGCATGTCCTGTATATACAACATAAGAGTGGGTGGGAGGGAGGGCCCAAGGACAATTCCAACCTGCACCTCTTTTTCTTCTTATCATCATGTGCTGTTTGGGGACTATTTTTAAGTGCCATCCTGTGTTATACTTCCGTATATATGTCCAGTGGTACTGCCATTTAATTCCAGTGATTTTGCCGTATACTTGCAGTGATTTGGATGTATAAGTCCAGTGATTTTAACGTTTAATTCCAGTGATATTGCCATTTAATTCCAGTGATTTTGTCGTATAATTCCAGTAATTTGGACGTATAATTCCAGTGATTTTGCAGTACAATTCCAGTGATTTTGCCATTTAATTCCAGTGATTTGGAAGTATAATTCCAGTGATTAGGGCGTATAATTCCAGTGATTTGGATGTATAATTCCAGTGATTTTGGCATTTAATTCCAGTGATTTGGATGTATAACTCCAGTGATTTGGGCGTATAATTCCAGAGATTTGGACGTATAATTCCAGTGGGAATTGTTTGTGTCGCTTGGCTTAGTCATACAGTTACCTCATTGCACCTCTTCGACATCTTTGCATGAGGTGCTGTTTGGGGCCTTTTTTTGAAAAGTGGCATCCTGTCTGACACTGCCATATGAGTCCAGGGGTACTGCTGTATTAGTCCTGGGGTACTGCCTTATAAGTCCACCAATTGCAGATTTTTTTTAAAATGACAGGGGCATGCAGGAGATGCTGTAAGTGGACCAAACAATTGCGGGAGACTTTCAACATTCAGCCACTGCGTGACACTACTAGATGGGCCAGGTGGTTGTGTCGCTTAGCTTAGTCATACAGCAACCTCGGTGCACCGCTTTTTCTTCTTTGCATCTGTGCTGTTTGGGGCCTTTTTTGGATATCTGCCCTCCTGTCTGGCATTGCAGTGCCACTCCTAGATGGGCCAATTGTTTGTGTCACTTGGCTTAGTCATATAGCAACCTCATTGCACCTCTTCTACATCTTTGCATGAGGTGCTGTTTGGGGCCTTTTATTTATATCTGCCCTCCTGTCTGACACTGCAGTGCCACTCCTAGATGGGCCAGGTGTTGTCCACTTGTGTCGCTTAGCTTAGTCATCAAGCAACCTTGGTGCAACCTTTTGGCCTAAAAATAATATTGTGGAGTG
Source organism: Pseudophryne corroboree (assembly GCF_028390025.1). Lineage (NCBI taxonomy): Eukaryota > Metazoa > Chordata > Amphibia > Anura > Myobatrachidae > Pseudophryne > Pseudophryne corroboree. The sequence continues at coordinate 322,056,913 of NC_086448.1, forward strand.
TGAGGTGTTCAGATTCAGAATATTCTGGAAATGAGTGGAATTGAATGTTACTGAGTTTAATAATACAGTAGGAGCAAAATTACCCCAAAATTCTGTGATTTTAGCCATTTTTATGTTTTTTTCAAAAATCATCCATCTCCAAAACCAAAACCAAAACACGAAAGGGTGGTTTTGGCAAAACCAACACAAAACCAAAACAGGAATGTGGAATTAGAAACAAAACCAAAACACAAAACATGAGAAGTGCCAGCATGAAAAGTGCCAGCCGTACATCTCTAATTAGTACACAGTTTGTATACCGTATGCAATGCATTTAATGGTCAAAAATTCCTATATCCACTCCTCTCTACTTATCTACTTTTTCATATTACTGTTGTTTTCCTTGGAGAGAATGTGAAGCTGTACAAGGTTCTCTAGGAAACATTTCTATCTCTCATGTGACCTGGATAGAATTGCTTGTTACTGAGATAAGATTGTTTATCCCAGGCTTGTGAATCATCTATATGCTGTTTCATCTTTTTTATTGATCCAATTTAACCTTTTCTAGCTATTTTACTTTGACGTTTAAATTCAGGAAAAATGGAGACTTACCAATGGATGCTCATATGATATAATATACAAGATTATCTAATTTGAAAAGGCAAATTCAATCATTCATAAATATCACAGCGGAAACTACTACTCACTCTTACGGAAATTGCAAGTTTTTGAGATGACAACTTTTACACATTTAATGTGATCTTGAAACCACCACAAATCAAGTGAAAACAAATAGACAATTTCAAGGGACAATAAGTGAAAAATAAAACCTCTCTAGCTCTATTATAAAAAGCATAATTTAACTAGAGATGAGCGGGTTCGGTTCTCTGTGAACTATACCGAACATCACGTCCCGAGCCTGGATCCGAGTCCAGCTCGGGTTTTCCCGCCTGACTCGGAAGCCAGAACGAGGCAAAACGTCATCATCCCGCTGTCGGATTCTCGCGGGTTTTCGATTTCATATAAAGAGCTACGCATCGCCGCCATTTTCACTCCAGTCCTGGTGAGTGTAGTGAGAGGATGTGTCTTTCTCCTCAGTGTCTGTCAGTGTCTGTCTGTGCAAGAAAATGGTGTGGCGACCTGCTCTGCCTTATGTGTGTCATTCCAGTGCTGTTTTGTGCTGCATCAGTCCAGTGGTGGTGTCTTGTGCTGCATCAGTCCAGTCACAGTGGTGGCATTCTCTTCAACAATACAATGTCCAGTGCTGCTGTATAAGTCCCGTCCATTGCAGTGGGGCTGTGTTGTTCTGCATCAGTCCAGTGGTGGTGTCCCTGTGCTGCTGTATATGTCCAGTGGTACTGCAGTATAAGTCCAGTGATACTGCTGTATATGTCCAGTGATACTGCCGTATAAGTCCAGTGATACTGCCATATAAATCCAGTCCAGTGATACTGCCGTATAAGTCCAGTGATACTGCCGTATATGTCCAGTGGTACTGCCATAAAAGTCCAGTGGTACTGCTGTGCAAATCCAGTCCAGTGGTACTGCCATATAATTCCAGTGATACTGACGTATAAGTCCAGCGATACTGCCGTATAAATCAAGTCCAGTGGTACTGCCATATAATTCAAGTGATACTGGTGTATATGTCCAGTGGTACTGCCATAAAAGTCCAGAGGTACTGCTATATAATTCCAGTGATACTGCCATATATGTCCAGTGGCACTGCTGTATAAATCCAGTGGTACTGCCATATAAGTCTAGTAGTACTGCCATATAAATCCAGTGATATTGTCATATAAATCTAGTGGTACTGCCGTATATGTCCAGTTGCACTGCCGTATAAATCCAATGATACTGCCGTATAAACCCAGTCCAGTGGTACTGCCATATAAATCAAATCCAGTGGTACTGCCATATAATTCCAGTGATACTGCTGTATATGTCAGTGGTACTGCCATAAAAGTCCAGAGGTACTGCTATATAATTCCAGTGATACTGCCGTATATGTCCAGTGGTACTGCTGTATAAATCCAGTGGTACTGCCATATAAGTCTAGTGGTACTGCCATATATATCCAGTGATATTGCCGTATAAATCCAGTGATATTGCCGTATAAATCCAGTGGTACTGCGGTATATGTCCAGTGGTACTGCGGTGTAAGTCCAGTGATACTGCCACATATATCCAGTCCAGTGGTACTGCCGTATAAGTTCAGAGGTACTGTCATATAATTCCAGTGATACAGCCATATATGTCCAGTGGTACTGCTGTATCATTCCTGTGATACTGCCATATAAGTCCAGTGGTACTGCTACATAATTCCAGTGATACTGCCGTATAAGTCCAGTGGTACTGACATATAAGTCCAGTGGTACTGCCGTATAATTCCAGTGATACTGGTGTATAAGTCCAGTAATACTGCCGTATAAGTCCTGTGATACTACCGTATATGTCCAGTGATACTGACATATAAGTCCAGTGATACTGCTGTATAAGTCCAGTGGTACTGCTGTATAAGTCCAGTGGTACTGCTATATAATTCCAGTGATACTGTTGTATATTTGTTCAGTGGTACTGCCGTATAAGTCCAGTGGTACTGCTATATAATTCCAGTGATACTGCCGTATATGTCCAGTGGTACTGCCGTATAAGTACAGTGGTACTGCTGTATAAGTCCAATGGGTACTGCTGTATAAGTCCAGTGATACTGCCATATTATTCCAGTGGTACTACCATATAAGTCCAGTGGGTACTGCCATATAAGTCCAGTGATACTGCCGTATATGTCCAGTGGTAATGCCGTATAAGTACAGTGATACTGCCATATAAATCCAGTCCAGTGGTACTGCCGTATAAGTCCAGTGTTACTGCTGTATAAGTCCAGTGATACTGCCGTATAAGTCCAGTGGCCAGTGGTACTGCCATATAAGTACAGCGGTACTGCCATAAAATTTCAGAAATACTGCCATATAAGTCCAGTGGTATGGCCGTATAAGTCCAGTGAAACTGCCTTATAAGTCCAGTGATACTGGCGCATAAATCCAGTGGTACTGCCATAAAAGTCCAGTTGGTACTATCATATAAGTCCAGTGATACTGCCATAAAAGTCCAGTTATACTGCCGTATATGTCCAGTGTTACTGCTGTATAAGTCCAGTGATACTGCCGTATAAATACAGTCTAGCGGTACTGCCGTATAAGTCTAATGGTAATGCCGTATAAGTCCAGTGGTACTGCTGTATAAATCAAGTCCAATGGTAGTGCCATTTAAGTTCAGTGGTTATACCATATAATTCCAGTGATACTACCGTATATGACCAGTGCTACTGCCATATACGTCCAGTGGTACTGCCATATAAATCAATTCCAGTGGTACTGTCATATAAGTCCAGTGGTACTGCCATATAATTCCAGTGATACTGCCATATATGTCCAGTGGTACTGCCATATAAATATAGTGGTACTGCCATATAATTCCAGTGATACTGCTGTATATGTCCAGTGGTACTGCCGTATAAGTCCAGTGGTACTGCCATATAAGTCCAGTGCTACTGTCGTATAAGTCCAGTGATTCTGCCATATATGTCCAGTGGTACTGCAGTATAAGTCCAATGATACTGCCATGTAAATCCACTTCAGTGGTACTGCCATATAAACCCAGTGATACTGCCGTATATATCCAGTCCAGTGGTACTGCCATATAAATCCTGTGGTACTGCTGTACAAGTCCAGTGGTACTGCCGTATAAGTCCAGTGATACTGCCGTATATGTCCAGTGGTACTGCAGTATAAGCCAAGTGATACTGCCGTGTCAGTCCACTTCAGTGGTACTGCCATATAAATCCAGTGGTACTGATGTATAAGTTCAGTGGTACTGCCATATAAATCCAGTGGTACTGACGTATAAGTCCAGTGGTACTGCCGTATAAGTCCAGAGGTGCTGCCATATAATTTCAGTGATACTGCCGTATAAGTCCAGTGATACTGCCATATATGTCTAGTAGTACTGCTATATAAGTCCAGTGATACTGCCAGTGCCATATAAATCAAGTCCAGTGGTACTGCCATATAAATCCAGTGGTAGTGCCGTATAAGTCCAGTGGTAGTGTTGCATAAATCCAGTGATACTGCCATATATGTAAAGTGGTACTGCCGTATAAGTCCAGTGGTACTGATGTATAAGTCCAGTGATACTGCCGTATATGTCCATTGATACTACCATATAAGTCCAGTGATACTGCCATAAAAATCCAGTCCAGTCGTACTGATGCATAAATCCAGTGGTACTGCCATTTAAGTCCACTGGTACTGCCATATAATTCCAGCTATACTGCCGTATATGTCCAGCAGTACTGCCAGATAAATCCAGTGGTACTGCTGTATAAGTCCAGTGATACTGCCGTATGTATATCCAGTCCAGTGGTACTGCCATATAAATCCAGTGGTACTGCTGTATAAGTCCAGTGGTACTGCCATATAAATCTAGTACAGTGGCACTGCCGTATATTTCCAGTGGTACTGTCATATAATTCCAGTGATACTGACGTATATGTCCAGTGGTACTGCCGTAAAAATCCAGAGGTACTGCCGTATAAGTCCAGTGATACTACAGTATACATTATGTCCAGTGGTACTGCCGTATTAGTCCAGTGATACTGCCGTATATATGCCTAGTGATACCTCCTTATAAGTTCAGTGATACTGCCGTATATGTCCAGTGGTACTGCCGTATAAGTCCAGTGTTACTGCCGTATAAATCGAGTCCAGTGGTACTGCCGTATATGTCCAGTGATACTGCCGTATATGTCCAGTGGCACTGCCGTATAAGTCTAGTGATATTGCTGTATACAGTATGTCTAGTGGTACTGCCGAATAAGTTCAGTGGTGCTGTCCTGTGCTGTATATTTTTTACTCCAAATAAAGGGGTTATTAATATTTAATCCAAATAATTTTTAGAGGATTTGTCCTGTGTGGTGTAGGGGTACCCTCTCCTTTGCTACATTTTGTTATATAACTCCAGAAAAATAATGGAGTATAAAAATTTGGAGGATAAAATAGGAAAGATCAAGAACCACTTCCTCCTGCTGCTGCTGGCGCTGCTGTTGTTGCTGCTGGGAGTCAATCGTCATCCCAGAGGGGAAGTCGGAAGACCGTTTGTACTACTTCAACTAAGCAAATGACTGTCCAACAGTCCTTTGCGAGGAAGATGAAATATGACAGCAGACATCCTGTTGCAAAGCTGATAACTGAGGCCTTGACAGCTATGTTGGTGTTAGACGTGCGTCCAGTATCCGCCTTTGGTGCAGTGGGACTGCAGTGCCACTCCTAGATGGGCCAGGTGTTTGTGCCGCATATTTGTGTCGCTTAGCTTTGTCATACAGCTACCTCATTGCACCTCTTTTACTTCTTTGCATGATGTGCTGTTTAGGGTTTAGTTTTTATTAAGTGCCATCCTGTCTGCCACTGCAGTGCCACTCCTAGATGGGCCAGGTGTTTTTGTGTTGCACACTTGTGTCGCTTAGCTTAGTCATACAGCTACCTCACTGCAACTTTTAGGCCTAAAAACAATATTGTGAGGTGTGAGATGTTTAGAATAGACTGGAAATGAGTGGAAGTTAATGTTATTGAAGTTAATAATACCGTAGGATCAAAATTACCCCCAAATTCTGTGATTTTAGCTATTTTTATGTTTTTTTTCAGAAATCAGATTCAAAACCAAAACCCGAAAGGGTGGTTTTGGCAAAACCTATCCAGATCCAAAACACAAGCTGGGATCCAGATCCAAAACCTAAACACAAAACACGAAAAGTACCCGCCGCACATATCTAAAATTAACAATATAACATATATAGCAAAATTCAGTGAGAAAGTATTAGACAGAACATATATATATATATTTTTTTTGTTAAAGTTGGAGTTGGTGGGGCAGAGTGGTCTCTATTTAAAATGTTAAGATATAGGCTCTCATTCCGAGTTGATCGCTAGCTGCCGTTGTTCGCAGCGCACCGATCTGGCTAAAAATCGGCACTTCTGCGCATGCATATGCGGCTCAATGCGCACGCAAGACGTACGTTCACAAAAGCCGATGCAGTTTTACACAAGCTCTAGCGATGCTTTTCAGTCGCACTGCTGGCCGCAGAGTGATTGACAGAAAGTGGGTGTTTCTGGGAGGTAACTGACTGTTTTCGGGGAGTGTGTGTAAAAACGCAGGCGTGTCAGATAAAAACGCAGGAGTGGCTGGGAAAACATAGGCGTGGCTTGCCGAACGCAGGTTGTGTTCGTGACGTCAAAACAGGAACTAAATAGTCTGAAGTGATCGCAAGCTAGGAGTAGGTCCCGAGCTACTCAGAAACTGCACAATCTTTTTTTGTAGCTGCGCTGCGATCCTTTCGTTCGCACTTCTGCTAAGCTAAGATACACTCCCAGAGGGCGGCGGCTTAGCGTTTGCACGGCTGCTAAAAGCAGCTAGCGAGCGAACAACTTGGAATGAGGGCCATAGGGTCTTATTCAGGTTGGATCGCAGTGTGTGATCTGGAATGGGTCATGTTGAGTGGTATGCACAATCTAATATACACCATCTCCCTCCACCACGACCCCCTTGTCTTAAGTGCCCCAGGCCCCCCCAAGGCTTAATCCGGCCCTGATTGAATCAGCTATTCAGGAACCAGGGAGCGCCAGAGATGGACACTGCACTGGACGTCTTCAGGCTGGAAAGTATCTGTGGAAAGACACACGTATAACTAACAGCAGGTTATAAGACAACAAAGCACTGGCAGCTTGGGAGTGTCCAGAAGCTCACTTTATACCCCTGGCTGTCCAGGAATAGAATGAGAGTGTCATGTGAACGTGTGGTACCCTGAAAAACATGTATATATACCTTTAAAACATAAATGGAAGTGTTTGCACCTGATGTTTCCATGGCTGGCACAGCAGGGGTTAAGACACATATGAGAGCCAGGTCACGTGTTCTGGTCTTCTGAAGTGGCAAGATTGGACTGGATGGGGAGCAAAGAGCAAGCAGAGCTTTGTGGGAAGAAGGAACGCTCATTCATTTGGATGATTAATAAAGGGACATTGAGTCATTTCTGGAGAGTAAAGACTGAGCCATTTGTTTAAACATTGGAGTACAGTGATATTTTCTAACTTAAACTCAGGATCAATATGTCTTCTTAAGTGCCGCTACACCACAGCCCCATTGCTAAACTGTGGCACTGTAGGATCTTCATCCGTTGTGCAACAAAGACAGTACACCACAGCCCCCGTTGCAACACTGTGGCACTGTAGGATCCATGAGCTACAAAAAATATTGCTGATGAAGATTGGGACAATTTATTTAGGGACATTTAGGGATATAGTGCCCACACCACAAATAAATTAGGATCAATATCCTTCAATGCTCTAACAATAAGAGGTTTAATTGATGATAGGTAACCAAGAAATCACTCAGAATCACAGACAGTGTTATTACGTCTGCATGAAACTCAAGATTGATACTGTTATCCAGGTCATATACAATGTTTAAAATGTATCCAGAACAGTAATGTACTGGTTATGTGTAATAGATTTGCTGGGAGGTATCTCCCCAGCAAAGCATAAGCACAAATAAAAAGGTAATGATTGTCTTATAGCTAGTAAATGCACACTTTGAGGGGAATTCAGAGTTGATCGTAGATATGCTAAATTTAGCATATCTACAATCATTTACTCTGACATGCGGGGGGACACCCAGCACAGGGATAGTCTGCGCCGCATGTCAGTCCTTACCCACCCTCACCCACCCCCGCACAGGTACAATAGCATTGCAAAGCGTCAATACTTTTGTACCTGGCGAGTAGCTCCCTGCCAGCACCGCTCCTGCACTCTGACAAGGATCTAACTGCCTCATCCCGTGACGCAGCGGCTGCGTGTGTCGTCACGCAGCTGCTGCGGAACACCCCCCAACCCCACCCCCAGCAGTCCGTACACACCTCCATTGTCCAGACCGTGCCCTGCCAATGGCGTTCTAACGCCGTTGGCATGCCCGCTGCTGCCTCTGCCTGTCAATCACACACAATCCAAGTGTGCATTTACTAGCTATAAGACAATCATTACCTTTTTATTTGTGCTTATGCTTTGCTGGGGAGATAACGCCCAGGAAATCTATTACACATAGCCAGTAAATTACTGTTTTGGATACATTTGAAACATTGTATATGACCTGGATAACAGTATTAAGCTTGAGTTTCATGCAGACACAATAACACTGTGATTCTGAGTGATTTCTTGGTTACCTATCATCAATTAAACCTCTTATTGTTAGAGCATTGAAGGATATTGATCCTAATTTACTTGTGGTGTGGGCACTATATTCCTAAATGTCCCTAAATAAATTGTCCCAATCTTCATCAGCTAGGTAACGACGGCTGCCATGTGCTGGCGTACTGTGGCGCCGGCGCATGCGCAGTTCTGACCTGATCGCTGCGCTGCGATAGCGTCGTTACGGCAGCCGTCGTTACCAGCGGTCGCTAGGTGGGAGGGGGCTGAACGGCGGCGTTAAGCTGCCATTTAGGGGGAGCGGTCCGGCCAACGCAGGCGTGGCCGAACCGTTCGGGGGGTGCCCTGCGGCGGCTGCATGACGTGTCACGCAGCCGCTGCGGCCAACGAGAGCAACGAGTAACTCCCGGCCTGCCGCAGGAGCTGCGCTGGCCGGGAGTTACTCCTCAAATACAAAAGCATCGCCTCTGTGCGATGCTTTTGTATTTGTGTGGGGGGCCGGCACTGACGTGCGGGGCGGACTAGCCCTGTGCTGGGCGTCCCCCCGCATGTCTGAGTTTATGATCGTAGCTGTGCTAAATTTAGCACAGCTACGATCAACTCGGAATGACCCCCTATATACTTATCGTATTATATTCAAAGCGTGCCCCAAAGAGACAAAAGAGTCTTCTTGCTCCTCTGCAAAAACCCCATGAAATAGTTTTCTCTGAACTACTGTAATTTTTGGTAACACCACCAACAGGGCGCCACTGCATAAAACCCTTGAGGTGAAGTCAGTAGCTTTATGTTGGTTATTACAAGCATTGTTCTACTTTTGATTTGTTTCAGAAAATTCACTAACTACAATCCGATCCAGTGCAGATTCCAAACCACAAACTTTTAGATGTCTAATCAACACAGCTATGGCAAAAGAGTGACTAGCATTCATCATTGAGAGACACCTACAACACTGGCTGTGACACACCATTTATTTTATTAATAATAATAATAATAATAATAATAATAATAATTATAACATCTGTATATTCTCAAAAAGATTGACTTCAAATAACAGAAAACTAAGCAACTATCCTATACAGCAGTATGAATTTGGTGTAATCCCTTGGCAAAGCCCTGCCATCATAAGTGTTTTCTGTTACATGTGCCCTTTTGTTGTTTGTGTACCCTTGTTGAGTACCTCTGCTCCATTTTAGAGTAGTGGTACTGAATTTTGCTTTTAAGGTATAACAATAAACTTTAAATGTTTTTATAACAAACCATTTTGTATATACATATTTTTCAAGCGTGCCCTAACAAAAAGAGTCTTCTTTCTTTTTCTTGTTATGTGAGCGCGGGATTCCTCAGCCTTTAGGATGTTTTAAAACAAGCTATCCGCGGCTCCAGGGTATTACGACTACACTGCCTCTGTCCAGCACAGATGCAGGGAGCGGGAAGATATCGTCACTTAGCGGGCGATGTGATGAAGTCCTTGGTGTTTACCACTAGTCCCCAATGCGTGTCCAAATTTTATAGGTAAAAAACTATTGTTCCTTGGGTAAAAAATTGTACTTCCAGACCGGAAGTGCTAAAAAAACATGTTTGATGTGTATTTATGATAATTTAATAAAAAGATTTAAAAAGATTTATTTGGATTAAAATCTCTAAAATATATGTTAAGGTGCCACTAGTTATGTTTAGTTAGTATTGATTGTTGTTGACAATGGCCCTCATTCCGAGTTGTTCGCTCGGAGTTTTTCATCGCATCGCAGTGAGAATTCTCTTAGTGCGCATGCGCAATGTTCGCACTGCGACTGCGCCAAGTAACTTTACTATGATGAAAGTAAGTTTACTCACGGCATTTTCATCGCTCCGACGTTCGCATTGTGATTGACAGGAAATGGGTGTTACTGGGCGGATGCACGGCGTTTTAGGGGCGTGTGGCTGGAAACGCTACCGTTTCCGGAAAAAACGCAGGAGTGGCCGGAGAAACGGTGGGAGTGCCTGGGCGAACGCTGGGTGTGTTTATGACGTCAGCCAGGAACGAAAAGCACTGAACTGATCGCACAGGCAGAGTAAGTCTGAAGCTACTCAGAAACTGCTAACTCGTTTGTAATCGCAATATTGCGCGTACGTCGGTCGCAATTTTAAGAAGCTAAGATTCACTCCCAGTAGGCGGCGGCTTAGCGTGTGTAACTCTGCTACATTCGCCTTGCGAGCGAACAACTCGGAATGAGGGCCAATGTTTATAAAAATACATTTAATTCAATGTCTATTTTATGACGTGAGGGTTGTAGTGTTTTTAGTTCAAACATCCATCTGCTTTCATTTTTCTTCAATTCTGCTATTAGATCACCTCCTCTCCAACTTCTTTTTATCTTTTGTATGGGTATGAACATTAATCCTGATAGGCCTTGTTATGAGTTTCTGGAAAGTGGTTCGATAAACTGTGTGTAGTTAGTTAATCCTCATTTGATAATGTAGATATGTTCAGCGAACATTATTTTGGCTTTTCTTTTTGCCTGTCCGACATATTGAAGTCTGCATGGGCATGTAGCTAAATATATAACTCCATCTGGTCACATGTGAGATAGTCTTTGTTTTCTGGTGGTGTAGGATTTAAATAGCTTTATCGGTGTTTTGTTGACATTTCTAGTACTTCTGATTCGGAAGTTTCATTTTTTCCATTAGGAACAATAAAGTTTTTACTTATAAATATTGGACTCTGGACAAACAATAGTCTACCTTTAAAAAGAGTGTCTTACGCACGAAAGGCATTTGAGACTAGTGGTAAACACCAAGGATTTCATCACATTGCCATCCAGCAATCCCGGTGCCCACCGAGTGATGTAATCTTTCCACTCCCAGCACCCCGCTGGACGCAGCGGCATTGTAGCGGTAATACACTGGAGCCGCGGGCAGACTGTTTAAAACTATCCCAAAGAATGAGAAATCCAGCGCTTACACCAGGTAGGGATAGGCCGGGACAGGCATCACATCCGGTTTGGTAAACCTTGGATAACCACACCAATGCTCCAAAGACGCTGTAAACATTGTTGTTTTTATATTAACCTACCATTTTATATTTTCACAGGTGCCACGTGCAAATTTAGTGCTCAATTATTGTACCTTACTTGTTTTATTTCATTTGAGCTGCTTTTAACAATAGTGCAGAAAACACATTAACACTAGTGATTATTCTTCATTCCAATTATATTCTTAATCATCTTCTTCATTGTCTTTTTCTTGTCATATTATTATTTGGAATATGCATGCATCTGTGATTAGATTGATTGAATTCTTGAATTATTGAATGTTCCAGTGTATCGTGAGCTGTAGGTAAAAACCTGATTTCCATAATAACATCTAAAGTGATTTTATTCTGCATTACCATTGTCCTCTTTAATTGTCATGTAGTATCCTGTAATCACCTTTCATCCAGAATTCTTTGTGGCACAATAAAAGAATGTTCCTAACGGAGATTGCGATCATCAAACTCACTGTGTGCGTATCAATCTGTCCTACCTCGCTGAACCACCTATAAGGAACAAGGGCCCTCATTCCGAGTTGTTCGCTCTGACAATGCTAAATTCCTTTGTCGTATAAACAACCCTTTATGAAGTCTAAGAACACTGTACGCTGTTTGCTTAAGAAGTACCGTAATGGTACGCTAGTTGCGTAACGATCGCTCAGCCGTAGGCGAGACGCTCAAGCGTCACGTTCGCTCACGGCCCAGTGATCACAGGACACGTTATTGGCTATGACTAGAGTAATGATTCGCTATGGCGTAGCTTACGCTCGAGACCACGAGGAGGTCACCAGCGGTGCAGACGCTCACAATGCTATACCTTTATGTCTAAACCTTATACCAATGAAATACACAGAATACCTTAATGTGAATACAGGGTGTACGTGCAACCTTGTGTAACCTGACTAACTACAAAGCTGCTTGAGTGTCACCGACGCTCAAGTGAACACTTAACACTATAGAAAATACACAGATACTGGTTTAGGGTCCGAAGCCTATTAACTGTATTATATCTAATATACTTGTAAAAAGGGGATAACAGTACAAATGATACACTACAATATAACAAAGACTTCCTAACCACAGAACTAAACAATAAATACAAAAAGACAATACTACACTGACCTAAATGCAATACAATACAATGCTATAATACTATGAGAGATATAAGAGAAAAGAGGAGAGAGAGAGAGAGACGGAGAGAGATGAGAGAAATTGGCTCACAGTAAGACAATGATTACGGAGAGAAAACTTACGCACAAAGGGTATGGTCGCATGCGCCTCGATATCCAGCTCCCGGCTATCAGCAGATAACCGTTGATGAGAGAGTGAAGTTGGATATGGTCGGCCTGCCTATTTATGCCCCACACACAATGCAATCTCATAGTCCCTACAATCCCATTGTCCATTGGCCGAAGGAATTCGGCCCTGCATCATAACAAAAGGTCATAGGGTGATTCATACAGGTGGGCTGTGACGATTTCCAACAGCTCAGGTGGGTGGGAAACTAGGTTTCCCGCCGCATACCTGAGTATGAGTAAATAATAGAAATGGACATAAACTTCTTATGTCCATAACTATTCGCACGAGCGATTAATACGCTCCAAACCAACACCGGAATATTGCTAATTAAATACTCTTCCGATGGGTACCAAACACTGCTGTATGATTCCTGTTAGACCCTTCGTACGATGCAAAGAGGGATTCCTCAGCTCAGGGACATTCTATTTTAACCAAACTTTCAGAATCTATCAAAGGGACCATGATCTATAAACTACATTAATTGTGAACATTTGTAACGAATGAGTCGCACGCTACGACTACATACTCTTTACCGTAAATACGCATACCGTGCGAGCGGGTGCACGCAATAGCGGGTATGCGCAGTCACGGGAAAGCGCACGCATGCGCAGCATGTACCAGTGTGCGGTGCAAATATGGCAGTGTGCATAGAGACATTTTTCTGACTTTGACAGTCCACCCTTTGGCAGTCAATAATAACTGCCACCTTCTAAAATATTTAAGGAGAAAAATGTAAGTCAGGGGTTAATTGATTTCCATGGTGGGGTAAGGAAGAAGAGAGGAGTAGGTGTGAAAAGGGTATGACCTAGTGAGAAAGTAGAAGCATGTGTGTATGAGTCCATGTTTGGAGGGTCATGTATCATCGTGCCGTACGTGTGGTAAATCAAGCTTCGAGGTATTGCGAAGTATACATTTGAATTCCTTCTTATCCCGTACTAAGGGTCTGTGGATGGGCTGTCAAACTCTACCGAGCTCATTTCGGCTATGGTTGTAACAAAATGGGGATGCACATTTTAGTTGATGATACATGAATGGGGGAGGTATGTGGTTGCTGATATCTGTGCCTGTATTCCCTATCGACTATGTGTGTCGTTACCTGAGGGTTGTAGAGATGAAGATAAAGAACACTTATGGAAAATGCAATGATATTCTATGTCAGGGAAATGTACATCTGTCGTCGAAGTTGTGTTCGGTATCTGTTGAGAGTCGTCTTCTTTGCGCTGTATTGCTCCTTGGGCATGAGCAAATAGCTTTGTCTGAGCCATCAGATTTACAAAAAATGTTGGGCTAGCGTGAGTTTAAAAATACTAGGGAAACTGGGGATCCATGGCAAAGTTCATCAAGTGTCCATATCATAGGTTGTCAAAACTTCATCTTTGGTGCTTGTCTGTTGTCTGTATAGCGTCTCGTCAACTTCCTCGTCCAAGGGGGTCTTTGTATCTTGGAGAAAAGCAGAAAAACAGGTGAAAGAAACGGACCGTATAATCGCATTTTCATCACATCCTGGTTTCTATCATTGGGTCATAAATCAAATCCAGGTTAATTACAGTTTCCTCGCTCCTCAAGCTCATCACTTTTGTACTTTGTTTGCACCTCATTAAAGCCTGCCCGCATCTAAATATCAATCCAATCGATATAATGACACCCAAGATACATAGTAGAAACTTTCCAACATCCATTATGACTCCTTGAGCCCAGTCTCCTAAACCGGAGAACCAATTTCGCGGGTTCAACCATGACACCCAACCAGTCAGCTCATTACCTACAGCAGCAAGGGTGAGATTGTGTTTTCGACGAAATTCCCACTTCAATTGGAGAATATCGTCCATCTTTTGGTCTATGACCTCTACCGGATCCTCGGTGCTATTTGTGATATACGTGCAACACTTTATGCCGTACTGTGTTGCCAATGTAACACAATATCCGCCTGTTACTGCTGTAAGATAATTAAGAACCATCCTATGCTGAACTAGTTCTGTTTTGTAAGCTTGAAGTTCTCTTCCAGTGTATCTAAACGTGTCATCATACATTTCAGTGATATTATCTAACAAATCGGCGAGTGCGGAAATGTATCTATAATTCATCACTCCTCGAGCGGTGCGAGTGAAATCTAACGCTACCAGAACCTGAATCCCGGTGGATTCATGGATAAGATCAGAGGCCGGATGCTCTAACCTTTCTGACAGCTGTCTTTTAACTCGGTGCTCGTAATGAGTGTGAGTATAAGGAGCTTGGGCACCACGGTGTATGTCCTTCATTTTGTCATGTGTAACAGTCATCACTTCAGGCAATACTTTTCCAATATAACACAATCCTTCAGAGTTTGGGGCAAGCCACTTGTACGCCTTTCTCCCGCATATGAAATATGCATCATCGGGGAGAACATAAGGGACGGAGAAGGACATGACCATGTTACAAACCTTCCAGGTGAAATCTTCTGACCCTAATTCTTCCATCTGCTTAATGCACGTATCAGTTTGTACGATATGTGCACAGTATCCTGGTGATACCTCTCCAACTCTAGTAATCCTATTTCCTAAGGTATATCGATACCGAAAAGATTTTCCTCTACTGGCTATATGGCGTACGAGCTCTGTATCTGTAGGCATTCTATCTGCTCTGTGTGAAAAGGTCATGGTGTGGTTACTCCATGACACTTCCCAGTTTCCCGGTTTTCTAGGATTGGAGATGTTAAAACATATGAGGGACCTATCCACATGGTATTGGTGGAGCTTCAAACTAGGAGGGCTGGAGATGTTAAACCTCCGGTCCACCGGTCTCCCACCACTTAGCTCAAGTACCTCCCCTAACGTTAAAGGAAATGGTACTAGCCCTGATTTGCTGTGACCCTGAGGTACTTGAGAGCATACCCAACAATCTGTTTGGTTTAACACGTTACCCACTAAGGAGTGATAGTCACTCAATGGATGCCGGTCCATATGGATATTAAAACTGGATTGGCATTTCTTTATGCACCCATCTTCAACCAGATTATCACAGAGCCTACAGATACAATTTTCTTCAGCTAACAATCCATCACAATTTCTTCTATCGGATCGTTTTCTGATACTCGCCTTTGCTTGTTGGTTTGGTTGATCTTGGAACACTACGCCTCCATCATCATAATCGGAACCCATTCCAGAACCTCTTTCGACCTCTATGGTACTCTCGCCTGAACAGACTGCTCTGGTCAACATCATGGTTAACATCAAAATCCGGATCACAGTCTCTTGGGGCAAGTCCATCTTTGAGGAGGAAATAGAGAAGAATGAGAAGGGGGAAAAAGAAATTTCAAGGGAGAGGGGCTGGGAAGTGGAGAAAAACAATAAAAGGGAGAAGGGAGTCGACAACTGCTTTCGGTCTTCAAGGCTCAGGTGCCGCCTCAGTCCTCCTGGAACAGACACTCCAGTGATACAACCTCTACCGTCTGTTCCTTATCACGGGACTTCTCTGGATCAGCAACCTTTTTGCAGTGGGATGAATGGACCCAAGTCTCTCTCTCAGCAACCTTCAATGCTGTGGTGCTAGTCAATAAGACCTGGTATGGTCCTTCCCATCTATCAATAAGACAACCTGAGCGTAGAAAATTTCGTATCATTACATAATCCCCAGGTTCAATGTCATGACAATTACTACCTGGTAAATCAGGAATCACCAACTTCAGATTATCATTTTGACTCCTCAACTGCTTACTCATGTTAATCAAGTACTTTACAGTTACTTCATTGTTACATTTCAAATCATCCTGAGGGTTAATCATGACATGCGGTTGTCGACCAAACAAGATTTCAAAAGGAGACAGATTAAGGGGGGACCTGGGAGTGGTTCTGATGCTATACAAAACAATGGGTAAAGCTTCTGGCCACGTCAATCCTGTCTCTGTCATTACTTTACTCAATTTATTTTTAATAGTGCTGTTCACTCTTTCGACCTTCGCACTCGCCTGTGGACGGTACGGAGTGTGCAGCTTACTATCAATTCCCATCAACTTACACATTCCTTGAAAGACATCACCTGTAAAATGGGTACCCCTATCACTTTCAATGATTCTAGGGATACCATATCTACATACAAATTCCTGCACAATTTTCTTAGCTGTAAACATAGCGGTATTTGTAGCTGCTGGAAAAGCTTCGACCCAATTCGAGAAAACATCTATACAAACAAGTACATATTTCAAATTTCGACATGGGGGTAATTGAATGAAGTCAATTTGTATTACCTGGAAAGGGCCGCCGGCAGGTGGGATATGGGATGGTTCTGTAGGTATTGCTTTTCCAACATTCTTTCTCAGACAGGTAAGGCATGACATTGCTCTTTTACTCGCATGAGAGGAGAATCCTGGGGCGCACCAGTATGCTCTTACCAATTTGCACATCCCCTCCTTGCCTAGATGAGTCAGCCCGTGAGCTGCTTCAGCCAGACATGGAAGGTATGCCCTGGGGGCCACTGGTTTACCATGTCCATCCGTCCAGAGCCCTGAGGACTCCTGGCCATATCCCTTTGCCTTCCAGACTGCTCTTTCCTGTGTGGAACACAAATTCTGCATCTCACACAACTTCTGTGTGTTGATGGTATTAAATACCATCAGTTGTGTGGTGTCTGTCCGTATGGGGGTAGCAGCTGCAAGCTTTGCGGCCTCGTCTGCTCGGCTGTTACCAAGGGATACTGGGTCTTGGCTATATGTATGTGCTTTACATTTGATAACAGCCACTCTGTCGGGTTCCTGTATCGCTGTTAGAAGCCTTTTTATATGAGCTGCATGCGCTATCGGTGTACCAGCCGCCGTCATGAAATTTCTGAGCCGCCATAAGGCTCCGAAATCATGTACTACCCGAAGGCGTATCTCGAATCGGTGTAGATATTGGCTGACTTACCCTTAGCCAATTCACATGCTCTGGTTAGGGCGACCAGTTCAGCAACCTGGGCTGAGTGAGGTGGGCCTAGCGGTTCCGCTTCTATGGTGCCTTGGTCATCTACGACTGCGTATCCAGTACACAAGTCTCCCGAGTCTGACTGTCTGTGACAACTACCGTCCGTGTAGAACGTGAGTTCTGCATCTTCCAGTGGATTGTCACTGATGTCAGGCCTTGCGGTAAAATTTTGGGTCAAATATTCCATACAATCATGTGTATCTTCCTTTGCATTAAATCCTCCTTCCCCATCACTCTCACCTTCCACCCTTTGTGCCTGACCAGGCACACCTGGGAGAAATGTTGCAGGATTTAATGCACTGCATCTCCTTATGGTGATGTTTACTGGGGCCATTAATGCCAATTCCCATCTTGTAAACCTTGCTGATGAGACGTGTCTGGTTTGGGCAGAATTCAATAAGGCAGATACCGCATGCGGTGTATGGATTGTGAGGTTGTGGCCTAGCACGACATCTTCGCTTTTCGTCACTAGCAATGCTATCGCCGCAACGCTACGCAAGCATGTGGGGAGGGATCGCGCTACCGTGTCTAGCTGGGTGCTGTAGTATGCAATTGGCCTGCTGGCGTCACCGTGTTTTTGTGTTAGTACACCTGCTGCGCACCCAGCACTTTCTGTTCCGTATAGTTCAAAGGGTTTCCCATAGTCTGGCATACCTAGTGCTGGTGCCTGCGTTAGACACTGTTTGAGTCTCTCAAATGCTGTTTCGGATTCGTCTGTATGCGAAATCCGATCAGGTTTGTTTGAGGAGACCATTTCCTGCAAAGGTAGCGCCAATATGGAAAACCCTGGGATCCAATTACGGCAATACCCACACATTCCTAAAAACGTCCTGATCTGTTGCTGGGTTTGTGGCAGTGTCATGTCTCTAATGGCTTGGATTCTATCAGCGGTCAGGTGTCTCAGTCCTTGTGTTAGACAGTGTCCCAAATATTTTACCTTAGTTTGGCATAATTGCAACTTGTCTTTGGAAACCTTGTGACCTGTGTCTGAAAGATGAAACAGGAGCTGTTTCGTATCCTTCAGGGATGCCTCCAATGAATCAGAACACAGTAGTAGATCATCCACGTACTGTATCAACACTGATCCACTCTCCGGTTGGAAAGACTGTAAACAATCATGCAAAGCTTGAGAAAATATACTTGGACTATCTATGAAACCTTGGGGTAACCGAGTCCACGTGTATTGGACTCCTCTGTATGTGAATGCAAACAAATATTGGCTGTCAGGGTGCAGAGGTACCGAAAAGAATGCGGAGCAGAGGTCAATAACAGTGAAAAATTTGGCAGTGGGAGGAATTTGCATTAGGATGACAGCTGGATTAGGCACTACGGGGAACTGACTCTCAACTATTTTGTTAATCCCCCTTAGATCCTGCACTAGCCTGTAACCCCTCCCCCCACTCTTTTTAACAGGGAAGATGGGACTATTTGCTGTGCTGGACGTTCTTACTAGAATGCCCTGTTGTAGCAAGCGCTCTATTACTGGGAAAACTCCTAACTCCACCTCTGGCTTCAGAGGATACTGTGGGATTTTTGGAGCTATCCTACCATCTTTTACTTGTACAACTACTGGAGCTACGTTTGCCATTAATCCAGTGTCCTGTCCATCTTTTGTCCAAAGTGACTCTGGTATCTGAGATGTCATCTCTTCTACTTGGGATGGGTTCCTATTTGTCATAATGGAATGTGACATTAATTTTGATGGGGAGTCTAACATGTCTCGTACTTCCTGAGCGTGATTCTCAGGGATGTCCAAGAATACACCTTCAGGAGTACAATAAATGACGCAACCCATTTTACATAGTAAGTCTCTTCCCAGGAGATTAGTTGGTGCCGATGCAGCCAGCAAAAAGGAATGCTTGGTATGCAAAGGCCCTATTGTAATCTCGGCTGGTTTGCTAACAGGGTAGTGCTGGACTACTCCTGTTACTCCCATGGCTGGAATTGTCCTACCAGTGGTTCTCATGCCCACTGTCGAATTTATCACTGACTTGGCCGCCCCTGTGTCTACAAGAAAGTTTAAAGTTTTACCAGCTACATTGATTGCAATCTCTGGTTCGCTTCCAAGACTAGCAATCAACTTAACTGGGTGCAGATTACAGGTATGGCCACACCCCTATTGGGTATGCTGACCTCCCTGAATCCTGCTGGCAGCGACTACTTGTGCGGGGGTTAGCTGGGAACTACCAGAGGCATGCCAATCTCTGTTCGGGGGATATCTTTTTGTTTCCCCTGTATGTGGCTCAAAACTCCGCCTCTGTGGACCCTGCTCCCAATGTCGTGTGTCGTGTCGTTGTCTAGGGGGTTGAAAAGATCTTTGTACACTCTTTGTTCTACATTCTCGTGCATAGTGTCCCGGTCTGTTACAAGAAAAACATGTTATTACACTTGCCTTACCCACAGGATTCGGTGGTACATACGCAGGCTGCCTTGTGGTCAGCGCCTGTATACTTACGGACATCAACTTATCACTTTGCGATTCCCTGTGCCTAGTGATGTTTCTGTCGTGATCAATAGCAGCCTCTCTCAATGTGGACACTGACAGACCTCGCCAACATGGCTGCGTGGTCTGTACCCTAGCTTTTAATGTTTCTTTCAAACCATCCATCAGTACAGATACTGCTACTTCTCGATGGTTTGGGTTGGTCTTAATGTCTTCTATACCAGTGTACTTTGCCATTTCTAATAGTGCCCGGTGAAAATATTCTGTTGCCGTTTCGGACTCCTTTTGCTTAATGGAGAATATCTTGTTCCATTTAACAATGGCTGGGAAATACTCCTTTAGCTGTAAATTTATCCTTTTTACATTATCCTTGTTGTACACGTCTGTAAGCGGTACATCTTTATCCAATGCACAGTCAGCTAAAAATTGAGTTGCGTCGACATTGGAAGGTAAACAAGCTCTTAGCAGTATCTGCCAATCCTTGTTGTTGGGTTCTACAGTGTTACCTAGATCCCTGATGTATTTTTGGCTAGCAACTAAGTCCTTTCTGGGGTCAGGAAATTCGGACACTATTGTTCTTAATTCCATTCTGGAAAATGGAGTGTACATGGCAATGTTCCTTATGGGAGTGGCTCCAGACACATCTGTTTTTCCATTGGGAACTGCTATTACCCTTACAGGAGCAATTCTAACAGCCTCCTCATTCTGCATAGATTCTACAACTTGTGGTACAATTGTTTCAGTGTAGTGCATGGTGCCGTACTTACCCGTTGACACGACCTCACCTATCCCTCCGCTAGGGGCTTTCACTAATCTCGTGGGTGTCGCTGTGCCTACTGTGGTCTCTGCTATGGTGGCTGCAAGAGAGAGAGCTGAAATTGTTGCTGAATCGTCTTCTTGATCACACTCCTGAGGAAGGTTCAAAACAGGGTACATCTTGCACGGGTTAATACTTGCATGAGTTATTTGGTTAACATCATTAACATTTACAGGGTTACTAAGAGTTTGTGTTTTACAACCCAGTGCGTTTCTCTCCGCAATCAACTTCTCTCCTGCAATGTATGGTGGAGGAGGAGCTGTGGCTATCAGCTTCCTGACTGCCCCAGATCCTGCCGCCAGAGCCAAACCTCTCTGTATCTCACCTTCCTGGTGCCATAACTGTAAATAATCATGATGTTGAATTCGTCTCTTTGTTGATTTTACGAGACATATCCTCCTCCTTAAATTTTGTAACACTTCTGGACTAAAGCTACCTATTCTTGGGAATTTGTCCCTGTCTTGTACAGTCATTCTTTCCCATTCATCACATAAAGATTCGGTGTGACTTCCATATTTTTCACACATTACATATCGTGCCGACCCAACTGGTCGGTTCACAGAATCAACCTGAACCAAGGTTGATCGCCCCCTACCTGAGCAACTGGCCCCCATAGTCTGCAGGTGTTGCTTAGTCCTCCTTGGATTTCTGTATCAAGGTTTTCAGCAAGCCTTTACAGACAACCAAATTACTCCACAGTAGGCCGGCGGTGGCGGTTTACCGAGTACCCCACTCACTCGCCCACCTCGACCAATACGACCTGATCACACCGACGTGGTGCTGGCGTACTCGATACAGGGCCCTACCAAAAACCTTCTGTTTACTGGAACATATGAGGGTTACCCGCAGGACACTTACTCTTTCCAGTAAAGGTGGGGTTGTTAGATAGTTCCTGAGTGACCAGCGAACTTCCCTTTAAAAATAAAAAATTACACAAATCACGTCAGAATGTACAAATAGCGTTTGTGACCACTTTACTCTAATGGTATTAGGTCAGATTACTAACTACTGCACACAATTACGTGCGGTCCAATCGTTCAGTACCTAAGCACTACCTGTTATGTACTGAGAGATTTAATGGAATCGATGTTTCCGGCCGCGATTCCTTCAGCATGAGCTTATGGCCTATATGGGTTCTGCACCAACACCCCAGGCGTTGTGCCTCTTGTACCTTTATAGCGGACCTTTTAGTACCTTGTGACCTCCTGGTCTTGTTACCTTATGACCTCCTGGTCTTGTTACCTTATGGTCCGCTATACTCTAATGCTCAAATATTATTTAACCAGGGATGCCTCCCTAGCCACCGTATATGTCACTTACACGTATGTCCCTTGACGAGTACCCGACTTTCCTTTTGGTTCCACCTTAAAGTTGTATAAACTTATGTATAAAAAAAAAAAAAAAACCACACTCACTCAACACATGTACACTTTTGTTTCTATATCTATTTCTGCGCAGAAATTGTCTTCAGTCCAACAGTGTTACCAATTAGGAGCAGGATCTGTTAAACTAAATTTCAGATTTTTCCAAAAATAGATTTGCGTTATTTACCGCTTCGCGTTATCTACCGCTGTGCGTTACTTATCGCCTTTGCGCTAATTCTCGCTTTGCGCTAATTCAACTTTTCGTGACTTGAGCTACGTGGGCGTAACCGGACGCTACGTTGCGTAATGTACGCTGCGTGCGTCTGCCTTTTGGATTGCGTACGCTAGTCTTTGTTAGCGACACGTGTACGCAATGCAAAGATCCACCGTAACACAATATATACTTTTATCAATGTAAATGATCCCTGATCATCTACCGCAATCCACACTGACTGCCTTGTCTCCTAGACAAATCGTGTGTTGTTCTATACTTTAACTATTACCTCTAATATGAAATAACAGCAAATCTCTTTTTAGCACTTTCTATCAACTATAAAAATTGGCAAACAGGAATAGTGATATACGAAATTGAAAAAGAAATGCAGATAAATGTATGCGTGCGTGTATACGCAAGACAGAAGAGAAATAAAACAGTTTTAAAAGACACAAGCGTTTTGTTCTTACTTCCGGTTCCCGGATTCCTTCAGCACTCTTTATCTAAGCGAAGCAGACGCTTATCCCGTCAGCACTGCGAGACAACCTCCCACCCTTTGCTGGGGGGATAATGTCTGCTGATCTACCTAGTGCAGATATGAGAAGGATAGGACGAGTCCCCAATTGACAATGCTAAATTCCTTTGTCGTATAAACAACCCTTTATGAAGTCTAAGAACACTGTACGCTGTTTGCTTAAGAAGTACCGTAATGGTACGCTAGTTGCGTAACGATCGCTCAGCCGTAGGCGAGACGCTCAAGCGTCACGTTCGCTCACGGCCCAGTGATCACAGGACACGTTATTGGCTATGACTAGAGTAATGATTCGCTATGGCGTAGCTTACGCTCGAGACCACGAGGAGGTCACCAGCGGTGCAGACGCTCACAATGCTATACCTTTATGTCTAAACCTTATACCAATGAAATACACAGAATACCTTAATGTGAATACAGGGTGTACGTGCAACCTTGTGTAACCTGACTAACTACAAAGCTGCTTGAGTGTCACCGACGCTCAAGTGAACACTTAACACTATAGAAAATACACAGATACTGGTTTAGGGTCCGAAGCCTATTAACTGTATTATATCTAATATACTTGTAAAAAGGGGATAACAGTACAAATGATACACTACAATATAACAAAGACTTCCTAACCACAGAACTAAACAATAAATACAAAAAGACAATACTACACTGACCTAAATGCAATACAATACAATGCTATAATACTATGAGAGATATAAGAGAAAAGAGGAGAGAGAGAGAGAGACGGAGAGAGATGAGAGAAATTGGCTCACAGTAAGACAATGATTACGGAGAGAAAACTTACGCACAAAGGGTATGGTCGCATGCGCCTCGATATCCAGCTCCCGGCTATCAGCAGATAACCGTTGATGAGAGAGTGAAGTTGGATATGGTCGGCCTGCCTATTTATGCCCCACACACAATGCAATCTCATAGTCCCTACAATCCCATTGTCCATTGGCCGAAGGAATTCGGCCCTGCATCATAACAAAAGGTCATAGGGTGATTCATACAGGTGGGCTGTGACGATTTCCAACAGCTCAGGTGGGTGGGAAACTAGGTTTCCCGCCGCATACCTGAGTATGAGTAAATAATAGAAATGGACATAAACTTCTTATGTCCATAACTATTCGCACGAGCGATTAATACGCTCCAAACCAACACCGGAATATTGCTAATTAAATACTCTTCCGATGGGTACCAAACACTGCTGTATGATTCCTGTTAGACCCTTCGTACGATGCAAAGAGGGATTCCTCAGCTCAGGGACATTCTATTTTAACCAAACTTTCAGAATCTATCAAAGGGACCATGATCTATAAACTACATTAATTGTGAACATTTGTAACGAATGAGTCGCACGCTACGACTACATACTCTTTACCGTAAATATGCATACCGTGCGAGCGGGTGCACGCAATAGCGGGTATGCGCAGTCACGGGAAAGCGCACGCATGTGCAGCATGTACCAGTGTGCGGTGCAAATATGGCAGTGTGCATAGAGACATTTTTCTGACTTTGACAGCTCGTTAGTGGTTTTCGCAATGGATCGATTTGTCGCAAACTGCGCATGCGCAATGTTCGCAGAGCGCATGCGCTTAGTTATTTTACTCAAAAGTTAGGTATTTTACTCACGGCATAACGAGGAATTTTCATCGTTCTGGTGATCGGAGTGTGATTGACAGGAAGTGGGTGTTTCTGGGTGGAAACTGGCCGTTTTATGGGTGTGTGCTGAAAAACGCTGCAGTTTCTGGGAAAAACGCAGGAGTGGCTGGAGAAACGGGGGAGTGTCTGAGCGAACGCTGGGTGTGTTTGTGACGTCAAACCAGGAACGAAACTGACTGAACTGATCGCAGTGGCAGAGTAAGTCCCGAGTTACTCAGAAACTGCAAAGAAATTTCTATTCGCAATTATTCGAATCTTTCGTTCGCAATTCTGCTAAGCTAAGATACACTGCCAGTAGGCGGCGGCTTAGCATGTGCAATGCTAAAAGCAGCTAGCGAGCGAACAACTCGGAATGAGGGCCCAGGTACGGGAAACAACATCTTAGGGAAAGGGTCCATCATAAAGTGACCTAACACCTGTGATACCTCTTCCGACCACTTAGACACCTGCCAACACTGGGGTGTTAGAGACTGGCTTCTGGTTGGTGTTTGGCTGATCATCTGATCCAGACTGTCATCACTGCGCACATCATTGATCCTGGAGGGAACTCTGGCATGGAGCATACCGCAGAGTGCATAGCAGGCACTAAAGGACTGAAAGCAATACATTCATATGGGCCCTCATTCCGAGTTGATCGGTCGCAAGGCGAATTTAGCAGAGTTACACACGCTAAGCCGCCGCCTACTGGGAGTGTATCTTAGCATCTTAAAATTGCGACCGATGTATTCGCAATATTGCGATCACAAACTACTTAGCAGTTTTAGAGTAGCTTCAGACTTACTCTGCCTGTGCGATCAGTTCAGTGCTTTTCGTTCCTGGTTTGACGTCACAAACACACCCAGCGTTCGCCCAACCACTCCCCCGTTTCTCCGGCCACTCCTGCGTTTTTTCCGGAAACGGTAGCGTTTTCAGCCACACGCCCATAAAACGCCGTGTTTCCGCCCAGTAACACCCATTTCCTGTCAATCACATTACGATCGCCGGAGCGATGAAAAAGCCCTGAGTAAAAATACTTTCTTCATAGCAAAGATACTTGGCGCAGTCGCAGTGCGAATATTGCGCATGCGCACTAAGCGGAATTTCACTGCGATGCGATGAAAAATACCGAGCGAACGACTCGGAATGAGGGCCATGATCTCTGCAATTCAGATCCAGCACTGTTAGCTGGACTGCAGTCTCTGCTGTAATCAGTATCCTGCAGATTTCACAAAGAGAGAACAATCAGGTATATAATCAGCCAGGAAGGAGACCTATACCCCTTTCACACTGACAGCAATATCCCGGGTTATTTCATGTAGACACACAGCAACCCGAGATATTGTGCAGTGTGAAAGAATCCAGTTGAAATAACCCAAGTTCAGCAACCCAGCATTTCATCCTGTATATCAACCAGGGTTGAACAGGAGTTCAAACCAGGTGACGGTACAGTGTCACATACTATTACCTTTAGTAACCAAGTGGCGAGCGAAGCGACCCACCGGGCCCGAAGCGTGGCGAGTAACACATTTGGGTAAAAGATATTTAAAAACACAAAATAACACCCAATTTTTTTTGTGTTGACAGAGCCTTGTGGGACACCTACTGTTAGTGGAAGTGGGGGGAGGGGGGGGTAGACATGAAAGGAGACACAGAAGGAGTGGTCAGAGAGGTAGGAGGATAGACAGGAGAGAGCAGTATCATGCAGACCAATGGGGGTGTTCCACAGTGTCAAAAGCAGCAAAGAGGTCAAGGAGAATATGCAGAGAGTAGTGGCCCCTGGATTTGGCAGCATGGAGGTCATTGCAGACTTTCATGAGGACAGTTTCAGTGGAGTGAAGAGGATGGACGCCAGATTGAAATGGGTCAAGAAGAGAGTGGGAGGAAAGAAATGCAGTAGGACAGTTGTAGACAATACGGTCGAGGAGTTGGAGGCAAAAGGGAGGAGAGAGATTGGTCAGTAGTTGGAGAAAGTGTTAGGATCAAGGGCAGGTTTTTTAAGATTAGGGGAGACAAGGGTATGCTTGAAGGCAAAGGGGACAGTGCCTGATGAGAAGGAGAGATTGAGGAGGTGGGTAAGATGAGAACAGGCAGAAGGAGAGAGGTAGTGGAGGATGCGGGAGCAGATTAGTGATGAGCGCCTGAAATTTTTCGGGTTTTGTGTTTTGGTTTTGGGTTCGGTTCCGCGGCCGTGTTTTGGGTTCGACCGCGTTTTGGCAAAACCTCACCGAATTTTTTTTGTCGGATTCGGGTGTGTTTTGGATTCGGGTGTTTTTTTCAAAAAACCCTAAAAAACAGCTTAAATCATAGAATTTGGGGGTCATTTTGATCCCATATTATTATTAACCTCAAAAACCATAATTTCCACTCATTTTCAGTCTATTCTGAATACCTCACACCTCACAATATTATTTTTAGTCCTAAAATTTGCACCGAGGTCGCTGGATGACTAAGCTAAGCGACCCTAGTGGCCGACACAAACACCTGGCCCATCTAGGAGTGGCACTGCAGTGTCACGCAGGATGTCCCTTCCAAAAAACCCTCCCCAAACAGCACATGACGCAAAGAAAAAAAGAGGCGCAATGAGGTAGCTGTGTGAGTAAGATTAGCGACCCTAGTGGCCGACACAAACACCGGGCCCATTTAGGAGTGGCACTGCAGTGTCACGCAGGATGTCCCTTCCAAAAAACCCTCCCCAAACAGCACATGACGCAAAGAAAAAAAGAGGCGCAATGAGGTAGCTGTGTGAGTAAGATTAGCGACCCTAGTGGCCGACACAAACACCGGGCCCATCTAGGAGTGGCACTGCAGTGTCACGCAGGATGGCCCTTCCAAAAAACACTCCCCAAACAGCACATGACGCAAAGAAAAAAAGAGGCGCAATGAGGTAGCTGACTGTGTGAGTAAGATAAGCGACCCTAGTGGCCGACACAAACACCGGGCCCATTTAGGAGTGGCACTGCAGTGTCACGCAGGATGTCCCTTCCAAAAAACCCTCCCCAAACAGCACATGACGCAAAGAAAAAAAGAGGCGCAATGAGGTAGCTGTGTGAGTAAGATTAGCGACCGTAGTGGCCGACACAAACACCGGGCCCATTTAGGAGTGGCACTGCAGTGTCACGCAGGATGTCCCTTCCAAAAAACCCTCCCCAAACAGCACATGACGCAAAGAAAAAAAGAGGCGCAATGAGGTAGCTGTGTGAGTAAGATTAGCGACCCTAGTGGCCGACACAAACACCGGGCCCATCTAGGAGTGGCACTGCAGTGTCACGCAGGATGGCCCTCCCAAAAAACACTCCCCAAACAGCACATGACGCAAAGAAAAAAAGAGGCGCAATGAGGTAGCTGACTGTGTGAGTAAGATAAGCGACCCTAGTGGCCGACACAAACACCGGGCCCATTTAGGAGTGGCACTGCAGTGTCACGCAGGATGTCCCTTCCAAAAAACCCTCCCCAAACAGCACATGACGCAAAGAAAAAAAGAGGCGCAATGAGGTAGCTGTGTGAGTAAGATTAGCGACCGTAGTGGCCGACACAAACACCGGGCCCATTTAGGAGTGGCACTGCAGTGTCACGCAGGATGTCCCTTCCAAAAAACCCTCCCCAAACAGCACATGACGCAAAGAAAAAAAGAGGCGCAATGAGGTAGCTGTGTGAGTAAGATTAGCGACCCTAGTGGCCGACACAAACACCGGGCCCATCTAGGAGTGGCACTGCAGTGTCACGCAGGATGGCCCTTCCAAAAAAACCTCCCCAAACAGCACATGACGCAAAGAAAAAAAGAGGCGCAATGAGGTAGCTGTGTGAGTAAGATTAGCGACCCTAGTGGCCGACACAAACACCGGGCCCATTTAGGAGTGGCACTGCAGTGTCACGCAGGATGTCCCTTCCAAAAAACCCTCCCCAAACAGCACATGACGCAAAGAAAAAAAGAGGCGCAATGAGGTAGCTGTGTGAGTAAGATTAGCGACCCTAGTGGCCGACACAAACACCGGGCCCATCTAGGAGTGGCACTGCAGTGTCACGCAGGATGGCCCTTCCAAAAAACACTCCCCAAACAGCACATGATGCAAAGAAAAAAAGAGGCGCAATGAGGTAGCTGACTGTGTGAGTAAGATAAGCGACCCTAGTGGCCGACACAAACACCGGGCCCATTTAGGAGTGGCACTGCAGTGTCACGCAGGATGTCCCTTCCAAAAAACCCTCCCCAAACAGCACATGACGCAAAGAAAAAAAGAGGCGCAATGAGGTAGCTGTGTGAGTAAGATTAGCGACCGTAGTGGCCGACACAAACACCGGGCCCATTTAGGAGTGGCACTGCAGTGTCACGCAGGATGTCCCTTCCAAAAAACCCTCCCCAAACAGCACATGACGCAAAGAAAAAAAGAGGCGCAATGAGGTAGCTGTGTGAGTAAGATTAGCGACCCTAGTGGCCGACACAAACACCGGGCCCATCTAGGAGTGGCACTGCAGTGTCACGCAGGATGGCCCTTCCAAAAAACACTCCCCAAACAGCACATGACGCAAAGAAAAAAAGAGGCGCAATGAGGTAGCTGACTGTGTGAGTAAGATAAGCGACCCTAGTGGCCGACACAAACACCGGGCCCATTTAGGAGTGGCACTGCAGTGTCACGCAGGATGTCCCTTCCAAAAAACCCTCCCCAAACAGCACATGACGCAAAGAAAAAAAGAGGCGCAATGAGGTAGCTGTGTGAGTAAGATTAGCGACCGTAGTGGCCGACACAAACACCGGGCCCATTTAGGAGTGGCACTGCAGTGTCACGCAGGATGTCCCTTCCAAAAAACCCTCCCCAAACAGCACATGACGCAAAGAAAAAAAGAGGCGCAATGAGGTAGCTGTGTGAGTAAGATTAGCGACCCTAGTGGCCGACACAAACACCGGGCCCATCTAGGAGTGGCACTGCAGTGTCACGCAGGATGGCCCTTCCAAAAAACCCTCCCCAAACAGCACATGACGCAAAGAAAAAAAGAGGCGCAATGAGGTAGCTGACTGTGTGAGTAAGATAAGCGACCCTAGTGGCCGACACAAACACCGGGCCCATTTAGGAGTGGCACTGCAGTGTCACGCAGGATGTCCCTTCCAAAAAACCCTCCCCAAACAGCACATGACGCAAAGAAAAAAAGAGGCGCAATGAGGTAGCTGACTGTGTGAGTAAGATAAGCGACCCTAGTGGCCGACACAAACACCGGGCCCATTTAGGAGTGGCACTGCAGTGTCACGCAGGATGTCCCTTCCAAAAAACCCTCCCCAAACAGCACATGACGCAAAGAAAAATAAAAGAAAAAAGAGGTGCAAGATGGAATTGTCCTTGGGCCCTCCCACCCACCCTTATGTTGTATAAACAAAACAGGACATGCACACTTTAACCAACCCATCATTTCAGTGACAGGGTCTGCCACACGACTGTGACTGATATGACGGGTTGGTTTGGACCCCCCCCAAAAAAGAAGCAATTAATCTCTCCTTGCACAAACTGGCTCTACAGAGGCAAGATGTCCACCTCATCATCATCCTCCGATATATCACCGTGTACATCCCCCTCCTCACAGATTATCAATTCGTCCCCACTGGAATCCACCATCTCAGCTCCCTGTGTACTTTGTGGAGGCAATTGCTGCTGGTCAATGTCTCCGCGGAGGAATTGATTATAATTCATTTTAATGAACATCATCTTCTCCACATTTTCTGGATGTAACCTCGTACGCCGATTGCTGACAAGGTGAGCGGCGGCACTAAACACTCTTTCGGAGTACACACTTGTGGGAGGGCAACTTAGGTAGAATAAAGCCAGTTTGTGCAATGGCCTCCAAATTGCCTCTTTTTCCTGCCAGTATAAGTATGGACTGTGTGACGTGCCTACTTGGATGCGGTCACTCATATAATCCTCCACCATTCTTTCAATGGTGAGAGAATCATATGCAGTGACAGTAGACGACATGTCCGTAATCGTTGTCAGGTCCTTCAGTCCGGACCAGATGTCAGCATCAGCAGTCGCTCCAGACTGCCCTGCATCACCGCCAGCGGGTGGGCTCGGAATTCTGAGCCTTTTCCTCGCACCCCCAGTTGCGGGAGAATGTGAAGGAGGAGATGTTGACAGGTCGCGTTCCGCTTGACTTGACAATTTTCTCACCAGCAGGTCTTTCAACCCCAGCAGACTTGTGTCTGCCGGAAAGAGAGATCCAAGGTAGGCTTTAAATCTAGGATCGAGCATGGTGGCCAAAATGTAGTGCTCTGATTTCAACAGATTGACCACCTGTGAATCCTTGTTAAGCGAATTAAGGGCTCCATCCACAAGTCCCACATGCCTAGCGGAATCGCTCCGTGTTAGCTCCTCCTTCAATGTCTCCAGCTTCTTCTGCAAAAGCCTGATGAGGGGAATGACCTGACTCAGGCTGGCAGTGTCTGAACTGACTTCACGTGTGGCAAGTTCAAAGGGCAGCAGAACCTTGCACAACGTTGAAATCATTCTCCACTGCGCTTGAGACAGGTGCATTCCACCTCCTATATCGTGCTCAATTGTATAGGCTTGAATGGCCTTTTGCTGCTCCTCCAACCTCTGAAGCATATAGAGGGTTGAATTCCACCTCGTTACCACTTCTTGCTTCAGATGATGGCAAGGCAGGTTCAGTAGTTTTTGGTGGTGCTCCAGTCTTCTGTACGTGGTGCCTGTACGCCGAAAGTGTCCCGCAATTCTTCTGGCCACCGACAGCATCTCTTGCACGCCCCTGTCGTTTTTTAAATAATTCTGCACCACCAAATTCAAGGTATGTGCAAAACATGGGACGTGCTGGAATTTGCCCATATTTAATGCACACACAATATTGCTGGCGTTGTCCGATGCCACAAATCCACAGGAGAGTCCAATTGGGGTAAGCCATTCCGCGATGATCTTCCTCAGTTGCCGTAAGAGGTTTTCAGCTGTGTGCGTATTCTGGAAGGCGGTGATACAAAGCGTAGCCTGCCTAGGAAAGAGTTGGCGTTTGCGAGATGCTGCTACTGGTGCCGCCGCTGCTGTTCTTGCGGCGGGAGTCCATACATCTACCCAGTGGGCTGTCACAGTCATATAGTCCTGACCCTGCCCTGCTCCACTTGTCCACATGTCCGTGGTTAAGTGGACATTGGGTACAGCTGCATTTTTTAGGACACTGGTGACTCTTTTTCTGAGGTCTGTGTAAATTTTCGGTATCGCCTGCCTAGAGAAATGGAACCTAGATGGTATTTGGTACCGGGGACACAGTACCTCCAACAAGTCTCTAGTTGGCTCTGCAGTAATGATGGATACCGGAACCACGTTTCTCACCACCCAGGATGCCAAGGCCTCAGTTATCCGCTTTGCAGTAGGATGACTGCTGTGATATTTCATCTTCCTCGCAAAGGACTGTTGGACAGTCAATTGCTTGGTGGAAGTAGTAAAAGTGGTCTTACGACTTCCCCTCTGGGATGACCATCGACTCCCAGCAGCAACAACAGCAGCGCCAGCAGCAGTAGGCGTTACACGCAAGGATGCATCGGAGGAATCCCAGGCAGGAGAGGACTCGTCAGAATTGCCAGTGACATGGCCTGCAGGACTATTGGCATTCCTGGGGAAGGAGGAAATTGACACTGAGGGAGTTGGTGGGGTGGTTTGCGTGAGCTTGGTTACAAGAGGAAGGGATTTACTGGTCAGTGGACTGCTTCCGCTGTCACCCAAAGTTTTTGAACTTGTCACTGACTTATTATGAATGCGCTGCAGGTGACGTATAAGGGAGGATGTTCCGAGGTGGTTAACGTCCTTACCCCTACTTATTACAGCTTGACAAAGGGAACACACGGCTTGACACCTGTTGTCCGCATTTCTGTTGAAATACCTCCACACCGAAGAGCTGATTTTTTTGGTATTTTCACCAGGCATGTCAACGGCCATATTCCTCCCACGGACAACAGGTGTCTCCCCGGGTGCCTGACTTAAACAAACCACCTCACCATCAGAATCCTCCTGGTCAATTTCCTCCCCAGCACCAGCAACACCCATATCCTCCTCATCCTGGTGTACTTCAACACTGACATCTTCAATCTGACTATCAGGAACTGGACTGCGGGTGCTCCTTCCAGCACTTGCAGGGGGCGTGCAAATGGTGGAAGGCGCATGCTCTTCACGTCCAGTGTTGGGAAGGTCAGGCATCGCAACCGACACAATTGGACTCTCCTTGTGGATTTGGGATTTCGAAGAACGCACAGTTCTTTGCGGTGCTACTGCTTTTGCCAGCTTGAGTCTTTTCATTTTTCTAGCGAGAGGCTGAGTGCCTCCATCCTCATGTGAAGCTGAACCACTAGCCATGAACATAGGCCAGGGCCTCAGCCGTTCCTTGCCACTCCGTGTGGTAAATGGCATATTGGCAAGTTTACGCTTCTCCGACGACAATTTTATTTTAGGTTTTGGAGTCCTTTTTTTACTGATATTTGGTGTTTTGGATTTGACATGCTCTGTACTATGACATTGGGCATCGGCCTTGGCAGACGACGTTGCTGGCATTTCATCGTCTCGGCCATGACTAGTGGCAGCAGCTTCAGCACGAGGTGGAAGTGGATCTTGATCTTTCCCTAATTTTGGAACCTCAACATTTTTGTTCTCCATATTTTAATAGGCACAACTAAAAGGCACCTCAGGTAAACAATGGAGATGGATGGATACTAGTATACAATTATGGACGGACTGCCGAGTGCCGACACAGAGGTAGCTACAGCCGTGAACTACCGTACTGTACTGTGTCTGCTGCTAATATAGACTGGTTGATAAAGAGATGTAGTAGTATGTATAAGTATAAAGAAGAAAGAAAAAAAAAACACGGGTAGGTGGTATACAATTATGGACGGACTGCCGAGTGCCGACACAGAGGTAGCTACAGCCGTGGACTACCGTACTGTACTGTGTCTGCTGCTAATATAGACTGGTTGATAAAGAGATGTAGTAGTATGTATAAGTATAAAGAAGAAAGAAAAAAAAACCACGGGTAGGTGGTATACAATTATGGACGGACTGCCGAGTGCCGACACAGAGGTAGCTACAGCCGTGAACTACTGTACTGTACTGTGTCTGCTGCTAATATAGACTGGTTGATAAAGAGATGTAGTAGTATGTATGTATAAAGAAGAAAGAAAAAAAAACCTCGGGTAGGTGGTATACAATTATGGACGGACTGCCGAGTGCCGACACAGAGGTAGCTACAGCCGTGAACTACCGTACTGTACTGTGTCTGCTGCTAATATAGACTGGTTGATAAAGAGATGTAGTAGTATGTATGTATAAAGAAGAAAGAAAAAAAAACCTCGGGTAGGTGGTATACAATTATGGACGGACTGCCGAGTGCCGACACAGAGGTAGCTACAGCCGTGAACTACCGTACTGTACTGTGTCTGCTGCTAATATAGACTGGTTGATAAAGAGATGTAGTAGTATGTATGTATAAAGAAGAAAGAAAAAAAAACCTCGGGTAGGTGGTATACAATTATGGACGGACTGCCGAGTGCCGACACAGAGGTAGCTACAGCCGTGAACTACCGTACCGTACTGTGTCTGCTGCTAATATAGACTGGTTGATAAAGAGATGTAGTAGTATGTATGTATAAAGAAGAAAGAAAAAAAAACCACGGGTAGGTGGTATACAATTATGGACGGACTGCCGAGTGCCGACACAGAGGTAGCTACAGCCGTGGACTACCGTACTGTACTGTGTCTGCTGCTAATATAGACTGGTTGATAAAGAGATGTAGTAGTATGTATGTATAAAGAAGAAAGAAAAAAAAACCACGGGTAGGTGGTATACAATTATGGATGGACTGCCGAGTGCCGACACAGAGGTAGCTACAGCCGTGAACTACCGTACTGTGTCTGCTGCGACTGGATGATAAATAATGATATAAAAAATATATATATATCACTACTGCAGCCGGACAGGTATATATTATATAATGACGGACCTGCTGGACACTGTCTGTCAGCAGAATGAGTTTTTTATAGAATAAAAAAAAAAACACCACACAAGTGAAGTCACACGACGAGTGTTTAACTTTTTCAGGCAATCACAATATAGTATACTACTAACTATACTGGTGGTCAGTGTGGTCAGGTCACTGGTCAGTCACACTGGCAGTGGCACTCCTGCAGCAAAAGTGTGCACTGTTTAATTTTAACATAATATGTACTCCTGGCTCCTGGTATAACCTATAACTGGCACTGCAGTGCTCCCCAGTCTCCCCCACAATTATAAGCTGTGTGAGCTGAGCACAGTCAGATATATATACATAGATGATGCAGCACACTGGGCTGAGCAGTGCACACAGATATGGTATGTGACTGAGTCACTGTGTGTATCGTTTTTTTCAGGCAGAGAACGGATATATTAAATAAAACTGCACTGTCTGGTGGTCACTGTGGTCAGTCACTAGTAAACTCTGCACTCTCTACACTTCTACAGTACTCCTAAGCTCCAGTAAATCAGGTCAATCTCTCTCTCTCTCTCTTCTAATCTAAATGGAGAGGACGCCAGCCACGTCCTCTCCCTATCAATCTCAATGCACGTGTGAAAATGGCGGCGACGCGCGGCTCCTTATTAGTGATGAGCGCCTGAAATTTTTCGGGTTTTGTGTTTTGGTTTTGGGTTCGGTTCCGCGGCCGTGTTTTGGGTTCGACCGCGTTTTGGCAAAACCTCACCGAATTTTTTTTGTCGGATTCGGGTGTGTTTTGGATTCGGGTGTTTTTTTCAAAAAACCCTAAAAAACAGCTTAAATCATAGAATTTGGGGGTCATTTTGATCCCATATTATTATTAACCTCAAAAACCATAATTTCCACTCATTTTCAGTCTATTCTGAATACCTCACACCTCACAATATTATTTTTAGTCCTAAAATTTGCACCGAGGTCGCTGGATGACTAAGCTAAGCGACCCTAGTGGCCGACACAAACACCTGGCCCATCTAGGAGTGGCACTGCAGTGTCACGCAGGATGTCCCTTCCAAAAAACCCTCCCCAAACAGCACATGACGCAAAGAAAAAAAGAGGCGCAATGAGGTAGCTGTGTGAGTAAGATTAACGACCCTAGTGGCCGACACAAACACCGGGCCCATCTAGGAGTGGCACTGCAGTGTCACGCAGGATGGCCCTTCCAAAAAACACTCCCCAAACAGCACATGACGCAAAGAAAAAAAGAGGCGCAATGAGGTAGCTGACTGTGTGAGTAAGATAAGCGACCCTAGTGGCCGACACAAACACCGGGCCCATTTAGGAGTGGCACTGCAGTGTCACGCAGGATGTCCCTTCCAAAAAACCCTCCCCAAACAGCACATGACGCAAAGAAAAAAAGAGGCGCAATGAGGTAGCTGTGTGAGTAAGATTAGCGACCCTAGTGGCCGACACAAACACCGGGCCCATTTAGGAGTGGCACTGCAGTGTCACGCAGGATGTCCCTTCCAAAAAACCCTCCCCAAACAGCACATGACGCAAAGAAAAAAAGAGGCGCAATGAGGTAGCTGTGTGAGTAAGATTAGCGACCCTAGTGGCCGACACAAACACCGGGCCCATTTAGGAGTGGCACTGCAGTGTCACGCAGGATGTCCCTTCCAAAAAACCCTCCCCAAACAGCACATGACGCAAAGAAAAAAAGAGGCGCAATGAGGTAGCTGTGTGAGTAAGATTAGCGACCCTAGTGGCCGACACAAACACCGGGCCCATCTAGGAGTGGCACTGCAGTGTCACGCAGGATGTCCCTTCCAAAAAACCCTCCCCAAACAGCACATGACGCAAAGAAAAAAAGAGGCGCAATGAGGTAGCTGTGTGAGTAAGATTAGCGACCGTAGTGGCCGACACAAACACCGGGCCCATTTAGGAGTGGCACTGCAGTGTCACGCAGGATGTCCCTTCCAAAAACCCTCCCCAAACAGCACATGACGCAAAGAAAAAAAGAGGCGCAATGAGGTAGCTGTGTGAGTAAGATTAGCGACCCTAGTGGCCGACACAAACACCGGGCCCATCTAGGAGTGGCACTGCAGTGTCACGCAGGATGGCCCTTCCAAAAAACACTCCCCAAACAGCACATGACGCAAAGAAAAAAAGAGGCGCAATGAGGTAGCTGACTGTGTGAGTAAGATAAGCGACCCTAGTGGCCGACACAAACACCGGGCCCATTTAGGAGTGGCACTGCAGTGTCACGCAGGATGTCCCTTCCAAAAAACCCTCCCCAAACAGCACATGACGCAAAGAAAAAAAGAGGCGCAATGAGGTAGCTGTGTGAGTAAGATTAGCGACCGTAGTGGCCGACACAAACACCGGGCCCATTTAGGAGTGGCACTGCAGTGTCACGCAGGATGTCCCTTCCAAAAAACCCTCCCCAAACAGCACATGACGCAAAGAAAAAAAGAGGCGCAATGAGGTAGCTGTGTGAGTAAGATTAGCGACCCTAGTGGCCGACACAAACACCGGGCCCATCTAGGAGTGGCACTGCAGTGTCACGCAGGATGGCCCTTCCAAAAAACCCTCCCCAAACAGCACATGACGCAAAGAAAAAAAGAGGCGCAATGAGGTAGCTGACTGTGTGAGTAAGATAAGCGACCCTAGTGGCCGACACAAACACCGGGCCCATTTAGGAGTGGCACTGCAGTGTCACGCAGGATGTCCCTTCCAAAAAACCCTCCCCAAACAGCACATGACGCAAAGAAAAAAAGAGGCGCAATGAGGTAGCTGACTGTGTGAGTAAGATAAGCGACCCTAGTGGCCGACACAAACACCGGGCCCATTTAGGAGTGGCACTGCAGTGTCACGCAGGATGTCCCTTCCAAAAAACCCTCCCCAAACAGCACATGACGCAAAGAAAAAGAAAAGAAAAAAGAGGTGCAAGATGGAATTGTCCTTGGGCCCCCCCACCCACCCTTATGTTGTATAAACAAAACAGGACATGCACACTTTAACCAACCCATCATTTCAGTGACAGGGTCTGCCACACGACTGTGACTGATATGACGGGTTGGTTTGGACCCCCCCCAAAAAAGAAGCAATTAATCTCTCCTTGCACAAACTGGCTCTACAGAGGCAAGATGTCCACCTCATCATCATCCTCCGATATATCACCGTGTACATCCCCCTCCTCACAGATTATCAATTCGTCCCCACTGGAATCCACCATCTCAGCTCCCTGTGTACTTTGTGGAGGCAATTGCTGCTGGTCAATGTCTCCGCGGAGGAATTGATTATAATTCATTTTAATGAACATCATCTTCTCCACATTTTCTGGATGTAACCTCGTACGCCGATTGCTGACAAGGTGAGCGGCGGCACTAAACACTCTTTCGGAGTACACACTTGTGGGAGGGCAACTTAGGTAGAATAAAGCCAGTTTGTGCAATGGCCTCCAAATTGCCTCTTTTTCCTGCCAGTATAAGTATGGACTGTGTGACGTGCCTACTTGGATGCGGTCACTCATATAATCCTCCACCATTCTTTCAATGGTGAGAGAATCATATGCAGTGACAGTAGACGACATGTCCGTAATCGTTGTCAGGTCCTTCAGTCCGGACCAGATGTCAGCATCAGCAGTCGCTCCAGACTGCTCTGCATCACCGCCAGCGGGTGGGCTCGGAATTCTGAGCCTTTTCCTCGCACCCCCAGTTGCGGGAGAATGTGAAGGAGGAGATGTTGACAGGTCGCGTTCCGCTTGACTTGACAATTTTCTCACCAGCAGGTCTTTCAACCCCAGCAGACTTGTGTCTGCCGGAAAGAGAGATCCAAGGTAGGCTTTAAATCTAGGATCGAGCATGGTGGCCAAAATGTAGTGCTCTGATTTCAACAGATTGACCACCCGTGAATCCTTGTTAAGCGAATTAAGGGCTCCATCCACAAGTCCCACATGCCTAGCGGAATCGCTCCGTGTTAGCTCCTCCTTCAATGTCTCCAGCTTCTTCTGCAAAAGCCTGATGAGGGGAATGACCTGACTCAGGCTGGCAGTGTCTGAACTGACTTCACGTGTGGCAAGTTCAAAGGGCAGCAGAACCTTGCACAACGTTGAAATCATTCTCCACTGCGCTTGAGACAGGTGCATTCCACCTCCTATATCGTGCTCAATTGTATAGGCTTGAATGGCCTTTTGCTGCTCCTCCAACCTCTGAAGCATATAGAGGGTTGAATTCCACCTCGTTACCACTTCTTGCTTCAGATGATGGCAGGGCAGGTTCAGTAGTTTTTGGTGGTGCTCCAGTCTTCTGTACGTGGTGCCTGTACGCCGAAAGTGTCCCGCAATTCTTCTGGCCACCGACAGCATCTCTTGCACGCCCCTGTCGTTTTTTAAATAATTCTGCACCACCAAATTCAAGGTATGTGCAAAACATGGGACGTGCTGGAATTTGCCCATATTTAATGCACACACAATATTGCTGGCGTTGTCCGATGCCACAAATCCACAGGAGAGTCCAATTGGGGTAAGCCATTCCGCGATGATCTTCCTCAGTTGCCGTAAGAGGTTTTCAGCTGTGTGCGTATTCTGGAAGGCGGTGATACAAAGCGTAGCCTGCCTAGGAAAGAGTTGGCGTTTGCGAGATGCTGCTACTGGTGCCGCCGCTGCTGTTCTTGCGGCGGGAGTCCATACATCTACCCAGTGGGCTGTCACAGTCATATAGTCCTGACCCTGCCCTGCTCCACTTGTCCACATGTCCGTGGTTAAGTGGACATTGGGTACAGCTGCATTTTTTAGGACACTGGTGACTCTTTTTCTGAGGTCTGTGTAAATTTTCGGTATCGCCTGCCTAGAGAAATGGAACCTAGATGGTATTTGGTACCGGGGACACAGTACCTCCAACAAGTCTCTAGTTGGCTCTGCAGTAATGATGGATACCGGAACCACGTTTCTCACCACCCAGGATGCCAAGGCCTCAGTTATCCGCTTTGCAGTAGGATGACTGCTGTGATATTTCATCTTCCTCGCAAAGGACTGTTGGACAGTCAATTGCTTGGTGGAAGTAGTAAAAGTGGTCTTACGACTTCCCCTCTGGGATGACCATCGACTCCCAGCAGCAACAACAGCAGCGCCAGCAGCAGTAGGCGTTACACGCAAGGATGCATCGGAGGAATCCCAGGCAGGAGAGGACTCGTCAGAATTGCCAGTGACATGGCCTGCAGGACTATTGGCATTCCTGGGGAAGGAGGAAATTGACACTGAGGGAGTTGGTGGGGTGGTTTGCGTGAGCTTGGTTACAAGAGGAAGGGATTTACTGGTCAGTGGACTGCTTCCGCTGTCACCCAAAGTTTTTGAACTTGTCA
Organism: Pseudophryne corroboree; assembly: GCF_028390025.1. Lineage (NCBI taxonomy): Eukaryota > Metazoa > Chordata > Amphibia > Anura > Myobatrachidae > Pseudophryne > Pseudophryne corroboree. Next base: position 322,096,696 of record NC_086448.1, read on the forward strand.
CTGACTTATTATGAATGCGCTGCAGGTGACGTATAAGGGAGGATGTTCCGAGGTGGTTAACGTCCTTACCCCTACTTATTACAGCTTGACAAAGGGAACACACGGCTTGACACCTGTTGTCCGCATTTCTGTTGAAATACCTCCACACCGAAGAGCTGATTTTTTTGGTATTTTCACCAGGCATGTCAACGGCCATATTCCTCCCACGGACAACAGGTGTCTCCCCGGGTGCCTGACTTAAACAAACCACCTCACCATCAGAATCCTCCTGGTCAATTTCCTCCCCAGCGCCAGCAACACCCATATCCTCCTCATCCTGGTGTACTTCAACACTGACATCTTCAATCTGACTATCAGGAACTGGACTGCGGGTGCTCCTTCCAGCACTTGCAGGGGGCGTGCAAATGGTGGAAGGCGCATGCTCTTCACGTCCAGTGTTGGGAAGGTCAGGCATCGCAACCGACACAATTGGACTCTCCTTGTGGATTTGGGATTTCGAAGAACGCACAGTTCTTTGCGGTGCTACTGCTTTTGACAGCTTGAGTCTTTTCATTTTTCTAGCGAGAGGCTGAGTGCCTCCATCCTCATGTGAAGCTGAACCACTAGCCATGAACATAGGCCAGGGCCTCAGCCGTTCCTTGCCACTCCGTGTGGTAAATGGCATATTGGCAAGTTTACGCTTCTCCTCCGACAATTTTATTTTAGGTTTTGGAGTCCTTTTTTTACTGATATTTGGTGTTTTGGATTTGACATGCTCTGTACTATGACATTGGGCATCGGCCTTGGCAGACGACGTTGCTGGCATTTCATCGTCTCGGCCATGACTAGTGGCAGCAGCTTCAGCACGAGGTGGAAGTGGATCTTGATCTTTCCCTAATTTTGGAACCTCAACATTTTTGTTCTCCATATTTTAATAGGCACAACTAAAAGGCACCTCAGGTAAACAATGGAGATGGATGGATACTAGTATACAATTATGGACGGACTGCCGAGTGCCGACACAGAGGTAGCTACAGCCGTGAACTACCGTACTGTACTGTGTCTGCTGCTAATATAGACTGGTTGATAAAGAGATGTAGTAGTATGTATAAGTATAAAGAAGAAAGAAAAAAAACCACGGGTAGGTGGTATACAATTATGGACGGACTGCCGAGTGCCGACACAGAGGTAGCTACAGCCGTGAACTACCGTACTGTACTGTGTCTGCTGCTAATATAGACTGGTTGATAAAGAGATGTAGTAGTATGTATGTATAAAGAAGAAAGAAAAAAAAACCTTGGGTAGGTGGTATACAATTATGGACGGACTGCCGAGTGCCGACACAGAGGTAGCTACAGCCGTGAACTACCGTACTGTACTGTGTCTGCTGCTAATATAGACTGGTTGATAAAGAGATGTAGTAGTATGTATGTATAAAGAAGAAAGAAAAAAAAACCTCGGGTAGGTGGTATACAATTATGGACGGACTGCCGAGTGCCGACACAGAGGTAGCTACAGCCGTGCACTACCGTACTGTACTGTGTCTGCTGCTAATATAGACTGGTTGATAAAGAGATGTAGTAGTATGTATGTATAAAGAAGAAAGAAAAAAAAACCACGGGTAGGTGGTATACAATTATGGACGGACTGCCGAGTGCCGACACAGAGGTAGCTACAGCCGTGGACTACTGTACTGTACTGTGTCTGCTGCTAATATAGACTGGTTGATAAAGAGATGTAGTAGTATGTATGTATAAAGAAGAAAGAAAAAAAAACCACGGGTAGGTGGTATACAATTATGGATGGACTGCCGAGTGCCGACACAGAGGTAGCTACAGCCGTGAACTACCGTACTGTGTCTGCTGCGACTGGATGATAAATAATGATATAAAAAATATATATATATCACTACTGCAGCCGGACAGGTATATATTATATAATGACGGACCTGCTGGACACTGTCTGTCAGCAGAATGAGTTTTTTATAGAATAAAAAAAAAAACACCACACAAGTGAAGTCACACGACGAGTGTTTAACTTTTTCAGGCAATCACAATATAGTATACTACTAACTATACTGGTGGTCAGTGTGGTCAGGTCACTGGTCAGTCACACTGGCAGTGGCACTCCTGCAGCAAAAGTGTGCACTGTTTAATTTTAATATAATATGTACTCCTGGCTCCTGCTATAACCTATAACTGGCACTGCAGTGCTCCCCAGTCTCCCCCACAATTATAAGCTGTGTGAGCTGAGCACAGTCAGATATATATACATAGATGATGCAGCACACTGGGCTGAGCAGTGCACACAGATATGGTATGTGACTGAGTTACTGTGTGTATCGTTTTTTTCAGGCAGAGAACGGATATATTAAATAAAACTGCACTGTCTGGTGGTCACTGTGGTCAGTCACTAGTAAACTCTGCACTCTCTACACTTCTACAGTACTCCTAAGCTCCAGTAAATCAGGTCAATCTCTCTCTCTCTCTCTCTCTTCTAATCTAAATGGAGAGGACGCCAGCCACGTCCTCTCCCTATCAATCTCAATGCACGTGTGAAAATGGCGGCGACGCGCGGCTCCTTATATAGAATCCGAGTCTCGCGAGAATCCGACAGCGTCATGATGACGTTCGGGCGCGCTCGGGTTAACCGAGCAAGGCGGGAGGATCCGAGTCTGCTCGGACCCGTGAAAAAAACCATGAAGTTCGGGCGGGTTCGGATTCAGAGAAACCGAACCCGCTCATCTCTACTCCTTATATAGAATCCGAGTCTCGCGAGAATCCGACAGCGTCATGATGACGTTCGGGCGCGCTCGGGTTAACCGAGCAAGGCGGGAGGATCCGAGTCTGCTCGGACCTGTGAAAAAAACCATGAAGTTCGGGCGGGTTCGGATTCAGAGAAACCGAACCCGCTCATCTCTAGAGCAGATAGGGTCAAGTGGGGAGCCTGATCTGCGTCCATCTTCTCACATGCTGGGGGCTGCCCAGCACAGGGCAAGGCCACCTAGCATGTGTGAGATCACCTCCTGAGGCATCCGCAATTAGATTGCAGATGCATGGGAACTAAGGTTGACCCCTGGCAGCACAGCCAAGGTGGTCGGCCGCCATTTTTTTAATTGGAGCAGCTGCATCTGACATCATGCAGCTACCCTGAAATGGTCATGACATACCCACGTTTGGCCCGCCCCCCCCCCCCCCTAGTGATGCATTGCCACCCGCAAACACCCATCACTGTCAATCACGCTGCGACCGCATCCTTCCTGGATGCAGCCGCAATGTGTAAGGCCGCAAACTGCGGCCAGAGCACAAATGGACGTGGCCGCTGCATAAGGACGCGTGACTCTGTCCATCTCTGAATTAGCCCCGGTATTTGCAGAAAGTGAGATATATGTTGCACAGTTTATACTGAAGTTAAGACCTTATAGTGTTGCCAATAGAAACAGACAAGTCAAGTGTTTAAAGTGATATTATATTGATATCCATATTGGGTCCAGTCAATGGAAGTTTGTATTGCACTGCATATGTCATTTACCAATGTTTACTTAAACAGATCAGAGATCCACTCCATCCCTCTGATCTGTTTAAGTAAACAGGGGTAAATGACATATGCAGTGCAATACAATTAATAAACTAATTGTCCCTTCACTACTGGTGTCATCCATCTGTTGGGGATTTGGGGGTTCTCTGTCTCACTGCTGTGCCGTGACAGGTAGAAGAGCTTCAAGGGACAGCAGGTTCGATTGACACTGCAAAATGAACACCCACCACTAGGGGTGTCATATAACCACTACTTGTATTATACTTATCCCTCATAACTCTTGTATTGCTGTGTTTGCTGTTGCTGCACTTGAGCTTAAGTAAGCTGTAACTGAAATATATGCCTGCCTCCATAGTCAGGGGTCAGTCCCTGCACTTCAAATCCATGAAATTACATGTTATAATTGAATATAAAAGCCATATTGGTCAACTTTTGGACATACTGTGTGGCCTATTTATTATTAAATATTTGTGGGATATTCCCAGCAAATATTACGTATCCCCAGTGCCATAACTAGACATTTTAGTGCTGTGTGCAAGAAACAGCATCGGCACCCCCCCCCCCTATTTAAAATAGGGCTAGTGTGCTCCGTAGGCGTGCCCCAAAAATATGGGGCATGGCTTCATGGGAAAGGGTCGTGGCCACAAAATAATGACAATTCAAATTACGCTGCACAGTAGTCTTCTTTATTCAAATTATGCCGCACAGTAGTGCTACTACATCAGGTAGAGCCTGTTTTACACATTACGTGAGGTGGAATTTCCTTTTTACACATTACAGTAAGCAGAGTCCCCCTTTTACACATTACGGCAGGTAGAGTCCCCTTTTCACATGTCGGCAGGCAGAGTCCCCTTTTTACACATTACGGCAGATAGAGTCCCCTTTAACACCTTATGGCAGGCACAGTCCCCCTTATACATATATTACGGCAGGCAGAGTCCTCCTTTTACACATTACAGCAGGCAGAGTCCCCTTTTTACACATTACAGCAGGTAGAGCACCTTACATCCCCCTCCCTACTCTTAGGGTGTAGTGTAGTGTACTGTAGCATAGTGTAGAGTACTGAAATGTAGTGTAGTATAGTGTATGTAGTATAGTGTAGAGTAGTGTAGTTTGTAGGCACGTTCTGCCTTCCCTCCAGGTGATACCTGGAAAGGAGATGTGGTGCCCCACTGTTATAATTACTCCCTAAACAGCTCCATTTACCCTGATCCAGGAGAGGAGGGGGTTAAACAGAAAGAGACCGTCATTTATTGTTCATAATATGCAGCTTACATTGCTGCCCTAGGCTACGAGACATTGGTGGCAGAGTGAGCAAAGCCAGCGCTGAGGTGATCCGTTGAAAGAAGGAGCCGAGCTGCAAGTTACTGCGCACTGACAGGCTCCAGTGACTCGTGTCTCCCAAGTGTTTACCTGCATTTGACGGAGGTGGATTCAGCGGGGAAGCGGCAGCCCCGGCGGAGAACACCAAAAGTCAGTGATGACAGGCGCAGCCTACCTTGAGAGGTGGTCCCGGGCGGTACTTGGAGTGCAGTGACTGGCCTCTCCCTGTGCCTGTCCGGAGCGGAGGCTGAGACCAGGAGCTTGGGGATGCAGGCGCCAGGCAAGCAGGAGCGGGAGGAGCGTCAGTCAGCAGGGGGAAGGGGGATATGCTGCCACTCTGGGTTTATGCAGAAGGTACGCCCACAGGGCAAATGCGCTGTGGGCAATGCACCTTCTGCACACACCTAGTTACGGCCCTGCATATCCCCCAGATGTACTACGGAGGGATTGCAGCAGAAATCTCCATTATCTGTCACAGTCGCTCCATTTCATTCGCAAATGCAGCAACGATAGAGATGAGCAGGTCTCGTTCTCCAAGAGCCAGACTCACCCGAACTTCCTGATCCAAGTCCGGATCATTCAGGCTCGGAGTTTCCTGCCAGACCCGGATCCCAAAATGAGGCCAAACAACATCATCCTGCTGTCGGATTCTCGCTGGGTTTTGGATTTTATAAAGGTCCTGTGATCGGCACCATTTTCACTCTGGCTGTGGAGAGTGTACTGAACAGTGCTAGGTTGTGGCGCTGGTGATTGCTGTGGGGCTGGTGTATCAGTCCAGGGGTGCTCTGTCTGTCATCTGCTGTATCTGACAAGGGTTACTCTGTCCACCTAGAGGTGATCTGTCCATACATCCAGGAACTCTGCCCCAGTGTTAATTAAAAAACCCAGTATACTGTGTATACTGCCCCGGTGTTAAATAAAAAAACAAGTATACTGTGCCCCAGTGTTAATTAAAAAACCCAGTATACTGTGTACATCCAGGGGCTGGTGTGTCCTATCAGTATCAATCCAGGGGTGCTCTGTCTGTTGTCTGCTGTATCTAACAAGGGGTGCTCTGACCACCTAGGGGTGATCTGTCCATACATCCAGGGGCTCCGCCCCAGTGTAAAATTAAAATAAAAAACCTAAAATATAATGATTTAAAAATAAATGTTTTTGTTTATGATGTACCCCAGTGTACTATACAATTTTTATTTTATTTTCCTAAGTACTGTGACACTGCCCGTCCTACCGCAGTATATTATTATTTTGTAATCATACACGTATTGTGTGACACTGTGGGTGAAGGTAGTACCACAGTAATATATTTTATTTCATACTTATACACGTATTGTGACACTGTAGGTGGTACATTTTTTGTACAAATTGTGGTGTGTGCTGTACCCCACTTGGTTCGTGTTTGTTGATAGATGTGGAGGACGAACAACTGTGAGAAGAGCAGGAAACACAAGTGCTGCAGGTGCAGCCACCAGTCATGATGACAGAGGTCCGTCAACATCATCTACTAAGGCCGATGTCCAAGGGCATAGACAACTTAAGTCAGGACATGTAAAATCAAAGAAAAAGTAAAAGTTGTATTAGTAAAAGTCGGGTTAGTGCAATAACCAATAAAAATTGTTGTCTATGCAATAAAGGGAGTTATTCATACCTGATCGTAGATGTGCGAAAGAAACGCACATCTATGATCAAATTCTTTGACATGTGACATGTGACACCCGGCACAGGGCAAGTCCGCCCAGCATGCCAGATCCAGCCCCCCCTTCCGCACACATGCAAAAGCATCATACGGCGGCAATGTTTTTTCATATTTCAAGTAGCCCTCTGCCTACGCAGCCTAGCTGCAAAGGCAGACGGCTACCCACCATGTTAAGGGTCGGAGCAGCTGCGTGTGATGTCACGCAGTCGCCGTGACCCATCCCAGCAATGGTCTGGACACGACTCCGTTGTCCGGACCACGCTCCTTAAATGGAGCATCGACACCCACAAAATCTGGCGTCGACACCCCATTCCCACCCTCCTCCAGGTCTTAAACTGCGTTCTGAAGAGAACGCAGCTTAGGACCTTGCACATGCACATACCGGTGTACCCACGTGCGCAAATGTGCAAAAATCGCTTCATAGCAATTCTTGCATGTCAGTGATAGAACCTGAATTAAGCGCAAAGACCAATGCCCCCATTGTTTAATTACATTTTTTAGAATCATACAAATGAAATTAAATTACTAATCAATCCTACCTTCCACTACATACATATTCTACCGCCCTTGGGCCCCTGATCTAGTTAATTAATACAAAAATTAGTTGTGTATATTGGTCAAAAACATACATATTTAGAACATGATACATACTTTATGTAAAGCTGGCTGAGGGAACCTGAGGCACTCCACCTGTTGTTGACAAACAACTTCCAGCAGGCCCAGCAAACAGCATGGATCCTGGGAGTTATAATTCAGTTGGAGAGCCACAGGCTGCTTTTCTCTGCTGTAGAACAGCAAATCTTGATACCATTATCCCCAACAACCACCCTGAGCACAAAATAAATACCTGTTTACAGTGTGCACTATTAGCACCACCACAAACAAGGCTACCACCTTTCTATTAAAAGTACAAAATATATATAGCATATCTGTCACTCATTCACAGTGGGAGCAGCCATTTATGGTCTTTTACCTATGGTTATCAATATTCATGAGGATATGGAGCAAAATGGCTGCACACACTGTGTGTTAGCGACAGGTGCTCTGTAGATGTCACTCAGATGATCAGGTTTTAGATGATTGGTTGAACTTGGTTCACATAGAATTGTACACAAATTGGCTTCAGTGAGCCTGCTCTGATATACACACAAAACATCTCTGTGCAATGGTACAAAGTCAAACACTGCATGATATCTTCTGACAAACTCTCCACGCTCAAATAGCAAACCTTCTCCGGGTCAAAGATGTCTTTCAGGAACAGAAGAACCTAATCCTACATTGAGACTGAAAATAATTTTAACAGATGATTAGCAAACTTTCTCCAGGTTAAAGATGTCTTTCAGGAACAGAAGAACTTAAACGTACATTGAGGTTGAAAATAATTTTAACGGATGATTAGCGAACCTTCTCCAAGTCAAAGATGTCTTTCAGGAACAGAAGAACTTGATCATACATTAAAGTTGAAAATAATTTTAAGAGATGATTACAACACGTGTTTGCTGCCCACTGCTGTTGCTTAGCTTAGTCAGCCAGCTAGCTTGGTGCAACCTTTTAGCTTAAACTGGATGAAATGAATATCGTGAGCTGTGAGGTGGTTAAAATTGACTGGAAATTAGTGGAAATTAATGTTATTGAGGTTAATAATACTGTATGAACAAAAACAGGCCAAATTCTGTGATTTTAGCTGTTTTTATGATTTGTGTAAAAAAAAAATACAGATCAAAAAGCAAAACCAAAACCCACAAGGGTGTTCTTGGAAAAACCAATACAGAACAAAAACACGAAGGAGATACAGATCCAAAACCCAAGCTTTGAGCAGGCACACATCTCTAGTTTCTGGTCCAGATTGGTAACGCCATCTCCAGATGACATTATCCATTAGTAGGCCATGGGCTGCTGTTTCTTAATTTTCTTAAAGGAAAGGCATCCCTCTCTGTCAGCCCCCGGTGACGCATGTGCTAGTCCATGTGCAGTGTACATCGAGGATTCAAACAAAAAAGCAGTGTGATAGCTGTGTGCACACTGCACACTGCACTGTACACTGCATCAGAGAGAGGAGAGCCCATTGGCGCTGCCCAGCCCCAGCACAGCCTGGTACAGACACTGAGCCTGACTATCGCAGAGTAAGTGAGTGTGTATTTTCCTTAAAGTGCTCTAATAAATTATAAGAACTCCTGCTTGTGAAATGTATAGTACTTAAGGATAGAGGACTCAGTTAAATCAGAAAGTAATTTATTTTAATACATATTACACTGTCACATGGATTGGTATGCTATAGCTCATAGACTTTGCTGTTTACTGATGGAAGACACATACAGTGTCGGGCTGGGGCATGGAATGAGCACTGGGGAATTCAGTGGTAGTTGCCAGTGCTTAAGAGGTGTGGCCAGTTACCATGGGTTGATACCAGCTCACATGGAGCCTTGGACAGCCATTAGAGATCATGTGTCTGGCCATCTAATAGAGAGCAATGAACAATTTGAGTACACTGTCTGGAACCTGGGTTCCAATGTATAGATAGTGTCTAGCTAGACAATATGTTGACACCATTAGGTCGACATGGTCAGAAAGCCGACAGGGTCAAAAGGTTGACAGTTAAAAGGTAGATAGTGCATAAAGTCGACAGGTTCAGCATGACAATGGTCAACACAAGTTTTGGTGAGTTTTTACATATTTTTCAACTATTGCTGATTTGCCATCCATGTGGACTACGACTGGAAATAGTAACCTGCCTGAAACGTGGCAAACAAATCGAGACCACAAGGGTATACTTTTGCAATAAATATGGTCACTTGAAACAGAAAATGACACTCCAAAAACATTATATCGACCTTTTTTGTGTCAACCATTTTCATGTTGACCTTTTGACCCTGTCAACTTTTTGTACCTGTCGACCTTTTCTACTATCTAGCTTTTCATTGTCGACCTTATGTTCCTGTCTACCTAATGCATGTCAACCATACGGGGTCAACTTAATGACTGTCTAATTACTGTAGATCTACTATAGCACACCCCTGGAAACAGGTATTAGAGGAAGGGGTGGAGCTCTTGGGCAGTGTTGCGACCGTGGATTTCCGTCTGACTCTGTCCAAGAGTAAAATACTTATACATTGACTATAGTTGTTCTGTCCCATAATCAGCAATTAAATAATTTATATAAAAATATGTCTACTGATACAGCACAGCATCCTGACTGTGCAAAGTTATTTTGCTATCCAAGTCATTTAGCATTTACGGGTCTATTAACTTGGAAGGTGATACAGTGACCGGAGACAAAGCCCCAGCCAATCAGCTCTTAACTATAATTTTTCAAACCCAGCCTGTGACATGGCAGTTATGAGCTGATTGACTGGCACCTTATCTCCGTCCACATTATCTCCATCCAAGGCTTAGTAAATAGACCCCTTAGAATGGATAATGTAAGCTTTCCGAATACAGGACATATATAGCAGATGACAATTCTTCAAGTGCAGCGAGTGCAGAGAATAACAGAAAAACTGCTGTGCATAGCTGTGTGTGTGTGTGTGTGTGTGTGTGTGTGTGTGTGTGTGTGTGTGTGTGTGTGTGTGTGTGTGTGTGTGTGTGTGTGTGTGTGTGTTTTAATCATAAAGCTGGCAGACATTTCATTCAGTTATATATTGGAGTAAATATCAGATGTTTATGTGAACAGTGATCTTTGATTGACACGTCTAATATGATAAAGAAACAAGCAAAGCACTTACAGGAAATGTCCAATAATTCTTATTCATACAGCCAAACACTGTTATTGATCTTTGTATAGCTCTCATGTTGCTGAGTGTCACTCCTCTCTTGCGGCAATGTAATAGGAAAAGACAGCTTAGATTGCTATTTTATTCATGCTTACTGTATTTGGAAGTCTGTGTGTGTGTGTGGCATCTGTAGTGAGTGTGGGGACAGGACGGTGTCTGTGTGTGTGTTACATTGAATAGGGGGTCACAGACTCCCAGCACCTGGACCCACCCCTATGTGTGCCTCCCCAGCCTCTGACATCACCGCACGTCACTGTTTGGAACATGTCTGTAGAAATCCATAGCACACAAGATTGGGCTAATCATAACATTCAGGGCCTGGATACAGAGCCGGCCATAGGCATAAGCAAATTAGGCAATTGCCTAGGGCATTTGATATGCCTAGGGGCATCAGCAGCTTCTGCTGATTAAAATGATATGCGGCATGCCTATATTCTGTGTGTAGCAATTCATATGCAGATACAGCCACAGTGTCACACAGTATATAGGCATGCCGCATATCAGTTTAATCAGCAGAAGCTGCTTGTGCATCCTAGCCACATAGTAATGTAAATAAGATGCATTTTCATTAAAAAAAAGGTGCCCAACGTTAGCACTGAGGCAAGATTTATGAGGACACATCTGTATCCAAGCAGAGGCAGAGGTCACAGTGTTAGTGGCAGTGTGAGTGCTGTGTGCATGTGAGTGGGTTGGTTGTGCAGTAGTGTTCAGAATGTGTGTGAGGAGTATTATGTGTGTCATGTAAAAATGCATTAATAATGTGCAACATATGTGTAAGGGGCACTATGTGTGTCATTATGTGTATAAGGGCATTAATTATGTGCGGCATATGTGTAACAGGGTACTACTGTATGTGTGTAAAGGGGCACTAATAATGTGCAGCAAATGTGTAGGTGGCACTATGTGTGTCATTATGTGTATAAGGGCATTAATAATGTGCGGCATATGTGTAAGGGACATTATGTGTAAAAGGGCATTAATAAAGGTTGTCATAATGTGTAAGGTGTATTATGTTTATAAGGACATTAATAATGTGTCTCATATGTGTAAGGGGCATTACTGCGTGGAATTATCTGTATAAATGCATTACTAATGTGTGGCATTATGTGTATAAGGTGCTCTACTATGTGGCGTTGCATATAGAAAGGGCACTACTGTGTTGTCTAATGTAAATAAAGAGCAATAGGGTGTGGTGTAATGTAAATAACGAGCAATTCAGTGTGATGTAATGTGAATAAGGGGCTCTACTGTGAGGAGTAATGTTTATAAGGTAAAGTGATACCACTGTGGGATGTAATATGAATTATGGACACTATCGTATGATAAAATGTGAATAAAGTTGCATTACTGTGTGGCATAATTGGAATTGGGGTTACTATTGTGTGGCCATGCCCCCTGCCAGCAAAAACACACCCCTTTTTGGGCTGTCCGCCAAATGTGCGAGCTGTTCCTATTTAAAATATAGGGGGTACAAACACCAAAATAAGGATTGCTATGGATGAGGGGTGATGGTGCTGGGAAAGAGGTGCAAGGTCAGAGGCGGAACCAGCGGTGGTGTTAGGGGGCACCAGCTAAAATCTTGCCTAGGGCATCATATTGGCTAGGGCCGGCTCTGCCTGGATGGGTTACAAACATCAATGAGCCAAGTACACATTAGTCTTGGTGCAGGAACTGTTTTGTCTTTTTCTCACCTTTGAATTGTGTTATTGTATCTTGTCCCATTTCTTTGTTGTTTCTTCTAATTAGAACCCAAACAAAAAAAATTGAAGAAAATTAGGAAGAAAAATGCATAACTTAAGGGGGGGGGGGGAAGAGGAGGAAAAAAAAACACTAAAACATGGGGGAGAGAATTGCAAAATGTTTTTGTGACACTTTACAAATATATCCTTACATTTACACCAAAAGTGTAAAGCTTCTCATGAATAAAGGCAAAATTAAGACTTGGGGCTAAATGTAATAGGGTGCAATTTTTAGGCTTACTAAAAATCGCATTAAATCGCAACTTTAAAATGTGTGAATTTTGGTATATGTTAAAAACTTGCGATTTTGCAAAAAATTGCAAGCTATTACGTTTGCGATTTTTGGAAAATGTGCAAATTTGCTGTAAAAATCGCACTTTTTCCGAAATCGCACCCTATTACATTTAGGTGGTCATTTCGAGTTGATCGCTAGCTGCATTCGTTCGCTGTGCAGCGATGAGGCAAAAAACAGCACTTCTGCGCATGCGTATGCGGCGCAATGCGCACGCGCGACATACTATTACAACGAACGATGTAGTTTCACACAGGGTCCGCAGAGTGATTGACATGAAGTGGGCGTTTCTGGGTGTCAACTGACCGTTTTCAGGGAGTGTTCGAAAAAACGCAGGCGTGCCAGGAAAAACACAGGCGTGGATGGGCGAATACAGGGCGTGTTTGTGACGTCAAAACAGGAACTGAACAGTTTGAAGTCATCGCAAGCGCTGAGTAGGTATTGAGCTACTCTAAAACTGCACAAAAAAACTTTGCCGCCGCTCTGCGATCCTTTCGTTCGCACTTCTGCTAAACTAAAATACACTCCCAGTGGGAGGCGACTTAGCGTTTGCACGGCTGCTAAAAACAGCTAGCGAGCGAACAACTCGGAATGACCACCAGAGCCCTTGAACTATAATTTGTATCATGGGCTCCACAATATGCTTATCATGTTGGCTGTTTATAAAGTTGTTTTTTATTATTATTATTATTATTATTATTATTATTATTATTATTATTATTATTGTTAGTAGTAATAATAATGATGATAATAATAATAATAGTAATAATAATAATAATAATAATAATAATAATCCATTTGCAGTGACAACTGTTTTCTAATAGAAGGCTTTAAATAACACTAATAGTACATTCTCATTACTGGATAGCTTTTTCTTTTCTATGTTTCTGGAAATTTATAGTTCATATTGCACATCAGTAAACTTTGCAGCAGAACGAGCTATTGTTGTTTATGTATATTTAATGACTGTAATTCATAAGTATGAGTAATCCCTAATCTGTGCTAAAGACTGCATCTCATGAATATTAATATACACTGAACATTTAGCAGCAATATTTTTAAATGTAAACTTATCAACTAATGAAGCTATTAAAATATAGATGACGAAACGTGTACTGATACGGGATTGCTCGTTCAAACAGCTAATACAGCACATTTGTTAAATGACTACAGACTACAGTTCAAAAATTCATGGTGATATAGGCAGCCCCCATGGTAGAACAGCATCACATACCATACATTCAACATGGTTGCCTATGATCAATCAAGATTGTTCAAGAATATATATCTCCCAATGAGACTCGATAACTTACAAAATAGGTGTAATACAGTACTTTGGGCCTAATTCAGCTACATTAGCTAATGCTATGCTATCGCATTATGCCAGAGACAGGGTCAGGGCGCATGCGCATGGCCCGTTATGCATGTGCACCGGCCGGAAAATGCGATTACATTGATGTGAATGCCTCTGCTTGATTGACAGGCAAAGGCATTCGCGGGGTGGTCAGGGTGGCAGTGCGGCGTTGCAAGGATAAAAAAATTGGGGTGGGTTCAGGCCATTTTCGTGATGGTCGCATGACATCACATGTAGCCGCTACGATGGGAAAGATGGCCGCACTGCTCATGCCTTCACAGGCGGGCTGCGCAGGCAGGGGGCTTGACAATACAGTATATAGAAAAAGGATTGTCTCTTTGTTGGCGCAGTAGTAGGAAGAAAATTGTATTTAAAATATAACTTTTAATGTTTTCAATAAAAATGCCTCACAATGTGAAAACTATACAGGACAAAAATTGTATGCTAAAATACATTTTATATAAAAAAACTTGTTAAAACATGGTTCACTGTGTGTTATTTATTATTCCTATTTCAATCGTTTTACTATGTTTATGGTTATTACTCAATAATCTACTGACAATTTTATTAGAGATGAGCGGGTTCGGTTTCTCTGAATCCGAACCCGCCCGAACTTCATGGTTTTTTTCACGGGTCCGAGCAGACTCGGATCCTCCCGCCTTGCTCGGTTAACCCGAGCGCGCCCGAACGTCATCATGACGCTGTCGGATTCTCGCGAGACTCGGATTCTATATAAGGAGCCGCGCGTCGCCGCCATTTTCACACGTGCATTGAGATTGATAGGGAGAGGACGTGGCTGGCGTCCTCTCCATTTAGATTATAAGAGAGAGAGATTTACTGGAGCTTAGGACTAGGAGGAGTACTGTAGAAGTGTAGAGAGTGCAGAGAGTTTACTAGTGAGTGACCACCAGACAGTGCAGTTTATTTAATATATCCGTTCTCTGCCTGAAAAAAGCGATACACACAGTGACTCAGTCACATACCATATCTGTGTGCACTGCTCAGGCTCAGCCCAGTGTGCTGCATCATCTATATATATTATATATCTGTCTGACTGCTCAGCTCACACAGCTTATAATTGTGGGGGAGACTGGGGAGCACTGCAGTGCCAGTTATAGGTTATAGCAGGAGCCAGGAGTACATAATATTATATTAAAATTAAACAGTGCACACTTTTGCTGCAGGAGTGCCACTGCCAGTGTGACTGACCAGTGACCTGACCACACTGACCACCAGTATAGTTAGTAGTATACTTATATTGTGATTGCCTGAAAAAGTTAAACACTCGTCGTGTGACTTCACTTGTGTGTTGTTGTTTTTTTTATTCTATAAAAATAAAACTCATTCTGCTGACAGACAGTGTCCAGCAGGTCCGTCATTATATAATATATAATATATACCTGTCCGGCTGCAGTAGTGATATATATATATTTTTTATATCATTTATCATCCAGTCGCAGCAGACACAGTACGGTAGTTCACGGCTGTGGCTACCTCTGTGTCTGCACTCGGCAGGCAGTCCGTCCATAATTGTATACCACCTAACCGTGGTTTTTTTTTCTTTCTTCTTTATACATACATAGTTACATAGACATCTCTTTATCAACCAGTCTATATTAGCAGCAGACACAGTACAGTACGGTAGTTCACGGCTGTGGCTACCTCTGTGTCTGCACTCGGCAGGCAGTCCATAATTGTATACTAGTATCCATCTCCATTGTTTACCTGAGGTGCCTTTTAGTTGTGCCTATTAAAATATGGAGAACAAAAATGTTGAGGGTCCAAAATTAGGGAAAGATCAAGATCCACTTCCACCTCGTGCTGAAGCTGCTGCCACTAGTCATGGCCGAGACGATGAAATGCCAGCAACGTCGTCTGCCAAGGCCGATGCCCAATGTCATAGTACAGAGCATGTCAAATCCAAAACACCAAATATCAGAAAAAAAAGGACTCCAAAACCTAAAATAAAATTGTCGGAGGAGAAGCGTAAACTTGCCAATATGCCATTTACGACACGGAGTGGCAAGGAACGGCTGAGGCCCTGGCCTATGTTCATGGCTAGTGGTTCAGCTTCACATGATGATGGAAGCACTCAGCCTCTCGCTAGAAAAATGAAAAGACTCAAGCTGGCAAAAGCAGCACAGCAAAGAACTGTGCATTCTTCGAAATCCCAAATCCACAAGGAGAGTCCAATTGTGTCGGTTGCGATGCCTGACCTTCCCAACACTGGACGTGAAGAGCATGCGCCTTCCACCATTTGCACGCCCCCTGCAAGTGCTGGAAGGAGCACCCGCAGTCCAGTTCCTGATAGTCAGATTGAAGATGTCAGTGTTGAAGTACACCAGGATGAGGAGGATATGGGTGTTGCTGGCGCTGGGGAGGAAATTGACCAGGAGGATTCTGATGGTGAGGTGGTTTGTTTAAGTCAGGCACCCGGGGAGACACCTGTTGTCCGTGGGAGGAATATGGCCGTTGACATGCCAGGTGAAAATACCCAAAAAATCAGCTCTTCGGTGTGGAGGTATTTCAACAGAAATGCGGACAACAGGTGTCAAGCCGTGTGTTCCCTTTGTCAAGCTGTAATAAGTAGGGGTAAGGACGTTAACCACCTCGGAACATCCTCCCTTATACGTCACCTGCAGCGCATTCATAATAAGTCAGTGACAAGTTCAAAAACTTTGGGTGACAGCGGAAGCAGTCCACTGACCAGTAAATCCCTTCCTCTTGTAACCAAGCTCACGCAAACCACCCCACCAACTCCCTCAGTGTCAATTTCCTCCTTCCCCAGGAATGCCAATAGTCCTGCAGGCCATGTCACTGGCAATTCTGACGATTCCTCTCCTGCCTGGGATTCCTCCGATGCATCCTTGCGTGTAACGCCTACTGCTGCTGGCGCTGCTGTTGTTGCTGCTGGGAGTCGATGGTCATCCCAGAGGGGAAGTCGTAAGCCCACTTGTACTACTTCCAGTAAGCAATTGACTGTTCAACAGTCCTTTGCGAGGAAGATGAAATATCACAGCAGTCATCCTGCTGCAAAGCGGATAACTGAGGCCTTGACAACTATGTTGGTGTTAGACGTGCGTCCGGTATCCGCCGTTAGTTCACAGGGAACTGGACAATTTATTGAGGCAGTGTGCCCCCGTTACCAAATACCATCTAGGTTCCACTTCTCTAGGCAGGCGATACCGAGAATGTACACGGACGTCAGAAAAAGACTCACCAGTGTCCTAAAAAATGCAGTTGTACCCAATGTCCACTTAACCACGGACATGTGGACAAGTGGAGCAGGGCAGGGTCAGGACTATATGACTGTGACAGCCCACTGGGTAGATGTATGGACTCCCGCCGCAAGAACAGCAGCGGCGGCACCAGTAGCAGCATCTCGCAAACGCCAACTCTTTCCTAGGCAGGCTACGCTTTGTATCACCGCTTTCCAGAATACGCACACAGCTGAAAACCTCTTACGGCAACTGAGGAAGATCATCGCGGAATGGCTTACCCCAATTGGACTCTCCTGTGGATTTGTGGCATCGGACAACGCCAGCAATATTGTGTGTGCATTAAATATGGGCAAATTCCAGCACGTCCCATGTTTTGCACATACCTTGAATTTGGTGGTGCAGAATTTTTTAAAAAATGACAGGGGCGTGCAAGAGATGCTGTCGGTGGCCAGAAGAATTGCGGGACACTTTCGGCGTACAGGCACCACGTACAGAAGACTGGAGCACCACCAAAAACTACTGAACCTGCCCTGCCATCATCTGAAGCAAGAAGTGGTAACGAGGTGGAATTCAACCCTCTATATGCTTCAGAGGTTGGAGGAGCAGCAAAAGGCCATTCAAGCCTATACAATTGAGCACGATATAGTAGGTGGAATGCACCTGTCTCAAGCGCAGTGGAGAATGATTTCAACGTTGTGCAAGGTTCTGATGCCCTTTGAACTTGCCACACGTGAAGTCAGTTCAGACACTGCCAGCCTGAGTCAGGTCATTCCCCTCATCAGGCTTTTGCAGAAGAAGCTGGAGACATTGAAGGAGGAGCTAACACGGAGCGATTCCGCTAGGCATGTGGGACTTGTGGA
Organism: Pseudophryne corroboree; assembly: GCF_028390025.1. Lineage (NCBI taxonomy): Eukaryota > Metazoa > Chordata > Amphibia > Anura > Myobatrachidae > Pseudophryne > Pseudophryne corroboree. The sequence continues at coordinate 322,114,467 of NC_086448.1, forward strand.
TGGAGCCCTTAATTCGCTTAACAAGGATTCACGGGTGGTCAATCTGTTGAAATCAGAGCACTACATTTTGGCCACCGTGCTCGATCCTAGATTTAAAGCCTACCTTGGATCTCTCTTTCCGGCAGACACAAGTCTGCTGGGGTTGAAAGACCTGCTGGTGACAAAATTGTCAAGTCAAGCGGAACGCGACCTGTCAACATCTCCTCCTTCACATTCTCCCGCAACTGGGGGTGCGAGGAAAAGGCTCAGAATTCCGAGCCCACCCGCTGGCGGTGATGCAGGGCAGTCTGGAGCGACTGCTGATGCTGACATCTGGTCCGGACTGAAGGACCTGACAACGATTACGGACATGTCGTCTACTGTCACTGCATATGATTCTCTCAACATTGATAGAATGGTGGAGGATTATATGAGTGACCGCATCCAAGTAGGCACGTCACACAGTCCGTACTTATACTGGCAGGAAAAAGAGGCAATTTGGAGGCCCTTGCACAAACTGGCTTTATTCTACCTAAGTTGCCCTCCCACAAGTGTGTACTCCGAAAGAGTGTTTAGTGCCGCCGCTCACCTTGTCAGCAATCGGCGTACGAGGTTACATCCAGAAAATGTGGAGAAGATGATGTTCATTAAAATGAATTATAATCAATTCCTCCGCGGAGACATTGACCAGCAGCAATTGCCTCCACAAAGTACACAGGGAGCTGAGATGGTGGATTCCAGTGGGGACGAATTGATAATCTGTGAGGAGGGGGATGTACACGGTGATATATCGGAGGGTGATGATGAGGTGGACATCTTGCCTCTGTAGAGCCAGTTTGTGCAAGGAGAGATTAATTGCTTCTTTTTTGGGGGGGGTCCAAACCAACCCGTCATATCAGTCACAGTCGTGTGGCAGACCCTGTCACTGAAATGATGGGTTGGTTAAAGTGTGCATGTCCTGTTTTGTTTATACAACATAAGGGTGGGTGGGAGGGCCCAAGGACAATTCCATCTTGCACCTCTTTTTTCTTTTCTTTTTCTTTGCATCATGTGCTGATTGGGGAGGGTTTTTTGGAAGGGACATCCTGCGTGACACTGCAGTGCCACTCCTAAATGGGCCCGGTGTTTGTGTCGGCCACTAGGGTCGCTAATCTTACTCACACAGTCAGCTACCTCATTGCGCCTCTTTTTTTCTTTGCGTCATGTGCTGTTTCGGGAGGGTTTTTTGGAAGGGACATCCTGCGTGACACTGCAGTGCCACTCCTAGATGGGCCCGGTGTTTGTGTCGGCCACTAGGGTCGCTAATCTTACTCACACAGCTACCTCATTGCGCCTCTTTTTTTCTTTGCGTCATGTGCTGTTTGGGGAGGGTTTTTTGGAAGGGCCATCCTGCGTGACACTGCAGTGCCACTCCTAGATGGGCCCGGTGTTTGTGTCGGCCACTAGGGTCGCTAATCTTACTCACACAGCTACCTCATTGCGCCTCTTTTTTTCTTTGCGTTATGTGCTGTTTGGGGAGGGTTTTTTGGAAGGGACATCCTGCGTGACACTGCAGTGCCACTCCTAGATGGGCCCGGTGTTTGTGTCGGCCACTAGGGTCGCTTATCTTACTCACACAGCGACCTCGGTGCAAATTTTAGGACTAAAAATAATATTGTGAGGTGTGAGGTATTCAGAATAGACTGAAAATGAGTGTAAATTATGGTTTTTGAGGTTAATAATACTTTGGGATCAAAATGACCCCCAAATTCTATGATTTATGCTGTTTTTTAGTGTTTTTTGAAAAAAACACCCGAATCCAAAACACACCCGAATCCGACAAAAAAAAATTCGGTGAGGTTTTGCCAAAACGCGGTCGAACCCAAAACACGGCCGCGGAACCGAACCCAAAACCAAAACACAAAACCCGAAAAATTTCAGGCGCTCATCTCTAAATTTTATACTGTATTGTCAATTAGAGCCAGTGATGTACAGTATATTCCCAAAATGGGCCATATAAAGACATTGATATGGTCCTCAATATAGGCCACAAAATGTAATTTGATATTAATATGGACCATTATGTGGCCTATATTGAGTAGTGATGAGCGGGTTCGGTTTCTCGGAAACCGAACCCCCCCGAACTTCACTCTTTTTACACGGGTCCGAGGCAGACTCGGATCTTCCCGCCTTGCTCGGTTAACCCGAGCGCGCCCGAACGTCATCATCCCGCTGTCGGATTCTCGCGAGGCTCGGATTCTATCGCGAGACTCGGATTCTATATAAGGAGCCGCGCGTCGCCGCCATTTTCACACGTGCATTGAGATTGATAGGGAGAGGACGTGGCTGGCGTCCTCTCCGTTTAGAGTAGACTAGAGAGTAGTAGAGAGTGACACTTGATTTACTAATTTTGGGGAGCATATTAGGAGTACTACTTGCTGATAGTGTGACCAGTGACCACCAGTTTAATTAATCCGTTCTCTGCCTGAAAAAAAACGATACACAGTGTGACACAGTCACATACCATATCTGTGCTCAGCCTCAGTGTGCCCTCAGTGTGCTGCATCATCTATGTAATACTGTATATCTGACTGTGCTGAGTGCTCACTGCTCACACAGCTTAATTGTGGGGGAGACTGGGGAGCAGTTATAGCAGGAGTACATATTTTTAACAGTGCACACTTTTGCTGCCAGAGTGCCACTGCCAGTGCCAGTGTGACTGACCAGTGACCACTGACCACCAGTATATTGTGATTGTCTGCCTAAAAAGGTAAACACTCGTCGTGTGGTGTTTTTTTTTTATTCTATAAACGCATTCTGCTGACAGTGTCCAGCAGGTCCGTCATTATATAATATATACCTGTCCGGCTGCAGTAGTGATATATATATATTTTTTATATCATTATCATCCAGTCTATATTAGCACTGCAGCAGACGCAGTACGGTAGTCCACGGCTGTAGCTACCTCTGTGTCGGCAGTCGCTCGTCCATCCATAATTGTATACCACCTACCCGTGGTGTTTTTTTCTTTTTTCTATCTTCTTGATACTAGTAGCTTACTTTAGGAGTCTGCAGTGCTGAGCTGACAGTGTCCAGCAGGTCCGTCATTATATAATATATACCTGTCCGGCTGCAGTAGTGATATATATATATATTTTTTATATCATTATCATCCAGTCTATATTAGCAGCAGACGCAGTACGGTAGTCCACGGCTGTAGCTACCTCTGTGTCGGCAGTCGCTCGTCCATCCATAATTGTATACCACCTACCCGTGGTGTTTTTTTTTTTCTTCTATCTTCTTGATACTAGTAGCTTACTTTAGGAGTCTGCAGTGCTGAGCTGACAGTGTCCAGCAGGTCCGTCATTATATAATATATACCTGTCCGGCTGCAGTAGTGATATATATATATATATATATATTTTTTATATCATTATCATCCAGTCTATATTAGCAGCATACGCAGTACGGTAGTCCACGGCTGTAGCTACCTCTGTGTCGGCAGTCGCTCGTCCATCCATAATTGTATACCACCTACCCGTGGTGTTTTTTTTTTTTCTATCTTCTTGATACTAGTAGCTTACTTTAGGAGTCTGCAGTGCTGAGCTGACAGTGTCCAGCAGGTCCGTCATTATATAATATATACCTGTCCGGCTGCAGTAGTGATATATATATATTTTATATCTCATTATCATCCAGTCTATATTAGCAGCAGACGCAGTACGGTAGTCCACGGCTGTAGCTACCTCTGTGTCGGCAGTCGCTCGTCCATCCATAATTGTATACCACCTACCTGTGGTGTTTTTTTTTTCTATCTTCTTTATACTAGTAGCTTACTTTAGGAGTCTGCAGTGCTGAGCTGACAGTGTCCAGCAGGTCCGTCATTATATAATATATACCTGTCCGGCTGCAGTAGTGATATATATATATATATTTTATATCTCATTATCATCCAGTCTATATTAGCAGCAGACGCAGTACGGTAGTCCACGGCTGTAGCTGCCTCTGTGTCGGCAGACGCTCGTCCATCCATAATTGTATACCACCTACCTGTGGTGTTTTTTTTTTTCTATCTTCTTGATACTACTAGTAGCTTACTTTAGGAGTCTGCAGTGCTGAGCTGACAGTGTCCAGCAGGTCCGTCATTATATAATATATACCTGTCCGGCTGCAGTAGTGATATATATATATATTTTTTATATCATTATCATCCAGTCTATATTAGCAGCAGACGCAGTACGGTAGTCCACGGCTGTAGCTACCTCTGTGTCGGCAGTCGCTCGTCCATCCATAATTGTATACCACCTACCCGTGGTGTTTTTTTCTTTTTTCTATCTTCTTGATACTAGTAGCTTACTTTAGGAGTCTGCAGTGCTGAGCTGACAGTGTCCAGCAGGTCCGTCATTATATAATATATACCTGTCCGGCTGCAGTAGTGATATATATATATATATATATATTTTATATCATTATCATCCAGTCTATATTAGCAGCAGACGCAGTACGGTAGTCCACGGCTGTAGCTACCTCTGTGTCGGCAGTCGCTCGTCCATCCATAATTGTATACCACCTACCCGTGGTGGTTTTTTTTTTTTCTATCTTCTTGATACTAGTAGCTTACTTTAGGAGTCTGCAGTGCTGAGCTGACAGTGTCCAGCAGGTCCGTCATTATATAATATATACCTGTCCGGCTGCAGTAGTGATATATATATATATATTTTTTTATATCATTATCATCCAGTCTATATTAGCAGCAGACGCAGTATGGTAGTCCACGGCTGTAGCTACCTCTGTGTCGGCAGTCGCTCGTCAATCCATAAGTATACTAGTATCCATCCATCTCCATTGTTTACTGAGGTGCCTTTTAGTTGTGCCTATTAAAATATGGAGAACAAAAATGTTGAGGTTCCAAAAATAGGGAAAGATCAAGATCGACTTCCACCTCGTGCTGAAGCTGCTGCCACTAGTCATGGCCGAGACGATGAAATGCCAGCAACGTCGTCTGCCAAGGCCGATGCCCAATGTCATAGTACAGAGCATGTAAAATCCAAAACACCAAATATCAGTAAAAAAAGGACTAAAAAATCTAAAATAAAATCGTCGGAGGAGAAGCGTAAACTTGCCAATATGCCATTTACCACACGGAGTGGCAAGGAACGGCTGAGGCCCTGGCCTATGTTCATGGCTAGTGGTTCAGCTTCACATGAGGATGGAAGCACTCAGCCTCTCGCTAGAAAAATGAAAAGACTCAAGCTGGCAAAAGCACAGCAAAGAACTGTGCGTTCTTCGAAATCACAAATCCACAAGGAGAGTCCAATTGTATCGTTTGCGATGCCTGACCTTCCCAACACTGGACGTGAAGAGCATGCGCCTTCCACCATTTGCACGCCCCCTGCAAGTGCTGGAAGGAGCACCCGCAGTCCAGTTCCTGATAGTCAGATTGAAGATGTCAGTGTTGAAGTACACCAGGATGAGGAGGATATGGGTGTTGCTGGCGCTGGGGAGGAAATTGACCAGGAGGATTCTGATGGTGAGGTGGTTTGTTTAAGTCAGGCACCCGGGGAGACACCTGTTGTCCGTGGGAGGAATAGGGCCATTGACATGCCTGGTGAAAATACCAAAAAAATCAGCTCTTCGGTGTGGAAGTATTTCAACAGAAATGCGGACAACATTTGTCAAGCCGTGTGTTGCCTTTGTCAAGCTGTAATAAGTAGGGGTAAGGACGTTAACCACCTCGGAACATCCTCCCTTATACGTCACCTGCAGCGCATTCATCATAAGTCAGTGACAAGTTCAAAAACTTTGGGCGACAGCGGAAGCAGTCCACTGACCAGTAAATCCCTTCCTCTTGTAACCAAGCTCACGCAAACCACCCCACCAACTCCCTCAGTGTCAATTTCCTCCTTCCCCAGGAATGCCAATAGTCCTGCAGGCCATGTCACTGGCAATTCTGACGAGTCCTCCCCTGCCTGGGATTCCTCCGATGCATCCTTGCGTGTAACGCCTACTGCTGCTGGCGCTGCTGTTGTTGCTGCTGGGAGTCGATGGTCATCCCAGAGGGGAAGTCGTACTCGTAAGACCACTTTTACTACTTCCACCAAGCAATTGACTGTCCAACAGTCCTTTGCGAGGAAGATGAAATATCACAGCAGTCATCCTGCTGCAAAGCGGATAACTGAGGCCTTGGCATCCTGGGCGGTGAGAAACGTGGTTCCGGTATCCATCATTACTGCAGAGGCAACTAGAGACTTGTTGGAGGTACTGTGTCCCAGGTACCAAATACCATCTAGGTTCCATTTCTCTAGGCAGGCGATACCGAAAATGTACACAGACCTCAGAAAAAGACTCACCAGTGTCCTAAAAAATGCAGTTGTACCCAATGTCCACTTAACCACGGACATGTGGACAAGTGGAGCAGGGCAGGCTCAGGACTATATGACTGTGACAGCCCACTGGGTAGATGTATGGACTCCCGCCGCAAGAACAGCAGCGGCGGCACCAGTAGCAGCATCTCGCAAACGCCAACTCTTTCCTAGGCAGGCTACGCTTTGTATCACCGCTTTCCAGAATACGCACACAGCTGAAAACCTCTTACGGCAACTGAGGAAGATCATCGCGGAATGGCTTACCCCAATTGGACTCTCCTGTGGATTTGTGGCATCGGACAACGCCAGCAATATTGTGTGTGCATTAAATATGGGCAAATTCCAGCACGTCCCATGTTTTGCACATACCTTGAATTTGGTGGTGCAGAATTTTTTAAAAAACGACAGGGGCGTGCAAGAGATGCTGTCGGTGGCCAGAAGAATTGCGGGACACTTTCGGCGTACAGGCACCACGTACAGAAGACTGGAGCACCACCAAAAACTACTGAACCTGCCCTGCCATCATCTGAAGCAAGAAGTGGTAACGAGGTGGAATTCAACCCTCTATATGCTTCAGAGGTTGGAGGAGCAGCAAAAGGCCATTCAAGCCTATACAATTGAGCACGATATAGTAGGTGGAATGCACCTGTCTCAAGCGCAGTGGAGAATGATTTCAACGTTGTGCAAGGTTCTGATGCCCTTTGAACTTGCCACACGTGAAGTCAGTTCAGACACTGCCAGCCTGAGTCAGGTCATTCCCCTCATCAGGCTTTTGCAGAAGAAGCTGGAGACATTGAAGGAGGAGCTAACACGGAGCGATTCCGCTAGGCATGTGGGACTTGTGGATGGAGCCCTTAATTCGCTTAACAAGGATTCACGGGTGGTCAATCTGTTGAAATCAGAGCACTACATTTTGGCCACCGTGCTCGATCCTAGATTTAAAGCCTACCTTGGATCTCTCTTTCCGGCAGACACAAGTCTGCTGGGGTTGAAAGACCTGCTGGTGACAAAATTGTCAAGTCAAGCGGAACGCGACCTGTCAACATCTCCTCCTTCACATTCTCCCGCAACTGGGGGTGCAAGGAAAAGGCTCAGAATTCCGAGCCCACCCGCTGGCGGTGATGCAGGGCAGTCTGGAGCGACTGCTGATGCTGACATCTGGTCCGGACTGAAGGACCTGACAACGATTACGGACATGTCGTCTACTGTCACTGCATATGATTCTCGCAACATTGATAGAATGGTGGAGGATTATATGAGTGACCGCATCCAAGTAGGCACGTCACACAGTCCGTACTTATACTGGCAGGAAAAAGAGGCAATTTGGAGGCCCTTGCACAAACTGGCTTTATTCTACCTAAGTTGCCCTCCCACAAGTGTGTACTCCGAAAGAGTGTTTAGTGCCGCCGCTCACCTTGTCAGCAATCGGCGTACGAGGTTACATCCAGAAAATGTGGAGAAGATGATGTTCATTAAAATGAATTATAATCAATTCCTCCGCGGAGACATTGACCAGCAGCAATTGCCTCCACAAAGTACACAGGGAGCTGAGATGGTGGATTCCAGTGGGGACGAATTGATAATCTGTGAGGAGGGGGATGTACACGGTGATATATCGGAGGGTGATGATGAGGTGGACATCTTGCCTCTGTAGAGCCAGTTTGTGCAAGGAGAGATTAATTGCTTCTTTTTTGGGGGGGGTCCAAACCAACCCGTCATATCAGTCACAGTCGTGTGGCAGACCCTGTCACTGAAATGATTGGTTGGTTAAAGTGTGCATGTCCTGTTTTGTTTATACAACATAAGGGTGGGTGGGAGGGCCCAAGGACAATTCCATCTTGCACCTCTTTTTTCTTTTCTTTTTCTTTGCATCATGTGCTGATTGGGGAGGGTTTTTTGGAAGGGACATCCTGCGTGACACTGCAGTGCCACTCCTAAATGGGCCCGGTGTTTGTGTCGGCCACTAGGGTCGCTAATCTTACTCACACAGTCAGCTACCTCATTGCGCCTCTTTTTTTCTTTGCGTCATGTGCTGTTTGGGGAGGGTTTTTTGGAAGGGACATCCTGCGTGACACTGCAGTGCCACTCCTAGATGGGCCCGGTGTTTGTGTCGGCCACTAGGGTCGCTAATCTTACTCACACAGCTACCTCATTGCGCCTCTTTTTTTCTTTGCGTCATGTGCTGTTTGGGGAGGGTTTTTTGGAAGGGCCATCCTGCGTGACACTGCAGTGCCACTCCTAGATGGGCCCGGTGTTTGTGTCGGCCACTAGGGTCGCTAATCTTACTCACACAGCTACCTCATTGCGCCTCTTTTTTTCTTTGCGTCATGTGCTGTTTGGGGAGGGTTTTTTGGAAGGGACATCCTGCGTGACACTGCAGTGCCACTCCTAGATGGGCCCGGTGTTTGTGTCGGCCACTAGGGTCGCTTATCTTACTCACACAGCGACCTCGGTGCAAATTTTAGGACTAAAAATAATATTGTGAGGTGTGAGGTATTCAGAATAGACTGAAAATGAGTGTAAATTATGGTTTTTGAGGTTAATAATACTTTGGGATCAAAATGACCCCCAAATTCTATGATTTAAGCTGTTTTTTAGTGTTTTTTGAAAAAAACACCCGAATCCAAAACACACCCGAATCCGACAAAAAAAATTCGGTGAGGTTTTGCCAAAACGCGTTCGAACCCAAAACACGGCCGCGGAACCGAACCCAAAACCAAAACACAAAACCCGAAAAATTTCAGGCGCTCATCTCTAAATTCTATACTGTATTGTCAATTAGAGCCAGTGATGTACAGTATATTCCCAAAATGGGCCATATAAAGACATTGATATGGTCCTCAATATAGGCCACAAAATGTAATTTGATATTAATATGGACCATTATGTGGCCTATATTGAGTAGTGATGAGCGGGTTCGGTTTCTCGGAAACCGAACCCCCCCGAACTTCACTCTTTTTACACGGGTCCGAGGCAGACTCGGATCTTCCCGCCTTGCTCGGTTAACCCGAGCGCGCCCGAACGTCATCATCCCGCTGTCGGATTCTCGCGAGGCTCGGATTCTATCGCGAGACTCGGATTCTATATAAGGAGCCGCGCGTCGCCGCCATTTTCACACGTGCATTGAGATTGATAGGGAGAGGACGTGGCTGGCGTCCTCTCCGTTTAGAGTAGACTAGAGAGTAGTAGAGAGTGACACTTGATTTACTAATTTTGGGGAGCATATTAGGAGTACTACTTGCTGATAGTGTGACCAGTGACCACCAGTTTAATTAATCCGTTCTCTGCCTGAAAAAAAACGATACACAGTGTGACACAGTCACATACCATATCTGTGCTCAGCCTCAGTGTGCCCTCAGTGTGCTGCATCATCTATGTAATACTGTATATCTGACTGTGCTGAGTGCTCACTGCTCACACAGCTTAATTGTGGGGGAGACTGGGGAGCAGTTATAGCAGGAGTACATATTTTTAACAGTGCACACTTTTGCTGCCAGAGTGCCACTGCCAGTGCCAGTGTGACTGACCAGTGACCACTGACCACCAGTATATTGTGATTGTCTGCCTGAAAAAGTTAAACACTCGTCGTGTGGTGTTTTTTTTTTATTCTATAAACGCATTCTGCTGACAGTGTCCAGCAGGTCCGTCATTATATAATATATACCTGTCCGGCTGCAGTAGTGATATATATATATTTTTTATATCATTATCATCCAGTCTATATTAGCACTGCAGCAGACGCAGTACGGTAGTCCACGGCTGTAGCTACCTCTGTGTCGGCAGTCGCTCGTCCATCCATAATTGTATACCACCTACCCGTGGTGTTTTTTTCTTTTTTCTATCTTCTTGATACTAGTAGCTTACTTTAGGAGTCTGCAGTGCTGAGCTGACAGTGTCCAGCAGGTCCGTCATTATATAATATATACCTGTCCGGCTGCAGTAGTGATATATATATATATTTTTTTATATCATTATCATCCAGTCTATATTAGCAGCAGACGCAGTACGGTAGTCCACGGCTGTAGCTACCTCTGTGTCGGCAGTCGCTCGTCCATCCATAATTGTATACCACCTACCCGTGGTGTTTTTTTTTTTCTTCTATCTTCTTGATACTAGTAGCTTACTTTAGGAGTCTGCAGTGCTGAGCTGACAGTGTCCAGCAGGTCCGTCATTATATAATATATACCTGTCCGGCTGCAGTAGTGATATATATATATATATATATTTTTTATATCATTATCATCCAGTCTATATTAGCAGCATACGCAGTACGGTAGTCCACGGCTGTAGCTACCTCTGTGTCGGCAGTCGCTCGTCCATCCATAATTGTATACCACCTACCCGTGGTGTTTTTTTTTTTTTCTATCTTCTTGATACTAGTAGCTTACTTTAGGAGTCTGCAGTGCTGAGCTGACAGTGTCCAGCAGGTCCGTCATTATATAATATATACCTGTCCGGCTGCAGTAGTGATATATATATATTTTATATCTCATTATCATCCAGTCTATATTAGCAGCAGACGCAGTACGGTAGTCCACGGCTGTAGCTACCTCTGTGTCGGCAGTCGCTCGTCCATCCATAATTGTATACCACCTACCTGTGGTGTTTTTTTTTTCTATCTTCTTGATACTAGTAGCTTACTTTAGGAGTCTGCAGTGCTGAGCTGACAGTGTCCAGCAGGTCCGTCATTATATAATATATACCTGTCCGGCTGCAGTAGTGATATATATATATATTTTATATCTCATTATCATCCAGTCTATATTAGCAGCAGACGCAGTACGGTAGTCCACGGCTGTAGCTACCTCTGTGTCGGCAGACGCTCGTCCATCCATAATTGTATACCACCTACCTGTGGTGTTTTTTTTTTCTATCTTCTTGATACTACTAGTAGCTTACTTTAGGAGTCTGCAGTGCTGAGCTGACAGTGTCCAGCAGGTCCGTCATTATATAATATATACCTGTCCGGCTGCAGTAGTGATATATATATATATTTTTTATATCATTATCATCCAGTCTATATTAGCAGCAAACGCAGTACGGTAGTCCACGGCTGTAGCTACCTCTGTGTCGGCAGTCGCTCGTCCATCCATAATTGTATACCACCTACCCGTGGTGTTTTTTTCTTTTTTCTATCTTCTTGATACTAGTAGCTTACTTTAGGAGTCTGCAGTGCTGAGCTGACAGTGTCCAGCAGGTCCGTCATTATATAATATATACCTGTCCGGCTGCAGTAGTGATATATATATATATTTTATATCTCATTATCATCCAGTCTATATTAGCAGCAGACGCAGTACGGTAGTCCACGGCTGTAGCTACCTCTGTGTCGGCAGACGCTCGTCCATCCATAATTGTATACCACCTACCTGTGGTGTTTTTTTTTTCTATCTTCTTGATACTACTAGTAGCTTACTTTAGGAGTCTGCAGTGCTGAGCTGACAGTGTCCAGCAGGTCCGTCATTATATAATATATACCTGTCCGGCTGCAGTAGTGATATATATATATATTTTTTATATCATTATCATCCAGTCTATATTAGCAGCAGACGCAGTACGGTAGTCCACGGCTGTAGCTACCTCTGTGTCGGCAGTCGCTCGTCCATCCATAATTGTATACCACCTACCCGTGGTGTTTTTTTCTTTTTTCTATCTTCTTGATACTAGTAGCTTACTTTAGGAGTCTGCAGTGCTGAGCTGACAGTGTCCAGCAGGTCCGTCATTATATAATATATACCTGTCCGGCTGCAGTAGTGATATATATATATATATATTTTATATCATTATCATCCAGTCTATATTAGCAGCAGACGCAGTACGGTAGTCCACGGCTGTAGCTACCTCTGTGTCGGCAGTCGCTCGTCCATCCATAATTGTATACCACCTACCCGTGGTGGTTTTTTTTTTTTTCTATCTTCTTGATACTAGTAGCTTACTTTAGGAGTCTGCAGTGCTGAGCTGACAGTGTCCAGCAGGTCCGTCATTATATAATATATACCTGTCCGGCTGCAGTAGTGATATATATATATATATTTTTTTATATCATTATCATCCAGTCTATATTAGCAGCAGACGCAGTATGGTAGTCCACGGCTGTAGCTACCTCTGTGTCGGCAGTCGCTCGTCAATCCATAAGTATACTAGTATCCATCCATCTCCATTGTTTACCTGAGGTGCCTTTTAGTTGTGCCTATTAAAATATGGAGAACAAAAATGTTGAGGTTCCAAAAATAGGGAAAGATCAAGATCGACTTCCACCTCGTGCTGAAGCTGCTGCCACTAGTCATGGCCGAGACGATGAAATGCCAGCAACGTCGTCTGCCAAGGCCGATGCCCAATGTCATAGTACAGAGCATGTAAAATCCAAAACACCAAATATCAGTAAAAAAAGGACTAAAAAATCTAAAATAAAATCGTCGGAGGAGAAGCGTAAACTTGCCAATATGCCATTTACCACACGGAGTGGCAAGGAACGGCTGAGGCCCTGGCCTATGTTCATGGCTAGTGGTTCAGCTTCACATGAGGATGGAAGCACTCAGCCTCTCGCTAGAAAAATGAAAAGACTCAAGCTGGCAAAAGCACAGCAAAGAACTGTGCGTTCTTCGAAATCACAAATCCACAAGGAGAGTCCAATTGTATCGTTTGCGATGCCTGACCTTCCCAACACTGGACGTGAAGAGCATGCGCCTTCCACCATTTGCACGCCCCCTGCAAGTGCTGGAAGGAGCACCCGCAGTCCAGTTCCTGATAGTCAGATTGAAGATGTCAGTGTTGAAGTACACCAGGATGAGGAGGATATGGGTGTTGCTGGCGCTGGGGAGGAAATTGACCAGGAGGATTCTGATGGTGAGGTGGTTTGTTTAAGTCAGGCACCCGGGGAGACACCTGTTGTCCGTGGGAGGAATAGGGCCATTGACATGCCTGGTGAAAATACCAAAAAAATCAGCTCTTCGGTGTGGAAGTATTTCAACAGAAATGCGGACAACATTTGTCAAGCCGTGTGTTGCCTTTGTCAAGCTGTAATAAGTAGGGGTAAGGACGTTAACCACCTCGGAACATCCTCCCTTATACGTCACCTGCAGCGCATTCATCATAAGTCAGTGACAAGTTCAAAAACTTTGGGCGACAGCGGAAGCAGTCCACTGACCAGTAAATCCCTTCCTCTTGTAACCAAGCTCACGCAAACCACCCCACCAACTCCCTCAGTGTCAATTTCCTCCTTCCCCAGGAATGCCAATAGTCCTGCAGGCCATGTCACTGGCAATTCTGACGAGTCCTCCCCTGCCTGGGATTCCTCCGATGCATCCTTGCGTGTAACGCCTACTGCTGCTGGCGCTGCTGTTGTTGCTGCTGGGAGTCGATGGTCATCCCAGAGGGGAAGTCGTACTCGTAAGACCACTTTTACTACTTCCACCAAGCAATTGACTGTCCAACAGTCCTTTGCGAGGAAGATGAAATATCACAGCAGTCATCCTGCTGCAAAGCGGATAACTGAGGCCTTGGCATCCTGGGCGGTGAGAAACGTGGTTCCGGTATCCATAATTACTGCAGAGGCAACTAGAGACTTGTTGGAGGTACTGTGTCCCCGGTACCAAATACCATCTAGGTTCCATTTCTCTAGGCAGGCGATACCGAAAATGTACACAGACCTCAGAAAAAGACTCACCAGTGTCCTAAAAAATGCAGTTGTACCCAATGTCCACTTAACCACGGACATGTGGACAAGTGGAGCAGGGCAGGCTCAGGACTATATGACTGTGACAGCCCACTGGGTAGATGTATGGACTCCCGCCGCAAGAACAGCAGCGGCGGCACCAGTAGCAGCATCTCGCAAACGCCAACTCTTTCCTAGGCAGGCTATGCTTTGTATCACCGCTTTCCAGAATACGCACACAGCTAAAAACCTCTTACGGCAACTGAGGAAGATCATCGCAGAATGGCTTACCCCAATTGGACTCTCCTGTGGATTTGTGGCATCGGACAACGCCAGCAATATTGTGTGTGCATTAAATATGGGCAAATTCCAGCACGTCCCATGTTTTGCACATACCTTGAATTTGGTGGTGCAGAATTATTTAAAAAATGAGAGGGGCGTGCAAGAGATGCTGTCGGTGGCCAGAAGAATTGCGGGACACTTTCGGCGTACAGGCACCACGTACAGAAGACTGGAGCAACACCAAAAACGCCTGAACCTGCCCTGCCATCATCTGAAGCAAGAAGTGGTAACGAGGTGGAATTCAACCCTCTATATGCTTCAGAGGTTGGAGGAGCAGAAAAAGGCCATTCAAGCCTATACAACTGACCACGATATAGGAGGTGGAATGCACCTGTCTCAAGCGCAGTGGAGAATGATTTCAACGTTGTGCAAGGTTCTGCAACCTTTTGAACTTGCCACACGTGAAGTCAGTTCAGACACTGCCAGCCTGAGTCAGGTCATTCCCCTCATCAGGCTTTTGCAGAAGAAGCTGGAGACATTGAAGGAGGAGCTAACACAGAGCGATTCCGCTAGGCATGTGGGACTTGTGGATGGAGCCCTTAATTCGCTTAACAAGGATTCACGGGTGGTCAATCTGTTGAAATCAGAGCACTACATTTTGGCCACCGTGCTCGATCCTAGATTTAAAACCTACCTTGGATCTCTCTTTCCGGCAGACACAAGTCTGCTGGGGTTCAAAGAACTGCTGGTGACAAAATTGTCAAGTCAAGCGGAACGCGACCTGTCAACATCTCCTCCTTCACATTCTCCCGCAACTGGGGGTGCGAGGAAAAGGCTCAGAATTCCGAGCCCACCCGCTGGCGGTGATGCAGGGCAGTCTGGAGCGACTGCTGATGCTGACATCTGGTCCGGACTGAAGGACCTGACAATGATTACGGACATGTCGTCTACTGTCACTGCATATGATTCTCTCCCCATTGAAAGAATGGTGGAGGATTATATGAGTGACCGCATCCAAGTAGGCACGTCAGACAGTCCGTACTTATACTGGCAGGAAAAAGAGGCAATTTGGAGGCCCTTGCACGAACTGGCTTTATTCTACCTAAGTTGCCCTCCCACAAGTGTGTACTCCGAAAGAGTGTTTAGTGCCGCCGCTCACCTTGTCAGCAATCGGCGTACGAGGTTACATCCAGAAAATGTGGAGTAGATGATGTTCATTAAAATGAATTATAATCAATTCCTCCGTGGAGACATTGACCAGCAGCAATTGCCTCCACAAAGTACACAGGGAGCTGAGATGGTGGATTCCAGTGGGGACGAATTGATAATCTGTGAGGAGGGGGATGTACACGGTGATATATCGGAGGATGATGATGAGGTGGACATCTTGCCTCTGTAGAGCCAGTTTGTGCAAGGAGAGATTAATTGCTTCTTTTTTGGTGGGGGTCCAAACCAACCCGTCATTTCAGTCACAGTCGTGTGGCAGACCCTGTCACTGAAATGATGGGTTGGTTAAAGTGTGCATGTCCTGTTTATACAACATAAGGGTGGGTGGGAGGGCCCAAGGACAATTCCATCTTGCACCTCTTTTTTCTTTCATTTTTCTTTGCGTCATGTGCTGTTTGGGGAGTGTTTTTTGGAAGGGCCATCCTGCGTGACACTGCAGTGCCACTCCTAGATGGGCCAGGTGTTTGTGTCGGCCACTAGGGTCGCTTAGCTTACTCACACAGCTACCTCATTGCGCCTCTTTTTTTCTTTGCGTCATGTGCTGTTTGGGAAGTGTTTTTTGGAAGGGCCATCCTGCGTGACACTGCAGTGCCACTCCTAGATGGGCCAGGTGTTTGTGTCGGCCACTAGGGTCGCTTAGCTTACTCACACAGCTACCTCATTGCGCCTCTTTTTTTCTTTGCGTCATGTGCTGTTTGGGGAGTGTTTTTTGGAAGGGCCATCCTGCGTGACACTGCAGTGCCACTCCTAGATGGGCCAGGTGTTTGTGTCGGCCACTAGGGTCGCTTAGCTTACTCACACAGCTACCTCATTGCGCCTCTTTTTTTCTTTGCGTCATGTGCTGTTTGGGGAGTGTTTTTTGGAAGGGCCATCCTGCGTGACACTGCAGTGCCACTCCTAGATGGGCCAGGTGTTTGTGTCGGCCACTAGGGTCGCTTAGCTTACTCACACAGCTACCTCATTGCGCCTCTTTTTTTCTTTGCGTCATGTGCTGTTTGGGGAGTGTTTTTTGGAAGGGCCATCCTGCGTGACACTGCAGTGCCACTCCTAGATGGGCCAGGTGTTTGTGTCGGCCACTTGGGTCGCTTAGCTTAGCCATCCAGCGACCTCGGTGCAAATTTAAAGACTAAAAATAATATTGTGAGGAGTGAGGTGTTCAGAATAGACTGAAAATGAGTGTAAATTATGGTTATTGAGGTTAATAATACTTTGGGATCAAAATGACCCCCAAATTCTATGATTTAAGCTGTTTTTTAGGGTTTTTTGAAAAAAACACCCGAATCCAAAACACACCCGAATCCGACAAAGAAAATTCGGTGAGGTTTTGCCAAAACGCGTTCGAACCCAAAACACGGCCGCGGAACCGAACCCAAAACCAAAACACAAAACCCGAAAAATTTCTGGTGCTCATCACTAATATTGAGGACTATATCACTGGCTCTAATTGACCCTCACGCACACTGACACACACTGGGTCTTGCTCTCTCTCACACACACACACACACTTACTACATAATAACATTACACCCAGCAACTAGTTTACACATTTATTGCCACACTGATCCTTTACTCTGTGTTATTTGTGTGCGCCTTCACCTTTGCAGACTCCAGTGATACTCCTGAGATCAGTGTACTGCAGTAGACACTAAGCTGCCACCGCTTCCTGGTTCCTCCATATGGGGCCAGGCAGAGCCGGTCATAGGCATAGGCAAACTAGGCAATCGCCTAGGGCATTTGATATGACTAGGGGCATCAGCAGCTTCTGCTGATTAAAATGATATGCGGCATGCCTATATTCTGTATGTAGCATTTCATATGCAGATACAGCCACACTCTCACACAGTATATAGGCATGCTGTATATCAGTTTAATCAGCATAAGCTGCTTGTGCATCCTAGCCACATAGCAATGCAAATAAGGTGAATTTTCATTAAAAAAAGGTGCCCGACGTTAGCATTGATGCAAGATTTGTGAGGACACATCTGTATCCAAGCAGAGGCAGAGGTCACAGTGTTAGTGGAAGTGTGAGTGCTGTGTGCACGTGAGTGGGTTGGTTGTGCAGTAGTGTTCAGAATATGTGTAAGGAGCATTATGTGTTTCATGTAAAAATGCATTAATAATGTGCAACATATGTGTAAAGGGCCACTATGTGTGTCATTA
Organism: Pseudophryne corroboree; assembly: GCF_028390025.1. Lineage (NCBI taxonomy): Eukaryota > Metazoa > Chordata > Amphibia > Anura > Myobatrachidae > Pseudophryne > Pseudophryne corroboree. The sequence continues at coordinate 322,132,113 of NC_086448.1, forward strand.
TGTGTATAAGGGCAATAATAATGTGCGGCATATGTGTAACAGGGTACTACTGTCTGTGTGTCATTATGTGTATAGGGGCACTAATAATGTGCAGCAAATGTGTAGGGGGCACTATGTGTGTCATTATGTGTATAAGAGCATTAATAATGTGCGCCATATGTGTAAGGTACATTATGTGTAAAAGGGCATTAATAAAGGTTCTCATAATGTGTAAGGCGCATTATGTTTATAAGGACATTAATGTGTCTCATATGTGTAAGGGGCATTAATGTGTGGAATTGTGTATAAATGCATTACTAATGTGTGGCATTATGTGTATAAGGTGCTCTACTATGTGGCGTTGCATATAGAAAGGGCACTACTGTGTCGTCTAATGTGACTAAAGAGCAATAAGGTGTGGTGTAATGTGAATAAGGAGCAATTCAGTGTGATGTAATGTGAATAAGGGGCTCTACTGTGAGGAGTAACGTTTATAAGGTAAAGTGATACTACTGTGGGATGTAATATGAATTATGGACACTATCGCAAGATAAAATGTGAATAAAGTTGCAGTACTGTGTGGCGTAATTGGAATTGGAGTTACTATTGTGTGGCCATGCCCCTTCCCAGCAAGAAGATGCCCCTTTTTGGGCTGTGCATCAAATGTGCGAACTGTTCCTATTTAAAATATAGGGGGTACAAGGACTGCTATGGGTGAGGGGTGATGGTGCTGGGAAAGAGTTGCAAGGTCAGAGGCAGAACCAGCGGTGGTGCTAGGGGGCACCAGCCAAAATCTTGCCTAGGGCATCATATTGGTTAGGGCCGGCTCTGGGGCCAGGCTGCACATGTAGGTAACAGGAGGGGAGGGAGGAAAGGATGGATCAGGGCTGTGACAGGGTGGCTGGTCCCTGGGGCAGACAGGTAGGTGGACTTAACACAGGCGGGCAGAGAGGAAGATGAATGTGACGCAGACAGGTAGATGTGATGCAAAAAGAAGACTGGTAGGTGGATGCGCTGCAGGAAGATGAGTAGTTTGTGTCACATCCACTACCTGTTTGTCTGTGTCACATCAGTCGGGCAGATGGGTACTGTAAGTGGATGTGACAGAGCAGGGCAGTGGATGTGACATAGTCGGGAAGACAGGCAGATGGATGTGATACAGTTGGGTAGTGGATGTGACACAGTCGGGAAGACGGATAGGTGGATATGACACAGCAGGGCAGTGGATTTCACACAGTCGGGAAGACGGATAGGTGGATATGACACAGCAGGGCAGTGGATTTCACACAGTTGGGAAGATGGATAGGTGGATATGACACAGCAGGGCAGTGGATTTCACACAGTTGGGAAGACGGATAGGCGGATATGACACTGCAGGGCAGAGGATGTGACACAGTTGGGAAGACGAATAGGTGGATGTGACACAGTCGGGAAGGGGTGTAGTATGGTATGCCGGCGTTCGGGCTCTCGGCGACCAGCATACCGGCACCGGGAGCCCGACCGCCGGCATACCGAGAGCGTGGCGAGCGCAAAGGAGCCCCTTGTGGGCTCGCTGTGCCCGCCACGCTGCGGGCACGGTGGCGAGCTACGCGCGCCACACCATTTTATTTTCCCTCCAGGGGGGTCGTGGACCCCCACGAGGGAGAATAGCTGTCGGTATGCCGGGTGTCGGGATTCTGGCGCCGGTATACTGTGCGCCGGGATCCCGACATTCGGCATACTGAAGACCACCCGTCGGGAAGATGGATAGGTGGATGTGACACAGTAGGGCAGGTGAATCTGACACAGTCGGGAAGACGGGTAGGTGGATGTGATACAGCAGGGCAGTGGATGCGACACAGTCGGGAAGACGGATAGGTGGATATGACACAGCAGGGCAGTGGATGTGACACAGTCGGGAAGAGGGGTAGGTGGATGTGACACAGTAGGGCAGGGGGATCTGATACTAGTCGGGAAGATGGGTAGGTGGATGTGACACAGGGCCTAATGCAGACCTGATCGCAGCAGCAAATTTGGGTGGGTTATATTGTTTCTGTGCAGGGTAAATACTGGCTGCTTTATTTTTAAACTACAATTTAGATTTCAGTTTGAATACACCCCACCCAAATCTAACTCTCTCTGCACGTTATATCTGCCGCCCTCCCCCCGCAGTGCACATGGGAGGTCATTCCGAGTTGTTCGCTCGGTAAAAATCTTCGCATCGCAGCGATTTTCCGCTTAATGCGCATGCGCAATGTCCGCACTGCGACTGCGCCAAGTAAATTTGCTATGCAGTTAGGAATTTTACTCACGGCTTTTTCATCGTTCTGGCGATCGTAATGTGATTGACAGGAAATGGGTGTTACTGGGCGGAAACAGGCCGTTTTATGGGCGTGTGGGAAAAAACGCTACCGTTTCCGGAAAAAACGCAGGAGTGGCCGGAGAAACGGGGGAGTGTCTGGGCGAACGCTGGGTGTGTTTGTGACGTCAAACCAGGAACGACAAGCACTGAAATGATCGCAGATGCCGAGTAAGGTTGAAGTTACTCAGAAACTGCTACGAGGTGTGTAATCGCAATATTGCGATTACTTCGTTCGCAATTTTAAGATGCTAAGATTCACTCCCAGTAGGCGGCGGCTTAGCATGAGCAAATCTGCTAAAATCCGCTTGCGAGCGAACAACTCGGAATGACCTCCCTGGTTTTGCCATTTGCTAACAAATTTGCTGCTGTGATCAAGTCTGAATTAGGACCACAGTCGGGCAGGTGGATCTGACACAGTCGGGAAGATGGGTAGGTGGATGTGACACAGAAGGGCAGGTGGTCCGGGCGCTGTGCAGCAGGACAGGGGGCAGCGCTGCTTTGGGTACCCAGCGTTAGATCCTTCCCTTCCACAGAACCTGCAGCACCAGCTACAGGAGGAGCGGAGTGTGTGTCGGAGCCTCAGAGGTAGCGGCTCCTCCCACTGACAGCATCTCCAGCGCATGGGGGCATGACCGCTACATGCAGCCATGCTCCTTCACATAGAGAGGACGGCTCCTTGTGGTGACATCATGGACCCGGGGAGCTCCGATTGGTTGGCAGCCGGAGGCAGATTTGAAATGCCACCAGCGAAGTGTTTGTTCTCTCTACAGTATACATGGCTGCCCGCTGTCTAGTAAGCACCACCGGGGCCCCCAGTCTGTCTGGGCCCGGGACAAAGTCCTGATGGTCCCCCGTGATTGTGGCCCTCGGAGGAGCCATAAAAAAAAAATGGTCTGCGTGTGTGTGTGGGGGAGGTATTGGACATTAGGGGGTGCCTGTGCGCACTAGGCACCCCCCGTGCGCACGCCTATGTGTAACACAGTAGGGTAGGTGGATGTGACATAGGGGGTCATTCAGATCTGATCGCTTGCTAGCAGTTTTTTGCAGCGCTGCGATCAGATAGTCGCCGCCTACAGGGCAGTGTATTTTAGCTGTGCAAGTGTGTGATAGCATGTGCATCCGAGGGGTACAAAAAGATCTTTTGCAGTTTCTGAGTAGCCCAGGACTTACTCAGCCGCTGCGATCACTTTCTGCCTGTCTGGGACCAGAATTGACGTCAGACACCCGCCCTGCAAACGCTTGGACACGCCTGCGTTTTTGCAACCACTCCCCAAAAAACGGTCAGTTGCCACCCACAAACGCCTTCTTCCTGTCAATCTCCTTGTGATTGGCTGTGCAAATAAAATCTTCGTAAAACCCATCGCACAGCAACTATCCGCTTTGTACCCATGTGACGTGCATTGCATTGCATACGCATGATCAATTCTGACCTGATCGCAGCGCAGCAAAAAAACCTAGCGTGCGATCAGGTGCATATGCATGATCAATTTTGACCTAATCGCAGCGCAGCAAAAAAAAACTAGCGTGCGATAAGGTGCATACGCATGATCAATTCTGATCTGATCGCAGCGCAGCAAAAAAAACAAGCGTGTGATCAGGTCTGAATGACCACCACAGTCTGGAAGATGGGTAGGAGGATGTGACACATGCAGTGGATGTGGCACAGTAGGGCAGACAAAAAGATTGGTGTGATGCAGACAGGTAGGTAATGGGATGCAGGCAGACAGGTAGATGACTGTGACACCGTTGGAAAGACAGGTAGGAGGATGTGATACAGACAGGTAGGTAATGGGATGCAGGCAGACAGGTAGATCAATGTGACACAGGCAGAAAGAAGGACACTGTAGGTGGATATGGCACAGTTAGGCAAACAGGTGATGTGACACAGATAACTAGAGATGAGCGGGTTCGGTTCCTCGGAATCCGAACCCGCCCGAACTTCAGTTTTTTTTACACGGGGCCGAGCGACTCGGATCTTCCCGCCTTGCTCGGTTAACCCGAGCGCGCCCGAACGTCATCATCCCGCTGTCGGATTCTCGCGAGGCTCGGATTCTATCGCGAGACTCGGATTCTATATAAGGAGCCGCGCGTCGCCGCCATTTTCACACGTGCATTGAGATTCATAGGGAGAGGACGTGGCTGGCGTCCTCTCCGTTTATAGAGAAGAGAGTGAGACTAGAGTAGAGAGAGACACAGTAGTAATTTTGGGGAGCATTAGAAGGAGTACTTTAGGAGGAGTACTACTACTTGCTGAAGTGATAGATAGATAGTGTGACTGTATAATGTATATCTGACTTGTGGGGGAGACACTGACAGTGGGGAGCAGTTAGAGTCTGAGAGCAGGACTTGCTGCCAGAGTGCCACACTGCCGTTGTGACCACACTGCCCACCCGTATAATATATATTGTGATTGTCTGCTTAGGAGTACTACTTGCAAGTTGCTGATAGTGTGACCAGTGACCTGACCACCAGTTTAATAATCACCACCAGTTTAATATATATAATATATAAATATAATTGTATATAATATATATATAATATTGTATACCACCTACCCGTTTTTTTTTTTCTTTCTTTCTTCTTCTTTATACATACTACTATAGTAGCTTACTGTAGCAGTCTGCGGTGCTGCTGAGCTGACAGTGTCCAGCAGGTCCGTCATCAGTCATTACATAATAAATATATATTATATACCTGTCCGGCTGCAGTACTAGTGATATTATATATATATATATTGATTTCATCTCATTATCATCCAGTCTATATTAGCAGCAGACACAGTACGGTAGTCCACGGCTGTAGCTACCTCTGTGTCGGCAGTCGCTCGTCCATCCATAATTGTATACCACCTACCCGTGGTTTTTTTTTTTTTCTTCTTTATACATACTACTATAGTAGCTTACTGTAGCAGTCTGCGGTGCTGCTGAGCTGACAGTGTCCAGCAGGTCCGTCATCAGTCATTACATAATAAATATATCTACCTGTCCGGCTGCAGTACTAGTGTGATATTATATATATATATATATATTGATTTCATCTCATTATCATCCAGTCTATATTAGCAGCAGACACAGTACGGTAGTCCACGGCTGTAGCTACCTCTGTGTCGGCAGTCGCTGGTCCATCCATAATTGTATACCACCTACCCGTGGTTTTTTCTTTTTCTTTCTTCTTTATACATACTACTATAGTAGCTTACTGTAGCAGTCTGCGGTGCTGCTGAGCTGACAGTGTCCAGCAGGTCTGTCATCAGTCATTACATAATAAATATATCTACCTGTCCGGCTGCAGTACTAGTGTGATATTATATATATATATATTGATTTCATCTCATTATCATCCAGTCTATATTAGCAGCAGACACAGTACGGTAGTCCACGGCTGTAGCTACCTCTGTGTCGGCAGTCGCTGGTCCATCCATAATTGTATACCACCTACCCGTGGTTTTTTTTTTCTTTCTTCTTTATACATACTACTATAGTAGCTTACTGTAGCAGTCTGCGGTGCTGCTGAGCTGACAGTGTCCAGCAGGTCCGTCATCAGTCATTACATAATAAATATATATTATATACCTGTCCGGCTGCAGTACTAGTGATATTATATATATATATATATATATATTGATTTCATCTCATTATCATCCAGTCGATATTAGCAGCAGACACAGTACGGTAGTCCACGGCTGTAGCTACCTCTGTGTCGGCAGTCGCTGGTCCATCCATAATTGTATACCACCTACCCGTGGTTTTTTTTTTTTCTTTCTTCTTTATACATACTACTATAGTAGCTTACTGTAGCAGTCTGCGGTGCTGCTGAGCTGACAGTGTCCAGCAGGTCCGTCATCAGTCATTACATAATAAATATATCTACCTGTCCGGCTGCAGTACTAGTGTGATATTATATATATATATATATTGATTTCATCTCATTATCATCCAGTCTATATTAGCAGCAGACACAGTATGGTAGTCCACGGCTGTAGCTACCTCTGTGTCGGCAGTCGCTGGTCCATCCATAATTGTATACCACCTACCCGTGGTTTTTTTTTTTTCTTTCTTCTTTATACATACTACTATAGTAGCTTACTGTAGCAGTCTGCGGTGCTGCTGAGCTGACAGTGTCCAGCAGGTCCGTCATCAGTCATTACATAATAAATATATATTATATACCTGTCCGGCTGCAGTACTAGTGATATTATATATATATATTGATTTCATCTCATTATCATCCAGTCTATATTAGCAGCAGACACAGTACGGTAGTCCACGGCTGTAGCTACCTCTGTGTCAGCAGTCGCTCGTCCATCCATAAGTATACTAGTATCCATCCATCTCCATTGTTTACCTGAGGTGCCTTTTAGTTTTGCCTATTAAAATATGGAGAACAAAAATGTTGAGGTTCCAAAATTAGGGAAAGATCAAGATCCACTTCCACCTCGTGCTGAAGCTGCTGCCACTAGTCATGGCCGAGACGATGAAATGCCAGCAACGTCGTCTGCCAAGGCCGATGCCCAATGTCATAGTACAGAGCATGTAAAATCCAAAACACCAAATATCAGTAAAAAAAGGACTCCAAAATCTAAAATAAAATTGTCGGAGGAGAAGCGTAAACTTGCCAATATGCCATTTACCACACGGAGTGGCAAGGAACGGCTGAGGCCCTGGCCTATGTTCATGGCTAGTGGTTCAGCTTCACATGAGGATGGAAGCACTCAGCCTCTTGCTAGAAAAATGAAAAGACTCAAGCTGGCAAAAGCACCGCAAAGAACTGTGCGTTCTTCGAAATCCCAAATCCACAAGGAGAGTCCAATTGTGTCGGTTGCGATGCCTGACCTTCCCAACACTGGACGTGAAGAGCATGCGCCTTCCACCATTTGCACGCCCCCTGCAAGTGCTGGAAGGAGCACCCGCAGTCCAGTTCCTGATAGTCAGATTGAAGATGTCAGTGTTGAAGTACACCAGGATGAGGAGGATATGGGTGTTGCTGGCGCTGGGGAGGAAATTGACAAGGAGGATTCTGATGGTGAGGTGGTTTGTTTAAGTCAGGCACCCGGGGAGACACCTGTTGTCCGTGGGAGGAATATGGCCGTTGACATGCCTGGTGAAAATACCAAAAAAATCAGCTCTTCGGTGTGGAAGTATTTCAACAGAAATGCGGACAACATTTGTCAAGCCGTGTGTTGCCTTTGTCAAGCTGTAATAAGTAGGGGTAAGGACGTTAACCACCTCGGAACATCCTCCCTTATACGTCACCTGCAGCGCATTCATAATAAGTCAGTGACAAGTTCAAAAACTTTGGGCGACAGCGGAAGCAGTCCACTGACCAGTAAATCCCTTCCTCTTGTAACCAAGCTCACGCAAACCACCCCACCAACTCCCTCAGTGTCAATTTCCTCCTTCCCCAGGAATGCCAATAGTCCTGCAGGCCATGTCACTGGCAATTCTGACGAGTCCTCTCCTGCCTGGGATTCCTCCGATGCATCCTTGCGTGTAACGCCTACTGCTGCTGGCGCTGCTGTTGTTGCTGCTGGGAGTCGATGGTCATCCCAGAGGGGAAGTCGTACTCGTAAGCCCACTTTTACTACTTCCACCAAGCAATTGACTGTCCAACAGTCCTTTGCAAGGAAGATGAAATATCACAGCAGTCATCCTGCTGCAAAGCGGATAACTGAGGCCTTGGCATCCTGGGTGGTGAGAAACGTGGTTCCGGTATCCATCATTACTGCAGAGCCAACTAGAGACTTATTGGAGGTACTGTGTCCCCGGTACCAAATACCATCTAGGTTCCATTTCTCTAGGCAGGCGATACCGAAAATGTACACAGACCTCAGAAAAAGAGTCACCAGTGTCCTAAAAAATGCAGCTGTACCCAATGTCCACTTAACCACGGACATGTGGACAAGTGGAGCAGGGCAGGGTCAGGACTATATGACTTTGACAGCCCACTGGGTAGATGTATGGACTCCCGCCGCAAGAACAGCAGCGGCGGCACCAGTAGCAGCATCTCGCAAACGCCAACTCTTTCCTAGGCAGGCTACGCTTTGTATCACCGCTTTCCAGAATACGCACACAGCTGAAAACCTCTTACGGCAACTGAGGAAGATCATCGCGGAATGGCTTACCCCAATTGGACTCTCCTGTGGATTTGTGGCATCGGACAACGCCAGCAATATTGTGTGCGCATTAAATCTGGGCAAATTCCAGCACGTCCCATGTTTTGCACATACCTTGAATTTGGTGGTGCAGAATTTTTAAAAAAACGACAGGGGCGTGCAAGAGATGCTGTCGGTGGCCAGAAGAATTGCGGGACACTTTCGGCGTACAGGCACCATGTACAGAAGACTGGAGCAACACCAAAAACGCCTGAACCTGCCCTGCCATCATCTGAAGCAAGAAGTGGTAACGAGGTGGAATTCAACCCTATATATGCTTCAGAGGTTGGAGGAGCAGCAAAAGGCCATTCAAGCCTATACAATTCAGCACGATATAGGAGGTGGAATGCACCTGTCTCAAGCGCAGTGGAGAATGATTTCAACGTTGTGCAAGGTTCTGCTGCCCTTTGAACTTGCCACACGTGAAGTCAGTTCAGACACTGCCAGCCTGAGTCAGGTCATTCCCCTCATCAGGCTTTTGCAGAAGAAGCTGGAGACATTGAAGGAGGAGCTAACACGAAGCGATTCCGCTAGGCATGTGGGACTTGTGGATGGAGCCCTTAATTCGCTTAACAAGGATTCACGGGTGGTCAATCTGTTGAAATCAGAGCACTACATTTTGGCCACCGTGCTCGATCCTAGATTTAAAGCCTACCTTGGATCTCTCTTTCCGGCAGACACAGGTCTGCTGGGGTTCAAAGACCTGCTGGTGAGAAAATTGTCAAGTCAAGCGGAACGCGACCTGTCAACATCTCCTCCTTCACATTCTCCCGCAACTGGGGGTGTGAGGAAAAGGCTCAGAATTCCGAGCCCACCCGCTGGCGGTGATGCAGGGCAGTCTGGAGCGACTGCTGATGCTGACATCTGGTCCGGACTGAAGGACCTGTCAACGATTACGGACATGTCGTCTACTGTCACTGCATATGATTCTCTCCCCATTGAAAGAATGGTGGAGGATTATATGAGTGACCGCATCCAAGTAGGCACGTCACACAGTCCGTACTTATACTGGCAGGAAAAAGAGGCAATTTGGAGGCCCTTGCACAAACTGGCTTTATTCTACCTAAGTTGCCCTCCCACAAGTGTGTACTCCGAAAGAGTGTTTAGTGCCGCCGCTCACCTTGTCAGCAATCGGCGTACGAGGTTACTTCCAGAAAATGTGGAGAAGATGATGTTCATTAAAATGAATTATAATCAATTCCTCCGTGGAGACATTGACCAGCAGCAATTGCCTCCACAAAGTACACAGGGAGCTGAGATGGTGGATTCCAGTGGGGACGAATTGATAATCTGTGAGGAGGGGGGTGTACACGGTGATATATCGGAGGATGATGATGAGGTGGACATCTTGCCTCTGTAGAGCCAGTTTGTGCAAGGAGAGATTAATTGCTTCTTTTTTGGTGGGGGTCCAAACCAACCCGTCATTTCAGTCACAGTCGTGTGGCAGACCCTGTCACTGAAATGATGGGTTGGTTAAAGTGTGCATGTCCTGTTTATACAACATAAGGGTGGGTGGGAGGGCCCAAGGACAATTCCATCTTGCACCTCTTTTTTCTTTAATTTTTCTTTGCGTCATGTGCTGTTTGGGGAGTGTTTTTTGGAAGGGCCATCCTGTGTGACACTGCAGTGCCACTCCTAGATGGGCCCGGTGTTTGTGTCGGCCACTAGGGTCGCTTATCTTACTCACACAGCTAATTCATTGCGCCTCTTTTTTTCTTTGCGTCATGTGCTGTTTGGGGAGTGTTTTGTGGAAGGGCCATCCTGCGTGACACTGCAGTGCCACTCCTAGATGGGCCCGGTGTTTGTGTCGGCCACTAGGGTCGCTTATCTTACTCACACAGCTACCTCATTGCGCCTCTTTTTTTCTTTGCGTCATGTGCTGTTTGGGGAGTGTTTTTTGGAAGGGCCATCCTGCGTGACACTGCAGTGCCACTCCTAGATGGGCCCGGTGTTTGTGTCGGCCACTAGGGTCGCTTATCTTACTCACACAGCTACCTCATTGCGCCTCTTTTTTTCTTTGCGTCATGTACTGTTTGGGGAGTGTTTTTTGGAAGGGCCATCCTGCGTGACACTGCAGTGCCACTCCTAGATGGGCCCGGTGTTTGTGTCGGCCACTAGGGTCGCTTAGCTTAGTCATCCAGCGACCTCGGTGCAAATTTAGGACTAAAAATAATATTGTGAGGTGTGAGGTATTCAGAATAGACTGAAAATGAGTGGAAATAATGGTTATTGAGGTTAATAATACTTTGGGATCAAAATGACCCCCAAATTCTATGATTTAAGCTGTTTTTTAGGGTTTTTTGAAAAAAACACCCGAATCCAAAACACACCCGAATCCGACAAAAAAAATTCGGTGAGGTTTTGCCAAAACGCGGTCGAACCCAAAACACGGCCGCGGAACCGAACCCATAACCAAAACACAAAACCCGAAAAATTTCAAGTGCACATCTCTACAGATAACTAGTTAACACATATACTCTGTACCAACTGACACACTGATGCTTCCCACATGTTTGATGCATATGCCTTCATCCTGTTTGGATCCACCACCTTCTCCTTGTTATTTTCCTCTGTATCTTGCTCCTCTGCATGGGGCACATGCAGATTGGCTCCTCCCCCGCTAGCGTCATCACACTGATTTCTACAGCTGCACTTTGACAGATCCTGCTGCCTGGCGTCTCTCTGCACTTCACTGGGCAGCGACTGTAGTTAGACTCCTCCCCCGCTGGCATCATTGCACTGAATCAGTATTAGTAATGCTACTGCACCATCCCCGATGGAGCCTGCCGCCTCTGTGCAGGTGAACGAAGGCAGCTGGACTCCTCCCCCGCTGACATCATCCCCGACTCCAGGAAGTGGAAAACACAGCTGATGCTGCTGCTCCAGCTGCTGTGCATTCTGACAGAGCTTGCCACCTGCAGCTCACAGCCAGGTTATACCCATTCTACACCAACCAGCATATAACACGAGTTATTGCACATGAACGCGCATAACCCATGTTGCTGGCTGGTGTAAAAGGGCAGAGTTGGAATAATCTGGGTCGAATGATCCGGTATTCCAAATCGGGTAGCTTGCAGGGTTGAACACGGGTTCAACCTGGCAAGTTGTGCTGTGTAAACGGTAGCCGGGTCGATGCGACCCGTTTACACTGTATGGAAGGGCGGTGCTGGGAGATCATGTGATCTCCCAGCGCCGCCCCCACCCCGTCACCAACCCGGTAATATGCCCGGATGGTGACTGCAGATGGAAAGGGGGCTGATACGGGTCGCAGCCACGTAGCACTCGTGTCAGGCTCCCGGATGCAACCCGTGTTTTAGATAGAAAAGGGGTATTAGTCAATGCAGCCTGGTCCCTGATAAACAGCACTGGTACCACAGGCCCCGCCCTCACAAAAATTATAGCGTGGCTAAGAATCTGTGGGGCCTACCGGTGATTTCCCCAGCTCCCCGGAGACCCAGTCCGAGCATGTGTGCAACTGTCTAAGGAGTTGCAACTGTCTAAGGAGTCTATTCATTAAGAAAATGAAAACTGAATTGCTACTTGTCACTATACATCACATCACTTCGATGCGACGTATAGCTGTAATAAGTAGCAATTCATGTACACTCACCCAGTGCCATATTAAGGTCCATATGGGCCTGGAGCTGAAATTTAAGAAAGGCCTAGTGTGTGTCGCCGCAGGGTCATGATCACCACTGCAGGCATGTCCAAGCGTTTGCAGGGCGGGTGTCTGACGTCAATTCCGGAACAGGACAGTCTGAAGTGATCGCAGCGGCTGAGTAAATCCAGAGCTACTCAGAAACTGCAAAAAAACTTTTTTGTGCCGTCGGCTGCAAAAGCGTTCGCACACTTGCAAAGCGAAAATACACTCCCCCATAGGCGGCGACTATCTGATCGCAGCACAGCAAAAAGTTGCTAGCAAACGATCAACTCGGAATGACCCCCTATGGGCCTAATTCAGACCTGATCGTAGCAGCTACTTTGTTAGCAGATGGGCAAAACCATGTGCACTGCAGGGGGGGGGGGGGGGGGCAGATATAACATGTCCAGAGAGAGAGAGATTTGGGTTCGTTATTTTGTTTCTGTGCAGGGTAAATACTGGCTCCTTTATTTTTACACTGCAATTTAGATTTCAGTTTTAACACCCCCCACCCAAATCTCACTCTTTCTGCATCATGGGTGGTTGCACTTTAGTGGAGCTCCGACTGTCATAGCTCATTTTGGGGGGTTTTAGGAGCCCATTTATCTGGGGGGAAAAAACATGAATTCGAGGGATGGGATTCACTGCAATGTAAAAAGGAGGGATCACAGTGGTTATCTCCGATACCTGCTGTGATCCCTCCAAAACTCCCCACCGCATCTCACACACAATTCTATATGGGATGCGCTGCTGCCAGATGCCGCATTCAACCTATTTAAAGCCTGTTCCGATTTTTCAGTTTGTGAAAAATCTGCCCGGCTGAAAACCACGTGGATCGTGAATTCACCACTGATCCACGTGTTTTGTAGAATTTGTGGGCGTTTACAACAGTTTTTGTTTGTTTTCATCCATGCCGATTCAACTAAAAAACAAAAACGAAAAGGCATGATGAAAATGAAGCAAAAAACTGTCAAAAATGCCCGCTACTGAATAGCAAACAGTCGAATTAGTGCCGGTTTACCGACTAATTGAATATACCCCATAGAAGGCAGATCCCTGGTACTGTTGTTGAATTATGGTGGGTACACACTGCTCGATATACATATCTGCAGATATATCTACAGACAGACCACGCAGTGTGTTGTACATACAGATGGGGCCTCGCTCATCTAGCCTTCTCTGCGCCTAGGTGCACCAAGGTTTATCAGCATAAACTCATCTATTGTTCTCAGCTGCAATACAATACAGAGAGAACAATACAGCAGGGGATTAAATCATTACAGCAGGGGATTAAGAAAACTGCTCTGGCTCAATTAATCCTATTAAAGGGATAGATGAGGATGGCTCCATCTGTACACACTGCCCGATCCGTTGTGACTGATGTCACGAACTGGGCGCGCATTTCAGCCATCAGTCACTGCCAGCTGCTGCAGCATGTGCACGGGCAGTAGGCTGACCGACTGTATGCACACAGGGATGCGCCAATATATGTGAAGATGTGTGTGATGCAGGGCCGATGCGATATGTCTGTGAACGATAGCGTTCACAGACATATCGTTGTTACACACTGGTCGACGGGCTCACCTACATATCAGCTGTTCAATAGATCAGCCGACATATCCGCCTATGTGTACCCAGCATTATACTATAATCACAGAGATATCGGTTTCCCATTTTCGGTGGACAATTAAAACACACATGTATTTTGTGCGGATAATAAAGAACGTATAAAACATGCTTTTACAATATGTTTTTGACTGATTTTAGAAATTAACCTGTCTGGCCGATTTACAGTCTCTGCCCTCCCACACCGACTGGGGACTTTGGTGTATACCCGTTTGTTTCACATCCAGCCGTAAGGGACAACCGCCGGAGGCTCCCCTCTTACCTCCTGCCTGCGGCTCAGAGTGACATGCTGCGCTGGTGAACTCCGGTGATCTGGTGCTTCCTGCCTCCCCGGTGTGATGCTAGCAGAGGCTCCCGCGGCTCCTGGCAGCGATCACTTCTTAGCGCCTGTTGCTCCCGACTCGCTGACCACAGCTCTCAGCCTCAACACCAACTGGCCGTCCAGCGTGGACCTTCACTGCCCGTGACCAGCGGCCGCCGGGCCATTTTACTTCAGCTTCTCCCTCTTGAGCTCCGGTCAGTGGTCACATTGGGAAAGGGGGATCCTGCGCACACCATGGCTGGCGTTCGGGGGATGGACAGGGTGTTTATTAGAGATGTGCACTTGAAATTTTTCGGGTTTTGTGTTTTGGTTTTGGGTTCGGTTCCGCGGCCGTGTTTTGGGTTCGACCGCGTTTTGGCAAAGCCTCACCGAATTTTTTTTGTCGGATTCGGGTGTGTTTTGGATTCGGGTGTTTTCTTCAAAAAACACTAAAAAACAGCTTAAATCATAGAATTTGGGGGTCATTTTGATCCCAAAGTATTATTAACCTCAAAAACCATAATTTCCACTCATTTTCAGTCTATTCTGAATACCTCACACCTCACAATATTATTTTTAGTCCTAAAATTTGCACCGAGGTCGCTGGATGACTAAGCTAAGCGACCCTAGTGGCCGACACAAACACCGGGCCCATCTAGGAGTGGCACTGCAGTGTCACGCAGGATGGCCCTTCCAAAAAACACTCCCCAAACAGCACATGACGCAAAGAAAAAAGAGGCGCAATGAGGTAGCTGTGTGAGTAAGATAAGCGACCCTAGTGGCCGACACAAACACCGGGCCCATCTAGGAGTGGCACTGCAGTGTCACGCAGGATGGCCCTTCCAAAAAACACTCCCCAAAAAGCACATGACGCAAAGAAAAAAAGAGGCGCAATGAGGTAGCTGTGTGAGTAAGATAAGCGACCCTAGTGGCTGACACAAACACCTGGCCCATCTAGGAGTGGCACTGCAGTGTCACGCAGGATGGCCCTTCCAAAAAACACTCCCCAAACAGCACATGACGCAAAGAAAAAAAGAGGCGCAATGAGGTAGCTGTGTGAGTAAGATAAGCGACCCTAGTGGCCGACACAAACACCGGGCCCATCTAGGAGTGGCACTGCAGTGTCACGCAGGATGGCCCTTCCAAAAAACACTCCCCAAACAGCACATGACGCAAAGAAAAAAAGAGGCGCAATGAGGTAGCTGTGTGAGTAAGATAAGCGACCCTAGTGGCCGACACAAACACCGGGCCCATCTAGGAGTGGCACTGCAGTGTCACGCAGGATGGCCCTTCCAAAAAACACTCCCCAAACAGCACATGACGCAAAGAAAAAAAGAGGCGCAATGAGGTAGCTGTGTGAGTAAGATAAGCGACCCTAGTGGCCGACACAAACACCTGGCCCATCTAGGAGTGGCACTGCAGTGTCACGCAGGATGGCCCTTCCAAAAAACACTCCCCAAACAGCACATGACGCAAAGAAAAAACGAGGCGCAATGAGGTAGCTGTGTGAGTAAGATAAGCGACCCTAGTGGCCGACACAAACACCGGGCCCATCTAGGAGTGGCACTGCAGTGTCACGCAGGATGGCCCTTCCAAAAAACACTCCCCAAACAGCACATGACGCAAAGAAAAATGAAAGAAAAAAGAGGTGCAAGATGGAATTGTCCTTGGGCCCTCCCACCCACCCTTATGTTGTATAAACAGGACATGCACACTTTAACCAACCCATCATTTCAGTGACAGGGTCTGCCACACGACTGTGACTGAAATGACGGGTTGGTTTGGACCCCCACCAAAAAAGAAGCAATTAATCTCTCCTTGCACAAACTGGCTCTACAGAGGCAAGATGTCCACCTCATCATCATCCTCCGATATATCACCGTGTACATCCCCCTCCTCACAGATTATCAATTCTTCCCCACTGGAATCCACCATCTCAGCTCCCTGTGTACTTTGTGGAGGCAATTGCTGCTGGTCAATGTCTCCACGGAGGAATTGATTATAATTAATTTTAATGAACATCATCTTCTCCACATTTTCTGGAAGTAACCTCGTACGCCGATTGCTGACAAGGTGAGCGGCGGCACTAAAAACTCTATCGGAGTACACACTTGTGGGAGGGCAACTTAGGTAGAATAAAGCCAGTTTGTGCAAGGGCCTCCAAATTGCCTCTTTTTCCTGCCAGTATAAGTACGGACTGTGTGACGTGCCTACTTGGATGCGGTCACTCATATAATCCTCCACCATTCTTTCAATGGGGAGAGAATCATATGCAGTGACAGTAGACGACATGTCCGTAATCGTTGACAGGTCCTTCAGTCCGGACCAGATGTCAGCATCAGCAGTCGCTCCAGACTGCCCTGCATCACCGCCAGCGGGTGGGTTTGGAATTCTGAGCCTTTTCCTCGCACCCCCAGTTGCGGGAGAATGCGAAGGAGGAGATGTTGACAGGTCGCGTTCCGCTTGACTTGACAATTTTCTCACCAGCAGGTCTTTGAACCCCAGCAGACTTGTGTCTGCCGGAAAGAGAGATCCAAGGTAGGTTTTAAATCTAGGATCGAGCACGGTGGCCAAAATGTAGTGCTCTGATTTCAACAGATTGACCACCCGTGAATCCTTGTTAAGCGAATTAAGGGCTCCATCCACAAGTCCCACATGCCTAGCGGAATCGCTCCGTGTTAGCTCCTCCTTCAATGTCTCCAGTTTCTTCTGCAAAAGCCTGATGAGGGGAATGACCTGACTCAGGCTGGCAGTGTCTGAACTGACTTCACGTGTGGCAAGTTCAAAGGGCAGCAGAACCTTGCACAACGTTGAAATCATTCTCCACTGCGCTTGAGACAGGTGCATTCCACCTCCTATATCGTGCTGAATTGTATAGGCTTGAATGGCCTTTTGCTGCTCCTCCAACCTCTGAAGCATATATAGGGTTGAATTCCACCTCGTTACCACTTCTTGCTTCAGATGATGGCAGGGCAGGTTCAGGCGTTTTTGGTGTTGCTCCAGTCTTCTGTACGTGGTGCCTGTACGCCGAAAGTGTCCCGCAATTCTTCTGGCCACCGACAGCATCTCTTGCATGCCCCTGTCGTTTTTTTAAAAATTCTGCACCACCAAATTCAAGGTATGTGCAAAACATGGGACGTGCTGGAATTTGCCCATATTTAATGCACACACAATATTGCTGGCGTTGTCCGATGCCACAAATCCACAGGAGAGTCCAATTGGGGTAAGCCATTCCGCGATGATCTTCCTCAGTTGCCGTAAGAGGTTTTCAGCTGTGTGCGTATTCTGGAAAGCGGTGATACAAAGCGTAGCCTGCCTAGGAAAGAGTTGGCGTTTGCGAGATGCTGCTACTGGTGCCGCCGCTGCTGTTCTTGCGGCGGGAGTCCATACATCTACCCAGTGGGCTGTCACAGTCATATAGTCCTGACCCTGCCCTGCTCCACTTGTCCACATGTCCGTGGTTAAGTGGACATTGGGTACAGCTGCATTTTTTAGGACACTGGTGACTCTTTTTCTGAGGTCTGTGTACATTTTCGGTATCGCCTGCCTAGAGAAATGGAACCTAGATGGTATTTGGTACCGGGGACACAGTACCTCCAACAAGTCTCTAGTTGGCTCTGCAGTAATGATGGATACCGGAACCACGTTTCTCACCACCCAGGATGCCAAGGCCTCAGTTATCCGCTTTGCAGCAGGATGACTGCTGTGATATTTCATCTTCCTCGCAAAGGACTGTTGGACAGTCAATTGCTTGGTGGAAGTAGTAAAAGTGGTCTTACGATTTCCCCTCTGGGATGACTATCGACTCCCAGCAGCAACAACAGCAGCGCCAGCAGCAGTAGGCGTTACACGCAAGGATGCATCGGAGGAATCCCAGGCAGGAGAGGACTCGTCAGAATTGCCAGTGACATGGCCTGCAGGACTATTGGCATTCCTGGGGAAGGAGGAAATTGACACTGAGGGAGTTGGTGGGGTGGTTTGCGTGAGCTTGGTTACAAGAGGAAGGGATTTACTGGTCAGTGGACTGCTTCCGCTGTCGCCCAAAGTTTTTGAACTTGTCACTGACTTATGATGAATGCGCTGCAGGTGACGTATAAGGGAGGATGTTCCGAGGTGGTTAACGTCCTTACCCCTACTTATTACAGCTTGACAAAGGCAACACACGGCTTGACAAATGTTGTCCGCATTTCTGGTGAAATACTTCCACACCGAAGAGCTGATTTTTTTGGTATTTTCACCAGGCATGTCAACGGCCATATTCCTCCCACGGACAACAGGTGTCTCCCCGGGTGCCTGACTTAAACAAACCACCTCACCATCAGAATCCTCCTTGTCAATTTCCTCCCCAGCGCCAGCAACACCCATATCCTCCTCATCCTGGTGTACTTCAACACTGACATCTTCAATCTGACTATCAGGAACTGGACTGCGGGTGCTCCTTCCAGCACTTGCAGGGGGCGTGCAAATGGTGGAAGGCGCATGCTCTTCACGTCCAGTGTTGGGAAGGTCAGGCATCGCAACCGACACAATTGGACTCTCCTTGTGGATTTGGGATTTCGAAGAACGCACAGTTCTTTGCGGTGCTTTTGCCAGCTTGAGTCTTTTCATTTTTCTAGCGAGAGGCTGAGTGCTTCCATCCTCATGTGAAGCTGAACCACTAGCCATGAACATAGGCCAGGGCCTCAGCCGTTCCTTGCCACTCCGTGTGGTAAATGGCATATTGGCAAGTTTACGCTTCTCCTCCGACAATTTTATTTTAGATTTTGGAGTCCTTTTTTTACTGATATTTGGTGTTTTGGATTTTACATGCTCTGTACTATGACATTGGGCATCGGCCTTGGCAGACGACGTTGCTGGCATTTCATCGTCTCGGCCATGACTAGTGGCAGCAGCTTCAGCACGAGGTGGAAGTGGATCTTGATCTTTCCCTAATTTTGGAACCTCAACATTTTTGTTCTCCATATTTTAATAGGCACAACTAAAAGGCACCTCAGGTAAACAATGGAGATGGATGGATACTAGTATACTTATGGATGGACGAGCGACTGCCGACACAGAGGTAGCTACAGCCGTGGACTACCGTACTGTGTCTGCTGCTAATATAGACTGGATGATAATGAGATAAAATCAATATATATATATATATATAATATCACACTAGTACTGCAGCCGGAGAGGTAGATATATTTATTATGTAATGACTGATGACGGACCTGCTGGACACTGTCAGCTCAGCAGCACCGCAGACTGCTACAGTAAGCTACTATAGTAGTATGTATAAAGAAGAAAGAAAAAAAAAAACCACGGGTAGGTGGTATACAATTATGGATGGACGAGCGACTGCCGACACAGAGGTAGCTACAGCCGTGGACTACCGTACTGTGTCTGCTGCTAATATAGACTGGATGATAATGAGATGAAATCAATATATATATATATAATATCACTAGTACTGCAGCCGGACAGGTATATATATTTATTATGTAATGACTGATGACGGACCTGCTGGACACTGTCAGCTCAGCAGCACCGCAGACTGCTACAGTAAGCTACTATAGTAGTATGTATAAAGAAGAAAGAAAAGAAAAAAACCACGGGTAGGTGGTATACAATTATGGATGGACGAGCGACTGCCGACACAGAGGTAGCTACAGCCGTGGACTACCGTACTGTGTCTGCTGCTAATATAGACTGGATGATAATGAGATGAAATCAATATATATATATATATATATATATATATAATATCACACTAGTACTGCAGCCGGACAGGTAGATATATTTATTATGTAATGACTGATGACGGACCTGCTGGACACTGTCAGCTCAGCAGCACCGCAGACTGCTACAGTAAGCTACTATAGTAGTATGTATAAAGAAGAAAGAAAAAAAAAACCACTGGTAGGTGGTATACAATTATGGATGGACGAGCGACTGCCGACACAGAGGTAGCTACAGCCGTGGACTACCGTACTGTGTCTGCTGCTAATATAGACTGGATGATAATGAGATGAAATCAATATATATATATATAATATCACACTAGTACTGCAGCCGGACAGGTAGATATATTTATTATGTAATGTCTGATGACGGACCTGCTGGACACTGTCAGCTCAGCAGCACCGCAGACTGCTACAGTAAGCTACTATAGTAGTATGTATAAAGAAGAAAGAAAAAAAAAAACCACGGGTAGGTGGTATACAATTATGGATGGACGAGCGACTGCCGACACAGAGGTAGCTACAGCCGTGGACTACCGTACTGTGTCTGCTGCTAATATAGACTGGATGATAATGAGATAAAATCAATATATATATATATATATAATATCACACTAGTACTGCAGCCGGAGAGGTAGATATATTTATTATGTAATGACTGATGACGGACCTGCTGGACACTGTCAGCTCAGCAGCACCGCAGACTGCTACAGTAAGCTACTATAGTAGTATGTATAAAGAAGAAAGAAAAAAAAAAACCACGGGTAGGTGGTATACAATTATGGATGGACGAGCGACTGCCGACACAGAGGTAGCTACAGCCGTGGACTACCGTACTGTGTCTGCTGCTAATATAGACTGGATGATAATGAGATGAAATCAATATATATATATATAATATCACTAGTACTGCAGCCGGACAGGTATATATATTTACTATGTAATGACTGATGACGGACCTGCTGGACACTGTCAGCTCAGCAGCACCGCAGACTGCTACAGTAAGCTACTATAGTAGTATGTATAAAGAAGAAAGAAAAGAAAAAAACCACGGGTAGGTGGTATACAATTATGGATGGACGAGCGACTGCCGACACAGAGGTAGCTACAGCCGTGGACTACCGTACTGTGTCTGCTGCTAATATAGACTGGATGATAATGAGATGAAATCAATATATATATATATATATATATATATATAATATCACACTAGTACTGCAGCCGGACAGGTAGATATATTTATTATGTAATGACTGATGACGGACCTGCTGGACACTGTCAGCTCAGCAGCACCGCAGACTGCTACAGTAAGCTACTATAGTAGTATGTATAAAGAAGAAAGAAAAAAAAAACCACTGGTAGGTGGTATACAATTATGGATGGACGAGCGACTGCCGACACAGAGGTAGCTACAGCCGTGGACTACCGTACTGTGTCTGCTGCTAATATAGACTGGATGATAATGAGATGAAATCAATATATATATATATAATATCACACTAGTACTGCAGCCGGACAGGTAGATATATTTATTATGTAATGTCTGATGACGGACCTGCTGGACACTGTCAGCTCAGCAGCACCGCAGACTGCTACAGTAAGCTACTATAGTAGTATGTATAAAGAAGAAAGAAAAGAAAAAAACCACGGGTAGGTGGTATACAATTATGGATGGACGAGCGACTGCCGACACAGAGGTAGCTACAGCCGTGGACTACCGTACTGTGTCTGCTGCTAATATAGACTGGATAATAATGAGATGAAATCAATATATATATATATAATATCACTAGTACTGCAGCCGGACAGGTATATATATTTATTATGTAATGACTGATGACGGACCTGCTGGACACTGTCAGCTCAGCAGCACCGCAGACTGCTACAGTAAGCTACTATAGTAGTATGTATAAAGAAGAAAGAAAAGAAAAAAACCACGGGTAGGTGGTATACAATTATGGATGGACGAGCGACTGCCGACACAGAGGTAGCTACAGCCGTGGACTACCGTACTGTGTCTGCTGCTAATATAGACTGGATGATAATGAGATGAAATCAATATATATATATATATATATATATAATATCACACTAGTACTGCAGCCGGACAGGTAGATATATTTATTATGTAATGACTGATGACGGACCTGCTGGACACTGTCAGTTCAGCAGCACCGCAGACTGCTACAGTAAGCTACTATAGTAGTATGTATAAAGAAGAAAGAAAGAAAAAAACCACGGGTAGGTGGTATACAATTATGGATGGACGAGCGACTGCCGACACAGAGGTAGCTACAGCCGTGGACTACCGTACTGTGTCTGTGTCAGGAATCGACTCACCAAGCTGACATCCGTCCGCCGTTGCGGACTCCGACCTGGCTCCCTGCGGTCACCTGTCGTCCGTGTCCCTGCCTCTGGACGCCATCACGGGCCTGGGAGCGCTCCTGAGACAGCGGGCGTGTAGCACGCCACGTTCCCGCTAGGCCGCGGCATGGGCGCCGCCATGACAGTTCACAACAACCAGCATACAGCGGCCAATCCGGTGCTTGGCCGCACCCACTTTCCCTCACTCATCCAATGCCTGTGCACCAAGGGGTACATAAGAGACTGCAGGATCAGTCAGCAGGCATCCTGGACTTTGTGTCACTCCTGCGACCCATGTGAAAGGATCTGTTCCTGTTCCTTCCGTGTTCCTGGCTCTCTGCTTAAAGACTTGTACTCCTGGTTACTCTGCACAGCTCCGTGGAACTTCAAGGCCCAGCAATACCTGCAATCTTCAAACAGGCTTCACACTCATCACCACCTTGTGTGCTTCAGCCTTGCAGTTGAGACTGACTCCAGGTGTGTTCCATTCCTCCACCTGTGATACAGCTTGCTGCTGTCAGTGCTTCACCACCTGCACTGTGGATAGTCAGACTCCTGCCTCTGCTACCAGGTTTGCCATTCAACATCTCACTGCCAAGTTTCATGTTTAAAACCTGCACTGGTTTCCAAACCAGAATCATCTCTACAAGCACCTGTTCTTCTGTTTAACATATTACCGGTTATTATTTCTCCAGTCATCTGTCATCCTGTTGCCATAGACTTTCAGCTATTACGCTGTGTGATTGACATTTCCATTTGTTATTATTATTTCTGCTGCCATTCTGTTTATATCATCTGCTAATAAATATCATTGCGCTCATGCGCAGGAACGTTATCCAGCCTCCTCGTTTTCTCCCAGCTACCTCCACTGACCCACTAGCGCCCCCTCCGGGGACACAGCCAAAACACAATCTGACAGTAAGTCCAGGAGAAATGGACTCGGATGGTGGACGGAGTGTGGGGTCAGAGGCCTTGCAAAATCTGGTCTCCCGTCTGGATGGTCAAGAGGCTGCGCAGCAGCAGATGTTTCAATTCCTGCAAGGGATGTCCTCCCGGATAGATACACTACAGCAATCCCTGCCTAGTGTACTTACTCCTACTGTTCCTGTTACTCCAGCACCTGCCAGTGCTGTGAGTTCCTCTATGCCGGCTGCATCAGCTCCAGTGTCACGTCTGCACCTGCCCGTGCCAAGCAAGTATGATGGCAGTCCAAAGTTATGTCGCGGGTTTCTCAACCAATGTGAAATCCAGTTTGAGTTGTTGCCACATAATTTCCCCACGCCAAGGTCCAAGGTTGCCTACATCATCTCCTTACTTTCTGGATCTGCTCTGAGCTGGGTGTCTCCTCTGTGGGAACGTGCTGACCCTCTGATTAACAACTACACAGACTTCGTGTCAACCTTCAGACGGATCTTTGACGAGCCTGGTCGTGCAACATCAGCTTCCGCTGACCTGATTCAACTTCGTCAAGGTACCCGTAGCATGGGACAATATGTCATTCAGTTCCAGACGTTGGCCGCAGAGATTCAGTGGAATAATCAGGCCCTGGTAGCAGCTTTCTGGCATGGACTTTCTGACCGGATCAAAGATGAACTGGCGACCCGCGATCTTCCTGTACAATTGTCTGAATTGATTTCCTTGTGCATTAAGTTGGACTCTCGCATCCGCGAACGCAATAATGAACGCGCTCGGAGTGAGCCACGCAGATCAAGGATGATACCTTCAGTACAGTTCCAGTCTCCTTCTTCTGACGAGCCTATGCAGGTAAATAGGTCCCGCCTAACTCCTGAAGAGCGGGCAAGAAGAATGCGTGAGAGACTCTGTCTGTACTGTGCGGCTGCGGGCCATCAGATTAACTCCTGCACAGTGCGTTCGGGAAACGCCAGATCCTGACTTGTAAAGGAGGAGTCAAGTTGGGATCTTTTAGTCAAGCTCCTTCTAATCAAGACCTTATCCTTCCTGTGACGTTAGAGACTTCAGTTGGGCTCCAGTCCGCATCAGCATTAGTGGACTGTGGAGCTGCAGGTAACTTCATCACCCAAGCTGCGGTAAATAAATTTTGCTTACCTATATGTGAACTTTCCTGTCCAGTTTATATTACCGCTGTGGATGGTAGTCGAATCTCCAAGGGGAATATTTCTCATCAAACTGCCCCAGTGGTTCTGGGAGTTGGATTCCTACACTCTGAACTGATTAAGTTCTTAGTCATCCCTCAAGCCACCCAGGAGATCGTCTTGGGCATGCCCTGGCTCCAGCTACATAATCCACAGTTTGACTGGTCAACGTTGCAGCTTACCTCATGGGGTTCACATTGCCATCAGTCCTGTTTAGCCCCAGTGTGTCCCATAAAGTCTACCGAAGTTAAGACACAGTCAAGTCTCCCAGCAGTTTATCAAGATTTCTCAGATGTCTTCAGTGAGAAGGCCGCTGATGTCCTACCGCCCCATAGGGAATGGGATTGTCCCATCGATCTCCTTCCTGGCAAGAAGCCACCTAGGGGGCGCACCTACCCGTTGTCTGTTCCTGAAACCGAGGCGATGAGTGAATATATCAGGGAGAATCTACAAAAGGGATTCATCCGCCCTTCATCATCACCCGCTGGTGCAGGTTTCTTCTTTGTTAAAAAGAAGGATGGAGGACTGCGTCCATGCATTGACTACCGGGGTCTCAATGACATTACCATTAAAAATAGTTATCCATTACCACTCATTACCGAATTATTTGATAGAGTTAAAGGAGCCCGCATCTTCACCAAGTTAGATCTCCGCGGTGCCTACAATCTCATCAGAATCCGGAGTGGTGACGAGTGGAAGACAGCTTTTAACACTCGAGATGGCCATTACGAATACCTGGTAATGCCGTTTGGGTTGAGTAATGCTCCAGCAGTATTCCAACACTTTGTGAACGAAATCTTTCGTGATGTCCTGTATAAGTACCTCGTTGTTTACTTGGATGATATCCTCATCTTCTCCCAAGACCTTCCATCTCATCGTCTACAAGTCCGTGAAGTCCTCCGACGTCTTCGTGAGAACCGGCTCTACGGTAAACTTTCTAAATGCACCTTTGAAGTTCCCTCTATACCCTTCCTGGGTTATATAATTTCCGGATCGGATCTTCAGATGGACCCGACAAAATTGGAAGCTATTGCCAATTGGTCCATTCCAAATTCTCTCAAGTCTATCCAGCGGTTCCTGGGTTTTGCCAACTACTATAGGAAATTTATTCGGGGATTCTCCACTCTCATCGCTCCTATTACCAACCTGACTCGGAAAGGGGCAAACCATTCCAACTGGTCAGAAGAAGCCTTAGCAGCCTTCCAGAAGATCAAACTGGCCTTTATGTCTGTCCCAGTTCTGTCTCAGCCAGATGTAAACAGACCGTTCGAGTTGGAGGTGGACGCCTCTACAGTTGGGGTTGGAGCTGTTCTCTCCCAGAAGGGAACCGATGGGAAAGTCCACCCTTGTGGATTTTATTCTCGCAAATTCCTTCCTGCAGAAGCTAACTACTCCGTTGGAGATCAAGAACTATTGGCGATCAAGCTGGCTCTCGAGGAATGGAGATACCTCCTAGAAGGGGCCAAACATCCGTTCAACATCTACACGGATCATAAAAACCTGCTATACTTAAAGGCAGCTCAGTGCCTTAATCCTCGCCAGTCCAGGTGGGCTATGTTTTTCTCACGTTTTAATTTTAAGCTTCATTTCCGCCCAGGTTCGCAGAATGTTAAAGCTGACGCTTTATCCCGATCTATGGAATCCGAAGAGGAAACGCCTGACTCAGTGCCTCATTCCATCCTGAGTCCAGTGGTGTTCGCTGCATCTCAAGTCTCCCCAGCTCCTCCTCCTGGTAAGACTTTTGTTTCCCCAGAACTCCGTCCCAAGTTGCTATCTTGGGCTCATCAATCCAAGTTCACCGGTCATCCTGGTGTCCTGAAGACCTTCAAGTTTCTCTCTGAGACGTACTGGTGGCCTAAGATGAAGGCTGACATCAAGGATTTCGTGGCATCCTGTCCTAAGTGTGTGCAGCATAAGACTCCTCGTCAGTCTCCAGCAGGTCAGTTACAACCATTGTCAGTTCCTAGTCGTCCCTGGTCACACCTGTCCATGGATTTTATCACCGACCTTCCTCCTTCTCAGGGATACAATACCATCTGGGTTGTAGTGGACAGATTCACCAAGATGGCTCATTTTGTTCCTCTCCAGGGTCTCCCTTCTGCCCCGAAACTTGCCCAAATCTTCCTACGGGAGATTTTCCGCTTACATGGTCTACCCTCGGAAATAATATCCGACCGGGGGGTACAGTTTGTAGCGAGGTTTTGGAGGGCCCTCTGTTCTGCCATGCAAGTCAAGCTGAAGTTTTCATCATCGTACCATCCTCAGACGAATGGGCAGACAGAGAGGGTTAATCAAGAACTTGAGACGTTTTTAAGATTGTATGTTTCATCTTCCCAGGATGACTGGTTCGATCTGCTCCCATGGGCCGAGTTTGCCCACAACTTCCGCTATCATACTGCTACTGAAACAACACCATTCTTCGCAGTATATGGGCAACATCCCCGTGTTCCAGACTTCCAAGAACTCCCTCATATGGATGTTCCTGCTGCCACTACTGCTCTGACTCAGTTCTCATTAATTTGGAGAAAGATTCACGTGTCTCTCAAAAAGGCCTCCAGCCGGTACAAGTACTTTGCCGACCGCAAGAGACGTGCGGTTCCTAACCTGAAACCTGGGGACAAGGTTTGGCTGTCAACCCGTAACCTCCGTCTTAGGGTTCCGTCCATGAAGTTTGCACCCCGTTTCATTGGTCCTTTCCCTGTCGAAAGAGTCATCAACCCTGTGGCCTATAAACTGAAGTTACCACCTTCTCTTCGAATACCTAACGCTTTTCATGTTTCTCTCCTCAGACCTCTAGTCCTGAACCGTTTTCAGAGTGCTCTTCCAGTTGGCCCCAAAATTCGAACTCAGCGGGGCGTGGAATTCGAGATTGGCAAAATTCTGGACTCTCGTTGCCGGTATGGACGTCTCCAGTACCTGGTCGATTGGTCCGGTTATGGCCCAGAGGAAAGAAGTTGGGTAAATTCATCGGATGTCCATGCTCCAAGGTTGGTCCGTGTCTTCCACAGCACTCATCCATCCAAGCCACGTGGGTGTTCGGTGTCCACCCTTAAAGGGGGGGGTACTGTCAGGAATCGACTCACCAAGCTGACATCCGTCCGCCGTTGCGGACTCCGACCTGGCTCCCTGCGGTCACCTGTCGTCCGTGTCCCTGCCTCTGGACGCCATCACGGGCCTGGGAGCGCTCCTGAGACAGCGGGCGTGTAGCACGCCACGTTCCCGCTAGGCCGCGGCATGGGCGCCGCCATGACAGTTCACAACAACCAGCATACAGCGGCCAATCCGGTGCTTGGCCGCACCCACTTTCCCTCACTCATCCAATGCCTGTGCACCAAGGGGTACATAAGAGACTGCAGGATCAGTCAGCAGGCATCCTGGACTTTGTGTCACTCCTGCGACCCATGTGAAAGGATCTGTTCCTGTTCCTTCCGTGTTCCTGGCTCTCTGCTTAAAGACTTGTACTCCTGGTTACTCTGCACAGCTCCGTGGAACTTCAAGGCCCAGCAATACCTGCAATCTTCAAACAGGCTTCACACTCATCACCACCTTGTGTGCTTCAGCCTTGCAGTTGAGACTGACTCCAGGTGTGTTCCATTCCTCCACCTGTGATACAGCTTGCTGCTGTCAGTGCTTCACCACCTGCACTGTGGATAGTCAGACTCCTGCCTCTGCTACCAGGTTTGCCATTCAACATCTCACTGCCAAGTTTCATGTTTAAAACCTGCACTGGTTTCCAAACCAGAATCATCTCTACAAGCACCTGTTCTTCTGTTTAACATATTACCGGTTATTATTTCTCCAGTCATCTGTCATCCTGTTGCCATAGACTTTCAGCTATTACGCTGTGTGATTGACATTTCCATTTGTTATTATTATTTCTGCTGCCATTCTGTTTATATCATCTGCTAATAAATATCATTGCGCTCATGCGCAGGAACGTTATCCAGCCTCCTCGTTTTCTCCCAGCTACCTCCACTGACCCACTAGCGCCCCCTCCGGGGACACAGCCAAAACACAATCTGACAGTCTGCTGCTAATATAGACTGGATGATAATGAGATGAAATCAATATATATATATATAATATCACACTAGTACTGCAGCCGGACAGGTAGATATATTTATTATGTAATGACTGATGACGGACCTGCTGGACACTGTCAGCTCAGCAGCACCGCAGACTGCTACAGTAAGCTACTATAGTAGTATGTATAAAGAAGAAAGAAAAGAAAAAAACCACGGGTAGGTGGTATACAATTATGGATGGACGAGCGACTGCCGACACAGAGGTAGCTACAGCCGTGGACTACCGTACTGTGTCTGCTGCTAATATAGACTGGATGATAATGAGATGAAATCAATATATATATATATATATAATATCACTAGTACTGCAGCCGGACAGGTATATATATTTATTATGTAATGACTGATGACGGACCTGCTGGACACTGTCAGCTCAGCAGCACCGCAGACTGCTACAGTAAGCTACTATAGTAGTATGTATAAAGAAGAAAAAAAAAACCACGGGTAGGTGGTATACAATTATGGATGGACGAGCGACTGCCGACACAGAGGTAGCTACAGCCGTGGACTACCGTACTGTGTCTGCTGCTAATATAGACTGGATGATAATGAGATGAAATCAATATATATATATATATATATATATAATATCACACTAGTACTGCAGCCGGACAGGTAGATATATTTATTATGTAATGACTGATGACGGACCTGCTGGACACTGTCAGCTCAGCAGCACCGCAGACTGCTACAGTAAGCTACTATAGTAGTATGTATAAAGAAGAAAGAAAGAAAAAAACCACGGGTAGGTGGTATACAATTATGGATGGACGAGCGACTGCCGACACAGAGGTAGCTACAGCCGTGGACTACCGTACTGTGTCTGCTGCTAATATAGACTGGATGATAATGAGATGAAATCAATATATATATATATATATATATAATATCACACTAGTACTGCAGCCGGACAGGTAGATATATTTATTATGTAATGACTGATGACGGACCTGCTGGACACTGTCAGCTCAGCAGCACCGCAGACTGCTACAGTAAGCTACTATAGTAGTATGTATAAAGAAGAAAGAAAGAAAAAAAAAACACGGGTAGGTGGTATACAATATTATATATATATTATATACAATTATATATATATATATATTAAACTGGTGGTGATTATTAAACTGGTGGTCAGGTCACTGGTCACACTATCAGCAACTTGCAAGTAGTACTCCTAAGCAGACAATCACAATATATATTATACTGGTGGTCAGTGTGGTCACAATGGCAGTGTGGCACTCTGGCAGCAAAAGTGTGCACTGTACGTTATATGTACTCCTGAGTCCTGCTCTCAGACTCTAACTGCTCCCCACTGTCAGTGTCTCCCCCACAAGTCAGATATACATTATACAGTCACACTATCTATCTATCACTTCAGCAAGTAGTAGTACTCCTCCTAATGCTCCCCAAAATTACTACTGTGTCTCTCTCTACTCTAGTCTCACTCTCTTCTCTAAAACGGAGAGGACGCCAGCCACGTCCTCTCCCTATGAATCTCAATGCACGTGTGAAAATGGCGGCGACGCGCGGCTCCTTATATAGAATCCGAGTCTCGCGATAGAATCCGAGCCTCGCGAGAATCCGACAGCGGGATGATGACGTTCGGGCGCGCTCGGGTTAACCGAGCAAGGCGGGAGGATCCGAGTCGCTCGGACCCGTGAGAAAAAAGCTGAAGTTCGGGCGGGTTCGGATTCCGAGGAACCGAACCCGCTCATCTCTAGTGTTTATGCAGCCGGGAGGCGGGGCCACGAATACCCACTGGCAGGCTGCTGTAGCAGGAATTTGTTTTTCCTGTCTACAGCAGCATAGCAATAAAAAAATGCCGTGGGCCTATTTTGATGCTGGGCCTGGAGCTGCAGCTCCATCAGCCCCATTGTTAATCCGGCACTGCACTCACCCTTCCGAAGATGCACTGCGGAATCCAGGTGTCCAGTTGGAGATCTCCTCTGGCAGTTTCCTTCTCTGATGTGCAGTCAGCCAGTGGGTCATGTTAACCTCCCAGCAGGCCACAGTGGCTGCTGGGAGGTCTGGGGCGGAGCCAGTGCGGACAGAGAGGAGGGAAGCATTGAGCTTCACTGCAGTTACTGCACCGCAGTTCAAACCTGAACTCCATGGAGAAGCACCATCACACTCACCATACAATAGTATGGGAATGCGATTCAGGCACAGAGCGGGGGTGCCACTGGAGAAGTCAGTGACTTGTCCATAGTAACCCACTCTGTGAATTGCACTAGGCAGAGAAAAGCCCTGTTTAACGCAAAAATAGGATTTTAATTACCTACCGGTAAATCCTTTTCTCGTAGTCCATAGAGGATGCTGGGTTTCCATTTAGTACCATGGGGTATAGACGGGTCCCTTGGGAACCATGGCCACTTTAAGAGTTTAATAGTGTGGGCTGGCTTCTCCCTCTATGCCCCTCCTAACAGACTCAGTCTAGAAACTGTGCCCGAGGAGATGGACATACTTCGAGAGAAGGAATACACAGATAGTGGTGAGAATCACACCAGCTCACACCGAATTGAAAAACCAAGCTGACCAACATGCAACATGGAGAAACCATGCCAACCAGCATGCAACATAAAGAAATCATGCTAACCCGCATGAAACATGAAGAAATCATGCTAACCCACATGAAACATGAAGAAACCATGCCAACCAGCCTGCAACATGAAGAAACCATGTTAACCAGCATGAAACATGAAGAAACCATGTTAACCAGCATGCAACTAACCAGCAGGAACTAGAAGAAACCCTGCTAACCAGCATGAAATAGGAACAGCAACAGCTGAACCAATACTTAACCAAGCAACAATGCAGGAAAACGAAGCACTGGGCGGGCACCCAGCATCCTCTAAGGACTACGAGAAAAGGATTTACCGGTAGGTAATTAAAATCCTATTTTCTCTTAAGTCCTAGAGGATGCTGGGGTTCCATTAAGTACCATTGGGATGTACCAAAGCTGTCAGTACGGGAGGGAGAGTGCTGAGGCACCTGCAGAACAGATTAACCAAACTTTAGGTCCTCAGAGGCCAAAGTATCAAACTTTTAGAACTTAGCAAACATGTTCGCCCCTGACCAAGTAGATGCTCGGCAAAGCTGTAAAGCCGAGATACCCTGAGCAACCGCCCAGGAAGAACCCACTTTACGAGTAGAGTGGGCCTTAACAGATTTTGGACACGGCAAGCCTGCCGTAGAATAAACATGCTGGATAGAAAACCTGATCCAGCGAGAAATTGTCTGCTTAGAAGCAGGACACCCAACCATGGGGGTCATTCCGAGTTGTTCGCTCGTTATTTTTTTCTCGCAACGGAGCGATTAGTCGCTAATGCGCATGCGCAATGTCCGCAGTGCGACTGCGCCAAGTAAATTTGCTATGCAGTTAGGTATTTTACTCACGGCATTACGAGGTTTTTTCTTCGTTCTGGTGATCGTAATGTGATTGACAGGAAGTGGGTGTTTCTGGGCGGAAACTGGCCGTTTTATGGGAGTGTGTGAAAAAACGCTACCGTTTCTGGGAAAAACGCGGGAGTGGCTGGAGAAACGGAGGAGTGTCTGGGCGAACGCTGGGTGTGTTTGTGACGTCAAACCAGGAATGACAAGCACTGAACTGATCGCACTGGCAGCGTAAGTCTCGAGCTACTCAGAAACTGCACACAGAAGTCTTTTCGCAATATTGCGAATCTTTCGTTCGCAATTTTGATAAGCTAAGATTCACTCCCAGTAGGCGGCGGATTAGCGTGTGCAAAGCTGCTAAAAGCAGCTTGCGAGCGTACAACTCGGAATGACCCCCCATGTTGGGATCATAAAGGACAAACAGAGCATCCGACTTTCTGTGACGAGAAGTTCTCTTCACATATATTTTCAAAGCTCTCACAACATCCAAGGACTTTGAGTAATCGAGGTGTCAGTAGCTACTGGCACCACAATAGGTTGGTTGATATGAAAAACCAACACAACCTTTGGTAGAAATCGCTGATACGTTCTGAGCTCAGCTCTATCCTCATGGAAAATAAAGTAAGGGCTCTTGTGCGACAATGCCCCCTGTGACAGCCTTCCAAGTAAGAAACTTTACGTCCACATCCTGCAATGGTTCGAACCAATCCGATTTCAGGGACTGCAACACCACATTAAGATCCCAAGGTGCCGTAGGAGGCACAAAGGGTGGTTGAATGTGCAGAACTCCTTCCAAGAATGTCTGAACCTCAGGGAGGGCAGCCAATTGTTTCTGAAAGAAAATGGACAAGGCCAAAATCTGGACTTTTATGGAGCCCAAACGCAGGTCTATATCCACACCTGCTTGCAGAAAGAGGAGAAAACGTCCCAGATGAAACTCCACCATAGGAAACTTCTTGGATTCAAACCAAGACACATACTTTTGACGTTACTCCCTTCCTAGCCTGTAGGAGTGACCTTTTTCGGAATGCCTTTCCGAGCTAAGATCTGGCATTCAACCTCCATGCCGTCAAACGTAGCCGCGGTAAGTCTTGATAAGTGAACGGCCCCTGTTGAAGAAGGTCCCCGCGAAGAGGAAGAGGTCTTGGATCCTCCAAGAGTAATCCCAGAAGATCCGCGTACCAAACCATTCTTGGCCAGTCCGGAGCAAAGAGGATCGCCTGAACTCTTGTTCTTTTTATTAGTTTGAGAATCCTTGGGATGAGTGGACGTGGAGGGAACACATACACTGACTGGGACACCCACGGAGTTACCAGGGCATCCACCGCCACTGCCTGTGGGTCTCTTGACCTGGAACAGTACCTCCAAAGCTTCTTGTTGAGGCGCGATGCCATCATGTCTATCTGAGGTACACCCCATCGGCTTGTTACCTCTGCGAATACCTCCGGATAGAGGCCCCAATTTCCTGGATGGAGATCGCGTCTGCTGAGGAAGTCTGCTTCCCAGTTGTCCACTCCCGAAATTAAGATTGCTGACAGCGCCAGCGCATATCTTTCTACCCAGAGGAGGATTCTCGTTACCTCTGACATTGCAGCTCTGTTCTTTGTTCCACCTTGCCTGTTTATGTAGTGCACCGTCTTGACGTTGCCCGACTGAACTTGAATGGCTTGATCTTGCAGAAGATGTGTCGCTTATAGAAGGCCATTGTATATGGCCCTTAGTTCTAGAATGTTAACCAGAAAGAGAGCTTCCTGACTTGACCACTTTTCTTGGAAATCCTCCCCTTGGGCGACTGCTCCCCAACCTCTGAGACTTGCATCCTTGGTTAGAAGAATCCAATTCTGAATCCCGAACCTGCAGCCCTCCAGTAGGTGAGAAGTTGGCAGCCACCAGTTTAACGATGCATTTTCATCAGGACCTGATGAAAATGCATCATTAAACTGCATTGAAACGTTGTCTGCACAGCAGATTGTACTGCCAGTTTGTCTTCGCCGCTTGGAGTGCCGCACCTCATGTGTCGTATATATATATATATTATATACACTGCTCAAAAAAATAAAGGGAACACTTAAACAACACATCCTAGATCTGAATGAATGAACTATTCTTATTAAATACTTTGTTCTTTACATAGTTGAATGTGCTGACAACAAAATCACACAAAAATTATCAATGGAAATCAAATTTATTAACCCATGGAAGTCTGGATTTGGAGTCACCCTCAAAATTAAAGTGAAAAAACACACTACAGACTGATCCAACTTTGATGTAATGTCCTTAAAACAAGTCAAAATGAGGCTCAGTAGTGTGTGTGGCCTCCACGTGCCTGAATGACCTCCCTACAATGCCTGGGCATGCTCCTGATGAGGTGGCGGATGGTCTCCTGAGGGATCTCCTCCCAGACCTGGACTAAAGCATCCGCCAACTCCTGGACAGTTTGTGGTGCAACGTAGCGTTGGTGGATGGAGTGAGACATGATGTCCCAGATGTGCTCAATTAGATTCAGGTCTGGGGAACGGGCGGGCCAGTCCATAGCATTAATGCCTTCATCTTGCAAGAACTGCTGACACACTCCAGCCACATGAGGTCTAGCATTGTCTTGCATTAGGAGGAACCCAAGGCCAACCGCACCAGCATATGGTCTCACAAGGGGTCTGAGGATCTCATCTCGGTACCTAATGGCAGTCAGGCTACCTCTGGCGAGCACATGGAGGGCTGTGCGGCCCCCCAAAGAAATGCCACCCCACACCATTACTGACCCACTGCCAAACCGGTCATGCTGGAGGATGTTGCAGGCAGCAGAATGTTCTCCTTGGCGTCTCCAGACTCTGTCACGTCTGTCACATGTGCTCAGTGAGAACTTGCTTTCATCTGTGAAGAGCACAGGGCGCCAGTGGCGAATTTGCCAATCTTGGTGTTCTCTGGCAAAAGCCAAATGTCCTGCACAGTGTTGGGCTGTAAGCACAACCCCCACTTGTGGATGTCGGGCCCTCATACCACCCTCATGGAGTCTGTTTCTGATCGTTTGAGGAGACATATGCACATTTGTGGCTTGCTGGTGGTCATTTTGCAGGGCTCTGGCAGTGCTCCTCCTGTTCCTCCTTGCACAAAGGCGGAGGTAGCGGTCCTGCTGCTGGGTTGTTGCCCTCCTACGGCCTCCTCCACATCTCGTGATGTACTGGCCTGTCTCCTGGTAGCGCCTCCATGCTCTGGACACTACGCTGACAGACACAGCAAACCTTGCCACAGCTCGCATTGATGTGCCATCCTGGATGAGCTGCACTACCTGAGCCACTTGTGTGGGTTGTAGGGAGGTCATACAGGCACGTAGAGGCCACACACACTACTGAGCCTCATTTTGACTTGTTTTAAGGACATTACATCAAAGTTGGATCAGCATGTAGTGTGTTTTTCCACTTTAATTTTGAGGGTGACTCCAAATCCAGACCTCCATGGGCTAATAAATTTGATTTCCATTGATAATTTTTGTGTGATTTTGTTGTCAGCACATTCAACTATGTAAAGCACAAAGTATTTAATAAGAATATTTAATTCATTCAGATCTAGGATATGTTGTTTAAGTGTTCCCTTTATTTTTTTGAGCAGTGTATATATATATATTAGTGATGTGCACAGGAAATTTTTCGGGTTTTGTGTTTTGGTTTTGGGTTCGGTTCCGCGGCCGTGTTTTGGATTCGGACGCGTTTTGGCAAAACCTTACCGAAAAATTTTTGTCGGATTCGGGTGTGTTTTGGATTTGGGTGTTTTTTTCAAAAAACCCTCAAAAACAGCTTAATGCATAGAATTTGGGGGTCATTTTGATCCCATAGTATTATTGACCTCAATAACCATAATTTCCACTCATTTTCAGTCTATTCTGAACACCTCACACCTCACAATATTATTTTTAGTCCTAAAATTTGCACCGAGGTCGCTGGATGGCTAAGCTAAGCGACCCAAGTGGCCGACACAAACACCTGGCCCATTTAGGAGTGGCACTGCAGTGTCAGGCAGGATGGCACTTCAAAAAAATTGTCCCCAAACAGCACATGATGCAAAGAAAAAAAAGAGGCGCACCAAGGTCGCTGTGTGACTAAGCTAAGCGACCCAAGTGGCCGACACAAACACCTGGCCCATCTAGGAGTGGCACTGCAGTGTCAGACAGGATGGCACTTCAAAAAAATAGTCCCCAAACAGCACATGATGCAAAGAAAAAAAGAGACGCAATGAGGTAGCTGTGTGACTAAGCTAAGCGACCCAAGTGGCCGACACAAACACCTGGCCCATCTAGGAGTGGCACTGCAGTGTCAGACAGGATGGCACTTCAAAAAAATAGTCCCCAAACAGCACATGATGCAAAGAAAAAAAGAGGCGCACCAAGGTGGCTGTGTGACTAAGCTAAGCGACACAAGTGGCCGACACAAACACCTGGCCCATCTAGGAGTGGCACTGCAGTGTCAGGCAGGATGGCCCTTCAAAAAAATACTCCCCAAACAGCACATGATGCAAAGAAAAAAAGAGGCGCACCAAGGTGGCTGTGTGACTAAGCTAAGCGACACAAGTGGCCGACACAAACACCTGGCCCATCTAGGAGTGGCACTGCAGTGTCAATCAAGACAGGATGGCCCTTCCAAAAAATACTCCCCAAACAGCACATGATGCAAAGAAAAAAAGAGGCGCACCAAGGTCGCTGTGTGACTAAGCTAAGCGACAAAAGTGGCCGACACAAACACCTGGCTCATCTAGGAGTGGCACTGCAGTGTCAGGCAGGATGGCCCTTCAAAAAAATTGTCCCCAAACAGCACATGATGCAAAGAAAAATGAAAGAAAAAAGAGGTGCAAGATGGAATTGTCCTTGGGCCCTCCCACCCACCCTTATGTTGTATAAACAGGACATGCACACTTTAACGAACCCATCATTTCAGCGACAGGGTCTGCCACACGACTGTGACTGAAATGACTGGTTGGTTTGGGCCCCCACTAAAAAAGAAGCAATCAATCTCTACTTGCACAAACTGGCTCTACAGAGGCAAGATGTCCACCTCATCATCATCCTCCGATTCCCCTTTCACTGTGTACATCCCCCTCCTCACAGATTATTAATTCGTCCCCACTGGAATCCACCATCTCAGGTCCCCGTGTACTTTCTGGAGGCAATTGCTGCTGGTGAATGTCTCCACGGAGGAATTGATTATAATTCATTTTAATGAACATCATCTTCTCCACATTTTCTGGAAGTAACCTCGTACGCCGATTGCTGACAAGGTGAGCTGCTGCACTAAACACTCTTTCGGAGTACACACTGGAGGGAGGGCAACTTAGGTAGAATAAAGCCAGTTTCTGCAAGGGCCTCCAAATTGCCTCTTTTTCCTGCCAGTATACGTACGGACTGTCTGACGTGCCTACTTGGATGCGGTCACTCATATAATCCTCCACCATTCTTTCAATGGTGAGAGAATCATATGCAGTGACAGTAGACGACATGTCAGTAATCGTTGGCAGGTCCTTCAGTCCGGACCAGATGTCAGCACTCGCTCCAGACTGCCCTGCATCACCGCCAGCGGGTGGGCTCGGAATTCTTAGCCTTTTCCTCGCACCCCCAGTTGCGGGAGAATGTGAAGGAGGAGATGGTGACGGGTCACGTTCCGCTTGACTTGACAATTTTCTCACCAGCAGGTCTTTGAACCTCTGCAGACTTGTGTCTGCCGGAAAGAGAGATACAACGTAGGTTTTAAATCTAGGATCGAGCACGGTGGCCAAAATGTAGTGATCTGATTTCAACAGATTGACCACCCGTGAATCCTGGTTAAGCGAATTAAGGGCTCCATCCACAAGTCCCACATGCCTAGCGGAATCGCTCTGTTTTAGCTCCTCCTTCAATGTCTCCAGCTTCTTCTGCAAAAGCCTGATGAGGGGAATGACCTGACTCAGGCTGGCAGTGTCTGAACTGACTTCACGTGTGGCAAGTTCAAAGGGTTGCAGAACCTTGCACAACGTTGAAATCATTCTCCACTGCGCTTGAGTCAGGTGCATTCCACCTCCTTTGCCTATATCGTGGCCAGATGTATAGGCTTGAATGGCCTTTTGCTGCTCCTCCATCCTCTGAAGCATATAGAGGGTTGAATTCCACCTCGTTACCACCTCTTGCTTCAGATGATGGCAGGGCAGGTTCAGGAATGTTTGGTGGTGCTCCAGTCTACTGTACGCGGTGCATGAATGCCGAAAGTGGCCCGCAATTCTTCGGGCCACCGACAGCATCTCTTGCACGCCCCTGTCGTTTTTTAAATAATTCTGCACCACCAAATTCAAGGTATGTGCAAAACATGGGACGTGATGGAATTTGCCCAGATGTAATGCACGCACAATATTGCTGGCGTTGTCCGATGTCACAAATCCCCAGGAGAGTCCAATTGGGGTAAGCCATTCTGCGATGATCTTCCTCAGTTTCCGTAAGAGGTTTTCAGCTGTGTGC
This sequence comes from Pseudophryne corroboree, assembly GCF_028390025.1. Taxonomy (NCBI): domain Eukaryota; kingdom Metazoa; phylum Chordata; class Amphibia; order Anura; family Myobatrachidae; genus Pseudophryne; species Pseudophryne corroboree. Next base: position 322,170,302 of record NC_086448.1, read on the forward strand.
CTATTCTGGAAAGCGGTGATACAAAGCGTAGCCTGCCTAGGAACGAGTTGGCGTTTGCGAGATGCTGCTACTGGTGCCGCCGCTGCTGTTCTTGCTGCGGGAGGCAATACATCTACCCAGTGGGCTGTCACAGTCATATAGTCCTGAGTCTGCCCTGCTCCACTTGTCCACATGTCCGTGGTTAAGTGGACATTGGGTACAACTGCATTTTTTAGGACACTGGTGAGTCTTTTTCTGAGGTCTGTGTACATTTTCGGTATCGCCTGCCTAGAGAAATGGAACCTAGATGGTATTTGGTACCGGGGACACAGTACCTCAATCAAGTCTCTAGTTGGCTCTGAATTAACGATGGATACCGGAACCACATTTCTCACTGCCCAGGCTGCCAAGGCCTCAGTTATCCGCTTTGCAGCAGGATGACTGCTGTGATATTTCATCTTCCTCGCAAAGGACTGTTGGACAGTCAATTGCTTACTGGAAGTAGTACAAGTGGTCTTCTGACTTCCCCTCTGGGATGACGATCGACTCCCAGCAGCAACAACAGCAGCGCAAGCAGCAGTAGGCGTTACACTCAAGGATACATCGGAGGAATCCCAGGCAGGAGAGGACTCGTCAAACTTGACAGTGACATGGCCTGCAGGACTATTGGCTTTCCTGGGTAAGGAGGAAATTGACACTGAGGGAGTTGGTGGTGTGGTTTGCAGGAGCTTGGTTACAAGAGGAAGGGATTTAGTGGTCAGTGGACTGCTTCCGCTGTCACCCAAAGTTTTTGAACTTGTCACTGACTTATGATGAATGCGCTGCAGGTGACGTATAAGGGAGGATGTTCCGCGGTGGTTAACGTCCTTACAACTACTTATTACAGCTTGACAAAGGCAATACACGGCTTGACACCTGTTGTCCGCATTTGTGTTGAAATAATTCCACAACGAAGAGCTGATTTTTTTAGTATTTTGACCAGGCATGTCAATGGCCATATTCCTCCCACGGACAACAGGTGTCTCCCCGGGTGCCTGACTTAAACAAACCACCTCACCATCAGAATCCTCTTTGTCAATTTCCTCCCCAGCGCCAGCAACACCCATATCCTCATCCTGGTGTACTTCAACAGTGACATCTTCAATTTGACTATCAGGAACTGGACTGCGGGTGCTCCTTCCAGCACTTGCAGGGTGCGTGCAAATGGTGGAAGGCGCAAGCTCTTCCCGTCCAGTGTTGGGAAGGTCAGGCATCGCAACCGACACAATTGGACTCTCCTTGGGGATTTGTGATTTTGAAGAACGCACAGTACTTTGCTGTGCTTTTGCCAGCTCAAGTCTTTTCTTTTTTCTAGCGAGAGGATGAGTGCTTCCATCCTCATTTGAAGCTGAACCACTAACCATGAACATAGGCCAGGGCCTCAGCCGTTCCTTGCCACTCCGTGTCGTAAATGGCATATTGGCAAGTTTACGCTTCTCCTCAGACGCTTTTAATTTTGATTTTTGGGTCATTTTACTGAACTTTTGTGTTTTGGATTTTACATGCTCTCTACTATGACATTGGGCATCGGCCTTGGCAGACGACGTTGATGGCATTTCATCGTCTCGGCCATGACTAGTGGCAGCAGCTTCAGCACGAGGTGGAAGTGGATCTTGATCTTTCCCTTTAACCTCCACATTTTTGTTCTCCATTTTTTAATGTGTGGAATTATATGCCAGTATCAATAGCAATGGCCTACTACTATATTTACTGCGCACAACTAAAATGCACCACAGGTATAGAATGTAGATGGATAGTATACTTAATGGATGACAAGTGACGACACAGAGGTAGGTTCAGCAGTGGCCTACCGTACTGCTATATACAGTATACTGGACCTGGTGGACACTGTCAGCAAACTGCTAAACTAGTCTAAAAAAAAGGCACCACAGGTATACAATGTAGATGGATGGATAGTATACTTAATGGATGACAAGTGACGACACAGAGGTAGGTACAGCAGTGGCCTACCGTACTGCTATATACAGTATAATGGACCTGGTGGACACTGTCAGCAAACTGCTAAACTAGTCTAAAAAAAAGGCACCACAGGTATACAATGTAGATGGATGGATAGTATACTTAATGGATGACGAGTGACGACACAGAGGTAGGTACAGCAGTGGCCTACCGTACTGCTATATACAGTATACTGGACCTGGTGGACACTGTCAGCAAACTGCTAAACTAGTCTAAAAAAAAGGCACCACAGGTATACAATGTAGATGGATGGATAGTATACTTAATGGATGACGAGTGACGACACAGAGGTAGGTACAGCAGTGGCCTACCGTACTGCTATATACAGTATACTGGACCTGGTGGACACTGTCAGCAAACTGCTAAACTAGTCTAAAAAAAAGGCACCACAGGTATACAATGTAGATGGATGGATAGTATACTTAATGGATGACGAGTGACGACACAGAGGTAGGTACAGCAGTGGCCTACCGTACTGCTATATACAGTATACTGGACCTGGTGGACACTGTCAGCAAACTGCTAAACTAGTCTAAAAAAAAGGCACCACAGGTATACAATGTAGATGGATGGATAGTATACTTAATGGATGACGAGTGACGACACAGAGGTAGGTACAGCAGTGGCCTACCGTACTGCTATATACAGTATAATGGACCTGGTGGACACTGTCAGCAAACTGCTAAACTAGTCTAAAAAAAAGGCACCACAGGTATACAATGTAGATGGATGGATAGTATACTTAATGGATGACGAGTGATGACACAGAGGTAGGTACAGCAGTGGCCTACCGTACTGCTATATACAGTATACTGGACCTGGTGGACACTGTCAGCAAACTGCTAAACTAGTCTAAAAAAAAGGCACCACAGGTATACAATGTAGATGGATGGATAGTATACTTAATGGATGACGAGTGACGACACAGAGGTAGGTACAGCAGTGGCCTACCGTACTGCTATATACAGTATACTGGACCTGGTGGACACTGTCAGCAAACTGCTAAACTAGTCTAAAAAAAAGGCACCACAGGTATACAATGTAGATGGATGGATAGTATACTTAATGAATGACGAGTGACGACACAGAGGTAGGTACAGCAATGGCCTACCGTACTGCTATATACAGTATACTGGACCTGGTGGACACTGTCAGCAAACTGCTAAAGTAGTCTAAAAAAAGGCACCACAGGTATACAATGTAGATGGATGGATAGTATACTTAATGGATGACGAGTGACGACACAGAGGTAGGTACAGCAGTGGCCTACCGGTCTGCTATATACAGTATACTGGACCTGGTGGACACTGTCAGCAAACTGCTAAACTAGTCTAAAAAAAGGGCACCACAGGTATACAATGTAGATGGATGGATAGTATACTTAATGGATGACGAGTGACGACACAGAGGTAGGTACAGCAGTGGCCTACCGTACTGCTATATACAGTATACTGGACCTGGTGGACACTGTCAGCAAACTGCTAAACTAGTCTAAAAAAAAGGCACCACAGGTATACAATGTAGATGGATGGATAGTATACTTAATGGATGACGAGTGACGACACAGAGGTAGGTACAGCAGTGGCCTACCGGTCTGCTATATACAGTTTACTGGACTTGGTGGACACTGTCAGCAAACTGCTAAACTAAAATGCACCACAGGTACAGGAATGTTCCGTCCGGCGGCATCTTGACCGCATCCCGTATACTTAATGGATGACGACACAGAGGTAGGTACAGCAGTGCACTCTGCACTGTACTCATCCTATATAATATTAATTATACTGGTGGTCCCCAGTCCCCACAATAAAGCAGCACACTGTGAGCACAGATATGGAGTGTTTTTCAGGCAGACAAACGTATACTGGTGGTCACTGTCAGCAAAACTCTGCACTGTACTCCTGCTATAGCTGCTCCCCAGTCCCCACAATTAAGCAGTGTGAGCACTCAGCACAGATATATCATGCAGCACACTGAGCACAGATATGGTATGGAGCGTTTTTTTCAGGCAGAGAACGGATAAAAACTAAACTCTGCACTGTACTCCTCCTAACAGCTGCTCCCCAATCCTCCCCACAATTATAGTAATAAACAAGCAATCAAATCAACTGTCTTCTACTAAACGGAGAGGACGCCAGCCACGTCCTCTCCCTATCATCTCCAATGCACGTGTGAAAATGGCGGCGACGCGCGGCTGCTTATATAGAATCCGAATCTCGCGAGAATCCGACAGCGGGATGATGACGTTCGGGCGCGCTCGGGTTAACCGAGCCATACGGGAGAATCCGAGTATGGCTCGGACCCGTGTAAAAAAGGTAAAGCTCGGGGGGGTTCGGTTTCTCGGAAACCGAACCCGCTCATCACTAATATATATATATATATATATACATACATACATACGGTATATAAAATATTCCTCATCCCTAGTATTAGCCTCAAACTATATGTTGCACCCCTCATATGTCAGTTGCATTATATGGCAAGTGTACGATTTCCAGGGTACGTAGTTGGGGTGAGAGGCATAGCTGTGGGATTTGATTCCACAGACATCTCAAAACTGTGGCTTCTTCCCAGCATGGGACATATTTGAAGAAATATATGTAAAAGTACACCTTATGGAGGCCACACCAGGGGGATCTGCCACCGAAACCTGAGAATTTATACAGTTTTGAGCCTGGTATAGACTCCCCATGAGAAGATATCCATTCTGCATTACAGGACAAAGTCCCCCAAATATGGTACAGTGGGTTACACCCACACACACACAGGAAAATGTCAGTACAACTTTCCCCCCCAGAATACCTTCAGAGAGTCACAGAGTACAAGGAGCCAGCCCTTATAGGCTTTTATTATGATTAAAAAAAACCTCTGACTAGCTGAACCTTAGCAGGGTGGCTAGTATCAAATTATACTCCCCCCTCCCCCCCCCCCCCGTATCTATAACACAGCGTTACTTATGTGGAGGGCAGCGCTCCCTGCCAGCTTCTCTGTTGATGAATTGCAGCGAGAAAATGGCGCTGGGGAGTGCTAGATCCACTCTGAGGAGACGTCCCGCCCCCTGTAGTGGTGCGTCTTCCAGCACTTATTGTATTATACTGCCCTGAGGTATTTTTTCACTAACAGCAGGATTAGCCCGTTAGCAATGATGACCAGTCTAGGGTGATTGCTCTGGCCCAGGTCGCCCCTCAAAGCGCGGTACATAATGTACCGCTGTGCCTTCCGTAGCGCAGCCTGTCAGAGCTGCGCTCCCACCCTTGTGCCTCCATTCCCGCCGGCGACCCATTCTCCGGGCCACCGGCGCTGTACCCACCACTCTTCTTTCTTCTGTCTCTGTTAGGGGGTGGCGGCCGTGCTGCGGGAGTGAGCGGTCGCCTCGTGGGATTGCGATCAGCACCCTCAGGAGCTTAGTGTCCTGTCAGCGGAGGTAGAGAACCATTAACTTCTGGAGTTGGTTCCTACTCCACCCCTAAGTCCCACGAAGCAGGTAGGCTGTTGCCAGCAGCCTTCCTGTAACCTAACTAAACTCAGAAAACTAGAAAAACTCCTAAGAGCTCCCCTAGCTGTGACCGGCTCCTCTGGGCACATTTTCTAAACTGAGTCTGGTAGGAGAGGCATAGAGGGAGGAGCCAGCCCACACTATTAAACTCTTAAAGTGCCAATGGCTCCCAAGGGACCCATCTATACCCCATGGTACTAAATGGAACCCCAGCATCCTCTAGGACGTAAGAGAAATAAGGCTTTTCTCTGCTACTTGAAGACCCTTGAGAGCCCAGTAAAAGTACCGTCTTGGCCCTGGTGGAAGTGTGAATGACACCGATGCTGCTGGATGGTGCATGGAAATGCTCCAGCTGCTGCCTCTATCTGGAAACGTAAGACGCGTTCAAGCCGGGCCCCTGGCTTGCTCACCTCCCATATATATTTGTATTATACAAACAGTACAGAATATTAATATTTTTATCTGCACAGAAATTATTTTAAAGGAGGCTATTAGTTTTGTAGAACCAAGTGTCAATAAAACTGTTTGTTCCATTTTGTGTATAAGTTTGAGTGCCAGAATCTGTACAGCAAACAAAGGGGTAAATTTACTAACATTCGTATTTTCCCGTTTCAGGTCAAAGTTCAATCACGAATGACATCGAAAGTGTAAAACTGCAACTTTTTGAATTTATTACGACTAATTTACTAAGCTGCCGTATTTTGTATTTTCGGGTTTTCCGATGTCGATGTCATTCGTTTTTTTTTTTCAGTTTTTTACGGCAGTGATTAGCAAAACACTGCCGACTTTTTCAAAATGAATCTCGGCCGGATCTGTGTGATCCGTGCTGGGGTTCATTTTTTTTTTTTTTCCAATAAACACTGTAAAACTTAAAAACAAATTGCGTGGGGTCCCCCCTCCTAAGCATAACCAGCCTCGGGCTCTTTGAGCCGATCCTGGTTGCAGAAATATGGGAAAAAAATTGACAGGGGTTCCCCCATATTTAAGCAACCAGCATCGGGCTCTGCGCCTGGTCCTGGTTCCAAAAATACGGGGGACAAAAAGAGTAGGGGTCCCCCGTAGTTTTAAAACCAGCACCGGGCTCCACTAGCTGGACAGATAATGCCACAGCCGGGGGCCACTTTTATATAGTGCCCTGCGGCCGTGGCATCAAAAATCCAACTAGTCACCCCTGGCTGGGGTACCCTGGGGGAGTGGGGACCCCTTCAATCAAGGGATCCCCCCCCCCCCCAGCCACCCAAGGGCCAGGGGTGAAGCCCGAGGCTGTCCCCCCCATCCAATGGGCTGCGGATGGGGGGGCTGATAGCCTTTTGTGATAATGAAAAGATATTGTTTTTAGTAGCAGTACTACAAGGCCCAGCAAGCCTCCCCCGCATGCTGGTACTTGGAGAACCACAAGTACCAGCATGCGGCGGAAAAACGGGCCCGCTGGTACCTGTAGTACTACTACTAAAAAAATACCGAAAAAAAGACAAGACACACACACCGTGAAAGTAAAGATTTATTACATACATGCACACAAACATACATACATACTTACCTTATGTTCACACGCAGGTCGGTCCTCTTCTCCAGTAGAATCCAAGGGGTACCTGTTGAATAAATTCTACTCACCAGATCCAGGGTCCCAGGGTCCAAGGGGCAACCATTTGTAATCCACGTACTTGAATAAAATAACAAAACGGATACCCGAGCCACGAACTGAAAGGGGCCCCATGTTTTCACATGGGACTCCTTTCCCCGAATGCCAGAAACCCACTCTGACTTCTGTCTAAGTGGGTTTCTTCAGCCAATCAGGGAGCGCCACGTTGTAGCACTCTCCTGATCGGCTGTGTGCTCCTGTACTGAGTGACAGGCGGCCTATGCGCTCCATTGTAACCAATGGTGTGAACTTTCTGCTCAGCGGTGACGTCACTTTAGGTCAACCGCAGGGCAGAAAGTTCCCACCATTGGTTATAATGGAGCGCATAGGCGCTACATTGTAACACTGCCGTGTGCCGCCTGTCAGACAGGACAGGAGCACACAGCCGATCAGGAGGGTGCTACAGCGTAGCGCTCCCTGATTGGCTGAAGAAACCCACTTAGACAGAAGTCAGAGTGGGTTTCTGGCATTCGGGGAAAGGAGTCCCATGTGAAAACATGGGGCCCCTTTCAGTTCGTGGCTCGGCTCTCCGTTTTGTTATTTTATTCAAGTACCTGGATTACAAATGGTTGCCCCGCGGACCCTGGGACCCTGGATCTGGTGAGTAGAATTTATTCAACAGGTACCCCTTGGATTCTACTGGAGAAGAGGACCGACCTGCGTGTGAACATAAGGTAAGTATGTATGTATGTTTGTGTGCATGTATGTAATAAATCTTTACTTTCACGGTGTGTGTGTCTTGTATTTTTTTGGGTATTTTTTTAGTAATAGTACTACAGGTACCAGCGGGCCCGTTTTTCCGCCGCATGCTGGTACTTGTGGTTCTCCAAGTACCAGCATGCGGGGGAGGCTTGCTGGGCCTTGTAGTACTGCTACTAAAAACAATATCTTTTCATTATCACAAAAGGCTATCAGCCCCCCCATCCGCAGCCCATTGGATGGGGGGGGACAGCCTCGGGCTTCACCCCTGGCCCTTGGGTGGCTGGGGGGGGGGGACCCCTTGATTGAAGGGGTCCCCACTCCCCCAGGGTACCCCGGCCAGGGGTGACTAGTTGGATATTTGATGCCACGGCCGCAGGGCACTATATAAAAGTGACCCCCGGCTGTGGCATTATCTGTCCAGCTAGTGGAGCCCGGTGCTGGTTTTAAAAATACGGGGGACCCCTACTCTTTTTGTCCCCCGTATTTTTGGAACCAGGACCAGGCGCAGAGCCCGATGCTGGTTGCTTAAATATGGGGGAACCCCTGTCATTTTTCCCCCCATATTTTTGCAACCAGGATCAGCTCAAAGAGCCCGAGGCTGGTTATGCTTAGGAGGGGGGACCCCACGCAATTTTTTTTGAGAAAATAATCACTTTCCCACCCCTTCCCACTGATATACATGCACGGATCTCATGGATCCATGCATGCCTATCCAATCACGGTAAAAAAAAGCAGGTCTGTTTTTTTTAAGCACTTTTTTACGAGTTGTAATTTTTCACGGCAGTGTTTTTTTTTTTTTTGCTTTGCACTTCTTAGTAAATTACCGAGATTCATAGTTAAACAGCCGCGTTTTGACCGATGGTGTATTCATTCGTAATTTTTTTGTTGGACTTCCAAAAAATTACGAATGCCCTCATCACTGCCGTGATTATTGCTTAGTAAATTACCGAGATGACACTTTGATGAAAAAACGGCATCTCGGTCAAAATCGGGACCTTAGTAAATTTACCCCAAAGTGTCTTGAGCAAGATTCAAGTTGAATGCGGTGTGCATTCACCTGGATGCTATCCCCTAGTGTGATCACCTCGGGTCAGTGGACTCATTTGAGGTCTGGAGTTAGCAAAACCTAGCTGCCTTTGGTAATGTGGCTGGCTTTGTGGATACGCAGTGTCAGCATGGTTTCATCAATGACCGCTCATGCTTAAGAAATATAATTCATTTTTAATAAGGAGGTATGTTTCACAGTGGATCTTGGTACAACAGTTGATGAGATATGTTTGGATTTTGAGAAATCATTACCTAATTTTAATCATCTTTATAAATAGTATCATACTGTATATAACTATTTTATACAAATAACATTTTGAATCCTACTGTAGTTTATATTTTTAGTGTTTCATTAATTAAATAAATATCCATGTAACTGTGGAGCATGAAATAGCAGACAGAATTCATAAAACTTCTATATTTAGGGTGTTAATAAGTTAGTCAAATTCAATGCCAGATTAAGGTCACCATGGGCTGCAGCACAGGGGTAGTACTGCCAGAACCACAGGAAAGGGGTCTGTGTGGTAGCACACTATATCACTGCATTACCTCCTCACACTACATCCATATGCTAATTCACCACACTACATCACTGCACTACCTCCTCACACTACAACCATATGCTAATTCACCACACTATATCACTGCATTACCTCCTCACACTACATCCATATGCTAATTCACCACACTACATCACTGCATTACCTCCTCACACTACATCCATATGCTAATTCACCACACTACATCACTGCATTACCTCCTCACACTACATCCATATACTAATTCACCACACTACATCACTGCACTACCTCCTCACACTACAACCATATGCTAATTCACCACACTATATCACTGCATTAACTCCTCACACTACATCCATATGCTAATTCACCACACTACATCACTGCACTACAGGTATTATTCAGAACCCAAAGGATCTGCGTTGGGATGCGCAAAGTACAGGTTATCAGTACTTTGTACATGCGCAGGACCTGTTCTGTGAGTGTGCAAATGGGTCATGCAACGTAACATGCAGTCCGGCATCAGACTGTCAGTGTCTGATGCCATTTGGGGGTGGGGAGGGGGTGGCAGCGGCCTCTGTTTCTCCCATTTAGGGTAGGAAAGAGGCTGGGGATCTCCATGGCTGCAATGACCGGCTTACGCATCACCATGGGTGCCGCAAGCAGTCCGATGGTGATTGAGTGATCCAATCCTGCACCCTGGGATGCAGGTCGGATCACTACTTTAGCAGGAGGCATCTGCTTGTAATAGACACCTCCTGTGGCATTAGCATACAGCGCTATCACTGCTGCTATAGCAACTCCAACCACATCTGAATCATGCCCTATATCACTACATTACCTCCCGAAACTACCTCCCCACACTACATCACTGCGCCACCTCCTCACACTACATCGCTTCACTATCTCCATCACTACACCACTATTCTATTTCTCCACACTACATCGCTTCACTATCTCCATCCCTACACCACTATTCTATTTATCCACACTACATCACTACACCACTATTCTATTTCTCCACACTACATCGCTTCACTATCTCCATCCCTACACCACTATTCTATTTCTCCACACTACATCACTCCACTATCTCCATCACTACACCACTATTCTATTTCTCCACACTACATCGCTTCACTATCTCCATCACTACACCACTATTCTATTTCTCCACACTACATCGCTTCACTATCTCCATCCCTACACCACTATTCTATTTCTCCACACTACATCGCTTCACTATCTCCATCACTACACCACTATTCTATTTCTCCACACTACATCGCTTCACTATCTCCATCACTACACCACTATTCTATTTCTCCACACTACATCGCTTCACTATCTCCATCACTACACCACTATTCTATTTCTCCACACTACATCACTCCACTACATCCCCACACTACAACCTATACTACTTCCCCAATCTACATCACAACACTGCATTACCTCCCAAACTACCTTCCCACACTACACTACGCATGCGCACATCGTCTCTTCACGGGAGACAGAGGGGATGGGGGCATGCCAGCAGCTCACAGAGATGGAATTGGTGTGTGTGACTTGCAAAGGTGTCATCCCCGCAAAGCCATGCCATTCCCCTGAGACCACACACCCTTTTTGAATGCGGGCACGGTTTCACCGCGCAGAAGTGCTGACTCCATCTTCAACAATGTTGGGAGGTATGCTAAAGTCAATAAAGACACAAAACCATCAATCATGCACATATGAACTAGGATTCTGCAAGGCATACCTCCCAACTGTCCTGATTTTCGCTGGACAGTCCCGTTTTTTTGAGACTATCCAGCTGTCCTTTCCACGGGCTGCAGTGTCCTGCGGTGGGGGCAGTTGGGAGGCTCTTGTCACTCGCTGCAGCAGTGAATAGACGCTGTGGGCATGCGCACAGTGTCTGCTCACGGAGACAAGAGGGACTGGGGGCATGGCCAGCAGCTTACCATGAAGCCACACACCCTTTTCTGAGGCCATGGACCTTTTTCTGGGTAGGCGTTGCTACACCACGCTAGAGTCCCTCTTTCTACCTCCTAAAAGTTGGGCGGTATATTCAAGGTAATAACATATCTAGGGGCTTCTATGTACAGTATTTGACCTTTTTAAAGCAGCAAGAAAAGGAGCCTGTATCCGACAAATTTAATTGTAGAGCACACTAACATTTCTATACTCTACATGTAAGCCTGTTCCATTTTGTATGTGTTTTTCCCATGCTTTCTAAATGAGTCCCTAGTCTCATAATTACTGTACATTTTTAATGATTGTTTTGCAGTCTCCAAACTCCTGATGGGCATCTATTAACACCACAGAACATGTTTCCAAGGCATTGTTTTTAATATGCATCATGGACCTAGAAATCAACGATGCCAGGCAGCTACAGTATGAGGTTTGCAAGATGCAGACACTGTGACAGCATTTTTTGATCTTGTGGTAAAGAAGCTCAAAAGTATTGTGTGAACAAACCATTAATCCTAACTACAGTATAGGGCTGATTATGAGACACCCAGAGCATTGTACTTACAGTACAGTGACAATTAGCCAAACTAAGACCTGATTGTTAGGCTGCATTTTCGTACAGCCTGTGATCAGGTCTAAACTGCGCATGCGTATGGACTGCAATGCGCAGGTGGATCGCACGGGTACAAAGCGGATCGCCACTCAGTGATGGGTTTGTGTGAAGAATCCATTCACATGGGTGTTCGCAAGGAGATTGACAGGAGGAAGCCGTTTGTGGGTGTCAACTGACCGTTTTCTGGGAGTGCCTGGAAAAACGCAGGCGTGTCCATGCGTTTGCAGGGAAGATTCCTGACGTCAATTTCGGTCCCGGACAGGCTGAAGTGTTCGCAGCAGCTGAGTAAGTCCTGGGCTGCGCAGAGACTGCACAAAATCTGTTTGTACAGCTTTGCTACACATGCGATCGCACACTTGCAAAGCAAAAATACACTCCCTTATGGGTGGCGACTATGCGAACGCAGGGCTGCAAAAAAAACCTAGCAAGCGAACAGGTCTGAATTAGGCCCTAAAATGCAAATCTGTGCATCTGAAAGTGTAAGTCAACCGCCCAATGTTCTTGGTTCCACAGACCGACGCAGCAACCATCATTAGTATTGTCGCTTGCACCTGCCTATGCTAGATGTAAAAGAACCATGTGATAAAGGGCATCCCTTACCCGTATACATGACTCAGAATCACATGGATATGTTCCCATGACACTTCCATCACAAATAGCTGATCAGTGTGTCTGGATACTCGCCATCTAGTTGCTGACCAGCACTTACTTGCGACTTCAGACATATCGCGCGTCGGGTTCGGTTTGATTTATCGCATTGCATTTCCACGTTACACATGCACACCCAGTGTTTTGCAATTCAGGCACATGCACAGTTGTGCTGTTAAAATGTGTCCATTTTCACAGATATATATCTCTGTGAAAATGGACGTGAGATGTGTCCATTTTCACAGAGATATATATCTGAAAATGGACACATTTTAACAGATAGTGATATCTGTTTATCTGATGGGTGCATGCCTAAGCTAAACTTGCCCCCGGGGTGGAGGGGTGTGTGTGTGTGTGTGTGTGTGTGTGTGTGTGTGTGTGTGTGTGTGTGTGTGTGTGTGTGTGTGTGTCATTTTCTGTCACTTCGTTAATGGAAGTTATCTAGGCACAAAGATGGTTTATGGATCATATTACACTATTGGTGAATGTTACTAACCTAATGCCAGGTGAATTTATTTTCTTGTTAGATAGATAGATAGATAGATAGATAGATAGATAGATAGATAGATAGATAGATAGATAGATAGATAGATAGATAGATAAGCAAAAAAGGAAAGAGAGCGCAAATAGACTTGAATTATTCCATATTTATTATATCTAAAATTGCACATACACCAAAATTAGTTTAAACTATACCAATTGGCAACTGGATTTAAAACAACTTAGTACTTTAAAAATATATTTCATAGCATAGGATCCCTAACACTCGAATATCCTTATGGTTCCACTCAAGTAATACCCTACTGATTACCAGATAATTTTCACAGGTGTCCTTTAGTGAAATCAATGTAGAAAGAGTCCAAGAATGGTGAAAGACCCTTATTTATATCCACCAGTCACGTCCTGTGTGATAATACATGTATTTATACCGTAATCATGGTTATTGTTTCTTTTAAGAAAGAATTGAAACAGTTAATGTAGCAAATATACTGATGCTTCAGGTAGCTAAAAGTCAGTTTGTAAAGCAGGCTTTATCTCATATTGCAGCCTCTCTAGAGCGTCTCCGTCTGCCGCTCTCTACCTTAATCACTTATTGTGTTCAGAGCGGTTAGGCTTACCGCTTCCCGAGAGTTTTGGTCCACGGCGCCGGGATTGCGCGCACCGCCTGGCGTGTCCAAGGTGATTGTAGCTGTGGCGCCTGTGTTCACCTCTCAGTGCCCGACTGGAACGCTGGCTCCAGGCACGTGATCGGCAGCCACGGTCCCTGCTTTGCAAAGGGACCAATGCAGGTGGCTCCAGACCCAGGACCGGACTGTCCAATAAAGTGATTGATGCTGAAATCGGTGGCAACCAAATCCGTGAAGAGTGTTTGGATTCTAAAACACCCTGACGCGTTTCTCAACCGTTATAAGCTGGTCATTTCTTCAGAGGGAAGATAGATAGATAGACAGATAGTCACGAGCTCGACAGTGCCTGCACAGGCACATACCAGTGCTCTCCCACGAGACCTGTGCAGCATTGCAGTTTTTAGTTTTCAGTTTTAACAAGCTTTATTGACAAGTAGCCAAACTAACCCCTCTTCCTGCTTCTACAATGTGGAGAGACAGATATCGGCAACTAGAAGTGACAAAGTCGCCGCTAGGGAAGACAGCTGATGGTAAGTGACCTCTCCTCTTAGTAGCAACTCGGTCACTTAGGGGCAGATTTATTAAGCTTGGTGAAGTGATAAATTGGAAGGTGATAAAGGACCAGCCAGTCAACTCCTGTCATTTTTCAAACCCAGCCTATGGCATGGCAGTTAGGATCTGATTGGCTGGTCCTTTATCACCTTCCAATTTATCACTTCACCGAGCTTAATAAATCTGCCCCTTAGTTCTGTCATAGGTGCCTATGGCAACTTTAAGTGACCCATGAGCAGTGCGATATTCTAGCCTGCACTTAGCGCTAGCAGGCTGAAGGCAGAGTAAACCCTTTAGTTAGTAGTACATATCAGAAGAGGTATGTACAGAGATTTTCTCTGCCTTTTTCAGTTTGGTTTCCTTATCTCCACTTAGTACATGCACCACATAACATTTTAGGTAACAGAAAAGTAACCAATTGGAACTGAGATTATTGTAAGCCCTGGTATCTTTTCTGCTTCCTTTATGGTAACATTGTCGTAGTTATACTAATTTTGTTTTTTCTTTCTGACCACCTGAGATTGTTGATACTTTTATGAGATTATATTTGATTTCATCCTGTTTGTCTGCTTTCTATAAACACTTATAGGCATCCTATAAAGATTTGTTAGTCCAAACTTCAAATTGCTTAATTAGTCATTAGGGTTGTGCCCAAGGGGTTCCAGAGAAAGTCCCGATGATTTCCCCTATAAATAATGATTTTAGGAAATAACAGATTTGCGTTGGGGGTGTGAGTTAAAAGACGGGCGATTTCTATTTTCTCTCCTTCGGTTTAATAGGAAAAACCTAGCAGCTGCAAGGTTTTCATAACTCCATGCACAAGGGAAATACCGAACCGGACAAATGGTGAAATGGGTCTTGGCATGTCTGGGTAAGCGGAATATTGCATAAATTACAGAGTATTCTACAGCATAAACAGGTTTAATTTTCCATGATAATTTCCCTCTAAATTCCTGTGACAGTTTAAATTCACTGTATGGTAATTGCTACTAATTTTAAATGTCCTTTCTTTAATGAACGAAAACATTTTCTAATTATTATCATGGCTGAATGAGTGATGCCCCTTGGGGTCTCTTTAATGAAATCTCTAAGGCTGTGAATCAGAGAGAATCCAAGTGTGAAAAATAGCATGATAATATCGTCTACTGAAAGGATACAGAATCTCATAAAAATCTGTATTATATTGTAAATATTGTAAAATTGCTGTATTAACACAAGTTTAGTCCATTTGTTACCTACAGTAAATATAGTATATTTAAGCATGCAACTGCTAATACAAATAGACTATTAATTGTTCATGAACAGGCAAACTTAGGATATGTAGGGGGTGCTGAGGAGGGGTTATATATATTGTAGCTTTAACCACTTAACTGACGATTTATTTAGCCGAAAACAGCTCCAAAATTGTCGTTTTTTTTAATGAGTGAATTAAGTGAAGAACATGACTTTAACCCTATCCCAAATGATTTTAGTTAAAAAAAGGGGGGGGGAATTTGTTTATTTTTTGTTACATTTTTTCAAACATCGAAACATCGACCGGGAACATCGCGACCATTGGAACATTGGGAACATCGCGACTATCGCGGCTTTTATTTTGAAAGCCGAGACAGCCTGCAGGTATACAGGGGGGTCTGGGGATGGCTTGGGAGGGTTCATTTACTCTCCCCAGCGGCTGCCATTGTCTGCAGCCGCTGGAGGGGGGGGATCCTGCCGTGCTGACTGATCAGCAGTGATCGGCAGCACGGCAGACACAGGGGGAGAGTGCAGGGAGGCTGAGGGACCTTCCGGTCCCTCTGCCAGCAGCAGCGGAGGGAAGTTTCTCTTCCCTGCCGCTGCTAACACTCCCTATCTGACTGGTCGCATCCCGTGCGACCAGGTCAGATAGAGCACTTGCAGGCATGGTTGCATCTGATGCGACCATGCCAGGCAAGTGGTTAAAATGGAGTGTTATAATGACAGAAATCCCACTAACATGATTGGACACCTTTGATCACCTGACCATGCATTATTTATGAGTGGCCACACACCTCCCAGCAGGGGCATTTAGGAGAGCTGTGGAGAGGAGGGGGCCACCCGGAGTCTGCACACAGGCCCCCTCCTCCACACAGCGCCGTGGGCTCCAGCATCAAGCCGGAGTCTACTGAGCATGTGCAGGTCTCCGGAAATATGGCGCCTGCCATGGTCCTGTGACAGATTTCGAACTGCACATGCACGATGGCCATAGTTGGTTGGATTTTTGCAGCTGCTGTAGCGCCAGTCGCGGGACTCTGCAATGTTAAGTATTTAAACAACATGGGTGCAGTGTGTGTGGTGTGGGCCCCCCTGGACCCAGGGGCCCGTGTGCACCGCACACATTGCACCCATGATAGAAACGCCAATGCCTCACAGTGTAACCACACTCCAGAACTACTTCCAACTGAGACACTACCATCTGTAACCAAATCCAACCATAACCAACAGCATCACTCATAGAGAGTGCGAGAGACTACTCACTGACAGCAGCACCTTGCTGCCTTACTTACAGCAACATATCACTGCCTCACTGATAGCTATACACATTTCTGTTATCCAGTTTGTTCATTAGAAAAAAAATACCTATATTCTGAACTATTTTTCCTCCTTCCTATTCTGTATTTGTTTCACCTTATTTTTCAGGCCATTTTATAAGATAGATATACCACCCTTGGGTGTGTGGACGTGCTTTGATAAAGCACACCATGGGTGGTTGGGTGGTTGAACGCACTTGGTTTATCTATAATAACTCATCATAGTTTGCTCTGTTATACAAGGGGGTACCCAAAAAAAAGAGGAATCATGTACTAGAGGGCGGAGCACGTGTAGTACGAGCTTCCGACGCTAGGTGAATGTTTGCAGAACTCCACTGAGCCAGTATCCCCGCTGATGTTGTGGGGGAAGGTAGCATTTGATTGCAGTGATTTTTTTTCCCAATGAGTTATTCACTCTTTCACCTATTTTTGTGATTCACATTAACAACGTGCATCTCTCTCTCGGGGACTCTTGCCATAATATTTCAAAAGAGGGACTCTGCTGCCATAATGTTTAAAAAGGTGACTCTGCCTGCTGTAATGTGTAAAAAGGGGGCTCTGGAGTAATTTGTAAAAAGGGGAATCTTCCTGTCATAATGTGTCAATAGGAGACTTTGTCCTCCATAATGTGTAAAAAGGGGGCTCTGTCTGGAGTAATGTGTATAAAGGAGACTCTGCCTGTCATAATTTGTCAAAAGGGGGCTCTGCCTGGCATAATGTGTAAAAAGGGGGACTCTGTCTGCTGTAATGTGTAAAAAGGGGACTCTGCAGGGCTGGCCTGGCCATCTGGCACTTCTGGCATATGCCAGAAGGGCCGATGGGCAGGTGGGCCTGTCTGGTTCCTCAGAGAGCCAGGAAGACCGCGTGCAGCCTCCAGCTCTCTGGATGAGCCGCCCCCACCAGTCTTCATGGAACCCACCCCCAGCAAGCGTCGCCATGGTAATGGGGATGTGCCACGAGTCCATGCCCCCATGACTCATGACACGACCCCGTATTATGTGACGCTGCGCCCTCGCGATGTCCACGCACACACACACCCCTGTGACGAGCGCATGCGTTCACGAGTGCCTGGCCCGAAATGGAGGCCCAGTCTGTCACTGGGACTTTGCCTGTCATAATGTCTAAAAAGGGGGCTCTGCTTGGTGTAATGTGTAAAAATGGGGCTCTATCTGGAGTAATATGTAAAAAGGGGGACTCTGCCTGCTGTAATGTGTAAAAAGGGGGCTTTGTTTGGAGTAATGTGTGTAAGGAGCTCTACCTGGTGTAATGTGGATAAGTGGCACTACTGTGTGCAGTAATTTGGATAATGGAGACTACTGTGCGATGTTATATGAATTGGTATTATTTTGTGACCATGCCTCTTCCCCATGAAGCTACACCCCTATATTTTTGCTGTGCCTTCTCCGCACACTATCCCAATTTTAATTATGGGAGGAACACCAATTCTCTTTCCGGCACAGGGCCCCAAAATGTCTAGTTACGGCTCTGGAAAGGAGCAAGGGAAGCCTTGTCTTTGTGACTTGTCTTGGCAAAAACACTTTCTGTGCCAAAAACGTCAACTATTATGATTAAGTGAGATTATACACATTTCTTGCATATGGATCCTTGTGGGTGCCTTTATTGGCTTACTGTGTACTATCTCTCTCTCTCTCTCTCTCTCTGTATATATATATATATATATATACAGATATACAGTTCGGTGTGACTCCTCACGCTCCCCAGCGTAGCCTTTAGCTGCTCCCGTGCCTTCTCCTCATGGAAATTAATCCAGTAAACAGCAATAGCAATAAGGGCGGCACTGGAAGTCTTGAAAAGTACGGTAAAACAAACGTGCTTTTAATGCAGTATCAACGTTTCGGGGTCGCAGCCCCTTCGTCAGTATAAAAACAGTGCATAATATAGTGTATAAATACTTTATGTGAGAAGAGGTCCGCACCATCGCCTCCAGCCACGCTGCCCGGGTTCTAGTCCTGACGTCACTCCGCCCACAGGAAATGACGGAGCTCCGGTCAGTCTGGCTGGCGCTCTGGGGCTAGAGATAGGTAACCATGGAGATAATTAAACAATGTTGTGGCAACCAATTAGTTCTCTATACTTTATGTGGAATCAAGCGTGGCAATCAATTTTTATACATTGTCATATGTGGACAATACTTGGAATCTTTATAAAAACCATCTCTCATTTTGCCTAGACTATAAACGTAAATATAAAATACATGTTAACTGAAGAATCAAATAACAAGAGAACAGTCTGCCACATCCCGTCTGTCTGATGGGGCCAGCAGGGAGGTATTATAAAAAACCACTCTGCATGATTCGTTTTCAAATATACTTAAATGCTAGTACAACAACACAATGCTGACGTATATTAGAATATTTAAATGTTAATCACCGCTCCTTAAAAGGCTGGTCTAGCTTATTCTATACTTAATGTTGATACAGGTGAATCAGTACCTTTACAGAAAACATTTTAAATTGAACGCTTCATTTAATCCCATAGGGAATTGAGTATTTAGCATAAATATCCATTTGGATGCAACCTGCAGTAACGTTTTAGAACGGTCCCCCCCTTGTAATGAGAATGGGACATGATCGATAGTTTTATAGCGTAATGTTGCCATACCATGTTTGGCTAACATGAAATGGCGTGACACAGGCTGGTCGCTGTTTCCTGATTTGATGGCCTCACGTATGGCATATCTGTGTTGTGCCATCCTTGTTTTGAAGGCACAATCAGTCTTGCCTACGTAGGCCAACCCACAAGGACAAGTCAATAAATATATTACACATTTAGAATCACAAGATAAGGGGTACCTTATGTTGTCCTTTTTCCCTGTATGAGGGTGCTGGAAAGTGTTCCCTTGTACCAAGTAGCTACAGGTAGTGCAACCACTACATCTGTAGCAGCCATTCTTTCGTCTAAGGAAGTTCTTCTGTGGCTGAACTTTTTCAAATTTAGAGATATCCGTTCTCACAACAAAATCCCGTATGCTACGGCCTCTAGAATAGCTTGAAAGTAGTCTGGAATGATATGCCTCTCCCAGATCCCTGTCCGAAGCAATGATGGGCCATAGCTGTCTAGTATTTTTAGCTATGCGTGTGCTACTGGTATTATAACGTGTCACCCAGGGGAACCTCCCCCTAAGTTGTTTATGCTCTCTGGGTTTCAATAACTGCTGGCGCGTAACTCCTAAAGCTTTTTGTTTAGCTTGCTCCAACAGTGCCAGTGGATACCCCCTCTCACCAAATTTAATTACCATTTCCTTCAATTGTCTAACCCCTATCCGCCTCTGAGCTGTTGATTCGGCAGACCCGTAAAAACTGAGAGTAGGGGAGGCCAGAGATAGTGGGTTTAGGATGGAAGCTATCGAATCTTAGTAGGTTATTCCTATCCGTGGTTTTAGTGTACAGCTTAGTATTAATGGCACCTTTATTTATGGTAATATACACATCAGGGAAGTTAATCTGGTTATCACTAACTTCCATAGTGAATTTGATAGGGCTGGGTGTGGAATTGTGTTGTTCTATGATATCTACTAAAATGTCTATCATAGACTGTTCTTCATTCATGCGCATACACCAACATCCATAAAGAAATAACTGACACCGACACCAGGATATGTTTGCCAATAAAATTGTCAGCTTTATTAACCAAATGGTATGGTGGCAAGGAGGGACGGCCTATTTAAATGTCCCTATTTATTCTACCCTTTTAACTGTGGCTGATAACAACACAAGAGGAGGCAAGGGCCCAACCTCAGCCCGGCCTCCATCGCATAACAAATGGGGGTTATTAAGGGCCCAATTTCAGCCCAGCCCCCATACATCCCAAGGGGAGGCTCTTAAGGGGCCCAATTTCAGCCCAGCCCCCCACTCATCACAAGGGGCCACCATGGGCCATTTGCCACCCCTTGTGTTCTTTCTCCTTATCGGGAATACCGTGGCCAACTCTCCACTCAAGGTATTCCCCAACTTCCACCCAAAGGTGCTCAGGTGTGTACAAACTCCACCGGAGACCGAAGCCCACCTGGTCCGATGGAACTCCGGCCCCGTAATGTATCAAACTCCACCACCTTCACATCTCCTGAGCACCTATAAAACTCTTTAAATTACAGCCACAATTTAAGGCCGTCCCAACCCGCCAAGCCTACACCAATAATAAACTCCTCAAGGGCGGGTCGGTGGGTCAATTTTCACTGAGGAAAAAGGAGGGAGAACCTAATCAGTCCTCTCCTTATAAGGCCTAAGCCCCTCCCATCACCAGACTCCTCAGTCACCTCATAGGCCCATCGTTACCATGGATACTACCTCTTCTCCAGCTGCTTCATTCAGCCTGCTATTCAGAATTTTATGTCACTACAGCCATATAAAATGTCCTCCGTTCTCTAAGCTGTGTTTTCGTGCCCTCCCAAAAAATCAGCGCATCATCTATATAACGTTGGTAAAAGGCATAATCATGATGAAATATCAGTGTCTTGTAGAAACAGCTCCCTTTCCACCTCCCACATGAACGTATTAGCAAATGCTGGAGCTACAGCAGATCCCATAGCACAGCCAGCGCATTGGATATAAAAATTGTTGTCGTATAAGAAGTAATTATGTGTCAACGTGAATTCTAGAAGTGACAAAAAGAACTTTAAATTAAGTTCTTTTTGTCACTTCTAGAATTCACGTTGACACATAATTACTAAAACCACGGATAGGAATAACCTACTAAGATTCGATAGCTTCCATCCTAAACCCACTATCTCTGGCCTTCCCTACTCTCAGTTTTCACGGGTCTGCCGAATCAACAGCTCACAGGCGGATAGGGATAGACAATTGAACGAAATGGTACTTAAATTTGGTGAGAGGGGGTATCCGCTGGCACTGTTGGAGCAAGCTAAACAAAAAGCTTTAGGAGTTACGCGCCAGCAGTTATTGAAACCCATTGATACAGGAGGGGGGATCTTATGAGTCCCCCTCTCCACAAATCTCTGTATCCGGCACCCCTTAATGCAGTTACATTGCCCCTAAACCCCCCCCCCCAAAGGCCTCTATCTACAAATCTGTACCCCACAGCCCCCATAGCAGTTACATTGACCCTTAGACCCGTCCTCTCTACAAATTTCTGTCCCCCACATCCCCATAGCAGACACATTGTCAACTGAGCCTCCTTTATGTCTGTGTCCTCCCACTCCCAATGCAGACACATTGCCCCCTGAGCCTCCTTTCTCTATATCTGTGTCCCCCCACCTCTAATGCAGTCACTTTGCCCCCGAGAAACTCGCTCCAAATATTTCTGTCTCCTATACCCCCCCATAATAGTCACAGTGTTCCAAGTCCACCTTTCTCCACTTCTCTGTCCTCCGTACCCCCTACAGCAATTACATTTCCCCATCATCTCATCATACCCTTACCCAACAAGCTCTTTCCTTTTTGCTCTGTAGCAGTTTGAATGTAAGCTCTCACAAGCAGGGCCCTCTTCCCTCATGTGCCTTCTCTTACTAAAACCATCTTCTACTCCATACTCCCTTTGAAGGCACCAAATCCCTTGGTTTTCTGCATCCCTAATACTTATTTGAGTGTCATCTGCTGATACAGATACGTTTATATACCCTGTACTTCTCCTATATTGTCTTGAACTGTAAGTCACTGTTATCTTGTTTTGATTTTCTGTCTCTGTACTCTGTAATTGGTCGCTGCGGATCCATTGTGGCGCTATATAAATAAATGATAATAATAATATTAATAGCTGGATATGCTGCTGGTCCACGCTCCATCCCAATCCTCTGCAGTTTGTCAGATTCTCAGGCAGTAAGTGAACATACTTCCTGTCTCTGAGGCTGAAGCCCTGAGCAGTGGGGATGTGGCTTCTAGGTCTCTTTCCTGATGGGCAGTGGAAAAATATCCACCACTGACAGTGCAGCGGGGCAGAATGTTCTGTGAACAGTTGGGGCTGCAGGGTTGTGCCTTCCAAGGCTCCAGCACTCCGGGTGATGGCCCGGTCAGCAAGTGCCTTGAGATGACCCTGTATACACACTCACACATACATACTGTACACCCACTTTTAAAGCAGCAAATGCAGGTTTCTGAGGGGGCTTAATGCAGATGGGAGGGGGTTTATAGGTACTCTGGAACCTCTCAAAATCCACGTATGCTAGTGATTAATACGGGGCAATGGCAAGTCTTATTTTAATGCTATCCATCTTTTTAATATTTGGCTGCTAACATTTAGGCTATTTGCTGAAAATATATGGCTATTAAAATACGGTAGTAAATGGGAGAGTAAGCTGGGCCCCCCTCCGGAGGAGGATGCATGGAAAGTCATTAGGCAGAATGTAGCACAGACTTCCATTTCCTCCTTACTTAAGGAGAACTCTTATAAAGTCTATACTAGATGGTACCTAGTTCCCTCAAGGTTGAACAGGATTTTCCCTGCATCCTCCCCTATGTGTTGGAAGGCATGTGGCCAAATCGGTGACTTTACACATATTTGGGGGAAATGCCCTAAAATTTGTATATTTTGGAATCAAGTTGAACATCTTGGCTTTGCTTACATACTGCCATCAGGCTACTTCCCGCTTGCTTGCACCTCATGTCATCTGTCTGTTGCCCCTTCTCACTAGATTGTTAGCTCTTCAGAGCAGGACCCTCTTTTCCTCTTGTTGTCTAAGCCCTCTTCTCGACACATTTCACTCGCAGCTCTCTCCTACTCAGCGACCACCTTTACCAGCTTTTTCGTCTGCTGGTAAAGGCTCATCTCCATCTATGGCCACCAGCCCCTAGTAGTACGATGATCACTTCCTCGCTACTTACATCTTATGTCTTGAGAATTGTGGTGCTCTTTGTTACCTGTACTCTATTTTTGTTATTTATTTACTGTAATGCTAAGTTTTGTCTCCCTGTACTGTCCTTTGTACGGTGCTGCAAAACACTTGTGGCGCCTTATAAATAAAATGCAATAATAACAATAATAATAATCCCAAATTCTCTTAGCCCTTGGTCTGGGCTACTGGGCCTTCCTATTGATGGCCTCAATGCAAATACTAATAAGCTTGCCCATCACATTCTTGATGAAGCCAGATGTACAGTGGCTAAATCTTGGAAGAATCCTGCACCTCCACCGATATGCGAAAAGATTACTGCATCATTACATGATAGATCTGTTAAATTCGATATAATTTGGGAACCCTGGCTCACATATAATAAGATTTTTTCCCTAAGATCTGAACCACCCAACTGTGCAGCCTGGTATGTGTTATATACAGGTCTCTCTTAATGGTTTCTGTTTCTGTGAATCAGACTATGATTGTATTTAGATTATCTGAATGGGTATCTAATTTAGGTAGAAACTGTCAAATTCTTCTTTTTGCACAATGTGTTTTATGTGTTTAGAATATGTTGGCCAGCAGTGGCATAACTAGGAATTTTTCTCCCCCAAGCCAAAAGAGGTGTGGCCTCACTAAAATGGGCATGGCTTCACTGAAAGGGGCGTGTCATTGCAGGAAAATACTACTTTATACCCCAGTTTTGCAACTTGTATGCCGAGACATTGGCCACCACATGAAAATAAAATAATCCTGATTCATGCCCCTAACATTAGTTGTCATTTTTCCTCCTTATAGTAATGCCCCTTACACATTTTTCCACACACTGCAATGGCCCTTAGACATTATGCCACACCTCATAATGCCCATTACACAATATGCCATACACCGTAATGCCTGTGACATATTATGCCACACACCACAATGCCCGTTATAAATGATGCCACCCACTGCAATGCCCCTGAGACATTTATACCACATACCACAATGCCCATGATATAGTATACCCCACACCGTAATGCCTGTGACACATTATGACACACACCGCAACGTCCGTGATACATTATGCCACACACTGCAATGCCCCTGAGACATTATACCACATACCACAATGTCTGTGGTATAGTATACCACACAAAGTAATGCCTGTGACACATTATGACACACACCGCAATATCCGTTATACATTATGCCACACACTGCAATGCCCCTGAGACATTATACCACATCCCACAATGCCCGTGATATAGTATACTACACACTGTAATGCCTGTGACACATTATGTCACACAGCCCAAATGTCCATGATACATTATGTCACACACTGCAATGCCCATTACACATTAAGCCCTACCGTAAGGCTTCTAATTACTTTTAAATTACCTGCTCGTTGCCAGGGGTTTCATGCTCCTGGTTCCATGCACGGTGCCAGGGGTTTTCATGCTCAGGGTGTCATGCACGTTGCCAGGGGTTTCATGCGCTGGGTGTTATGCTTGGTGCCAGGGGTTTTATGTGCTAGGTGTCAAGCTCGTTGCCAGGGGTAATATTCATTGCCAGGGGTTTCATGAACTGAGTGGCATGCTCGTTGCAAGGGGGTAATGCTTGTTGACAGTGATTTCATCAGCTGGGTGTCGTATTTGTTACCAGGGGGTAATGCTTGTTGCTATGGGTGTGCTCCCAGTGCCACATATGCCCCCCATGCCAGATATTCCCCCACAGTGCCAGATAAAAATATACCCCATAGTGCTAGAAATACATATCCCCCCAGTGCCACATTTGCCCCCCCCAGTGCCAGATACACATATGCCCCCACAGCACCAGATACACATATGCCCCGATTGCCACATATGCCCCCCAAGTGCCAGCTACACATATGCCCCCAGTGTCAAATATGCCACCCCAGTGCCAGATACACGTATGCCCAGTGCCAAATATGCCCTCCCCAGTGCCAGATACTACACATATGCCCCCAGTGCCAGGTACTCCCCCCACTCACCGCTGCTGTGCTGTGTGTGAGTCCAGGAAGGAGGGCACAGCGCATGCCTCTCCTGTATCCGTCCTGCTGTGCCATTGGAGCCTCAAGAGCCACGATGTACAGGGGTGTGCCATGAGTCATGGGGGCGTGGACTCGTGGCATGCCCCCATTTCCATGGAGAGCAGTGGGGGTGACTGAACCAGAGAGCCGGAGGCTGCGCGTGGCCTTCCCGGCTCTCTGAGGGACTGGATCGGCCCATCTGCCCTTCTGGCATATGCCAGATGGTCAGTCCAGCCCTGGATGTAACAGAGCTTAAGTATCTGTACTTGCAAATTTGATGTCTTAAAAAAAAAAAATTCTTAAAAATAAAATAAAATATGGTAGTAATAATAATAATTATAAGAAGAAGAAGACATATAGCATAGCTTTTGATGATCAAAGGTTTGTTATAATACACTAGTGACAGTAATCTAATAACATTTTTAAGTATATCACTGTTATAAGAAATTAAATTGTCTGATAGTGTAGTAGTAGTGCAGATTTTAGAAGACATCTTGCAGTTACAAGTACTGTGAATGCCAAATTGCTTTCTCACAAATATTTAAAATGCCCGCTCTAATATATATTGTAAACGCCTGCACATCTTATTACCATGTGCCATGAATGTGCGCTATATATATAGCAAAACACTGCATCCCATAAGAGAAAACAATACACCCACACATTATCTGAGTTCCATAGCTCATTGATGTATATATTTGTTATTAAAAGGATATGGATTCCATATATATTACAATGTACAGTATACCTATAATTACATGATTACAACTCACACAGTAAGCAGTTAAAACATACAGTTACATACAGTTACAAAGAAATAAGGACAACACCTGGGCGCAAATAATCAAAAAGTTCTGGGATGTTAACAACAATTCACCTGATCAAGGATTGCAGCTTCACATAAGAGGTCACTGTTACCTCCCAAAAATGCAGAAACAACAAAAAATAAATGAAGCGCTAACCTGATCAGTATAACTTAAAACATAAAACATTTATTAGACATTACACAGACAACATTAATATCACGGCTAGTATTGTTTAAAAAATACTTTTAAAATATAATTAACCCCGTGGCCACTTGACAGTTGATTAACTTAATTACTGCAGTAATAATCAGCAAAGTTCCTCACATTTGTATTTGCCAAGATTAAATCAGGATGAAGCTTAAAGATGTTAGAAGCTGTTACCTAATCATAAAGCAATAATTGGCTGCCAGTTAGTAACTTTTGCCAGATGGAAACAAGCTCAGAGATGTTAAAAGATGCTCAATTAGTGTTATGTAACAATCTTCAACTGTTAGTTCATAACTTATGAGATGGAGTGGAGTGGAGTGACGTCTTCTTTGGAAGAAGCCGCCGATCTGCACACAGGCGGAGAAACGCGTAAGAGGAGTGCCAATCACGGCGGTGATCTGCTACTTCCAACACTTGTACGTGAGGACCGGAGTGGTAACTATCTAGAGTGAGACGTCACTCCACAAATTGGTTTCCTGGTCTGAAGACACGTTGTGTTGGTTTTTACTATTAGCGTGGCCACGCTGGACTGTGGAGTTGAAATATTCTCTGGACAGAAATTCTTGAGTATTAATCATCAATCAGTTTTTCTACTAATCAACTGCATGCATGCTTTGAATCTAAACCATCTCATAAGTTATGAACTAACAGTTGAAGATTGTTACATAACACTAATTGAGCATCTTTTAACATCTCTGAGCTTGTTTCCATCTGGCAAAAGTTACTAACTGGCAGCCAATTATTGCTTTATGATTAGGTAACAGCTTCTAACATCTTTAAGCTTCATCCTGATTTAATCTTGGCAAATACAAATGTGAGGAACTTTGCTGATTATTACTGCAGTAATTAAGTTAATCAACTGTCAAGTGGCCACGGGGTTAATTATATTTTAAAAGTATTTTTTAAACAATACTAGCCGTGATATTAATGTTGTCTGTGTAATGTCTAATAAATGTTTTATGTTTTAAGTTATACTGATCAGGTTAGCGCTTCATTTATTTTTTGTTGTTTCTACATACAGTTACAGTTACAGGCCAGCGATACAATTACCATATCTTTCAATGCATCCTCCTCTTAATATCTCTCTCTCAGCAAAAAAATACAGGAACTGATCAGGCAATAACTCCATCATCATCTAGTCCAAAACACCAACTGAACTCCTGTGTGATCAGCAATGTGTTATCTAGTTTCTGGGGGAGGGGACTCACTCATTCATGATGAGTCACTAGTCTCTTTGTATATGCTAATCAGGTTCAGCCTTGAAGACATCCAAAGGGCTGGCCTGAGCTTCCTGTCCACTACCTATTTGGAATATCTATTGTTCTAATAAAAGTGATTTTAGCTTTTATACATTTAATCATAATTATTTGTTGCAATGTCCTACAACTTAATAACAAGTATCAAATGAATCTACACATTAATCTGGTTGCTTTAATAGTAAATATGACAGGTCTATCTTGCTTCGTTCAAATAATACACATACATGACATTACTTCATTATATAATTTTAAATCATCATGATGTCTGGCGCTTGATATTATTATAATTATGTACTGTATGAAATAAGTGTTGAATCCATCTCTGTGGCATGTCCGTGTAAATGCGTGTGTTACCATATATTGCTGTGCTCGCTGCGCGTATTTGCAAGTATAGCGACTCATAATGTGTGTAGTTTGTATGTTCTTTTTATATAATTTTTTTACTTCGACAGTCCACCCTTTGGCAGCAACCAATAACTGCCATCAATTATTAACATATGAAAAAAAATATTTCATACAATAAACGGTGACCTAGACACAAGTATGTATTAATTTTGCAAATCAGACACTTGTCTATATTTGGGGAAGACAGGGAGGAGGACAAGACATCCTCTATATGCACTCGGCGGTCACGGGACCACTGGTTGGGTGTGGGACAACATTCAACCTATAGAGTATGCTGGGACAGTGCTTTGGCCTATCTTGTCTGATTTGCGACAAACATTTCACACATACATGTACAGATGTGTCCACTTACATCTTTGCTTTTTTACAAATTTGGCACAACATTCAAAAGCTGTTTTTCACGAGTATCTAGTGGATGAATTTTTTAATTTTTGTTTGCCATAATAGAATATGTATCAAGTAACATATTAAAGAAGCAAATTAAGAAAATTCACAAGGCATGGCTAAATCTCTGAGTCTATGGCATGCAAAACCATGCCATACATGGCGGGATATAGCAAAGATATATGTGGACACATCTGTACCTACATCTTTGTACACTGATGTTTGGGTTCGATTGAGGTTCTTCTGGGTAGATGAATAAGACACAAACAAATCGTGACAGTGACATATAACATTTTCATGATCTACATATTCCTATCATTTTCTGAACATTGTTTCCATTTCTGGAACGTATGCTAGGTCTGTTTAATAATTAAACAAGGGTTATAAGTAGTGTCCTTCCTAAATAACATAAACCTTCGGAGTTCGGGGAGAGCCACTCATAAACCTTTCTTACACATATATTATTGTCCTCTTTATCTGCAATGTGTGAATAGCCATTGTCTGATTGTTCCTGATTACCTCCGAACTCCATAACTACTAGACCTTTGATTTTTCTCTGACTTTAACAAACTGATCGGCTAATCCTGTGATACTATAAGGAAATCACTCCTTCCTCCAGAACCAGTTCCAGTCCCACACTCGACTCCTCATAAAAAAAACAAAAATAGAATATCCTGAAAAAAAAATTTGTCAGCGGGAAAGAGAGAAAAGAGAAATAGAACAAAACAACTCTTGTTCATAACAAATCAATTACAATGACTGGTCTTTCTGCAATCCTTTAGTATGCTCAGGTAGTATTCAACAGTGCCGCCTCTCAGTCTTCACGGAACAGAGTCTCTGGTGATACTTTTGCGATCTCACTCCATTTACTAGTTCCTTCCGGACTACCGACTTTCCTGCAATGGGAATCGTGGACCCAAGTCTCTCTCTCGGCTACTTTCACTGGGATAGTGCTGTCAACAAAACTTGGTATGGTCCTTCCCACCTGTCTATTAGGCAACTTGAGCGTAAGAACAATCACACAGTCTCTTGGTTCACAATCAAGACAGTTAGCATTTGCCATACCAGCAATCAACAGTTTCAAGTTCTTTTGTCAAGTTCTCAAATGCTGGCTCATCTCAACAAGGTACTGTACTGTCACCTCATTGGTGTATTTCTGATCATTGTGCGGATCAATCATGACATGAGGTTGTCTTCCAAAAACAACCAAAAAAACACAAATACCAAAACATAAACAAAAACAAATTTCGAAGCGGGTGATTCGTTGAGTGAAGATCTGGGAGTGGTTCCGAAGCTATATAATACTAGTGGCAGTATCTATGATCACAATAGTACAATTTCAAGCTTTGCTCCTACTTCTAGGGGTACCATTATCTACACACAAATTTCTGCACATTTTTCCTTTGCGGTAAACACAGCAGCATCCGTGGCGGCAGGAAATGCCTCTACCCAGTTTGAGAAAACATCAGTGCACACCAATACATAACAATAATTCCTAAAGGGCGTTAACTGTACAAAGTCGATTTGTATTTCCTGAAAAGATCCGTCTGCAGGAGGGATATTGGATGGCTCTGTTGGTTTTGCTTTACCAATATTCTTCCTCAAGCAAGCAAGACAGGTCATTGCTCTCTTACCTGCATGAGAATAGAATCCTGGCGCACACCAGTAGGCTCTCATCAGCCTGCACATACCCTCTTAGCCTAGATGAGACAGACCGTGTGCCATCTCAGCTAGACTTGGAAGGTATGCTCTGGGGGCTACTGGCTTACCGTGTCCACCTGTCCACAGTCCTGAGGACTCCTGGCCATACCCCTTTGTCCTCCAGACTGCCTTTTCCTGTAGGGAACACAAATTTTTGTATCTTAATTTTACTATCGTGTGTTTGCAATGTAGAGTACCATGAGCATAACTCAAAAAAAAAAACATCTCTAGAGGAGAGAAAGAAGAAGAAAATGAAAAAGAAAATGTCAGGTTTGCCATTCACCAACAGGCATATCAGTGTCTATACAAAATTTCCCTTCACCAGTATTCCCATTCTCCACCCTTTGTGCATGACAAGGCACACTGCAGTAATACTGGTGTTATCGTGCTGTTGAGATATACTGGGTTTGGGCAGAACTCTGAAGGACCTAGGCATGTGGAGTTTGAACTGTACTTGGGTCCATGTATTGTACCACCCTGTGTGAACGCAAAAGATGAAGAGGAAACTGTAGAGAAACAGAATAGAGGTTGGTGACAGATGAGTTTGTAGAGGTGAAGATGATTTTATAAAAATTTGACAACTGGATTGGGCACTACGGGGAAGTGATTTTCTACTTGGTCTACTCCCCTTAAAAAAAAATTCTGTGTTTATCATATCGCTATTGGGACTATCCCAGCCATCAATCCAGTGTTCTGTCCATCCTAAGTTCATAGGGAACCCAGTATCTGTGAGATAATTTCCTCTACCTGTGATGGACATGCATCTAGAACAGTAGAATGCGACATTAGTCTTCGTGGGTGTCTAACATACTTTGTACTTCCTGACCGGGAGCATAGTATATGTATCTCATATCTAACAAAATTAAGTTAATCAGGGGCAATTTCTGCTAGGAAAAAGAAGCAAAAGTTTAGAGGCCCCATCTTAACCCCAGCAAGTTTTGTCAAAGGATAATGTTGCATTTATTTTGTTCTTCCCATTAGCCGAATCTGTGTTTTCTATATGGCTAATGATTCCTTACTATATGTCCCTTGGTCCCGTCTATGTGTTTAATAATGTGGCTTGTGTTTTCTGTCTAGGGGATCTATATTGACTATGTGTCCTACTACTCCTACAATCTCTGGCAAAATGCCCTTCCTTCCTACAAGTGTAACATATTATTGACCATTAGGGATCTGGGGTTTGGACTGATGGGTCTTTCCTGTGTGTGCCAGTATACTTATCCTCAACCTCTCCACCTGTTGTTCTCTGCGCCTAGCACTATTCTTGTGATGTAGCACACTATCTAAGATTAGCTACTGTGATCCCTTTCCAATTTTGCAAAGAAGTCTGCACCCTGACACTCAATGCCTTATTGAGCCCGTCCATTTGCACAGAGACAGCCACCTCCCATTTGCCGAATTAGTGTTTACCAGTGGTCTTATCCAGATGGAAAGTTTTCTATTACTGCAAGAGACAAAAAAAAAAAAGTTTTACAAGCTTCTAGGTCATGCAAAGTATTTATTCAATCCTTCTCATCCCGTATTAAGGGTCTGTACATGGTCCAACAAACATTTCTGAGCTCATCTTTACTAGGGGCATTACTAGGAATGAATACTTCTTATATGGTAACTGAAAGAAATACCCTGGGGTTACCTTGTCTCTGTCCGCTTTCCTACTGGCAAATACTAATGTGCGGACAGGTTTTTTCTCCATTTCTGACGTTACTTTCTTGATTTTTTTGTTTTATTTTGGGGTTTTACTATATATGTACACGAATGATACCATACTTACCTGTTCCACTGGTCTCAGCCACTTCCCCCACAGGCTACTGCTCTTCTTTTACTGGTTGGATACTCCTCTGGGTACATGAGAAAAGTCTCAAAACAATCAGGTCACCTTCTCCTCCTAAATAAAACTTCCAACATTCATTAGTACATATATAGGTTACAGTCATATTTTTCATATTTTTATTATTTTTTATAGTTTGTATGCTGGCTGTAACTGCTTCCACATCTACATATGGCGGTGTACTTGCATTCTCTTTTTTTCTTCCTACTTGTTTATTGTTGCTACAAGTTCAAACAGTTCTTATATTTCCATTCTTGTCTTATATGACTTTGGTTAGACATACCACCTGCAATACCTTAGGATCAAACTCACCAACCCCTCTTGCTGCCACAGGTTTTAACAATTTGTATGTCTAACCCTTTGTTTACCCGCTAGATTTGGAACCTGCTGCGCGAGTTAATTCCCTTTGCACATCGCCCTCTTGCTGCTATAAGTTTAAACAATCTGTATGTCTAATCCTTTGTTTTCTGGATTTTATCAGACATATTTTTATCCTTAAGTTCTGCAATACCTCTGTTTCAAAGCTGCCCACCCTAGGGAATGGTACCCTATCTTTGTCAGTCATACGTAACCATTCATTGCAAAAAGCCTCCGTGTGTGAACCATACTTTTCACACATAATAAACCTTGCTGACCCTCTCGGTCGCAATTCTGACCTTCTCGGTCCCGAGTCTGACCTTCTCGGTCCCAACTCTTCTTCAGCCTGAACCCTAGCTACCAAACGCCCACTGCTTGTGCAATTGGATCTCATCGCGGATTTTTTGCCGATAAACGCAATCCCCAATGCACACCGCAGATAGACGGTGAAAGACACCGCTTTCACTCGCTCCTTCTCCGCTGAGTACCACGACTCACTCCAATAGTGAACACCGCGTACCCAGTGAGGCCCAATTGGTTTCTATTTACTGGAAGTGTTAGGAGTGACTTACCTTTTCCAGTAAATATCTGCCACTGGAGATTTTCCTGAGAGAGACCAGCGAAAACTCCCTATACACTTTTTATACACAAATCACGCTTGCGTATGCTCTATACAGCGCTAATGATACCGCAATTTTACGCAGAAGCTCGTAAAAGGGGTATCAAGTTGCGCTATGTATCGCACCCACAAACGCGCGGCCCAATCGCACAGTGTATAGGTACTTGTTACCTATCTGCCGTACCACCATGGGTCAATGTACAAATTGTGACCCTCAGCTCGGAGCGTAACAAAAAACCTTTTTACTTCAATACTACACAATGCCCAATTCCCTATTACGCTCCTCTGCAAATCTCCTCACGATTTGCGTATTTAACCTTATACTAACGTGAGTCAGCCGCCTCACGCCACCAAGCCTCCACTTACTTGATGTACCACATTACGGGATCCCGAATTCCCTGGGTTCAATATCCACTCACTCCTACGTTCGCTCACTCAAATACACTTTGGTTTTTCTGTACATAAAATTTCATTTCATTCAGATAGGCAGCTTTACCCCAGAGGCAATACAGTTTAAACAAAAGTTTTATGCTAATCTGCTTTAGAAACCGGGTAGTTTTGTGCTATTGCATTAAATGTCTACTATCCCAGCTTTGAACTAAACAACACTATTGTGTAATTTGTACTTAGCGCCCGCTTTCTTACGCACTTTGCGTAACCACGCGACCGCGCGTGTCTCTTACGCTCCGTGTGCAGTCCTGTACTTTGTCCGAGACACGTGTACAAAACCCTGTGTCCACAATAAAACAAATCACACAGCTCTATAAATGTGAACAATACTAATTATTATTGCCCACTAGACACAACTTGTTCTGTATTAACTTTTATGCAGACCTGCGTTTGTGTATTTACACTTACTTAAAATACTGTTATTTCAAATTTACCTATATAGCAACAAATGTATCCTATTTCACACAGATCTATAATGACTCTAGCAATAATCAATAATTTAAATGATATGATTCAGATTGGATAGCTATCTTGCAGAACATACACTGATATAAATATACACATAATTATAATAATATTATATATATGTACCATTCACTGGTCTCCTATGAGACACCTTACCTCTTATTTGCATATCAAAGCTATTTGCTTTTCCACTGCTAAAAAAAAGCAGTTACACAGGTTAATTTGCATTTCAATGGCTATCCTATAGCAAGCAGATTCTACAAGTCTTGGAAGGAAAAAGAGAAGAAAAAAACCCAAAACCCTTTCTTTCCTTTTTCTATCTGTGTGCAATTTTTTTACCCCAAGCCAAGCATTTATCTTACCATTTACTCTCACTAGGCCCAATTGAAACTATTTGTATTTGACTATGGCATGGGTTAAATAAATGCATTGGTAACTCATAAATGGTGTTTGATGTGACCAAGGAAACTGATTTTTCTGAGCAGACTGAAAATCAGTTATTTAGAAAATGACCTTACTAAAATGGCCACTGTTCCTCCCCCTTCCACATCCATGAGGTTTACACAAAATAGTGGACAGGCCATGTGGTTAGTCCAAAATGGAGGACAGACCATGCGGCTTCCTTTGTCACAAAGAAATCACACATTACACAAGCACCAGAAGTTATTTTAGGCCTGAGTTTAAAAAACTATATCAAGGCTATGCAGCAACTTTTAAATGTACTTTTACCTACTTAACAGATAAACAATCCAATCTGAATCAAGCACAATATGACTTATTTGAACTTTGTTTTGCAACAAGAAAAATACATTTTAGCATCTTAAATATTATGAGAAACGCATTGTCCCTTGAAATTTCATATCATTGGCTTACTGATAACACAACAATACACGTGGATGTTATTCATCAGCGTCGCGATGCGTCCATTGGAGCCGGTCGATCACAGCTGCGTTTGTAATGTACAGTGCATCATTAAGACCCTGATATCACGGACCAGCCCCCATCTGTGAATGCCAAATTGCTTTCTCACAAATATTTAAAATGCCCGCTCTAATATATATTGTAAATGCCTGCACATCTTATTACCATGTGCCATGAATGTGCGCTATATATATATAGCAAAACACTGCATCCCATAAGAGAAAACAATACACCCACACATTATCTGAGTTCCTAAGCTCATTGATGTATATATTTGTTATTAAAAGGATATGGATTCAATATATAATACAATGTACAGTATACCTATAATTACATGATTACAACTCACACAGTAAGCAGTTAAAACATACAGTTACATACAGTTACATACAGTTACAGTTACAGGCCAGCGATACAATTACCACATCTTTCAATGCATCCTCCTCTTAATATCTCTCTCTCAGCAAATAAATACAGGAACTGATCTGGCAATAACTCCATCATCGTCTAGTCCAAAACAGCAACTGAACTCCTGTGTGATCAGCAATGTATTATCTAGTATCTGGGGGAGGGGACTCACTCATTCATGATAAGTCACTAGTCTCTTTGTATATGCTAATCAGGTTCAGCCTTGAAGACATCCAAAGGGCTGGCCTGAGCATCCTGTCCACTACCTGTTTGGAATATCTATTGTTCTAATAAAAGTGATTTTAGCTTTTATACATTTAATCATAATTATTTGTTGCAATTTCCTACAACTTAATAACAAGTATCAAATGAATCTGCACATTAATCTGGAAGGGTTACTACTAGCAAGCAGCTAGCGCTTGAGCTATTCTCAAAATCTCAGTGTAGTGGAGGTGGAGCTTTCTGCACAGCACTCTCTGTACTCTTAGCCAATCACAGGGACCACAGGAGCATGTCCCTAGCTCACCCAAGCAGGGCTCAGCATATTCTCCTTTTACCCCTCCTACTCAGCAGCATGGGACTGAGGCTGAGAGATACTTAAAGAGCTGTGCAGGAAGCCTGACAAGGCCCTACACTATGTAACAGTAAGATAGATACATGTAACATACAGATGAGCTATAGATAGGGGCCAGGCCACTGAACATAACTGTCTCTAATCCGAGCCGGATTATAGGCAGGGTTGATGAGGCAGTTGCCCAAGGCCCCACACACATTGGGTGCCCCCTACTGCTGCTAACATTGCTCCAACCTGGCCTAACTGTGTAGCGTCTCCAGCTGGCAGATGTTTCATCATTGCACAGATGGATGTGTTCAGTGCTCGACTTGCATGCCTGGTTTCCCAGTCTCCAAGCCCAGGCTGATGCTGCTCACTGGGGTTTTATCGCATTTTTACCTTAGTACATCCCGCCTTGAATGACCGGTGACAGCAGCTCCGGCAGCAGGAGGATGTTGGTCAAGGACATTATTGTCCCCAATCACAACAACCAAGTACCTGTCGGGGTACTGCATTGGTGTCCGGTCCCTGGCCCTCTACTATGTGTTTGTGTGTATGCCCACTTTGCTCTCCCTTTGCCTACTGCAATGACAGCAGCAGTGATGGGGTGTTTCATCCGGTAACTTGCCACTACAAGATGACACCTGGCTGCCCAGAGACCACCCTCCCTGGCCCCACTGCCCCCTCCCCCCAGTGTACCCCACAAATGCAGCCTGCCATGGGTGTATATCTGTATTATTATTATTATTATTATTATTATTATCATTATTATTACAATAATTCATGGGCATATTAAAGACCTTTCACTAATTCCCTCCTGCAAATATTTGCATCGCTCCAGTGACGTGCGGTTAGGTGACTGGGGAAGTACTGGCTGATTCAGGTTTCTTGGGGATTTGGTTTCGCCTACCAGAGGGAAGTGCAACAAAATCCCAGATACGCCGCGGGCCACGCCGGTTTATTGGGGATAATAGGATATCCCCCGGCGAGACAATTAGCCGTGGTAGTTGACTATTGCTAATTGGATACCCACCTTAATCTGGTTCTGTCAAACAGGCAAGTGGTTGGGTATGCCACGGCTGGCTACCCAGATGATGTACAGTATATTATTCCTCCTATTCTCCCATTGTAGGGGCCGTTCAGCCTACTCCTACTCCTTCCTATTGTCCTTTCTCTTTAGGTCACATGGGAGAAGAACAATTGTTTTCATGTTCTATTGACAACTGCATACAGAATGTAAAAGGTACAGAAGATATATTAAATTAGCAACAGGGGGAATGTGTGTATAGGAGATAATTTGTATGGTTTAGGGAAGTTTAATAAGCATAATGGGGGATTTTAAGTGGGGTTTATTAGGGTGAAGGGGTTAATGCTTTAATAGAGTTAATTAAGATGAAGGGGATTATTATTTTATTGGGATTCATTTGGTGATTATTTTTAATATTAGACTGAGTGAGGTTAATGAATATTGGTGAAATTAATTGATCATGTAGGGAGTAATTAATTATTAGGATGAGGGTGTTTATTATTTAAGGGGCTAATAAATGCTGAATGGAGTTGTGACGATGATGCTTGAAAAGTTAATGATTTTTGAGGAGTAGCTAATTGCTGATTAGTTAATTAGTGAGGATTTGTTAATTAGTCACTCTGTTTTTATGGTGGTCACAAACCTGCACTTTGCATTGTATGGTGGTCTCCAAACTGCTCTATGTAGTGTATAACATTCTCAAAAATGCTCTCTATTGTGTGGCTGTCATAAAACGACTATTTGTATTGCATGGACATCTCAAAACATCTCTGTATTGTGTGCTGGTCACAAAAACGTACAGCAGTCAAAAAATATGTCACTTAATTGTATGATGGTCACAAGATACTCTGTTTACTGTATGGTGATCACCACACCATACTGTACATACTGTACTGTGTTGCTTTATGCTGTTCCTGTACCACGTGCGTGTGGGTGGGGGTGGGGTTAGTAATATAATGTCAGTGGTAACTATTCATGTCATTTGGTTTGTTAATATGTGAATTTTTAAACTCCTGGGCCCAGGGTGCCTACAGTGCATCCGGAAAGTATTCACAGCGCTTCACTTTTTCCACAGTTTGTTATGTTACAGCCTTATTCCAAAATGGATTACATTTATTTTTTCCCCTCAAAATTCTACACAAAATACCCCATAAGGACAATGGCCCTCATTCCGAGTTGTTCGCTCGGTAAATTTCATCGCATCGCAGCGATTTTCCGCTTAGTGCGCATGCGCAATGTCCGCACTGCGACTGCGCCAAGTAAATTTGCTATGAAGATAGGATTTTTACTCACGGCTTTTTCTTCGCTCCGGCGATCGTAGTGTGATTGACAGGAAATGGGTGTTACTGGGCGGAAACACGGCATTTTATGGGCGTGTGGATAAAAACGCTACCGTTTCCGGAAAAAACGCGGGAGTGGCTGGAGAAACGGAGGAGTGTCTGGGCGAACGCTGGGTGTGTTTGTGACGTCAAACCAGGAACGACAAGCACTGAACTGATCGCAGATGCCGAGTAAGTCTGAAGCTACTCTGAAACTGCTACGAGGTGTGTAATCGCAATATTGCGAATACATCGTTCGCAATTTTAAGAAGCTAAGATTCACTCCCAGTAGGCGGCGGCTTAGCGTGTGCAATACTGCTAAAATCGCCTTGCGAGCGAACAACTCGGAATGAGGGCCAATGTTTTTTTTTGAGATTTTTACTAATTTATTTAAAATAAAAAAATAAGAAATCACATGTACATAAGTATTCACAGCCTTAAATGAATTTAAAAATAATGAATATCTTCTTTCGAATAGTTTCATGGGGGTTTTGTTGATTAAGAAAGAAACAATGTGAAATTCTCATTTATTCTGTTGTCATATTTCAGCAGTCAGACTACCAAAAAAACATAATATTTCATCAAATAAAGCACCAGGATAGGGTTTATAAACTTTAAAAGGAGTTTTTCGATGCAATACGCTGGACTGGTTGGGTCTTTAAGTACTGCTTTGGTGTTGAAAGATAGCCATGGCAAGATGTACCACAATGCGCATTGTGTCTAGGGGTGGAAAGACTTTAGACATACTGTACTGTACAATAACTTGCTACCGCCCTCACCACCCTGACAGTGTATCCCCTCCAACCCAATTCTCCGTAGTACAGACATGTTCTGTGAACGACAGGAGTATCAAACGTAGTATATGTAAATAACCAAATACCAGGTCAAAAACTGGTAAAAAGTTTGTCAAAAACCACCCAACAACAGTGAATATTTCACAGTATAAAATACAACAATATCCATATTCATCTATGAACCTTATTCAAAAGATATTTAATCTATATAGCTATCTATAGATTGTAAGCTTGCGAGCAGGGCCTTCCTACCTCTGTCTGTCTGTTTTTACCCAGCTTTGTTCTATTACTGTTGTTCCAATTGTAAAGCGCAATGGAATATGCTGTGCTATATAAGAACCTGTAAATAAATAAATAAATAAATAAATATAGCTACTGTACATTATTCATATAGGCAAAGGATCCAAATATTTGGGGTCATTAAAAAAATTAAAAAAAACTTTCTAATTAAACAAAAAAGGCCCATTTTTCAGGACATACACAAAAATTTCTACATATGACACAAATATACAGTACTTGTCCGGTTTTACTCCTCCATATGTCAAAAGCTGGGTGCCTACAACATATACGTCCAAGATCAATTGCAAGAACTGGAATGATTTGTGGTGCATTTTATTTCTCCATTCAGTCTAATGTTAATATTATTTCAATTAGGACAATCATTAAAAATACTGTAAACATATTTACTGTTTATATATGTATATATGTCACAATATTGTTACATTATTTTGACAGCATGAAAATCCATTGTGTCATATCACTTGATTTCCTACAAAATCCTTTTTATTTTTCCATTGCCATGCATGAATTGGGTTGCCACTGATAAAATACAGTACTGTAATTCATTTTGCATTAATTTCTTTTCTTCTCAAGGGCATTGAATAATATTCTGATTTTTCACTATAAATGCTCCCAGCTACACAATATTTTATTCAATAAACAGGTTCTTAGATTAATTTAAAAATAATGAATATCTTCTTTTATATAGTTTCAGGATTTTTTTGTCGATTAAGAAAGAAACAATGTGAAATTTAAATTTGTTCTGTTGTCATATTTTAGCAGTCAGTCTACCAAAAAAGGAGATTTATGGTAAGAATTTACCTTTGTTAAATCTCTTTCTGCGAGGTACACTTGGTTCCACAGGGATAACATCGGGGTGTAGAGTTGGATCTTGATCCGAGGCACCAACAGGCTAAAAGCTTTGACTGTTCCCATGATGCATAGCGCCGCCTCCTCTATAACCCCGCCTCTGTGCACAGGAGCTCAGTTTTGTTAACCAGTCTAATGCAGTAGCAGGTAAAAGAGACGACAACCATTAGTAGCCACATACACCACGAGGAGGTCTGGGCGTTGTGGAAGTAGAAGAGGACGCTCTATCGGGAGACCCTGCAGGTCTGAGAACCAATGCCTTCTGGGCCACGCCGGAGCGATTAGAAGTAGTATTCCTCCTTCTTGTTTGAATTTCCTTATTACCCTGGGCAGAAGTGACACCGGTGGGAACACGTACGGCATCCGAAAGTTCCATGGAGTTGCCAGTGCATCCACGAATGCTGCTTGAGGATCCCTTGTCCTTGCTCCGAAGACTGGAACCTTGTGATTGTGTCAAGATGCCATCTGGTACGCCCACTTGTCCACTAGACACCCACTTGTCCACTAAGAGTTGAAAGACTGAAGACTCCACTCTCTGGCATGTACGTCCTGACGACTGAAGTCCGCTTCCCAGTTGAGGACTCCCGGAATGAACACTGCCGATATGGCTGGCAGATGGCGTTCCACCCAACAAAGGATTTTTGATACTTCCATCATTGCCATGCGGCTTTGAGTTCCACCTTGAAGATTTATGTACGCCACCATGGTGGCGTTGTCTGACTGTACATGAACAGGCCTGTTCTGTAATAGAGGTAGGGCTAGTGTGAATGCATTGAACACTGCCCGCAATTCCAGAATGTTTATTGGGAGGAGAGATTCCTCCCTGGTCCGCCGTCCCTGAAGAGAGTATTGCTCCAACACCGTGCCCCAGCCCCGCAGACTGGCATCCATCGTCAGAAGGACCCAGTTGGAGATCCAGAAGGGACGACCTCTGCTCAGTTGCTGGTCCAGTAGCTACCAGCTCAGTGACAAGCAGACCTCCAGAGTCAAAGAGATCATTTGAGTCCTGATCCGGTGAGGTAGGCCGTCCCACTTGGAGAGTATTAACCTCTGCAGAGGGTGTGAATGAAATTGAGCATACTCCACCATGTCGAAAGCCGACACCATGAGGCCTAGTACTTGCATCGCCGAGTGTATCGACACACGTGGGTGAGAGAGGAAGCATCTTATCTTGTCCTGAAGTTTCAGGACCTTCTCCTGAGACAATAGTGCTCCCAGGTGCACCATGCTCTGAGCAGGGACCAGGGAAGACTTCTTCCAGTTGATGAGCCACCTGTGGGCTTGCAGGAATTGGACCGTCAGTTCCAGATGATGGAGAACCTCCGGAGAGTTCGCCAGGTTCAAAAAGTCGTCCAGATACAGCAGGATCCTGATACCCTGATGGTGGAGTATAGCCGTCATGACCACCATGACCTTAGTGAAGTCATGGTCAGACCAAAAGGTAAGTCCTGGAATTGAAAATGTAGGTTGCTAATAGCAAACCGCAGGTATTGCTGATGCGACACTGCAATAGGTATATGCAGGTAAACATCCTGAATGTCCAGGGATACCATATAGTCCTTGGGCTCCAAAGCCAGAACAACAGAGTGAAGAGTTTCCATACGGAACTTTTAAACTCTCACAAATTTGTTCAAAGAATTGAGGTTGAGAATGGGTCGGGAAGATCCATTCGGCTTCGGAACTAGGAACAGCGTTGAATAGTACCCCCTGCCTCCCTGAGTTAGAGGCGCCAGCATTATCACTCCCGTGTCCAGGAGGGATTGTACCACCAGATGGAGAGTTTTTGCTTTTACTGGGTCCGAAGGGATGTTTGTTGAGCAAAACTGGTGAGGGGAACGGTTCTTGAAAGAGATGGTGTATCCGTGAGCGACGACTTCCCTTACCCAGGCATCTGAAGTGGTCTGTAACCATCCCTGAGCAAATTGTAGAAGTTGGCCTCCCACCCTTGGATCCCCCAGAGGGAGGCCCGCCCCGTCATGCAGCAGACTTGTCTGTTTTGGAAGCAGGCTGACAGGCAGCCCAGGCACGTTTTGGTTTGGGCTTAGTGGATTTGGAAGTGCGAGCCTGTTCCAGGTACGCCTGACCCTTTGCTTTACCTGGAGGTCGAATGGAACGAAAGGAAGTACTCTTAGCCTTCAGAGCTGAAGGAGTAGTACTAGGTAGACATGCAGTTTTAGCAGATGAAAGTCAGCAACAATCTTATTGAGGTCTTCCCCAAAAAGAATGTTTCCCTTAAAAGGGATCACCTCCAAGGTCTTTTTAAAGTCCAGATCTACAGACCAGGATCGCAACCAGAGGATCCGGCGAGCCAGAATAGACGTACTAGACGCTTTGGCCGCCAGGATACCTGCATCAGATGCAGCCTCCTGTATATAATGAGAGGCTGTAATAATGTGTGAAAGACACTGTCTAGCATTATCAGGAAAATTAGATGGTAGTTCCGCTTCAACTTCCTAAACTTTAGCAGCCCAAGAGGCTGCAATAGTAGGCCTATGCACAGCTCCAGCAAGAGTGTAAATAGATTTCAAGCAACCGTCCGCACGTTTATCCGTTGGTTCCTTCAAAGAGGTGACAGTAGTGACAGGCAGAGCAGATGACACACCAGACGCGTGACTTGTGAGTCCACCGGCGGCGGTGTTTCCCAATTTTACTTAACTCTGCAGTGAGAGGATAGCGAGCTAGCATCTTCTTAGGCAGGGAAAATTTATTTCCTGGATATTCCCAGGATTCCTGACGTATGTCAACTAAATGGTCAGAATGTGGTAAAACTAATTTAGTAACCTTCTGACGCTTGAACTTATCTGGTTTCTTGGAGGTAACTTGGGGTTCTTCGTCATCATCAATTTGAAGAATCAGCCTGATAGCCTCCAAAAGGTCAGGAACAGCCAACTGTGTAGTAGACTCCCCATCAGAAACATGTGCATCAGTGTCTGAGGGGTCAGTATATGCGCCCTCTCCATCAGATGAAGTATCTGAAACATGAGTGGATTGTGAGGAAGTAATAGCCCATTTTGACGACCCCTTGGTCTTAGGCGGGCGAGAGTTAGGATTTTGCTTGGCCAAAGACTGATTTAATTGCTGTAACTGAGAGGACAGAGTATCTGCCCATGGCTGATTAACAGCAGGGACAATATGTGGCTGTAATGGCACAGGAAGTCCCATAGGGGTCGCAAGTCTAGTTATAAGCGTGGTCAGTAAATTAGAAAATGTAGCCCACGACGGGTCATGATGTGCCCCCGTTGCTGTGGACTGACTAAGGGGTATAAAAACCCCTGTACCTGAACCCTCAGCTGCAATATTTTCCTCAGAGACATCTATGGCATTAGCACTGCAGGGTGCAGGATTAGCCATAGAATTATCACCCTGTGTAGCTGACATG
The DNA here is from genome assembly GCF_028390025.1 of Pseudophryne corroboree. Classification (NCBI taxonomy): domain Eukaryota; kingdom Metazoa; phylum Chordata; class Amphibia; order Anura; family Myobatrachidae; genus Pseudophryne; species Pseudophryne corroboree. The sequence goes on from NC_086448.1 coordinate 322,214,039, forward strand.
ATATGAAAGCGTAATACCAAAGGAGTATATCCTGTGAAACACTATATTATATGAAAACCCTGAAGCACTTAGCCCCCCTCAGGGTACAGAATATAGGGATAGCAGTATATGTGAGATACACGGAATGGAAATCACACAGCAGCTATTGGCACACACACAGCCACATGTACAATGCAGAAATTATCACAAATAACAATAAAACTGCACTGGACTAGCAATACTAAGTAACTGCACTACTTAAGTAAAGCTATGTATACATATAGATACCTGTATAACAATGCACAGTAAAGACTGGATGTATATCACAGGGTACTTGTACTAAATAACCCTGAATGTATGCACTTGTTCTTAACAAACACTGTCTAAAGACATGTAGAATACTTAAGTGTCCTGTAAATACACAGCGCTGATGATTCAGGCGGCTTTACAGAGGAGACATTGCCCAGCAGTCCCAAAGTCAGCTCAGCATGTGTGTAATGGCGCCCAAACGCTGACAGGGAGTGAGGGAGGCAGAGAGAAGCAGCTCCAGGGCGGGAACATTAGCAGTAAATGGCGCCTGGGGATGGGGGATGGGCTACAGGTCAGAGCCTTATCCCCGGGTATTGCGGGCCTTAGTAAAACGGATTATGAGATAATCCGACTTGTGCCCTTGCCCTGGTGGTCTAGTGGGGTCCCTGTACGCAAGCGCGGTCGCGATTTCCATCGAGAAATTCCTGGGGAACACTCTTACCTCCTCCCTTGATGCGGCTACGCGATCCAGGAGAGCTGCGGCAGGTGTGTGTGCCCTAGGTGAAGAACCGGAGCCCTCCGCTGTAAATACCCGGCAACCAGGGCGCGGGAGTATACAGCGCCGCTGGGGGAGGTGAGGGAGCCGCAGCATGATATGTCAGAATGACATATAGCACTGTTAAGTGCCTATGCTGCGGCCCTTGAAGACTTCTATCTTCATAAAAGCTCTTTTCAGGGCTACGCTGCCCTGTTAGCTGCCTGCACTGCAGGCACAAACTTACAAACTGAGCTCCTGTGCACGGAGGCGGGGTTATAGAGGAGGCGGCGCTATGCATCCTATGCATCCTGGGAACAGTCAAAGCTTTTAGCCTGTTGGTGCCTCGGATCAAGATCCAACTCTACACCCCGATGTTATCCCTGTGGAACCCCAGTGTACCCCGCTGCAGAAAAACATAATATTTAATCAAATAAAGCACCAGGATAGGGCTTATAAACTTTAAAAGGAGTTTTTCCATGCAATACGCTGGACTGGAAATTAAGCTATCCATCATGGATTGATAATCAGAAGGTGAGGTTCTTTGTGTGAAATGTAAGGTTCCACTTACTCCTTGGCCAAGGTTGGGTCTTCAAGTACTACTTTGGTGTTGAAAGATAGCCATGGCAAGATGTACCACAATGCACACAATGCTTGTATCTAGGGGTGGAAAGACTTTAGACACACTGTACAATAACTTGCTACCGCCCTCACCACCCTGACAGTGTATCCCCTCCAACCCAATTCTCCGTAGTACAGACATGTTCTGTGAACGACAGGAGTATCAAATGTAATATATGTAAATAACCAAATACCAGATCAAAAATTGGTAAAAGTTTTTCAAAGACAGCCCAACAATAGTGAATATTTCACAGTATAAAATACCACAATATCTATATTCATCTATGAACCTTTTTCAAAAGATATTTAATCTATATAGCTATAGCTACTGTACATTGGAGGTAATTCCAAGTTGATCGCAGCAGGATTTTTTTTTAGCAGTTGGGCAAAATCATGTGCACTGCAGGGGAGGCAGATATAATGTGCAGATAGAGTTAGATTTGGGTGGGTTATTTTATTTCTGTGCAGGGTAAATACTGACTGCTTTATTTTTACACTGCAAGTTAGATTGTAGATTGAACACACCACACCCAAATCTAATTCTCTCTGCACATGTTATATCTGCCTCCCCTGCAGTGCACATGGGCCCTCATTCCGAGTTGTTCGCTCGTTCTTTTTCATCGCATCGCAGCGATTTTCCGCAAACTGCGCATGCGCAATGTTCGCACTGCGGCTACGCCAAGTAAATTTGCTAAGAAGTTTGGTATTTTACTCACGGCATTACGAGGTTTTTTCTTCGTTCTGGTGATCGTTGTGTGATTGACAGGAAGTGGGTGTTTCTGGGCGGAAACTGGCCATTTTATGGGAGTGTGTGAAAAAACGCTGCCGTTTCTGGGAAAAACGCGGGAGTGGCTGGAGAAACGGGGGAGTGTCTGGGCGAACGCTGGGTGTGTTTGTGACGTCAAACCAGGAACGAAACTGACTGAACTGATCGCAGTGGCAGAGTAAGTGTCGAGCTACTCAGAAACTGCTTAGAAATTTCTATTCGCAATTTTGAGAATCTTTCGTTGGCAATTTTGCTAAGCTAAGATTCACTCCCAGTAGGCGGCTGCTTAGCGTGTGCAATGCTGCTAAAAGCAGCTTGCGAGCGAACAACTCGGAATGAGGGCCATGGTTTTGCCCAACTGCTAAAAAAAATCCTGCTGCGATCTACTTGGAATTACCCCCTCTATTCATATAGTCAAAGGATCTAAATATTTGGGGTTATTTAAAAAAAAAAAAAAAACTTTTTAATTAAACAAAAAAGGTCAATTTTTTAGAGCCCGTAAAAAAATCTATATATATATATATGTACTAGGTGCTTCATCGCGCCCTACGGGCGCTCTTCACACCGTCGCAAGGGGCTACGCCCCCTTAACCCTTGCATGCCTTTCTGGGGTTCAATATTTGTGTTATATGGAGTATCACCTGCATTCCTTTGTTAGTGGTTAAATATTGCACAATGAAAGGGTGTGCGATGGTGAAGGAGGCGCAGCCCCTTGCGACGGCATGAACAGCACCTGCAGGCCACAATGTACAGAATGTAGCGGGTGCGGGGGGTACTGCGGATGGTGTCTGTAGATGCTGCGGATGGAGGGGGGGCGGAAGTGGGGGTGGGGCCCGAATGTGGAAGGGTTGGGAGGTGCTGCGGGTGGGGGAGGGGCAGAGGAGTGGGGGATGCAGATGGGGGAGGGGTCCGGAGGCACTGCAGGTGGGGGAGGGGCAGGGGTGCCATGGGTGGGGGAGGGGCAGGTGTGGGGATGTTGCAGATGGGTGAAGGGTTCCGGAGGTGCTGTGGGATGGGAAGGGGCGGGAGTGCCGCTGGTGGGGTAGGGGTCCGCAGGTGCCATGGGTAGGGGAGGGGCAGGTACGGTGTTGCAGCGGATGGGGAAGGAGGTCCGGAGGTGCTGCAGGTGGTGGAGGGGCAGGTGCGGGGGTGCCATTGGTGGGGGAGGGGTGGGTGAGGGGGGGACCGCGGATGGAGGAGGGTGTCTGCAGATGCGGGGGCCAGGACAGGGGTGACGGGGCCAGGACACGGGCGACGGGGCCAGGACAGAAATGACAGGGACAGGATAGGGGTGACAGGGTCAGTGTAGGGGCGGCAGGACCAGGACAGGGGTGACAGGGCCAGTATAGGGTTGACAGGGCAAGCACAGGGGTGACAGGGCCAGGATAGGGGTAGCAGGGCCAGCATAAGGGTGACAGGGCCAGGATAAGGGTGAAAGGGCCAGGATAAGGGTGAAAGGGCCAGGATAAGGGTGGCAGGTCAAGGCCAGGGGTGACAGGGACATGACAGAACACAGGGCATGGGAGAGATTGGTATTAGGGACAGAACAGTGGTGACAGACAGATGTGTGTTACCGGAGTCACTGCTGCTGGCTGCTGCTGTTCCACTCCAACCTGTTGGGATCTGCTGCTGGTGGAGACTTGGCATGGCTGACTCTCTCAGGCTGGAGTCCTGCTTCCTCTGCCCATCCGCATCACTCCCCCCCTCCTCAGTCACACACCGCAGACCTCGCGCAGCTGCCAGGCACTGTGGTAAGGGGAGACTGGGAGTGACTGGTTAGCTCCCAGGAGACGCTGCTGCTGGAGGGAGGAGGGGGTCAGAGCCTGCAAGCAGCGCGGACTTCTGCAGCGCTACCCGCCGGCTAAAGTGTGTGAAGGAGCTGGGCGCACCTCACTGCGGGTGGCAGCGCTGCAGCTAGCGGTGGGGTTGCCGGGGCTGGAGATAACAGAGGCAGTACGGAAAGTGCACAGCGGCTGGTGACCCACAAAACTACAGCTAAGAAGCGTGGAGTGTACCAGAAAGTGACGCTCCTCCGCGCCAGAGAGACCCTGCTGAGTATGCTGATGTGGGGGTCAAGTATGGCATACCCCCTCACACCCCCCCATACCTCCCAAATGTCCCAATTTTCGCGGGACAGTCCCATTTTTTGGGGTCTGTCCCGCTGTCCCACCCGCGGGTCGCAGTGTCCCACGGTGGGGGGGGGGGGGCAGTTGGAAAGCTCCTGTACTCGCTGTTTTGCTTAGCAGAGCAGCGGTGAATAGTGGAGACAGAGGGAGAGGGGGCATCAGGGGGTACGGATTAAGGGGGGGGTTCTAGCAGCAGAGCCGTATTAAGGGGGGGGGGTAGGCGGTATGTATCGTTGGCCCCACAGTTTTAGGGGGCCCCCCGGCTGGAGTAGCTCTGTCCCAGCTCAGAAGCTCCCCGCCCTGCCAGCAACAACATTGTGCTACAGTCGGCACACGCTGCTGCGTATTGGCAGGTCTGTGGTGTTGCAGGGAGGCAGCAGTCTCCCTGCTTTCTTCTGCCTGTGCGGGTGTGTAGGGGGGAGCGACCACCTCCTCTGGATTTAGCCCTAGCTGAGGGGCCAAAATCCCATTAAAAAAAAAGAAAGGAATTTGCATAAGGGGGCGTGGCCTCGCGTCCCGCGATTAGGTCACGCCCCCAACCCCACAGCAGGCACAGCAATGAGATAGGGCTCCCCTTTCTCAAGTACCCTGTGCCCCCCGGACTCATAATCAGCCCCTGGGGGCATGCCAGCAGCTCACAGAGCGCTGGGCATGCCCCCTCACTGACGAAGACGGGGCCCTCCCGTGAAGCCACGCCCCCTTTTCGCTCTGTGTGTGTGTGTGTGTGTGTGTGTGTCCTGCTCCTGAAGAAGCTGGGAGGTATGCACCCCTGCCTGTGCCATGTCCATACTATCTGCTTCTGCAGCTGCTCCTAGTGTCCTATAGATTTGGCCAGATCTGTGACTCATTTGACTAACTCCGCCCACTGCTGTGACTCCGCCCAGCGTTAGCAAATGAATCACAAAATCACAGATCTGGGCTATTATATAGGAGATATGTATGTATGTATATGTGTATACACACACACACATATATATACATATATATATATATATATATATAGTGCATCCGGAAAGGATTCACAGTGCTTCACTTTTTCCACATTTTGTTATGTTACAGCCTTATTCCGAACTGGAATAAATCAATTTTTCCCTCAAAATTATACACACAATACCCCATAATAACAACGTGAAAAAAGTTTTTTTGAGATTTTTGCAAATTTATTAAAAATAAAAAAAACTAAGAAATCACATGTACATAAGTATTCACAGCCTTTGCTCAATACTTTGTTGATGCACCTTTGGCAGCAATTACAGCCTCTAGTCTTTTTGAATATGATGCCACAAGCTTGGCACACCTGTCTTTGGGCAGTTTTGCCCATTCCTCATTGCAGCACCTCTCAAGCTCGATCAGGTTGGATGGGAAGCGTCGGCGCACAGCCATTTTCAGATCTCTCCAGAGATGTTCAATCGGATTCAAGTCTAGGCTCTCGCTGGGCCACTGAAGGACATTCACAGAGTTGTCCTGGAGTCACTCCTTTGATATCTTGGCTTTGTGCTTAGGGTCGTTGTCCTGCTGAAAGATGATCTGTGACCCCAGTCTGAGGTCAAGAGCGCTCTGGAGCAGGTTTTCATCCAGGATGTCTCTGTACATTGCTGCATTCATCTTTCCCTCTGTCCTGACTAGTCTCCCAGTTCCTGCCGCTGAAAAACATCCCCACACATGATGCTGCCACCACCATGCTTCACTATAGGGATGGTATTTGGCCTGGTGATGAGCAGTGCCTGGTTTCCTCCAAACATGACGCCTGGCATTTACACCAAAGAGTTCAATCTTTGTCTCGTCAGATCAGAGAATTGTGTTTCTCATGGTCTGAGAGTCCTTCAGGTGCATTTTGTCAAACTCCAGGCGGGTTGCCATGTTCTTTTTACTAAGGAGTGGCTTCTGTCTTGCCACTCTACCATACAGGCCTGATTGATGGATTGCTGCAGAGATAGTTGTCCTTCTGAAAGATTCTCCTCCCTCTTCAGAGGAATGTTGTAGCTCTGACAGAGTGACCATCGGATTCTTGGTCACCTCCCTGACTAGGGCCCTTCTCCCCCGGCCAGCTCTAAGAAGAGTCTGAACTTCTTCCAGTTACGAATTATAAAGGCCACTGTGCTCATTGGGACCTTCAAAGCAGCAGATATTTTTTTTGTATCCTTCCCCACATTTTTGCCACGAGACAATCCTGTCTTGGAGGTCTACAGACAATTCCTTTGACTTCATGCTTGGTTTGTGCTCAGACATGCACTGTCAAGTGTGGGACCTTATATAGACAGGTGTGTGACTTTCCAAATCGTGTCCAATCAACTGAATTTCCTACAGGTGGACTCCAATTAAGCTGTAGGAACATCGCAAGGATGATCAGTGGAAACAGGATGCATCTGAGCTCAATTTTGAGCTTCACGGCAAAGGCTGTGAATACTTATCTACATGTGATTTCTTAGTTTTTTATTTTAAATAAATTTACAAAAATCTCAAAAAAAACTTTTTTCACATTGTCATTATGGGGTATTGTGTGTAGCATTTGGACGGAAAAAATGAATGTAATCCATTTTGGAATAAGGCTGTAAAATAAAATCTGGAAGAAGTGAAACACTGTTGATTTGAACTATTTGTTGAATCAAGAAATAATTCCTGACAATAATAAAATAATAATGCCCTAACTATCCATCCCTGGTTAGTTGTGCACATTATGTAACCCTACAACATGGGGGTGAGAAAATATATAGGTATATAACTATATACACATGAATATCAAGAGTAAAAATATGTTTTTTAACAACAATATATTTAGCTGATGACCTGAGAATTATCATTTAAGCAAGTAGATGTAATTTGAATAATACAATGCTAAACTGAATCCTTATTGATGCCCAAAGGTTTCATCACTGAATTTAACTTATTGCTACAAAACTTTTTCACTTTGTTAATTATAAAAAATTATCTTGTTGAGTCTTCATCTATAGCATCCCGCTTTCCCATGGAATGCTATGTGTTCGCGGGTACATGGTTGTTCCCGAGATTTACATTTAAAGGAGTGATATTTGTTCTGTGTAACTTCACCCGATAAACTAAGACTATGGCGAGATTCAAATGTTTTGTACGCTGGAAGCCACTAGATGGCATAGAACGGCAATATCCATGTATATCCATGCCGGTGTCTACATTTCAGCTCGCCCCCGTCTGGGGGTGGGGGTGAGCTGATATGTGTGAAAAGTGATCCGTTTGGGAGCCCAAATGGCAGTTTTCCCGATTGCGCAGATCAACTTTACGCTGCTAAACCTGACACTAATGACGTGAGATCTGGGGCGATAACATTTGAATTCCCCCCTACATGATACAAATAACTAACCTGCAAGTACCATTCCAAGGTATCAGATGAGAATTTCTGTATAAAACCTTCATTGAAAAATGGGTCTTGAGTGACCCTTCCTTAAACTGATTATGTTACCTGTTCGGTATTTAGTAAACAATGGTAAACTCAACTTAACACTGTTAAAGACTGTACTATTACCAACAATGGGGACCCAGAAAAACCCTTTCCAGTTTCAGTGGAGCTTTTCATGCTTTGCCTATTTCCACAGAGTTGAAGCACAATGCATGTGTGTAGACAGTCATTTCACATGTGCATTAGTCAGCAACTCGTCACCAGCCCTCAAATGAGCAGAGAACATACAGTATAAAGGAGTTTTGACCGCAAGCTTCTAGGAGATATAGTAAAATAATTGAACCACTAGTAGTGACAGGCAATAGCAGAGAGTTAGAATTTTACACAAATTCAATGCAGCTACCTGTTAGTCCTAACACCTACCTTTAAAAAAAATTGGGGCATTAAGTACAGTACTGGACAACCTAGTGGTAAAGCCGCAAACATTAAAGATCCCTGAAAGTAAAAAAAAGGTATCTTCATTCCTGAATGCAAAGTAGCCTTTCCACCTGACCCGATGGCTGAGCAGTAAGTTATCTCTCTGTTTTCAGCACTTGGGATGGGTTCTTATCGGAGCCTATACCACGGGAAGAGCATATTAATATATTTGTGTGAAAAATAAATGTTAATTTTCACTTTCCAAGTTTAGTCAAAAATATCATATCCATACCACATTTAAAATACAGAATGATATATACACCTCAGGGGTCACAGGGAGGGTGGGGCATGGGGAAATCTGACTGGATCTCTCTCCCAGTAGAAGGCTTTTATTAGGCCACGCCATTTACAGATGGCATTGCCTACCCGGTCCAATCTCCAGAAAGTATCAGCTTTAGTAAATCTCATCCTATATCCCTAGACTTAAACATTAGTCCAATCCTAAAGTCTAAAATATGAACCTAGCTCAGGATCAAAACTATGTTGACAGGACTCTAATCTGGTCTCCTAACATCCTATGGTTATATACATTTCAAAAATTACTGTTGAATGGCACTTATCCTCTGTATAGTAGTCATTTAAAAGCCAATAATAAAAATTGTGTACAAAATATGTACTGTACTTCAAACAACATAATTTAGAAAAATATAACAAGAAATAAAATACTAATAAATAAATGTAAACATTATTCCTGGCATTTTACACATGAGAATGGGAGCCCAGTATGTACCCCTAAGATCAGTAATGTTTTAATGTGATCCATTTAGCAATTCTATAAAAATAATACTTGTAGACAGTATTTTTTTGCTCCTGTTCATTTATTTTACATAGAAAACTTTTAGCGACAATCCTACTGTGTTTTTGCAGTATAGTTTGTCAGTGTGATGAGAATAAATGTGAAGTTGATTTTAATTCCCTTTGACTACATGCCCTTTGCCAAATATCACAAAACAAAACTGACCTTTCGGACCTATCAGAACAGAAACATAAATTGCGCTACATGGTTTGACCTAAATGATCACAGTAACAATGGCTGCGTATAGATTATGTAATTACTACTTCCAACAACCTTCTGCAAAGTCTGATATTAAAACTCCCAATTATATCCGAGTTTCAATGAAACCAACAATTACACAAATTAAGTGATTGTTACAAGGAAATTGTGTAAGGTTAGTTACAAAATTTCCAAGTTGCCGTAATTGCCTTTTGGCACTGCAGATATTTGTAATTGTCACACTGCTCAATCTCATAAAAAAATGTGCACACTATATCTGTATATAGTTTCTACCACTGACTTGTTTCTTTTTAAGGAGCATACACACTGGGTATGCACAGCGATGATTGTGAACATCGCTGGCAAAAAAGTAGCTCAGTGCATACACGTTGGGCTATTTTCCCTGTGCCAGTGATGTTCATGGGGAAGGGGGGGGTGGATGGCGATGGATGGCGGCAGCCAGTGATGATGCAGGAGCGCGCATCAATGCTCATCGCCCGGCCATACACACTGGACAAGTTTGAGCTGACAGTAGTTCAAAATGCCAACAGTGAGCTTCTTTAAGCTCAATATCGCCCAATGTATATGGGCCTTTACACCTGTAGAAGTGGAACAGGAGAGGGAAGCTGTGTGTAAACATAGGTTACGTACAGTAAAGTTATGTTCTTGTAATATTGACTCAATAAAATATGAATGTATAGACAGATGTGATTGTCAGATCTTGCGGACTCTGGAACACAAGTGCAATTACTGTATATGCAATGATGATGATTGGGTGATTTCAGATTCACACATCTAGCTTATAGGCTTTAGGGGAAACATATTATTGCAGCATTATTGATGCCAAGCAGGATGCAATAACACAGAGCTGAATTAACAATGTCAGAAATGTCAGAATCACACATAGCTAACATGAACATGCCTATATTCTCCTCTGGTGGGGGGCATTGATTTGTCTGTTTTAAAGTTGACACCTCTATCTCTTTCTGTCCCTGGACTACTTTAGTAGATGTTGCAGTACTATCATGACTAGCAGCAGCCACAACACTAGTACTGGGTTGTTACTCCTGCTCTTCTATTGCCTGGTCCATATTGACTCACAGCACTATTAGTAACAGCTATGGTGGCACCTACTGAATATAATTTTTTAAGTACAGTGCCTGACCAACAACAATGCACACATTTTACTTACTTATAATGATGATTTTGCTAACACTGACACAGTGCTGCAAACCACAACCATTCACTAATGACACAGACTGGGGGTGACACTGTATCCCACTGTCCTTAATCACAGTCACAGTAGTCCTTAATTACACAACTGCAGCCCACAGCCCTTCACTGATGACACAGTCTGAGGGTGACACTGTATCCTACTGCCCTAAATCACAGTCTCAGTAGCCCATAGTAGCCCTTAATCACACTGCAGCACGCCCCACATTCTCTCCCTCCTGTGTTCTGTGTAAAATGGAGCTTGCACTACAAGGAAGGGACGTTTATCGAATACAGAACACGCATGAGATTTGACGCTGGGAGGATGACATTTTACCTCATCTTTGGATCTGAGCCTGTCAGGAAGTACTGAGCCAGGACTCTAAAATACTAGGAAGTTCAGGTGGTTTTGTTTCCATGGGAAGCAAACCCCACATCTGTAATACAAACTATGATCGTCATTCAGCATTAGTTGCAAATGCAATTTATCGGGCAGTGAGTGATTATCAGCACAATGCGCATGCGTACACAACCAAACAATGCGCCAAGTCTGGTTTCCGTGTTTCTAACTAGTTATCTGCACACATAGTAGAGATTGCATTTAGCAACAAAAAAAGGAGTGGTAGAGGCATGTCAGTGGGATAGGTCTTCAATTTCTGTGATGTGGGGCTGTAGTGGGTGTTGCAATCGCCATATATTAGAAACATATTGCAGGAATTGCAAACGCTTCAACCGCACAGGCTGAGTTGTTTTTACAAGTGACCAAATTGTATAGCCTGTAAAAAAAAAATACGGGTGAAACATTGGGAAAAATCATGAAAAACATCAGTTTTTTGCACCAGATGTATTTTCACCTCTTATTGGATATCCGTATACTGTACGTACGCATATATTGAGTAATATTGAGCACTTTATTGTGGCTTACAATTTTTTTCTTTTTATTGCTTGAATAAATGTGTCCAATTTTTTATATACAATTGGAGCCTGTTCCTATATCATTTTAACTCTGAAATAATTTATTAATATATCTATATTTTTTTAGCCATTATTGCACCCACTACCTTTTTCTTTTTTATGTGTTTCTATGTATGTGATATTTTAAATATATCACAGGGTGGGAGCATAAACGGGATGTAGTCTGACGGTCAGAATCCCGATGGTGAGAGTCTTAGGCACTAGGGGGAGTGCTAGGGTTAGGATGCAGGAGGCGACAGTTAGGGATAGGCTGCCAAAGTGGATGGTTAGGGTTCGGTTGCGGGGGGGGGGGGGAGGGGGGGAGTTGGGTTAGTGCTATACAGGGGCGGATTAAAGAAAAGGGGGCCCATGCAGAGGCGGAACTACCATTGGTGCAGCAGGTGCGTTGCACCGGGGCCCACTGCTGCCCAGACGAGCAATAAGTTATTTTGAGCAATGTCGGATGAATGACCCAGTGCAGAGCAGAGTGGGCCCCTCTGCCTGAGGGACCTGCACCATACCTTAGGGAGGCAGGGCTGACCTTGTGTGTGCCGGACTGATAGAAAAGTCCTACCAGCTATCAGCCCTGATGATCACAGGCACATGCTGCCTCTAATTGACAGACAGATGTACATTTTTTTCTGATTCACTGTTGTCTGTAAATGAAAGGCAGCTAACAATGAAAGCACAAGGGGCAGGGGCCCCTGTCCAAGACAGAGCAGAGCCTCTGTGTTCCTGCCCTCACTGAGGTACAGTACATGCCCCCTGTTCTCTGCACCACGCAGGACATTGTGGTTTTTACCCCTGTCAACCACGATCTCTTCCTGTCACCCACTGCCTGCCCCTGTCACCTTGTGCCTCATTCTACTTTCCGCTGTAACCCTCTGCCTCCCCTTGCCTTTCATTGTCACCCTCTGCCTCTCCCAGTCACCCAGAGCCGGCCTTAGGCATAGGCAAACTAGACAATTGCCTAGGGCATCTGGTATGCCTAGGGGCACAAGCAGATTCTGCTGATTAAAATTATATGCGGCATGCCTATATTCTGTGTGTAGCATTTCGCATGCAGATACAGCCACAGTCGCACAGTATTTAGGCATGCCACATATCATTTTAATCAGCAGAAGCTGCTTGTGCATCCTAGCCACATAGCAATGCAAATAATATGCATTTTCATAAAAAAAATAGGCACCCGACATTAGCAGAGCTGCCAGTTGACTCACGTCAGGAACTATGGCCCTCATTCCGAGTTGTTTGCTCGGTAATTTTCTTCGCATCGCATCGATTTTCCGCTAATTGCGCATGCGCAATGTTCGCACTGCGACTGCGCCAAGTAAATTTGCTAAGAAGTTTGGTATTTTACTCACGGCATTACGAGGTTTTTTCTTCGTTCTGGTGATCGTAATGTGATTGACAGGAAGTGGGTGTTTCTGGGCGGAAACTGGCCGTTTTATGGGAGTGTGTGAAAAAACGCTGCCGTTTCTGGGAAAAACGCAGGAGTGGCTGGAGAAACGGGGGAGTGTCTGGGCGAACGCTGGGTGTGTTTGTGACGTCAAACCAGGAACGAAACTGACTGAACTGATCGCAGTGGCAGAGTAAGTGTCGAGCTACTCAGAAACTGCAAAGAAATTTCTATTCGCAATTTTGAGAATCTTTCGTTCGCAATTTTGCTAAGCTAAGATTCACTCCCAGTAGGCAGCGGCTTAGCGTGTGCAATACTGCTAAAAGCAGCTTGCGAGCGAACAACTCGGAATGAAGGCCTATATTTGTCATTATGTGTATAAGGGCACTAATAATGTGCGGCATATGTTTAAGGGACATTATGTGTGTCATTATGTGTTTAAGGGCATTAACAATGTGCGGCATATGTGTAAGGGAAATTATGTGTATAGGGGCATTAATAAGGGTTGGCTTAATGTGTAAGGTGCATTATGTTTATAAGGACATTAATAATGTGTGTCATATGTGTAAGGGGCATTACTGTGTGGTTTTATGTGTATAAATGCATTACCAATGTGTGGCATTATGTGTATAAGGTGCTCTACTATGTGTAGTAACGTATAGAAAGGGCACTACTGTGTGGTGTAATGAGAATAAAGAGCAATATGGTGTGGTGTAATGTGAATAAGGGACACTATTGTATGATAAATTGTGAATAAAGTTGCACTACTGTGAGGCATAATTTGAATTGGGGGTACTATTGTGTGGCCATGCCCCTTGCCAGCAAATACACATACCTTTTTGGGCTGTGCGCCGAATGTGCACACTGTTCTTATTTAAATTACAGGGGGTAGGAAAACAAAAAAAAGAACTGCTATGGGTGGGGGGTGATGGTGCTGGGAAAGGGGTGCAGGGTTAGAGGCGGAACTAATGGTGGTGCTAGGGGGCACCAGCTAAAATCTTGCCGAGGGCATCATATTGGTTAGGGCCGGCTCTGCAGTCACCCAATGCCGTGTTGCATATTCTGAACATGGGTTGGGGTGGAGGAGGGAGGCCCTAATTTTATTTTTGCACCTGTGCCCACCACTCATAAGTTCTGCCACTGGACCCATGTGCAGGCTCCTTGTGGGCCTCCTTCTCACTATCAGTGGCCACAGTGCTGTAGACTCTGGCTTTGTGCCAGAGTCTACTGTGCATGTCCATGTCTCCAGAAAAATGGTGCCTGCGCTTTTTTCCCAAGGACATACAGTATCTATAGCACATGAGAGAATCATCAGGAAAATGGCTGCAGCACCATTTTTCCCAGTGGTTTGTCACCAGTGCCTGCGGCCGCAGGACTTCGGAGGGGTAAGCATAATTATAAGGGTACAGGGTGTGCGGTGTTGGCATCCTGGACACAGGGACCTGTGTGCACCCTGCACCCATTATAGATATGCCAATGGGGCTAGGGTTATGGTTACAATACTCATTGGGACCAGTGGGCATTGTAACCCTCCAGATTCCTCTGTTGGTATTCTGATTGTCTGAATTATGTCCGCCGGCATTTCGTACCCATCCCAAATAAATACTTATAATTACATACTACTATATTGTTTGTCAAGCGACAAGAACACAAGCTTCCTATGTTTGCAGATACTGTACTTGAAAAAAAGTGATTTCTTTATAGTATCTGTTTAATACATGTGGCAAAATGCACTGGATTATCTACTGATAAAACATCTCCCCCTCAATCTATTAGTGTAGTTGCTACAGCATTTGCATTACTTAACTGATTTTTCTCTTTAGACTGTGTTAGAAAACAAGAATTCCATTTCATTTTGAAAGGGGAAAATAACAAACTACAACACAAGTCTCCTAAAAAAAGCTCATGGAAGTGGTATGGTTACAGAAGAGTATCTTTTATTTCCCGGAAACAGGTGGTAGATATTAAAATAAGCAAATACAAATAAGAAAAAGGTCATATGTAAAGTGGAGTAGTGATAAGGAAACATGAGTAAAGTGGTTTGATGCAGTGAAGGGTTAGGATGTGGAAATGAGGGGAAGAAGGAGAATCGTGGCACTTCAAATGGGAACAAAAGCAACCTCTTAACCAACACCTTGGGATCTCTCACAAAAAAAAGATCCAAAAAGTTTGGACAAAGAAATAGTGGGCAGTGTGGAAGATGGTGCTAGTGAAGGGGAAGGGGGTGTCGTGGGGCAATTAGGAACATAAATGAAGTATACTTATCTAAAATGACGGTCCGTAAGAATTCTAACATGATGGCTTTGAGGTTTAACAGGATGACAGCTATCGACGAGATGTTCAGATGTTGAAGAACTGGGGGGCAGATTTATTAAGCCTGGTGAAGTGATAAAGTGGAGGGTGATAACGCACCAGCCAGTCAGCTCCTAACTGACATTTTTCAAACCCAGCCTGTGACATGGCAGTTAGGATCTGATTGGCTGGTCCTTTATCACCTTCCACTTTATCACTTCACCGAGCTTAATAAATCTGCCCCTCAGTGATGATTAGGTCGATCACAAGGGTACTGTACATGAAAAAGAAGTGGTGGTAATGCCAATGTGAAGTATAGTAAGAAACTGTATATAGTGGTGTATACAGGTTTTGAGAAAGCGTGTTATAGCTGGTGTACCAAGCTCACTTAATAGAGATGGGAGTGACATATATCAAGATATCTTTAATGTAAAGACTGTTGGCCTTTAAATAGTTGCTTTTAGGTGTTCTCCCAAATGATGGTATGGTAGACTCATACCAGGGCCGGTTCTAGCCCTTGTGGCGCCCCGGGCGGAAAATAGGGGTGTGGCTTCATACAGGGGCGTGGCCAGTTACGCCCCCTGTAGAGTTGTGCCCCCATTTGTGCCCCCAGTAGCGCCATTTGTGCCCCCAGTAGCGCCATTTGTGTCCCCAGTAGCGCCGCTTAAAAAAAAAAAAAAGGATACTTACAATCCCTGCTTCCGAGTCCTGGCCGTTGCAGACCTCCTCCGCCGCCGCCGCCGCCGCTCCTCTCGTCGGATCTATGGGAGAGACGTCATGACGTCTCTCCCATAGCACAGCATAGACACTAGAGGTCAATCATGACCCCTAGCGTCTGTGCCAGTCCCACAATGCTGTGCAGTGCGCGATGACGTCATCGCGCTCCACACAGCAAAGGTCCTCTGCACGAAGGGAAACTAGACTGATAGCGTCTAGTTCCCTTCACTGCGGGGGGACCAGCGGGGGACACAGCAGCAGCGGGGGGCACAGTGGCGGACCTTGCCATGGTGCGGCACCCTCCGGAAGGCGGCGCCTCGGGCAAAAGTCCTGCTTGCCCGTGGCAAGATCCGCTACTGACTCATACCTTACTTACACTATCAGAATGTAGTAAGCATATATACAGGTATCCTTTAAGAGTAACATCAACCCAGCTACGTTTCTTTAAAACTTTCTTGGAGGGTGGTAGGCGGTAGTAAATATACATATATATATATATGGATCTTTTATGAGTGAGGTTGGGGATGTATACCAGTACTCACAGCCAGTGTGGAACAGTGACTCACATCATAGTTTCATTGTTATATTATGTGCGATCCAGTTTGATATCATAGCGATAAAGATTTTTTAAATATATATAAAAAATCAAACATATACAGAATTAAAACAAAGTGCAAACTTATAAAAAATAAAGATAAATTTGAAAATTAAAAATTAAAAATTCTAATATTGCCAGTTGCAGCTGCGCCTGATCCCAGAGACAGGTAGTCACCCAAAAGAGGCAAACAAATGGTCAGACAGGTCCGGTTCCTGGAGGGGCCAGATGTGAAAAAGGAAAAATTAAAGCTCAAGTAACCTCAGGACCCTGGCATAGAGGGTGTGTTGCACTGCCATAAGGGCACAATTAATGAAAGGGGCAAAGTCTAATAAGCCCAGGCTCTTAGAAAGTGCCTCTGTATATCTACAAGAGGGGAGTGCACCCTACAAACAGCAAGAACCCCCGGGGTGTATACAAGAGGGGGAGTTGTTGTCCCCCCTACAGCAATAAGTCCCTGCAGCCACCCCTATGTATGAAGAAGGGGAAACACTGCATGTTAAGGAGTCACTATGAAGAGTCACCCAAAATTTTGCGTTAAGGAAGTGTAGCAGCAAAGAGGTGTGCAATGAGAGAGCAACCTCTGGCAGAAGACAAGAGAGGGAGTTGTTTTGGCTGTTACATGCCTGAAGTGAGAGGAGAGTGTGCAGTGGAGAGAGCTCCTGTACAGTGTGACCTCCTGCAGCAGACCAGTGAGTGCCGTCTGGTGCTACAGTGGAAGATGAGAGATCTCCTGTGAAGAGACAGCCCATGTATGATAGGGTGAGTGTCTATGTGATGTGTAATGCTGGATCTCTTGTTCATAGACCGTAGAGAAGTGTCCTATAGTGAGGGAGGGTTTGTTGCAAGATAGGGAGTCCTGCTAAAGAGTCCTAACTAAGTAACCATATACTTAAGTGAAAGAGCCAGCAGTGGAAGGGTATAAGGACTGCATAAGGTGACAGTTGTCAGCATGTCAGATGAAAGGTCCCTGGATAGTGGAATATGTAATAGCGGCAGAGTCACTGGATATAGAGGACATTAGCATTCCTGAAGACGGTGTAAGTGGTGTGATGGAAGGAGAGAGAGGCCCTGTGTATTGGGATGTTTCCGTACATTAGAAGTCTCGCATGCGGATTGAGACGAGTACGGTAAACTTCGAATCTGGAATCCCCTGTATGCTTTATAATGTAATTGTTGGACTGACATGCTGTAGAACTACTGTGCCCAGCAACACCGGGTATGTGCTGTCTTTTCACTGCTGTTACACATGAGTAAGACTGTGCTGGAGGTGTTCATTTGGAGTGAAAATTAAACTATACCTAACCTTTTATAACCATCAAACTTAAAATATACAGCAATAATCATCTGCTACAAGTATTGTGCTGGAGGAAGTTGGCGAAGTAGAGCTTATAACCATTATACTTATTGTGTTGAGAAGTTTAAATAAAAATTTCCTGTTGTTGTAATATGAGATGGTCTGGCACCCAACATTTCTTTATTGCAGTGC
This sequence comes from Pseudophryne corroboree, assembly GCF_028390025.1. Taxonomy (NCBI): domain Eukaryota; kingdom Metazoa; phylum Chordata; class Amphibia; order Anura; family Myobatrachidae; genus Pseudophryne; species Pseudophryne corroboree. The sequence continues at coordinate 322,231,817 of NC_086448.1, forward strand.
ACCCGTGTTCCCTCCATCAGGTACTTTCAGCTAAGCAACCGAGTATTTGGGGGCCCTGCTGGTCATGAACGCCATACATATGCCATAGCAGAAGAGAGCAACCGCAAAGGGTTGAGGCTCTATATTTGGGTACCCCAAATAAAAGTACCAGTAGGTTTGTTATATTATAATTAGAGATGAGCGGGTTCGGTTCCTCGGAATCCGAACCCGCCCGAACTTCATGTTTTTTTTCACGGGTCCGAGCGACTCGGATCTTCCCGCCTTGCTCGGTTAACCCGAGCGCGCCCGAACGTCATCATGACGCTGTCGGATTCTCGCGAGGCTCGGATTCTATCGCGAGACTCGGATTCTATATAAGGAGCCGCGCGTCGCCGCCATTTTCACTCGTGCATTGAGATTGATAGGGAGAGGACGTGTCTGGCGTCCTCTCCATTAGAATAGAGATAGATTAGATAGAGAGAGAGAGATTGTGCAGAGTCGCAGACAGAGTTAGTTTACCACAGTCAGTGACCAGTGCAGTTGCTAGTTAACTTTTATTTAATATAATATATCCGTTCACTTCTCTCTGCTATATCCGTTCTCTGCCTGAAAAAAAAAACGATACACAGCACAGTCAGTCACACAGTGTGACTCAGTCTGTGTGCACTCAGCTCAGCCCAGTGTGCTGCACAGTCATCAATGTATAAATTAAAAGCTTATAATTAATTGTGGGGGAGACTGGGGAGCACTGCAGGTTGTTAGCAGGAGCCAGGAGTACAATTATATTAATTAACAGTGCACACTTTTGCTGCAGGAGTGGTGACCAGTGCCTGACCACCAGTATAGTATTGTTGTATACTACTAATATCTCTTTAAATATCAACCAGTCTATATTAGCAGCAGACACAGTACAGTGCGGTAGTTCACGGCTGTGGCTACCTCTGTGTCGGCACACGGCAGGCAGTCCGTCCGACCAGAATTGTATTATTTATTATTATATACCTACCACCTAACCGTGGTTTTTTTTTCATTCTTTATACCGTCATAGTGTCATCCTAATTGTTACGAGTATACTACTATCTCTTTATCAACCAGTGTACAGTGCGGTAGTTCACGGCTGTGGCTACCTCTGTGTCGGCACACGGCAGGCAGTCCGTCCGACCAGAATTGTATTATTTATTATTATATACCTACCACCTAACCGTGGTTTTTTTTTTCATTCTTTATACCGTCATAGTGTCATCCTAATTGTTACGAGTATACTACTATCTCTTTATCAACCAGTGTACAGTGCGGTAGTTCACGGCTGTGGCTACCTCTGTGTCGGCACACGGCAGGCAGTCCGTCCGACCAGAATTGTATTATTTATTATTATATACCTACCACCTAACCGTGGTTTTTTTTTTCATTCTTTATACCGTCATAGTGTCATCCTAATTGTTACGAGTATACTACTATCTCTTTATCAACCAGTGTACAGTGCGGTAGTTCACGGCTGTGGCTACCTCTGTGTCGGCACACGGCAGGCAGTCCGTCCGACCAGAATTGTATTATTTATTATTATATACCTACCACCTAACCGTGGTTTTTTTTTCATTCTTTATACCGTCATAGTGTCATCCTAATTGTTACGAGTATACTACTATCTCTTTATCAACCAGTGTACAGTGCGGTAGTTCACGGCTGTGGCTACCTCTGTGTCGGCACACGGCAGGCAGTCCGTCCGACCAGAATTGTATTATTTATTATTATATACCTACCACCTAACCGTGGTTTTTTTTTCATTCTTTATACCGTCATAGTGTCATCCTAATTGTTACGAGTATACTACTATCTCTTTATCAACCAGTGTACAGTGCGGTAGTTCACGGCTGTGGCTACCTCTGTGTCGGCACACGGCAGGCAGTCCGTCCGACCAGAATTGTATTATTTATTATTATATACCTACCACCTAACCGTGGTTTTTTTTTTCATTCTTTATACCGTCATAGTGTCATCCTAATTGTTACGAGTATACTACTATCTCTTTATCAACCAGTGTACAGTGCGGTAGTTCACGGCTGTGGCTACCTCTGTGTCGGCACACGGCAGGCAGTCCGTCCGACCAGAATTGTATTATTTATTATTATATACCTACCACCTAACCGTGGTTTTTTTTTTCATTCTTTATACCGTCATAGTGTCATCCTAATTGTTACGAGTATACTACTATCTCTTTATCAACCAGTGTACAGTGCGGTAGTTCACGGCTGTGGCTACCTCTGTGTCGGCACACGGCAGGCAGTCCGTCCGACCAGAATTGTATTATTTATTATTATATACCTACCACCTAACCGTGGTTTTTTTTTTCATTCTTTATACCGTCATAGTGTCATCCTAATTGTTACGAGTATACTACTATCTCTTTATCAACCAGTGTACAGTGCGGTAGTTCACGGCTGTGGCTACCTCTGTGTCGGCACACGGCAGGCAGTCCGTCCGACCAGAATTGTATTATTTATTATTATATACCTACCACCTAACCGTGGTTTTTTTTTTCATTCTTTATACCGTCATAGTGTCATCCTAATTGTTACGAGTATACTACTATCTCTTTATCAACCAGTGTACAGTGCGGTAGTTCACGGCTGTGGCTACCTCTGTGTCGGCACACGGCAGGCAGTCCGTCCGACCAGAATTGTATTATTTATTATTATATACCTACCACCTAACCGTGGTTTTTTTTTTCATTCTTTATACCGTCATAGTGTCATCCTAATTGTTACGAGTATACTACTATCTCTTTATCAACCAGTGTACAGTGCGGTAGTTCACGGCTGTGGCTACCTCTGTGTCGGCACACGGCAGGCAGTCCGTCCGACCAGAATTGTATTATTTATTATTATATACCTACCACCTAACCGTGGTTTTTTTTTTCATTCTTTATACCGTCATAGTGTCATCCTAATTGTTACGAGTATACTACTATCTCTTTATCAACCAGTGTACAGTGCGGTAGTTCACGGCTGTGGCTACCTCTGTGTCGGCAGTCGGCAGGCAGTCCGTCCATCCATAATTGTATTATTATTATAATATATACCACCTAACCGTGGTTTTTTTTTCATTCTTTATACCGTCGTCATAGTGTCATACTAGTTGTTACGAGTATACTACTATCTCTTTATCAACCAGTGTACAGTGCGGTAGTTCACGGCTGTGGCTACCTCTGTGTCGGCAGTCGGCAGGCAGTCCGTCCATCCATAATTGTATTATTATTATAATATATACCACCTAACCGTGGTTTTTTTTTCATTCTTTATACCGTCGTCATAGTGTCATACTAGTTGTTACGAGTATACTACTATCTCTTTATCAACCAGTGTACAGTGCGGTAGTTCACGGCTGTGGCTACCTCTGTGTCGGCAGTCGGCAGGCAGTCCGTCCATCCATAATTGTATTATTATTATAATATATACCACCTAACCGTGGTTTTTTTTCCATTCTTTATACCGTCGTCATAGTGTCATACTAGTTGTTACGAGTATACTACTATCTCTTTATCAACCAGTGTACAGTGCGGTAGTTCACGGCTGTGGCTACCTCTGTGTCGGCAGTCGGCAGGCAGTCCGTCCATCCATAATTGTATTATTATTATAATATATACCACCTAACCGTGGTTTTTTTATACCACCTAACCGTGGCAGTCCGTCCATAATTGTATACTAGTATCCAATCCATCCATCTCCATTGTTTACCTGAGGTGCCTTTTAGTTCTGCCTATAAAATATGGAGAACAAAAAAGTTGAGGTTCCAAAATTAGGGAAAGATCAAGATCCACTTCCACCTCGTGCTGAAGCTGCTGCCACTAGTCATGGCCGAGACGATGAAATGCCAGCAACGTCGTCTGCCAAGGCCGATGCCCAATGTCATAGTACAGAGCATGTCAAATCCAAAACACCAAATATCAGAAAAAAAAGGACTCCAAAACCTAAAATAAAATTGTCGGAGGAGAAGCGTAAACTTGCCAATATGCCATTTACCACACGGAGTGGCAAGGAACGGCTGAGGCCCTGGCCTATGTTCATGGCTAGTGGTTCAGCTTCACATGAGGATGGAAGCACTCAGCCTCTCGCTAGAAAACTGAAAAGACTCAAGCTGGCAAAAGCACCGCAAAGAACTGTGCGTTCTTTGAAATCCCAAATCCACAAGGAGAGTCCAATTGTGTCGTTTGCGATGCCTGACCTTCCCAACACTGGACGTGAAGAGCATGCGCCTTCCACTATTTGCATGCCCCCTGCAAGTGCTGGAAGGAGCACCCGCAGTCCAGTTCCTGATAGTCAGATTGAAGATGTCAGTGTTGAAGTACACCAGGATGAGGAGGATATGGGTGTTGCTGGCGCTGGGGAGGAAATTGACCAGGAGGATTCTGATGGTGAGGTGGTTTGTTTAAGTCAGGCACCCGGGGAGACACCTGTTGTCCGTGGGAGGAATATGGCCGTTGACATGCCAGGTGAAAATACCAAAAAAATCAGCTCTTCGGTGTGGAGGTATTTCACCAGAAATGCGGACAACAGGTGTCAAGCCGTGTGTTCCCTTTGTCAAGCTGTAATAAGTAGGGGTAAGGACGTTAACCACCTCGGAACATCCTCCCTTATACGTCACCTGCAGCGCATTCATAATAAGTCAGTGACAAGTTCAAAAACTTTGGGTGACAGCGGAAGCAGTCCACTGACCAGTAAATCCCTTCCTCTTGTAACCAAGCTCACGCAAACCACCCCACCAACTCCCTCAGTGTCAATTTCCTCCTTCCCCAGGAATGCCAATAGTCCTGCAGGCCATGTCACTGGCAAGTCTGACGAGTCCTTTCCTGCCTGGGATTCCTCCGATGCATCCTTGCGTGTAACGCCTACTGCTGCTGGCGCTGCTGTTGTTGCCGCTGGGAGTCGATGGTCATCCCAGAGGGGAAGTCGTAAGCCCACTTGTACTACTTCCAGTAAGCAATTGACTGTTCAACAGTCCTTTGCGAGGAAGATGAAATATCACAGCAGTCATCCTACTGCAAAGCGGATAACTGAGTCCTTGACAACTATGTTGGTGTTAGACGTGCGTCCGGTATCCGCCGTTAGTTCACAGGGAACTAGACAATTTATTGAGGCAGTGTGCCCCCGTTACCAAATACCATCTAGGTTCCACTTCTCTAGGCAGGCGATACCGAGAATGTACACGGACGTCAGAAAAAGACTCACCAGTGTCCTAAAAAATGCAGTTGTACCCAATGTCCACTTAACCACGGACATGTGGACAAGTGGAGCAGGGCAGGGTCAGGACTATATGACTGTGACAGCCCACTGGGTAGATGTATGGACTCCCGCCGCAAGAACAGCAGCGGCGGCACCAGTAGCAGCATCTCGCAAACGCCAACTCTTTCCGAGGCAGGCTACGCTTTGTATCACCGCTTTCCAGAATACGCACACAGCTGAAAACCTCTTACGGCAACTGAGGAAGATCATCGCGGAATGGCTTACCCCAATTGGACTCTCCTGTGGATTTGTGGCATCGGACAACGCCAGCAATATTGTGTGTGCATTAAATATGGGCAAATTCCAGCACGTCCCATGTTTTGCACATACCTTGAATTTGGTGGTGCAGAATTTTTTAAAAAACGACAGGGGCGTGCAAGAGATGCTGTCGGTGGCCAGAAAAATTGCGGGACACTTTCGGCGTACAGGCACCACGTACAGAAGACTGGAGCACCACCAAAAACTACTGAACCTGCCCTGCCATCATCTGAAGCAAGAAGTGGTAACGAGGTGGAATTCAACCCTCTATATGCTTCAGAGGTTGGAGGAGCAGCAAAAGGCCATTCAAGCCTATACAATTGAGCACGATATAGGAGATGGAATGCACCTGTCTCAAGTGCAGTGGAGAATGATTTCAACGTTGTGCAAGGTTCTGATGCCCTTTGAACTTGCCACACGTGAAGTCAGTTCAGACACTGCCAGCCTGAGTCAGGTCATTCCCCTCATCAGGCTTTTGCAGAAGAAGCTGGAGGCATTGAAGAAGGAGCTAACACGGAGCGATTCCGCTAGGCATGTGGGACTTGTGGATGCAGCCCTTAATTCGCTTAACAAGGATTCACGGGTGGTCAATCTGTTGAAATCAGAGCACTACATTTTGGCCACCGTGCTCGATCCTAGATTTAAAGCCTACCTTGGATCTCTCTTTCCGGCAGACACAGGTCTGCTGGGGTTGAAAGACCTGCTGGTGACAAAATTGTCAAGTCAAGCGGAACGCGACCTGTCAACATCTCCTCCTTCACATTCTCCCGCAACTGGGGGTGCGAGGAAAAGGCTCAGAATTCCGAGCCCACCCGCTGGCGGTGATGCAGGGCAGTCTGGAGCGACTGCTGATGCTGACATCTGGTCCGGACTGAAGGACCTGACAACGATTACGGACATGTCGTCTACTGTCACTGCATATGATTCTCTCAACATTGATAGAATGGTGGAGGATTATATGAGTGACCGCATCCAAGTAGGCACGTCACACAGTCCGTACTTATACTGGCAGGAAAAAGAGGCAATTTGGAGGCCCTTGCACAAACTGGCTTTATTCTACCTAAGTTGCCCTCCCACAAGTGTGTACTCCGAAAGAGTGTTTAGTGCCGCCGCTCACCTTGTCAGCAATCGGCGTACGAGGTTACATCCAGAAAATGTGGAGAAGATGATGTTCATTAAAATGAATTATAATCAATTCCTCCGCGGAGACATTGACCAGCAGCAATTGCCTCCACAAAGTACACAGGGAGCTGAGATGGTGGATTCCAGTGGGGACGAATTGATAATCTGTGAGGAGGGGGATGTACACGGTGATATATCGGAGGGTGAAGATGAGGTGGACATCTTGCCTCTGTAGAGCCAGTTTGTGCAAGGAGAGATTAATTGCTTCTTTTTTGGGGGGGGTCCAAACCAACCCGTCATATCAGTCACAGTCGTGTGGCAGACCCTGTCACTGAAATGATGGGTTGGTTAAAGTGTGCATGTCCTGTTTTGTTTATACAACATAAGGGTGGGTGGGAGGGCCCAAGGATAATTCCATCTTGCACCTCTTTTTTCTTTTCTTTTTCTTTGCATCATGTGCTGATTGGGGAGGGTTTTTTGGAAGGGACATCCTGCGTGACACTGCAGTGCCACTCCTAGATGGGCCCGGTGTTTGTGTCGGCCACTAGGGTCGCTAATCTTACTCACACAGTCAGCTACCTCATTGCGCCTCTTTTTTTCTTTGCGTCATGTGCTGTTTGGGGAGGGTTTTTTGGAAGGGACATCCTGCGTGACACTGCAGTGCCACTCCTAGATGGGCCCGGTGTTTGTGTCGGCCACTAGGGTCGCTAATCTTACTCACACAGTCAGCTACCTCATTGCGCCTCTTTTTTTCTTTGCGTCATGTGCTGTTTGGGGAGGGTTTTTTGGAAGGGACATCCTGCGTGACACTGCAGTGCCACTCCTAGATGTGCCCGGTGTTTGTGTCGGCCACTAGGGTCGCTAATCTTACTCACACAGTCAGCTACCTCATTGCGCCTCTTTTTTTCTTTGCGTCATGTGCTGTTTGGGGAGGGTTTTTTGGAAGGGCCATCCTGCGTGACACTGCAGTGCCACTCCTAGATGGGCCCGGTGTTTGTGTCGGCCACTAGGGTCGCTTATCTTACTCACACAGCGACCTCGGTGCAAATTTTAGGACTAAAAATAATATTGTGAGGTGTGATGTGTTCAGAATAGGCTGAAAATGAGTGTAAATTATGTTTTTTGAGGTTAATAATACTTTGGGATCAAAATTACCCCCAAATTCTATGATTTAAGCTGTTTTTTAGGGTTTTTTGAAAAAAACACCCGAATCCAAAACACACCCGAATCCGACAAAAAAAATTCGGTGAGGTTTTGCCAAAACGCGGTCGAACCCAAAACACGGCCGCGGAACCGAACCCAAAACCAAAACACAAAACCCGAAAAATTTCCGGCGCTCATCTCTAATTATAATGTCATGGAAGTATAACAAGACAATAATTTATCATTTTAAGAATAATAAGCAAAAGAGTAGGCAAATAAACAAGGAAATACAGAGAAAATAAAAGAAAACAAAAGTTGGCAAGTTACTTTGTCAAACCATTGAGATAAGAAATAGTGTCAGGATGTAGCAGGGAAATATTGTTTCTAGTTCTTATTAAATGATGGTCACTGTTTGTTCAACTGTATTGTTTAATTGTGTGCATCCTATACCTTATGAGAAAAAAACGCATTAGGAGCTGTACTTATAAACAGTGGAATGGAATTTCTGAAATTCAGCATTTATGGGATACCAATCTATTTTAAACCTGCACCTATAAAGGCTCACCAAACCCTAGACCAAAATTTTACAAAGAAAATTGGGACAGGTTCTGTAATGGCCCACCCCTATATTAGAGATTCCTATGCACATGGGCAGAAGATGCAGAATGTGTATGGTAAGATTATTAAAGTAAGCCTGATGATAACTTTAATCAGCAGACAAATCTAATTAATGGCATATTCCATGTATGTTAATTCTTTCTCTGCTTCTCCTACATGACCACACTAGAAATGTCTTGCTTCATGCATGTAACTTTTTTTCACCATATGTGGTTAGAATCCCTTTAAAACAGCACTTACATGGGGGCTATCTTGCTTCATGCACATAAAAGGTATCTTTAATCTTGCTTCATCACATAAAAACATTCCCCTTTTGAAACACTTACAGTACATTCCTCTTGGTTCTTGCACATAAAGGTTTCATTAGACAAATTATCCTTCTGTTCCTCTCCTTCACTTGACTGACACCTGGAGCACAATCACAGATCTCAAACACCTCCAATGTAAGAATGAGACCCAAATAAAATATCAAGATAACATTTTAATATAAAACAGCAGACAGTAAAAAAAAACAAAAAAAAAACAAAAATGGTAGACCCTCATAAATGTGTACATGACCTGAAAACAGAACAGTCCCCAGTTTCCTTACAGGTCAAAGAGACATTCTCCCATGTAGGTCACCAGCAGTACGGACACAGCAGACACCTCTTTGTCAACGTGTTTTGGTTCATCTGAATCGTTTCAAGACACAATGAGGTGTGTGCTGAGTCTGATACTTAAACACCCTGCCATCTTCTAATGGGTCCAGACATTCTGGTTCCAATTGAAATAATATCTTTTTCTCTTACGTCCTAGAGGATGCTGAGGACTCCGTCAGGACCATGGGGATAGACGGGCTCCGCAGGAGACATGGGCACTTAAAAGAACTTTAGATATGGGTGTGCACTGGCTCCTCCCTCTATGCCCCTCCTCCAGAACTCAGTTTGATACTGTGCCCAGAGGAGACTGGGTGCATTACAGGGAGCTCTCCTGAGTTTCTCTGAAAGAAAGAATTTTGTTAGGTTTTTTATTTTCAGGGAGCCTTGCTGGCAAAAGGCTCCCTGCATCGTGGGACTGAGGAGAGAGAAGCAGACCTACTTAAATGCTAGGCTCTGCTTCTTAGGCTACTGGACACCATTAGCTCCAGAGGGTCGGAACGCAGGTCTCACCCTCGCCGTTCGTCCCGGAGCCGCGCCGCCGTCCTCCTCGCAGAGCCGGAACATAGAAGCCGGGTGAGTATGAGAAGATAGAAGACTTCAGAGGCGTCAGAAGACTTCAGATCTTCTCTGAGGTAACGCGCAGCGGTAACGCTGCGCGCCATTGCTCCCACACACAACACACATGGCAGGCACTGATGGGTGCAGGGCGCAGGGGGGGCGCCCTGGGCAGCAATTTTAAACCTCTAGGACTGGCCAAAATATATATATAGGCTCTGCGGGCTGTATATAGGATATCCCTCGCCAGTTTTTAAAGAAATCGAGCGGAACAGAAGCCCGCCGCTGAGGGGGTGGAGCTTGATCCCTCAGCACTCACCAGCGACATTTTCTCCACAGCACACCGCTGAGAAGCTGGCTCCCCGGACTCTCCCCACTGAACACGGTGACAGAGGGTTTCAAAGAAGGGGGGGGGGGCACATAATTTGGCGCAGTGAATATATATATAAATAAAAGCGCTATATCTGTCTGGGAATTTTTTCCAGAGTTATTGGCGCTGGGTGTGTGCTGGCATACTCTCTCTCTCTGTCTCTCCAAAGGGCCTTGTTGGGGAACTGTCTCCAGATTAGAGATTTCCCTGAGCGTGTGGGGTGTCGGTACGCGTGTGTCGGCATGTCTGAAGCGGAAGGCTCTTCTAGGGAGGAGGTGGAGCAAATGAGTGTGGTGTCTCTGTCGGCAACGCCGACACCTGACTGGTTGGATATGTGGAATGTTTTAAATGCAAATGTGAATTTATTACACAAAAGGTTGGACAAAGCAGATTCCAGGGAATGTACAGAGAGTCAAGCCCTGCCTTTCACTATGTCGCAGGGACCTTCTGGGTCTCAAAAGCGCCCACTATCCCAAGTAGTAGACACTGATACCGACACGGATTCTGACTCCAGTGTCGACTACGATGATGCGAAGTTGCAGCCAAAATTGGCTAAAAGTATTCATTATATGATTATTGCAATAAAAGATGTGTTGCATATCACTGATGACCCCTCTGTACCGGACACGAGGGTCCACATGTTTAAAGAAAAGAAGCCTGAGGTTACTTTTCCCCCTTCACATGAGCTAAATGAGTTGTTTGGAAGGGCTTGGGACACTCCAGACAAGAAACTGCAGATTCCCAAAAGGATTCTTATGGTGTATCCTTTCCCGGCTAAGGATAGTATACGGTGGGAATCCTCCTCAAGGGTGGACAAAGCGTTGACATGCTTATCCAAAAAGGTAGCACTGCCATCCCAAGATACGGCTACCCTCAGGGATCCTGCTGATCGCAGGCAGGAGACTACCTTGAAGTCTATTTACACACATACTGGTACATTACTCAGACCGGCGATAGCGTCGGCTTGGGTTTGTAGCGCTGGACAGATACCTTATCTGCTGATATTGTTACGCTGGATAAGGAAACCATTTTATTGACTGGGTCATATTAAGGATGCGGTCCTATATATGAGGGATGCTCAGAGAGACGTGGGCATACTGGGTTCCAGAGCCAGCGCTATGGCGATTTCTGCTAGGCGAGCCCTATGGACCCGACAATGGACGGGTGATGCTGACTGGCATATGGAGGCATATGGAGGTTTTGCCTTACAAGGGTGAGGAATTGTTTGGGGAAAGTCTCACGGACCTGGTTTCCACAGCTACTGCAGGTAAATCAACTTTTTTGCCTTATGTTTCCTCACAGCCTAAGAAAACGCCACATTATCAGATGCAGTCCTTTCGGTCGCATAAATCCAAGAGAGTACGGGGATCTTCCTTTCTTGCCAGAGGTAAGGGCAAGGGGAAAAAGCTGCCAACTACAGCTAGTTCCCAGGAGTAGAAGTCCTCCCCGGCTTCTACAAAATCCACCGCATGACGCTGGGGCTCCGCTGAGGGAGTCCGCCTCAGTGGGGGCACGTCTTCGACTTTTCAGCCATGTCTGGGTTCAATCACAGGTGGATCCCTGGGCAATAGACATTGTTTCCCAGGGTTACAGGCTGGAATTCGAAGAGGTGCCTCCTCGCCGGTTTTTCAAATCGGCCTTGCCGGCTTCTTCCCCAGAGAGGGAGGTAGTTTTAAATGTGATTCAAAAATTGTGTCTTCAACAAGTGGTGGTCAAAGTTCCCCTGCTTCAGCAGGGGATGGGGTATTACTCAACCCTGTTTGTGGTCCCGAAACCGGACGGTTCGGTCAGACCCATTCTGAATTTAAAATCCTTAAACCTATACTTAAAAAGGTTCAAGTTCAAGATGGAATCGCTCAGAGCGGTCATCGCCAACCTGGAGGGGGGGGGATTATATGGTGTCCCTGGACATAAAGGATGCATACCTTCATGTCCCCATATATCCTCCTCATCAGGCGTTCCTGAGATCTGCTGTACAGGGTTGTCATTACCAATTTCAGACATTGCCGTTTGGGCTTTCCATGGCCCCGAGGGTTTTCACCAAGGTAATGGTGGAAATGATGGTGCTCCTGCGCAGGCAGGGAGTCACAATTATCCCGTACTTGGACGATCTCCTAATAAAAGCGAGATCAAGAGAGCAGTTGCTGAACAGCGTATCACTCTCCCTGAGGGTGTTGCAGCAGCACGGCTGGATTCTCAATCTACCAAAGTCACAGTTGGTTCCAACGAACCGATTGCCTTTCTTAGGCATGATTCTGGATACAGAACAGAAAAGGGTTTTTCTCCTGATGGAAAAGGCCCAGGAACTCCAGAGCTTGGTCAGGGACCTGTTTAAGCCGAAAAGGGTGTTGGTGCATCAATGCACTCGAGTTCTGGGAAAGATGGTGGCGTCTTACGAGGCCATTCCATTCGGCAGGTTCCATGCGAGGACTTTTCAGTGGGACCTCCTGGACAAGTGGTCCGGGTCAAATCTACATATACATCAGATGATCAGCCTGTCCCCAAGGGCCAGGGTATCTCTCCTGTGGTGGCTGCAGAGTGCTCACCTTCTAGAGGGTCGCAGGTCCGGCATTCAGGACTGCGTTCTGGTAACCACGGATGTGAGCCTCCGAGGATGGGGAGCAGTCACACAGGGAAGAAACTTCCAAGGTCTGTGGTCAAGCCAGGAGGCTTGTCTACACATCAACGTACTGGAATTAAGGGCCATATACAACGGCCTTCATCAAGCGGAGAATTTGCTTTGCGACCTACCGGTTCTGATTCAGTCAGACAACATCACCACAGTGGCTCATGTAAACCGCCAAGGCGGAACAAAGAGCAGAGTGGCAATGGCAGAAGCCACCAGGATTCTTCGCTGGGCGGAAAATCATGTAAGTGCTCTGACAGCAGTCTTCATTCCGGGAGTGGACAACTGGGAAGCAGACTTCCTCAGCAGACACGATCTACATCCCGGAGAGTAGGGACTTCATCTGGAAGTCTTTGCAGAGATTACAAGTCAGTGGGGGCTGCCTCAAATGGACATGATGGCGTCACGCCTCAACAAGAAGCTTCCGAGATATTGCACCAGATCAAGGGACCCTCAGGCGATAGCAGTGGACGCCCTGGTGACACCGTGGGTGTTTCAGTCGGTCTATGTGTTCCCTCCTCTTCCTCTCATCTCAAAGATATTGAGAGTCATAAGATGAAGAGGAGTACAGACAATTCTCATTGTTCCAGATTGGCCTCGAAGAGCCTGGTATCCGGATCTGCAGGAAATGCTCACAGAAGATCCGTGGCCTCTTCCTCTCAGAGGGGACCTGTTGCAACAGGGGCCCTGTCTATTCCAAGACTTACCGCGGCTGCGGCTGACGGCTTGGAGGTTGAACGCCGGATCCTAGCTGAAACGGGCATTCCGGATGAGGTCATTCCTACTCTGCTAAAGGCTAGGAAGGAGGTGATGGCGAAACATTATCACCGTATTTGGAGGAAGTATGTGTCTTGGTGTGAGTCCAAGAATGCTCCTCCGGAAGAATTCCATCTGGGCCGTTTTCTTCACTTCCTCCAGACTGGAGTGAATTTGGGCCTAAAATTAGGCTCCATTAAAGTTCAGATTTCGGCCCTATCCATTTTCAGAAGGAATTGGCTTCTCTCCCAGAAGTCCAGACTTTTGTGAAGGGAGTGCTGCATATCCAGCCTCCTTTTGTGCCTCCAGTGGCACCATGGGACCTTAACGTGGTGTTACGGTTCCTTAAGTCTCACTGGTTTGAGCCGCTTCAAACTTTGGAATTAAAGTATCTCACTTGGAAGGTGGTCATGTTGTTGGCCTTGGCATCTGCTAGGAGAGTATCTGAGTTAGCGGCTTTGTCTCACAAAAGCCCCTATCTGATCTTCCATGTGGATAGAGCTGAGTTGCGGACTCGTCCTCAATTTTTGCCTAAGGTGGTTTCCTCTTTTCATATGAACCAACCTATTGTGGTGCCTGTGGCTACGCGGGACTTGGAGGATTCCGAGTCCCTTGATGTGGTCAGGGCATTGAAAATGTATGTAGCCAGAACGGCTCGGGTTAGGAAAACAGAGGCACTGTTTGTCCTGTATGCAGCCAACAAGGTTGGCGCTCCTGCTTCTAAGCAGACTATTGCTCACTGGATCAGTAACACGATTCAGCAGGCTCATTCTACGGCTGGTTTGCCGTTACCAAATTCAGTAAAGGCCCATTCCACTAGGAAGGTGGGCTCTTCTTGGGCGGCTGCCCGAGGTGTCTCGGCATTACAGCTTTGCCGAGCAGCTACTTGGTCGGGTTCAAACACCTTTGCAAAGTTCTACAAGTTTGATACCCTGGCTGATGAGGACCTCATGTTTGCTCAATCGGTGCTGCAGAGTCATCCGCACTCTCCCGCCCGTTTTGGAGCTTTGGTATAATCCCCATGGTCCTTACGGAGTCCCCAGCATCCTCTAGGACGTAAGAGAAAATAAGATTTTAAACCTACCGGTAAATCTTTTTCTCGTAGTCCGTAGAGGATGCTGGGCGCCCGTCCCAGTGCGGACTAGATTCTGCAAGACTTGTATATAGTTTTGGCTTACATAAGGGTTATGTTACAGTTTTGATCAGTCTCGGGCTGATGCTGTTTTGTTTCATACTGTTAACTGGTTCGTATATTCCATGTTATACGGTGTGGATGGTGTGGGCTGGTATGGATCTTGCCCTTAGATTAACAAAAATCCTTTCCTCGTACTGTCCGTCTCCTCTGGGCACAGTTTTCTAACTGAGGTCTGGAGGAGGGGCATAGAGGGAGGAGCCAGTGCACACCCATACCTAAAGTTCTTTTTAGTGCCCATGTCTCCTGCGGAGCCCGTCTATCCCTATGGTCCTTACGGAGTCCCCAGCATCCTCTACGGCAGAGGTTCTCAAACTCGGTCCTCGGGAGCCCACACAGTGCATGTTTTGCAGGTAACCCAGCAGGTGCACAGGTGTATTAATTACTCACTGACACATTTTAAAAGGTCCACAGGTGGAGCTAATTATTTCACTTGCGATTCTGTGAGGAGACCTGCAAAACATGCACTGTGTGGGCCCCCAAGGACCGAGTTTGAGAACCTCTGCTCTACGGACTAGGAGAAAAAGATTTAACGGTAGGTTTAAAATCTTACTTTTTCCCCAGCCTAGATTCAATGCACAGTGCATACATACATCTGATATACATATGATATGTCCATTAACAATGCTCAAAACATTAAACTGTGAATAATAAACATTCTACAAAGTTAAAAACATAGTATCAGTGGATTGCCTACAAATCCCCAGTCAGTAATCACAGCATGTAGATGTGCGCACCCTCAGGAATAATACAGGATATAATTTCACAATAGTCACTTTATCATGAATTTTCCGCCATAGAGAATTTCAATCCCTCCAACAAATTTCATAAGCAGTTTTTACTTCAATTTGTGTTCCTGCAAAAAAACAGAGATTGAGGAATATATAGTGAAGTACAATTTATTTCCAATTAGACATCAAAATTTATTTCAATAAAATCAGAATCCACAAAATTTTTGGGGCAAGTGTGAGTACCAAATCTAGTGGGGTGTCAAGAAGTAACCACCCTTTTGCGCATATGTGATGTTAAATCAGGTACCTCCTGGGATATCAGCACCTTCATCACTGGCCCAGCAACTTCTGTTCGCTCCCACACACTCTTTGTTCTGCTACAGTCTGTCCCAAATATCACTGATGCGTTTCAGCTCCTGGAGAGCCTTTCAAGGTGTTTGGTGGACTAAAAGCCTAGGGTTTTTAAACCCCCTGGTCAAACGTGATTGGGTCAGACTGTTCAGACTCTGATTAGGTGATTTACACTTATTAATTTATTAATTAAAACTTATACTATTAGTGGTGGTTGGTGGAAACTTCCTTAATAAAACCGCTAGGGATGTACATTCATAAACATTCTAGTATAATAAATAAAAACTAAAACATTTGTGCGTTCCATCTCTCTGGAATGCAAAATATCACTTCTGCTTCCGCCCGCCGAGTGCTCCCGCTGGCGACAGAAGTGCGTCATAAGCGGAAGAGCGTCATACCACCGCAGTCCCACATCGCTTCCGCCCACCGAGCGCTCCCGCTGGTGGCAGAAGTACATCATGTAACGAACATACATCATACTTCCGCCAAACTTTGTTTGGGTCTGTGGAACGCACAGGCCATTTTGCATTCCAGTAGACAAACCCGGAAGTAGGATCCTACTGTTCCAATATTCTGCTGTGGAACGCATCCCCTTTACAGGTATATTAAAAGTAGCCATTGGATCCATAATCCAACCAACAGTGATAAAACAATATTTCTGCAGCGCGGTACACTGGTATTCCACAGGGAATAACATTAAGGTGTGGAGTTGGATCTTGATCCGAGGCACTAACAGGCTAAAGCTTTAACTGTTCCCAGGATGCACTGTACCGCCTCCACTATAGCCCCACCTCCAGGCACTGGATCTCAGTTTGTAAGTTGGTGCCTGCAGTACAGTTCAC
The DNA here is from genome assembly GCF_028390025.1 of Pseudophryne corroboree. Taxonomy (NCBI): domain Eukaryota; kingdom Metazoa; phylum Chordata; class Amphibia; order Anura; family Myobatrachidae; genus Pseudophryne; species Pseudophryne corroboree. Next base: position 322,248,277 of record NC_086448.1, read on the forward strand.
TAACAGGTGGGGCTGTGCTAGGCAGTCCTGAAAAGAGCATTTTAGAAGACTTCAAGGGCCGCAGCACTTGCTATGTCTTTATGACATGCTGTGCTGCTGCAGCTCCATCACCTCTCTCTGCGGCGCTGCATACTCCCGCGGCCGGGTTCCCGGGTACTTGCAGCAGAGACACACCACTTTCAGGCACACCACCATCCCTCTCCAGGATCGCATGGCTGCACTAAATTGAGGAGGTAAGAGGGTCCCCCAGGTGGGACCCGCCGTTAAATCACAATCCGGTCGCGGTCCCAGGAGACGGACTGTGCCACTGGCATGGACACTGTGTCACACAGGGACCCCACTATATCCACCAGGACAAGGAGTACAGGTCAGATTTACTAAAATCCATTTATAAAAGGCCCCACAGTACCCGATGGTGAAGTCCAGCAGAGGGAATAAGGCACTGACCTGTGGCCCCTCCCCCAGCTCCGGGCGCCATCTACTGCTGGTGTTCCCTCCCTGGAGCTGCAGTTCTCTCTCCCTCACTCCCTGATGGAGATTTTGGCACCATTACATAGCTAGACTGATCTCCGGGACTGCTGGGCACTGTCTCCTCTGTAAATCAGCCTGTATCATCAGCGCTGTGCATTTACAGACACTGAACTATTCTACATGTGATTTTAGACAGTGTTCGCAAAGAACAAGTGTACTGCTATCTGAATATTTAGTACAAGTATTCTGTGATATACATCCAGTGTTTACTGTGCATTGTTATATCTGTATACATACATACTTATATGTAATTTACTAGTCCAGTGCAGTTTTATTGTTTATACTGTATGTGATAATTCCTGCATTGTACCTGTGACTGAGTGTGCCTATAGCTGCTGTGTGGATTCCATTCTTGTGTATCACACATTTTGCTATCACTATATTCTCTACCCTGGGATACTAGGTGCGTCAGGGTCTCATATAATATATATAGAGCTATACAGGGTATACTGTTTGTATTTCTCACTTTGTTTTTCAGTCACCCACCACTTAATCCTCTGTTTGTGCCCTCTATTTACTGTCACAAAACACAGGGGATTATTTGCAGGTTTTTGTGCTTGTCTTGCTATATTGTACTGTTACGCCCTAAGGCTACATCCCATACATCAGCGGATGCTCCTGCATCATGCAGTGCTGTCATCATGGATTCACCAGTGGGGGAAGTGTTAGCTGCTGGTTCAGGCACTGGGTGTCATACATCTTCCATTGCGCCTGCGGCACCTTTGGCCAATCAGGACCCACCTTGGGCAGCTTTTTCAAATATGCTGACTACGCTTGTAATGCATCTTACGCCCCCTGTGGGGCCTCCCTTGCCATTACAGCCACATATTGTCCCTGTAGTCAATCCGCCATGGGCGGATACTCTGTCTACCCAGTTACAGCAATTAAATCAAACTTTGGTAGACAAAGTCCACCCCATGCCCCTCCGGGCCATTTCTTCCTCAAAATCCACTAATATTTTGGATAATTCTTCCGATGAGGATGGGGAATATACTGATCCATCAGACACTGATACAGTTGCTTCTGATGAGGAATCTACAACCCAGGTTGATGTTCCTGACCTCGTGGAAGCTATCAAGCTGATTCTCCAGATTGATGATGACATTGAGACTCCTGTTATGTCTAAGAAACCGGATAAGTTTAAGCGTCAGAAGGTTACTAAAGTAGTTTTACCACATTCTGACCTTTTAATTGACATACAGTATGTCAGGAATCCTGGTTATCTCCAGGAAAGAAGTTTTCCCTGTCTAAAAAAATGCTAGCTCATTATCCTATCCCTGCGGAGTTGAGTAACAAGTGGGAAACTCCACCGCCGGTGGACTCTCATGTCAACCGCCTGGTGGTGTCATCTACTCTGCCTGTCACCACTGTCACCTCACTGAAGGAACTGACAGATAAGCATGTGGAGGGATGCCTGAAGTCTATTTACACTCTTACCACTGCTGTACATAGACCCACTATGGTGGCCTCTTGGGTGGCAAAAGGAATTGAAGCATGGGTTCAAGCAATTGAGGATGAGTTACCTCAGGATTACAGCCTCTCACTATATTCAGGAGGTGGCCTCTGATGCAGGGGTCATGGTGGCCAAGGCATCTACTACATCTATCCTGGCTCGCCGGATTCTGTGGTTGAGGTCCTGGAAACTGGACCTGGACTCTAAAAAGACCTTAGAGGTGCTTCCTTTCAAGGGAGATATACTATTTGGGGAGGATCTGAACAAGATTGTGACTGACTTGGCGACAGCCAAGACTGCGTTTCTCTAAAGTACTAATCCTTCTACTCAGAAGGCTAAGAGTACAACTTTTCATTCCTTTCGACCTCCAAGTAAAGCAAAAGGTCAGGCATACCCGAGACAGACTCGTACTTCCAAAACCACTAAGCCCAAGTCTAAACAATCCTGGGCCGCCCGTCAGCCTGCTTTCAAACAAGTCAAGCCTGCTGCATGATGGGGCGGGCCTCCCCCCGGGGGACCCCAAGGTGGGAGGCTGATTTCTGCGGTTCACCCAGGCCTGGTTAAAGACCACCTCAGATGACAGGGTGAGGGAAGTTGTCTCTCATGGGTACGCAATCTCATGGGTAGATTTTTCTTCTTTTATGTATTATCAGTTCCATATTGAGCAGTTTTCTATTATATTGTTCCACTTTTTATAAAATTCCTCACTCTCACTTTCTGAGGATGGTTTCTTATCTATTTTTAACCCTCTGGGGATGAGTTTATCAGCAATATATTTCTCTAAAGTAGTTACTGTATCTCCCACCATTCTCTACTCTCTTTTTATAGGACATATTCTAGTTTTTTCATTATTGTTTCCATCTCATCTATGTTTGCACGGGTCTCAATTTTGTCTTCATTAACATTAACATTGATTTCAAAAACTGAATCTAGTAATAATCTTCTTTGTTCCCTATATAACAGCATGGTGCGGCTGGTTTAAAATGTGTGAATAAACCCAATAAATACAGTGGGAAAAAATAATTTTCAAACCTGCGCTCCAAATCAACGATTCCACAACAACTGCTGAAATGGTCACACCCACTTCCAAATTGTCCACAGTCAGTAATCACAGTATGCAGATGTGCGCACCCCCTGGAATAATACGGGATATAATTTCACAACAGTCACTTAATCATGAATTTTCTGCCATATAGAATTTCAATCCCTCCAACAAATATCATAACCAGTTTTTACTTCAATTTGTGTTCCTCCAAAAAACAAAGATTGAGGAATATATAGTGAAGTACAGTTTATTTCCAATTAGACATCAAAATCTATTTCAATAAAAGCAAGTTCTCTTGGTCACGTGATCTTCCATGTGGACTGAAATGACCAAACACTAGCGATAATGTAAAAGCCTTGGTTGCCTTAGTCCACTTTTCTATCATGCCTACGAACTACAGTTCCCATAAGTCTCTGTGTTTCATGTGATCAAAAAAATCCAAGAAAGCACTAATGTAAAGAATAGAGGCAACAAATAGAAAGCATAACAATATAGATAATAAATACAATTAAATAGGAATTAAAATAAAAAACGAAAATGAATAATGGGAAAAAATGAATGCAAATCAAATCAAATATTAAAAAAAGTGCACAGAGAGTAAATGTGGTCATCAGCGGTAATTATCAGTTCCAACACGTTTCATCTCAACAGAGACTTTATCAAGGAAACCTATCTTCCATTCAGCTCCCTTTCTTATTCCTGAAGGTTAGATCCATTTGATTCCAGTACAGTCAAAAAATATTTCAATAGAAACTCAAAAACTTTATTGTTTCCCTTAAAATCCTATTTGCATATCTGTTTCAGAAAGTATATTTATTTAAAACATTTTAAAAATGATAAAGTTGTGAATAAAATAAAATCTAATAAATAAAATAAAAATAAGTAAATATAAAAATAATAATAAATAAAGTGAAGAGTAATTGAATGTTGTCTAATCACAAGGTGTATTTATTTTAGTTTCTATTTTTGCAACACTACACCGATACTATCCCCCCCATTTGGAACTTGAAGTGTTTCTAATTAGCTGTAGCTCATCTAATTATCAATTAGGTTCACCACAAGAGACATTGCAATCCAGACCTTCCTTAAACTGGGTGTGGGGACATGATTTGGTTTGAGGTTTGACTGTGGCATTCATTATTACTCAACAATGAACTTGCTCTTCTTCTGGCTGTCTCTCCTTAGCAGTAATGCTACTCACATCACTAAAAGAGTTTTGTACGGAGTATCTGGTTACACATTGCTTGGAACCCTCAGGGGCTGTATTTGGATTCAGCACCTAGTGCTGAATCCAAATACAGCTACATTCTTCCCATCGACTACATTCTTCCCATCGACTACAGCTACATTCTTCCCATCGACTCAGACGCTGACTGCTTTATTGGTGGAGCTCATCTACTTCCTAAGGAGTCTATTCATGAAGTAGTGAAAATAATGGAAAAGTTAGCCAGAGGAGAAGTTGTCCCATACAACCAATCAGCATTGAAGTAACATTTATAATTTACATACTATAAAAATATACAGAGTAACTGATTGGTTGCCATGGGCAACCTCTCCACTGGCCCACATCTCCACTCTTTTCACTGCTTTATGAATAGACCCCTCAGTTACCCAATGGCACAGAAGCTGGCCACTAATTGCAGGACTAAACTATTCGGCAGCTTAGACTTTGGTTGCTTACTTCTCTTTAACATCACACTTTTTGAGATCATCAGCGACCAAGATGACGGCTGCTTACTATTGGATCTTCAGCTGTAGTTTTTATGCAGCCCAGACACAAGATGCTCATTGCTGGGTAATTCATGAACTATTAACATCCTTTCCTATACTGTTTTTATATCATAAAGTGGAATTGTTTGCAGCTAGCATGTTCTAAGAAATGGAAAGCATGCTAGCTACCCGGGATTGCCGCATGTAAGTTGTTCATATTATCTCTTGCGTGCTGAAACTTCTACATTAACCATAATGAGGCAATTTATTTGCAGACGCTTTCTTGCCCTACTAATAATAATAATAATGCAACTGCTCATAACTTTCTGGACATTTCATTGGAGGGACTTTAATGCCCCGGAATCTACTTTGGATTTGTCCTATTTAAATGTGCAAGGTCCACTACTTTCAACTTTGCTGCTAGTGTTATTAGTGTATATGGTTTTACATGCAATTGTTTTGCATGTAAAACCATATACACTAATAACAGTAGCAGCAAAGTTGAAAGTAGTAGATATTCATTTATTTACATTTAACCTAAGGGACTTACATACTTATGGAAACTAGCACTCCAATACACAAAGCTCATTAGGTAGAAACTAAAAGACCACCTTCAGATTGCTGTCGCTACATATGGTATGAGACAAATGTTCATAACAAATAAATATGAAAAATATAAAAATGCAATTTGTCACATTAGGGAATCATATATATTGAACATTTAATTTAGTTAAAATGTATAAATGATGTACTTTACTTGTGTTCTTTTATTAAAACACAAATGTCCGACCCCATAAATCTCCCAAATTTGTTTAGAGCAGGGGTGGGGAACCATTCGGCCCTCCAGCTGTTGTTGAACTACACATAATAGCATGCCCTGCTACAGTTTTGCTATTTGGCCATACTAAAACTGTTACAGGGCATGCTGGTATGTGTAGTTCAACAACAGCTGGAGGGACACAGGTTCCCCACCTCTGGTTCAGAGTGACACACTCAAAATCTTAGTTGAATAGCATTGGTCTAGTACAGGCATTCCCAACCTCGGTCTTCAAGGCACACTAAAGGGCCCTACTCACTGGCCGACCCGCCGCCGAGCTGCCCGACGGCGGATACGGCCGACGAGCGACCCGGCGGCGGGGGGGCAGCCGTCACGCGGCTGCATTGAAGTGCAGGCAAATATGGACGAGATCGTCCATATTGGCCTGCATGCACAGCCGACGGGAGACCAGCGATGAACGAGCGCGGGGACGCGCATCGTTCATCGCTGGAGTCTCCACACTGAAAGATATGAACGAGTTCTCGTTCATTTATGAACGAGATCGTTCATATCTTTCAAAAAATCGGCCAGTGTGTAGGGCCTATAACAGTGCAGATTTTAGTGATATCCAGGCTTCAGCACAGATGGTTAAATTAAAATAACTGAGGTGCTAATTAAGTCACCTGTGCTCAAGCATGAATATCACTAAAACCTGAACAGTTAGTGTGCCTTGGGAATGGTCTAGTCCAGTTGTTATCAAACTTGGGGGAAGATGTATTAACCTGGAAAAGGCATAAGGAAGGTATAAACCAGTGATAAGTGCAATTTGATAAACGCACCTGCCAATCAGCTCCTAACTGTTAATTTACATTTTGGAGCTGATTGTCTGGTGCGTTTATCACCTTGCACTTATCACCGGTTTATCACTTCCTTATGCCTTCTCCATGTTAATACATCTGCCCCTTGGTCCTCAGGACCAGTAACATTTTCCAAGTCACCTAGCAGATGCACAGGTGTATTCATCACTCACTGGCATATTTTAAAAGATTCACAGCAGGAGCTAATTATATCACTTGTGATACTGTGAGGTGACCTAGAAAACATGAACAGTTTGGGGTGCTGAGGACCGAGTTTGAGAACCTATGGTCTAGTCCAGTGGTTCTCAAACTCGGTCCTCAGGACCCCACACAGTGCATGTTTTGCAGGTAACCCAGCAAGTGCACAGGTGTATTAATTACTCACAGACACATTTTAAAAGATCCACAGGTGGAGCTAATTATTTCACTTTGATTCTGTGAGGAGACCTGGAAAACATGCACTGTGTGGGGTCCTGAGGACCGAGTTTGAGAACCTGTGGTCTAGTCTATCTGAACATCCTATAAATTATTATTATTTTTTAACAGAATTCTTATGATGTCAGACAGATAGAATAAAAAAAATAAACATTTTGTTATAGAACTTTTAACTAAAATTGCCTTTAATTGCAAAGCTCCATATGGCAGCACAGTCACCTTGATGCACTCAGTTTACCTGGAATAAGATGCATGAGCATATTGTAGTACTGCCAAAAGTTTGACATTTACTGAAATGAATTCTTACCTAACTCTGCATGAGAGTATATTTTACATTGTAGATAAACAATCCATTATGTAGGCCAAAAAACAGTAGGAAAACCGAATGAGCATGTGCTTTTTTCAGAAACACAGCATCTGTGATTGCCATATTCCGATCCCTGTTGTTAAAAAGTGTTATTTCATTTTTGCAACATAATAAAACATTCCTTATATAAATTTGACAAAAATGTGCTTATTGACCACACAAAACAAGCAGGCATGGTGCTATTTATGTGTATTTTTAGGATTTAAAAGTAATTACAACTTTTATATGGCTGACAGTGTTTTGAATTATAATGTTTTTTAGCACAGCAAGTTTTCCAAATGGCAAATGCACATTTCCAGTTCCACAACTCTTGGAAAAGAATAGCTGGTTTTAATTACAGGCCCTTGTAGCATAACGAAAATTAAACCTACTCACTTCATAAGTTTTATTCAGTTATAAAATTAAGCATTATTAAATAAAAAAATTCTAATAAATTATTGTAATTTGTAAAATACCAAAATGAAATGTATATTTAAACATATTTAAAGAGATGCTGAGTATTCCAACTATAACAAAATGCATGCAGGACAGCATCATTAGCATATGTGCCAGTTTACGTTAGGTACACACTATACAATTATCTGTCACATCTGGCTGGTTGGAATGAAAATCTGGTAATGTATGGGAGTAAGTGACAATCGACCATTTGTTTCCAAACATTGGAAAATGAACAAAAATGTTAGTTCAGATTAATTGGTAAAATCAAACGGATTTTACCAATTTGTCTGAACGACTGTTTTTGTCCACTTTCCAGTGTTTAGGAACAAATGGTCGATTGTCAGAAATGGTGGAAGGAGGCGAAAGAGGCTTCTCTATGAGGACAGTGTGAAAAATGTCAGATTCACTGATAGCTAACATGGGCACCCCTAGACTCTCCTCAGGAATGTGTGACTGCTTTGAATGCACAGTTTGTTCTACTGCCTTAGTGGTTTCCATTTTTGAAACCTCTTCTAGACTGTGAGTGAAAAGGTCTTGCATTATCGTGAGAGGCAGAAGAAGATGCCTCACTGACAACTGCAGAACCACGACTCATAAATAAAGCCTTTCCTTGCCACTGCATGTGGTGAATGGCATGTTAGCAATTTTATGTTTCTCTGCAGCTAACTTACCTTTTGACATTTTTTTCATTACCACTGTAAAATTATATTGCTTCTTTGATTTTACATGCCCTGACTTAAGCCCTCTATGCCCTTGGGCATCGGCCTTAGTAGAGGACGTTTACAGCCTTGTTTCGTCATGACTGATGGAAGCAGCTGCAGCACTAGTATGAGGCTCTCCTCTCATTTGCTCATCCTCTATATCAACAAACACTAATGAAGTGGGGTATAGCACACACCACAATTTGTACAAATTTTTTTTGTTTTTTTAAACTTTGTTCACAAATGACAGTGCGGAGTAACACCGCTTATGGAAATGCATTGCATGCGACCTACAGCATCACAATACATGTATGAATATTACACTGCAGTACCATCTACAGTGTCAAATTACTTGGATGTAATTGGGGTACTGTCACAACTGAGGGCTGGTGCTGACCAGGGGGAAGCCTCAGTTGTAGGGGCTGAGGTATATGTGTACCTGGGAGGCAGTACAGGGTTCTTAGACAAGCAGGGAACCTTTAGAACAAATGCCCGAAGGCGTGACCAAGACAACGAAGGAAAGTTCAAAGGTTTATTAAACACAGTTCAGAGGAATACGGATGACTTGGTACAGGTAACAGGAATCACAGTTCAGAGAAATACTTGGGATCGATGACGGAACACCGATGGTGACTTGGGATCAATGGCGGAGCACCGATGGAGACTTGGGATCGATGGCGGAGCACCGATGGAGACTTGGGATCGATGGCGGAGCACCGATGGAGACTTGGGATCGATGGCGGAGCACCGATGGAGACTTGGGATCGATGGCGGAGCACCGATGGTGACTTGGGATCGATGGCGGAGCACCGATGGTGACTTGGGATCGATGGCGGAGCACCGATGGTGACTTGGGATCGATGGCGGAACACCGATGGAGACTTGGGATCGATGGCGGAACACCGATGGTGACTTGGGATCGATGGCGGAACACCGATGGTTACTGGGGATCGATGGCGGAACACCGATGGTTACTGGGGATCGATGGCGGAACACCGATGGTTACTGGGGATCGATGGCGGAACACCGATGGTTACTGGCAGGGCAGAGCACCGCTGGAAGCTAGAAGCTGGAAGCCGGTCTCAGGTAACTGCCAGTCACAGGGTGCAATGTTGAGACACTGCAGAGTCAGCCTGTACTGCAGAGAAAGTCCATGGAAGAACTGCACACTGGAATCACTGAAGACAATTGAAGCACTGACAACCTTTTCAGCCCAGGAACAAGATATTTATACCAGCTGGGAAACAGGGATTGGCTGGCTGATTAAGCAGAGTCTAGAGTGCAGCTGCTGGGTAATTAGGTAGAAACCAGAGTGCAGCTGATAGGCTGAAAAGTAACATGTGATGAAAACAAACATGGCTGCGCCCATGTTTGAACTTGGAGGGAAAGACTGTTTGTAACTTGCATGTGAAACTTAACCCTGAAGCTGCCAGAATCACAGTAAAGAGATTAGAGACAGAGATGCAGCGTGCTGCACACAGACAGTGCAGATGGAATCCAGGCTTGGAACGCTGGGACAGTCTCAGGAGGCATTTGGAAGGTAAATACTGATAAGGAATTACCTGGATCGTGACAGCACCCCCTCCTTTAGGAGTGGCCCCAGGACACTTCTTATAAATTCTTTACCTGAACAAACGGAAGGATCTAGATTGAATCCTGATGAACTTGAACTGGCTGGAACCAGATGAGACTGTACTGGACCTATGGACGAGACCAGATTGAGTCCAGACAAACTTGAACCGGCTGAGACCGGCGGAGACTTTGGGCAGACGGATAGGACAGGACTGGATCCGAAGGTGCTGGAATCGGCTGGAACCGAAGGAGGCTGATCCGGACAGACGGATGGGACCGGATTGGGTCTGGAAAAGCTTGAACCGGCTGGGACCGGAGGAGTCTTCGGATTGACAGTTGAATCAGCTGGAACTGAAGGAGTCTTCGGACCTACGGATGGAACCGGATTGGGTCCAGAGATATTGGAATCGTCTGGAACCGAAGGAGTCAGAATCCGGTTAGAACCGGAATGAGTTGTATCCGAGTGTTCAGTTAGACCATCCTGGACATGGTCCATGCTGGATGCCAACAGGGTGGTGCTCTCTGAAGACGGCAAACTGGAGTTCATAACTGCATCTGTAGCACAAAAATTTCCATCTGGGAACTTGGCTCTGGATACTTCCCTTGGGGCTGAAACTTTGGTGACCCCTCCTGGGGTTGACGAATCAGACACCTCTCTCAGGGTTGTTTTCTCCAGCACCCCTCCTGGGGTTGACAGATCATAAACTCCTTTTTGAGAAGACTCATATGCCCCTACTAGAGCTTGAACATTGGATACCCCTCCTGGGGTTGTAGACACAGACGCCCCTTCTTGGGCTGTAGACACAGACGCCCCTTCATGGGCTGTAGACACAGACGCCCCTGAACCACGGAGGATTACTTGTATTCCATCCAGCCGAGAGGAGAGGTCCTGGAGACAGCGGATCACATGGCCCTGTGCAGTCTCCTGACGTTCAAGGCAGGCTGCAAGTTCTTGCATCGGCCTGGTCGCTTGGACCTGGTCTCCGGCCGGATCCATTGGGTCAGTGCTTACTGTCACAACTGAGGGCTGGTGCTGACCAGGGGGAAGCCTCAGTTGTAGGGGCTGAGGTATATGTGTACCTGGGAGGCAGTACAGGGTTCTTAGACAAGCAGGGAACCTTTAGAACAAATGCCCGAAGGCGTGACCAAGACAACGAAGGAAAGTTCAAAGGTTTATTAAACACAGTTCAGAGGAATACGGATGACTTGGTACAGGTAACAGGAATCACAGTTCAGAGAAATACTTGGGATCGATGGCGGAGCACCGATGGAGACTTGGGATCGATGGCGGAGCACCGATGGAGACTTGGGATCGATGGCGGAGCACCGATGGAGACTTGGGATCGATGGCGGAGCACCGATGGAGACTTGGGATCGATGGCGGAGCACCGATGGAGACTTGGGATCGATGGCGGAGCACCGATGGAGACTTGGGATCGATGGCGGAGCACCGATGGAGACTTGGGATCGATGGCGGAGCACCGATGGAGACTTGGGATCGATGGCGGAGCACCGATGGTGACTTGGGATCGATGGCGGAACACCGATGGTGACTTGGGATCGATGGCGGAACACCGATGGAGACTTGGGATCGATGGCGGAACACCGATGGAGACTTGGGATCGATGGCGGAACACCGATGGAGACTTGGGATCGATGGCGGAACACCGATGGTTACTGGGGATCGATGGCGGAACACCGATGGTTACTGGGGATCGATGGCGGAACACCGATGGTTACTGGCAGTGCAGAGCACCGCTGGAAGCTAGAAGCTGGAAGCCGGTCTCAGGTAACTGCCAGTCACAGGGTGCAATGTTGAGACACTGCATAGTCAGCCTGTACTGCAGAGAAAGTCCATGGAAGAACTGCACACTGGAATCACTGAAGACAATTGAAGCACTGACAACCTTTTCAGCCCAGGAACAAGATATTTATACCAGCTGGGAAACAGGGATTGGCTGGCTGATTAAGCAGAGTCTAGAGTGCAGCTGCTGGGTAATTAGGTAGAAACCAGAGTGCAGCTGATAGGCTGAAAAGTAACATGTGATGAAAACAAACATGGCTGCGCCCATGTTTGAACTTGGAGGGAAAGACTGTTTGTAACTTGCATGTGAAACTTAACCCTGAAGCTGCCAGAATCACAGTAAAGAGATTAGAGACAGAGATGCAGCGTGCTGCACACAGACAGTGCAGATGGAATCCAGGCTTGGAACGCTGGGACAGTCTCAGGAGGCATTTGGAAGGTAAATACTGATAAGGAATTACCTGGATCGTGACAGGTACCACCTACAGTGTCACAATATGAATATTACACTGTGGTACCACATATAGTGGTACCACATATAGTGTCACAATATGTGTATGAATATTACACTGTGGTACCACATATAGTGGTACCACATATAGTGTCACAATATGTGTATGAATATTACACTGTGGTATCACCTACACTGTCACAATACATGTATGAATATTATACTGTAGTAACACCTACAGTGTCACAATACATGTATGAATATTACACTGCGGTACCACCTACATTGTTACAATACTTGGATTAAATTGGACTACCACCTACAGTGTCACAATACGTGTATGAATATTACACTGCAGTACCACCTACAGTATCATAATACTTGTATGAAATTGGGGTACCACTTACAATTAGAGATGAGCGGGTTCGGTTTCTCTGAAACCGAACCCGCACGAACTTCATGTTTTTTTCACGGGTCCGAGCAGACTCGGATCCTCCCGCCTTGCTCGGTTAACCCGAGCGCGCCCGAACGTCATCATGACGCTGTCGGATTCTCGCGAGACTCGGATTCTATATAAGGAGCCGCGCGTCGCCGCCATTTTCACACGTGCATTGAGATTGATAGGGAGAGGACGTGGCTGGCGTCCTCTCCATTAGAAATTAGATTAGAAGAGAGAGAGAGATTGTGCAGAGTCAGACAGAGTTTACCACAGTGACCAGTGCAGTTGTTGTTAGTTAACTTTTATTTATTTTAATATATATCCGTTCTCTGCTATATCCGTTCTCTGCCTGAAAAAAAACGATACACAGCAGCAGCCAGTCACACAGTGTGACTCAGTCTGTGTGCACTCAGCTCAGCCCAGTGTGCTGCACATCAATGTATAAAAGGCAAAGCTTATAATAATTGTGGGGGAGACTGGGGAGCACTGCAGGTTGTTATAGCAGGAGCCCCCAGGAGTACATAATATTATATTAATTTAAAATTAAACAGTGCACACTTTTGCTGCAGGAGTGCCACTGCCAGTGTGACTAGTGGTGACCAGTGCCTGACCACCAGTATAGTAGTATATTGTTGTATGTATTGTATACTATCTCTTTATCAACCAGTCTATATTAGCAGCAGACACAGTACAGTGCGGTAGTTCACGGCTGTGGCTACCTCTGTGTCGGCAGTCGGAACTCGGCAGGCAGTCCGTCCATCCATAATTGTATTACAATATATACCACCTAACCGTGGTATTTTTTTTTCTTTCTTTATACCGTCATAGTGTCATACTAGTTGTTACGAGTATACTACTATCTCTTTATCAACCAGTGTACAGTGCGGTAGTTCACGGCTGTGGCTACCTCTGTGTCGGCAGTCGGCAGGCAGTCCGTCCATCCATAATTGTATTATTATTATAATATATACCACCTAACCGTGGTTTTTTTTCCATTCTTTATACCGTCGTCATAGTGTCATACTAGTTGTTACGAGTATACTACTATCTCTTTATCAACCAGTGTACAGTGCGGTAGTTCACGGCTGTGGCTACCTCTGTGTTGGCAGTCGGCAGGCAGTCCGTCCATCCATAATTGTATTATTATTATAATATATACCACCTAACCGTGGTTTTTTTTTCATTCTTTATACCGTCGTCATAGTGTCATACTAGTTGTTACGAGTATACTACTATCTCTTTATCAACCAGTGTACAGTGCGGTAGTTCACGGCTGTGGCTACCTCTGTGTCGGCAGTCGGCAGGCAGTCCGTCCATCCATAATTGTATTATTATTATAATATATACCACCTAACCGTGGTTTTTTTTCCATTCTTTATACCGTCGTCATAGTGTCATACTAGTTGTTACGAGTATACTACTATCTCTTTATCAACCAGTGTACAGTGCGGTAGTTCACGGCTGTGGCTACCTCTGTGTCGGCAGTCGGCAGGCAGTCCGTCCATCCATAATTGTATTATTATTATAATATATACCACCTAACCGTGGTTTTTTTTTCATTCTTTATACCGTCGTCATAGTGTCATACTAGTTGTTACGAGTATACTACTATCTCTTTATCAACCAGTGTACAGTGCGGTAGTTCACGGCTGTGGCTACCTCTGTGTCGGCAGTCGGCAGGCAGTCCGTCCATCCATAATTGTATTATTATTATAATATATACCACCTAACCGTGGTTTTTTTTCCATTCTTTATACCGTCGTCATAGTGTCATACTAGTTGTTACGAGTATACTACTATCTCTTTATCAACCAGTGTACAGTGCGGTAGTTCACGGCTGTGGCTACCTCTGTGTCGGCAGTCGGCAGGCAGTCCGTCCATCCATAATTGTATTATTATTATAATATATACCACCTAACCGTGGTTTTTTTTTCATTCTTTATACCGTCGTCATAGTGTCATACTAGTTGTTACGAGTATACTACTATCTCTTTATCAACCAGTGTACAGTGCGGTAGTTCACGGCTGTGGCTACCTCTGTGTCGGAACTCGGCAGGCAGTCCGTCCATCCATAATTGTATTATTATTATAATATATACCACCTAACCGTGGTTTTTTTATTGCGCCTCATTGCGCCTCTTTTTTTCTTTGCGTCATGTGCTGTTTGGGGAGGGTTTTTTGGAAGGGCCATCCTGCGTGACACTGCAGTGCCACTCCTAGATGGGCCCGGTGTTTGTGTCGGCCACTAGGGTCGCTAATCTTACTCACACAGTCAGCTACCTCATTGCGCCTCTTTTTTTCTTTGCGTCATGTGCTGTTTGGGGAGGGTTTTTTGGAAGGGCCATCCTGCGTGACACTGCAGTGCCACTCCTAGATGGGCCCGGTGTTTGTGTCGGCCACTAGGGTCGCTAATCTTACTCACACAGCTACCTCATTGCGCCTCTTTTTTTCTTTGCGTCATGTGCTGTTTGGGGAGGGTTTTTTGGAAGGGACATCCTGCGTGACACTGCAGTGCCACTCCTAGATGGGCCCGGTGTTTGTGTCGGCCACTAGGGTCGCTTATCTTACTCACACAGCGACCTCGGTGCAAATTTTAGGACTAAAAATAATATTGTGAGGTGTGATGTGTTCAGAATAGGCTGAAAATGAGTGTAAATTATGTTTTTTGAGGTTAATAATACTTTGGGATCAAAATTACCCCCAAATTCTATGATTTAAGCTGTTTTTTAGGGTTTTTTGAAAAAAGCACCCGAATCCAAAACACACCCGAATCCGACAAAAATAATTCGGTGAGGTTTTGCCAAAACGCGTTCGAACCCAAAACACGGCCGCGGAACCGAACCCAAAACCAAAACACAAAACCCGAAAAATTTCAGGCGCTCATCTCTACTTACAATGTCACAATACATGTACAGGTTGAGTATCCCATATCCAAACTGCTTGGGACCAGAGGTATTTTGGATATCGGATTTTTCCGTATTTTGGAATAATTATATATTATAATGAGATATCATGGCGATGGGACCCAAATCTAGGCACAGAATGCATTTATGTTTCATATACACCTTATACACACAGCCTGAAGGTAATTGTAGCCAATATTTTTAATAACTTTCTGCATTAAACAAAGTTTGTGTACATACACATAATTCATTTATGTTTCATATACACCTTATACAAACAGCCTAAAGGTAATTTAATACAATATTTGTAATAACTTTGTGTATTAAACAAAGTTTGTGTACATTGAGCCATCAGAAAACAAAGTTTTCACTATCTTAGTCTGACTCAAAAAATTCAGTATTTCGGAATATTCTGTATTTCGGAATATTTGGATATGGGATACTCGACCTGTATCAATATTAGACTGTGGTACCACCTACAGGGTCACAATACTTGGATGAAATTGGGGTAGGACCTGCAATGTCACAATACGTGTATGAATATTACACTATGGTCTGACCTGTGCGTCACAATACTTGTATGAAAATTACACTGTGACCTGACCGGCAGTGTCACAGTTCTTGAATATAAAAAATAATGGTATAGTACACTGGGGCACAGCACAAAAAATATATGTATAGATGGACAGAGCACCCCTGGAGGACACAGCAGCCCCTTGATGGATAGACAGAGAACCCCTGGAGGACAAAGCAGCACCTTGATGGATGGATAGATCACCCCTAGATGGATAGAGCACCCCTGGACGGACACAGCAGCCCCTTTTTGGACACAGCAGCCCCTTGATAAACAACACAGCACCTCTCGATGGACACAGCACCCTGGATGGACACAGCACATCTGCGATCACTGGGGACCTTTATAGAATCCAAAACCTGCAAGAATCTGACAGGGGGAGGAAGATGTTTTGCCTTGTTTTGGGGTCCGAGTCTGGCGAGAAAACCCGAGCTGGACTCGGATCCTGGCTCAGATTGTGATATTCAGGTGGGTCCAGCTCTCGGAGAATCGGACCCGCTCATCTGTAGACAAAAGTACAGTACTAATCTAGTGTCCCTGGTACACTGTGTGTGACTTTGTATGCAGCTATGACGCAAATAAAATATAGGAAAAAGCAGCTACCCATGGCTGAGTGCCAAACCCACCATATAAAACGCTAGGTGAATGAGGACACATTTGTAACCCTGACAAAGTATGTACATAAAAATACATAAAAATATTTTCATATATTCCTTTATATTTATTCATGTTGTATGTTTTTTTCTACCCAGATTTTAGTAAGTGTTTGTTGTTTATGTTCTACATATTGTAGTATGCATCAAATGGATCACATTCATTGCTATGTGCATATATTTTATGTGTTATAAATAAGAATTGGTATGCAATTCACATTGCTGTTTTCATAATTCCTCTGACCGCCTCTTCATAACTGCCATTTGGCTATGTACACAGCTGATATAACTGATAGTGACAGATGAACATATTTTACCCTTGCAATGACCTTCCTTCAGGTTTACATAACAAAATGTCACAAACAGAAGCTCACACTGAATTTCCAGGGGGTGGTAATAATGTTACTGCAGAAGGTCATCCTTTAGTTAAAGCTAATTTCAGATAGAAAATTTGGCCAGATGGAAGATAGTCACATTTACCTCTTCGGGCTGCTTAGTATTTCCAATTCCTCTTCTGCTGTTATCCTCTTTTTTCCTGTCCATAAACACAGAAGTTTTCATATAGCCAAGTCTAATTTTGATAGATAATAAATCGGAATAGATTAAAGATTTGTTCCTGCCTGGGGTTTTATTTTCTAAACTCGCATGATGCTGTGAACAGATTTTTATAATGGAAAATGAAATAAATATGAAAGCAGCGATTGCTCTAGGTAAATGGAGTTGACAAAACAAATATGACCATTTATTTTTGTACATTTGATTATGGGAGATTACATTATGTTCTTGAGCAAACAAAAAAATAAACATAATTTACTTAATACTCTAATTACTGTGACAGCATTTGACCTCATGATATAATGAGGAAACTTGCTTTGGAAGCATCTGCTAATTACACATCTGCCATTTATTTTTACTAAATTTTCATTAGTCTGTTTTTTGCTGATACATGCAGGGTAATCCTACTGATTCTGCTTCCTGAGGTGGAAATTAAACATTACCATTGTCATCTCTAAACTCCCAATCGGCTGAGGACTGTCAGCCACATCGTACATACAAATAAAGGGCCTAATTCAGACCTGATCATTGTGCAGCAAATTTGCAGAGGTTTGCGATCAGACAGTCGCCGCCCAGGGAGAGTGAAAATCCGCCCTGTGCAAGTGTGCGAATGCATGTATACGCCATGCAAAAATTCTGCAAGACAGCGGACATCTGCAAATCTTTTCGCAACTCACTCACCAGCAAATGATTTTTCCATTCTGTGCAGTCTGTGCGTAGCCCAGGACTTACTCCTAACGCCTACAAACAGGCTGATCGGGGCCAGAGCTGACCTCACACACCCGCCCCGAAAACGCTTGGAACGCCTGCGTTTTTCCTGACACTCCCAGAAAATGGCCAGTTTCCACCCACAAATGTCCTCTTCCTGTCAATTACCTAGCGAACGCCTTGCGATCGAAATTTTTACACCATCCTGTCGCTGTTTGGTGACACGCCTGCGCATTACGGTGCATATGCATGCACAGTCATTCAATAATCGTCCTCTATGCAAATTTGCACAACCGCCATCAGGTCTGAATCGGGTCCATAGTAATAATAACTTATGCTATAATAACAACTCTTAAGGTGCATTCACACTATGCAATATTGTAAACAATATTGCTCATTTTTACTAGAGATGAGCGCCTGAAATTTTTCGGGTTTTGTGTTTTGGTTTTGGGTTCGGTTCCGCGGCCGTGTTTTGGGTTCGACCGCGTTTTGGCAAAACCTCACCGAATTTTTTTTGTCGGATTCGGGTGTGTTTTGGATTCGGGTGTTTTTTTCAAAAAACCCTAAAAAACAGCTTAAATCATAGAATTTGGGGGTCATTTTGATCCCATATTATTATTAACCTCAAAAACCATAATTTCCACTCATTTTCAGTCTATTCTGAATACCTCACACCTCACAATATTATTTTTAGTCCTAAAATTTGCACCAAGGTCGCTGGATGACTAAGCTAAGCGACACTAGTGGCCGACACAAACACCTGGCCCATCTAGGAGTGGCACTGCAGTGTCACGCAGGATGTCCCTTCCAAAAAACCCTCCCCAATCAGCACATGACGCAAAGAAAAAAAAGAGGCGCAATGAGGTAGCTGACTGTGTGAGTAAGATAAGCGACCCTAGTGGCCGACACAAACACCGGGCCCATTTAGGAGTGGCACTGCAGTGTCACGCAGGATGTCCCTTCCAAAAAACCCTCCCCAATCAGCACATGACGCAAAGAAAAAAAGAGGCGCAATGAGGTAGCTGACTGTGTGAGTAAGATTAGCGAACCTAGTGGCCGACACAAACACCGGGCCCATTTAGGAGTGGCACTGCAGTGTCACGCAGGATGTCCCTTCCAAAAAACCCTCCCCAATCAGCACATGACGCAAAGAAAAAAAGAGGCGCAATGAGGTAGCTGACTGTGTGAGTAAGATTAGCGACCCTAGTGGCCGACACAAACACCGGGCCCATTTAGGAGTGGCACTGCAGTGTCACGCAGGATGTCCCTTCCAAAAAACCCTCCCCAATCAGCACATGACGCAAAGAAAAAAAGAGGCGCAATGAGGTAGCTGACTGTGTGAGTAAGATTAGCGACCCTAGTGGCCGACACAAACACCGGGCCCATTTAGGAGTGGCACTGCAGTGTCACGCAGGATGTCCCTTCCAAAAAACCCTCCCCAATCAGCACATGACGCAAAGAAAAAAAGAGGCGCAATGAGGTAGCTGACTGTGTGAGTAAGATTAGCGACCCTAGTGGCCGACACAAACACCGGGCCCATTTAGGAGTGGCACTGCAGTGTCACGCAGGATGTCCCTTCCAAAAAACCCTCCCCAATCAGCACATGACGCAAAGAAAAAAAGAGGCGCAATGAGGTAGCTGACTGTGTGAGTAAGATTAGCGACCCTAGTGGCCGACACAAACACCGGGCCCATTTAGGAGTGGCACTGCAGTGTCACGCAGGATGTCCCTTCCAAAAAACCCTCCCCAATCAGCACATGACGCAAAGAAAAAAAGAGGCGCAATGAGGTAGCTGACTGTGTGAGTAAGATTAGCGACCCTAGTGGCCGACACAAACACCGGGCCCATTTAGGAGTGGCACTGCAGTGTCACGCAGGATGTCCCTTCCAAAAAACCCTCCCCAATCAGCACATGACGCAAAGAAAAAAAGAGGCGCAATGAGGTAGCTGACTGTGTGAGTAAGATTAGCGACCCTAGTGGCCGACACAAACACCGGGCCCATTTAGGAGTGGCACTGCAGTGTCACGCAGGATGTCCCTTCCAAAAAACCCTCCCCAATCAGCACATGACGCAAAGAAAAAAAGAGGCGCAATGAGGTAGCTGACTGTGTGAGTAAGATTAGCGACCCTAGTGGCCGACACAAACACCGGGCCCATTTAGGAGTGGCACTGCAGTGTCACGCAGGATGTCCCTTCCAAAAAACCCTCCCCAAACAGCACATGACGCAAAGAAAAATAAAAGAAAAAAGAGGTGCAAGATGGAATTGTCCTTGGGCCCTCCCACCCACCCTTATGTTGTATAAACAAAACAGGACATGCACACTTTAACCAACCCATCATTTCAGTGACAGGGTCTGCCACACGACTGTGACTGATATGACGGGTTGGTTTGGACCCCCCCCAAAAAAGAAGCAATTAATCTCTCCTTGCACAAACTGGCTCTACAGAGGCAAGATGTCCACCTCATCATCACCCTCCGATATATCACCGTGTACATCCCCCTCCTCACAGATTATCAATTCGTCCCCACTGGAATCCACCATCTCAGCTCCCTGTGTACTTTGTGGAGGCAATTGCTGCTGGTCAATGTCTCCGCGGAGGAATTGATTATAATTCATTTTAATGAACATCATCTTCTCCACATTTTCTGGATGTAACCTCGTACGCCGATTGCTGACAAGGTGAGCGGCGGCACTAAACACTCTTTCGGAGTACACACTTGTGGGAGGGCAACTTAGGTAGAATAAAGCCAGTTTGTGCAATGGCCTCCAAATTGCCTCTTTTTCCTGCCAGTATAAGTATGGACTGTGTGACGTGCCTACTTGGATGCGGTCACTCATATAATCCTCCACCATTCTTTCAATGGTGAGAGAATCATATGCAGTGACAGTAGACGACATGTCCGTAATCGTTGTCAGGTCCTTCAGTCCGGACCAGATGTCAGCATCAGCAGTCGCTCCAGACTGCCCTGCATCACCGCCAGCGGGTGGGCTCGGAATTCTGAGCCTTTTCCTCGCACCCCCAGTTGCGGGAGAATGTGAAGGAGGAGATGTTGACAGGTCGCGTTCCGCTTGACTTGACAATTTTCTCACCAGCAGGTCTTTCAACCCCAGCAGACTTGTGTCTGCCGGAAAAAGAGATCCAAGGTAGGCTTTAAATCTAGGATCGAGCATGGTGGCCAAAATGTTGTGCTCTGATTTCAACAGATTGACCACCCGTGAATCCTTGTTAAGCGAATTAAGGGCTCCATCCACAAGTCCCACATGCCTAGCGGAATCGCTCCGTGTTAGCTCCTCCTTCAATGTCTCCAGCTTCTTCTGCAAAAGCCTGATGAGGGGAATGACCTGACTCAGGCTGGCAGTGTCTGAACTGACTTCGCGTGTGGCAAGTTCAAAGGGCATCAGAACCTTGCACAACGTTGAAATCATTCTCCACTGCGCTTGAGACAGGTGCATTCCACCTCCTATATCGTGCTCAATTGTATAGGCTTGAATGGCCTTTTGCTGCTCCTCCAACCTCTGAAGCATATAGAGGGTTGAATTCCACCTCGTTACCACTTCTTGCTTCAGATGATGGCAGGGCAGGTTCAGTAGTTTTTGGTGGTGCTCCAGTCTTCTGTACGTGGTGCCTGTACGCCGAAAGTGTCCCGCTATTTTTCTGGCCACCGACAGCATCTCTTGCACGCCCCTGTCGTTTTTTAAATAATTCTGCACCACCAAATTCAAGGTATGTGCAAAACATGGGACGTGCTGGAATTTGCCCATATTTAATGCACACACAATATTGCTGGCGTTGTCCGATGCCACAAATCCACAGGAGAGTCCAATTGGGGTAAGCCATTCCGCGATGATCTTCCTCAGTTGCCGTAAGAGGTTTTCAGCTGTGTGCGTATTCTGGAAACCGGTGATACAAAGCGTAGCCTGCCTAGGAAAGAGTTGGCGTTTGCGAGATGCTGCTACTGGTGCCGCCGCTGCTGTTCTTGCGGCGGGAGTCCATACATCTACCCAGTGGGCTGTCACAGTCATATAGTCCTGACCCTGCCCTGCTCCACTTGTCCACATGTCCGTGGTTAAGTGGACATTGGGTACAACTGCATTTTTTAGGACACTGGTGAGTCTTTTTCTGAGGTCTGTGTACATTTTCGGTATCGCCTGCCTAGAGAAGTGGAACCTAGATGGTATTTGGTAACGGGGGCACACTGCCTCAATAAATTGTCTAGTTCCCTGTGAACTAACGGCGGATACCGGACGCACGTCTAACACCAACATAGTTGTCAAGGCCTCAGTTATCCGCTTTGCAGCAGGATGACTGCTGTGATATTTCATCTTCCTCGCAAAGGACTGTTGAACAGTCAATTGCTTACTGGAAGTAGTACAAGTGGGCTTACGACTTCCCCTCTGGGATGACCATCGACTCCCAGCAGCAACAACAGCAGCGCCAGCAGCAGTAGGCGTTACACGCAAGGATGCATCGGAGGAATCCCAGGCAGGAGAGGACTCATCAGAATTGCCAGTGACATTGCCTGCAGGACTATTGGCATTCCTGGGGAAGGAGGAAATTGACACTGAGGGAGTTGGTGGGGTGGTTTGCGTGAGCTTGGTTACAAGAGGAAGGGATTTACTGGTCAGTGGACTGCTTCCGCTGTCACCCAAAGTTTTTGAACTTGTCACTGACTTATTATGAATGCGCTGCAGGTGACGTATAAGGGAGGATGTTCCGAGGTGGTTAACGTCCTTACCCCTACTTATTACAGCTTGACAAAGGGAACACACGGCTTGACACCTGTTGTCCGCATTTCTGTTGAAATAGTTCCACACCGAAGAGCTGATTTTTTGGGTATTTTCACCAGGCATGTCAACGGCCATATTCCTCCCACGGACAACAGGTGTCTCCCCGGGTGCCTGACTTAAACAAACCACCTCACCATCAGAATCCTCCTGGTCAATTTCCTCCCCAGCGCCAGCAACACCCATATCCTCCTCATCCTGGTGTACTTCAACACTGACATCTTCAATCTGACTATCAGGAACTGGACTGCGGGTGCTCCTTCCAGCACTTGCAGGGGGCGTGCAAATGGTGGAAGGCGCATGCTCTTCACGTCCAGTGTTGGGAAGGTCAGGCATCGCAACCGACACAATTGGACTCTCCTTGTGGATTTGGGATTTCGAAGAACGCACAGTTCTTTGCGGTGCTACTGCTTTTGCCAGCTTGAGTCTTTTCATTTTTCTAGCGAGAGGCTGAGTGCCTCCATCCTCATGTGAAGCTGAACCACTAGCCATGAACATAGGCCAGGGCCTCAGCCGTTCCTTGCCACTCCGTGTGGTAAATGGCATATTGGCAAGTTTACGCTTCTCCTCCGACAATTTTATTTTAGGTTTTGGAGTCCTTTTTTTACTGATATTTGGTGTTTTGGATTTGACATGCTCTGTACTATGACATTGGGCATCGGCCTTGGCAGACGACGTTGCTGGCATTTCATCGTCTCGGCCATGACTAGTGGCAGCAGCTTCAGCACGAGGTGGAAGTGGATCTTGATCTTTCCCTAATTTTGGAACCTCAACATTTTTGTTCTCCATATTTTAATAGGCACAACTAAAAGGCACCTCAGGTAAACAATGGAGATGGATGGATACTAGTATACAATTATGGACGGACTGCCGAGTGCCGACACAGAGGTAGCTACAGCCGTGAACTACCGTACTGTGTCTGCTGCTAATATAGACTGGTTGATAAAGAGATGTCGTAGTATGTATGTATGAAGAAGAAAGAAAAAAAAACCACGGTTAGGTGGTATACAATTATGGACGGACTGCCGAGTGCCGACACAGAGGTAGCCACAGCCGTGAACTACCGTACTGTACTGTGTCTGCTGCTAATATAGACTGGTTGATAAAGAGATGTCGTAGTATGTATGTATGAAGAAGAAAGAAAAAAAAACCACGGTTAGGTGGTATACAATTATGGACGGACTGCCGAGTGCCGACACAGAGGTAGCCACAGCCGTGAACTACCGTACTGTACTGTGTCTGCTGCTAATATAGACTGGTTGATAAAGAGATGTAGTAGTATGTATGTATAAAGAAGAAAGAAAAAAAAAACACGGGTAGGTGGTATACAATTATGGACGGACTGCCGAGTGCCGACACAGAGGTAGCCACAGCCGTGAACTACCGTACTGTACTGTGTCTGCTGCTAATATAGACTGGTTGATAAAGAGATGTCGTAGTATGTATGTATGAAGAAGAAAGAAAAAAAAACCACGGTTAGGTGGTATACAATTATGGACGGACTGCCGAGTGCCGACACAGAGGTAGCCACAGCCGTGAACTACCGTACTGTACTGTGTCTGCTGCTAATATAGACTGGTTGATAAAGAGATGTCGTAGTATGTATGTATCAAGAAGAAAGAAAAAAAAACCACGGTTAGGTGGTATACAATTATGGACGGACTGCCGAGTGCCGACTCAGAGGTAGCCACAGCCGTGAACTACCGTACTGTACTGTGTCTGCTGCTAATATAGACTGGTTGATAAAGAGATGTCGTAGTATGTATGTATGAAGAAGAAAGAAAAAAAAACCACGGTTAGGTGGTATACAATTATGGACGGACTGCCGAGTGCCGACACAGAGGTAGCCACAGCCGTGAACTACCGTACTGTACTGTGTCTGCTGCTAATATAGACTGGTTGATAAAGAGATGTCGTAGTATGTATGTATAAAGAAGAAAGAAAAAAAAACCACGGTTAGGTGGTATACAATTATGGACGGACTGCCGAGTGCCGACACAGAGGTAGCCACAGCCGTGAACTACCGTACTGTACTGTGTCTGCTGCTAATATAGACTGGTTGATAAAGAGATGTAGTAGTATGTATGTATAAAGAAGAAAGAAAAAAAAACCACGGGTAGGTGGTATACAATTATGGATGGACTGCCGAGTGCCGACACAGAGGTAGCTACAGCCGTGAACTACCGTACTGTGTCTGCTGCGACTGGATGATAAATAATGATATAAAAAATATATATATATCACTACTGCAGCCGGACAGGTATATATATTATATAATGACGGACCTGCTGGACACTGTCTGTCAGCAGAATGAGTTTTTTATAGAATAAAAAAAAAAACACCACACAAGTGAAGTCACACGACGAGTGTTTAACTTTTTCAGGCAATCACAATATAGTATACTACTAACTATACTGGTGGTCAGTGTGGTCAGGTCACTGGTCAGTCACACTGGCAGTGGCACTCCTGCAGCAAAAGTGTGCACTGTTTAATTTTAATATAATATGTACTCCTGGCTCCTGCTATAACCTATAACTGGCACTGCAGTGCTCCCCAGTCTCCCCCACAATTATAAGCTGTGTGAGCTGAGCACAGTCAGATATATAATATATACATAGATGATGCAGCACACTGGGCTGAGCAGTGCACACATATATGGTATGTGACTGTCTTGTACTCCTGGCTCCTGCTATAACCTATAACTGGCACTGCAGTGCTCCCCAGTCTCCCCCACAATTATAAGCTGTGTGAGCTGAGCACAGTCAGATATATAATATATACATAGATGATGCAGGCATGCAGCACACTGGGCTGAGCAGTGCACACAGATATGGTATGTGACTGAGTCACTGTGTGTACCGTTTTTTTCAGGCAGAGAACGGATATATTAAATAAAACAACTGCACTGCTGGTGGTCACTGTGGTCAGTCACTAAACTCTGCACTCTCTTCTACAGTATCAGCCTCAGGTCAATCTCTCTCTCTCTCTCCTAATCTAAATGGAGAGGACGCCAGCCACGTACTCTCCCTATCAATCTCAATGCACGTGTGAAAATGGCGGCGACGCGCGGCTCCTTATATAGAATCCGAGTCTCGCGAGAATCCGACAGCGTCATGATGACGTTCGGGCGCGCTCGGGTTAACCGAGCAAGGCGGGAAGATCCGAGTCACTCGGACCCGTGAAAAAAAACATGAAGTTCGTGCGGGTTCGGATTCAGAGAAACCGAACCCGCTCATCTCTAATTTTTACCCTCCAGAGTGATATTGTTTACAATATTGTCCAGTGTGTATGCTGTAAACAATAAGGGGAAACACTGTGCAATATCGCTCCTGGAGCCAATCGCAAAGTGTGTAATTGGATTAGAATTAAGGCCAGCATTTATTTATTTACTTATTTATTTATTTAACTTATTTAAGGGGATAATATTTTCACAAAAATGTACTGTGGAAAAGAAAGGATGGCTATAAGACTGCAAACCCCTACCATGCTCAAGTAAATTAACAAACATGTTACAGACCTCCCGAGTGCTTGAAAACAACCAGAATAATGGGTATACATCCCCTACTTCTAAATTTGACAGTCCATCCCATGAGGGAGGCGTTGCTGTCCCCCTAAGCGTGATGCAGCTCTCAACATAGTCAAGAAGATTAATGCACCGCAGTAAAAATATACAGTATATATACAATTGCTTTGCGCTTCGACTAAAACACATTTTTGCCCAAAAAAAACGCCCGACGCTAGCAGAGTCTCGAGGGATTTGGCATGACTGCAGCAATGGTGTATGAGGGCAGATCCAGCAGAGAAAGTACAAAGATGTTTATCTTAAGGCAGTTGTCCTTTATATCATGAGTAACCAGTAGGCACTGTGAATCTTCAAGTTAGAAAGCTAGCTAGAGATTGGTGCAAGGCTAAAATGTGTTCTCCCACTTTGCACTCTTCCCTCTGTAGTACACTGCAGTCATTTTGGCCAGAAAACAGCATTATTTGTGTTGTCAATCACAGCTAGTTGTGATCTGCCTCAATGCATACTGTAGCTTTGCCAAGTACCGTAAGATTGACTGATGCTGTAGACACAGAATACCACTGAAAATCACAGCAATCGCATACCTCAACCCAACATTGGACTATGATAATTCAGGACAGGGTCCTTCACTTTAGCCCATGGGTGAGTGACTGCATTATAGTGGGTGTGGTCAGGTCCCCAAAGGGCATTTTGGGGATTCTATGGAAATAAAGCAATTGTTTCCCCAGCACACTGAATGGATAACAGTAACCAGATATAAATCCCACATGATAATAGAATTCAGAGATCTTCGTTACACATATTTGCGCAAATGTGTGGTTAAGCCCCAAAGCCGCATCAAGGCCTCTCTGTATATTTGGGGTCCCTAGCGCTATATCTAGGTGCAGGGTGTGGCACCCCAAAACACCAGAATGAGCCAGAAAGCACAGCGTGACATACCAGTGTAAAAAACTATAGTGTTAATAAATTAGTATTTAGGAAGCCGAAGCTATAGAGGGGGTGATACAAAATGAAATGTAATTAAAATAGAGAAATAGTGTTAGAAAATTAATAAGTGAAAAGTGTTAATAGAATGTAAAGGTATGCCACACTAAAGCCATCCAGCTCAGCCAGTCCAGAGGCACCACACCTCACACCTCCATTACCCCAATCTGGGTCTAATATTAACCAGCAAGGAGTCACATGATAATGGCTCCTTACTAAAATATGTCTAAGCTAAGAGCTACTTACCTTGGAGCAACCCCATAATGCTCCATGTGGCATGTCAGGGCCTGCACCTCCTCCTAATGCAGAAACCTCTCTGCCTCTCACAACAGACATATAGATTGGTAAATGCTCAATTAGCTTAGTGATATCATTCAGGTGCTCGAAAGGAAGGGGTATTTCTGAGCAAGAAAAAAAGCAATTGTTTCCCCAGCACACTGAATGGATAACAGTAACCAGATATAAATCCCACATGATAATAGAATTCAGAGATCTTCGTTACACATATTTGCGCAAATGTGTGGTTAAGCCCCAAAGCCGCATCAAGGCCTCTCTGTATATTTGGGGTCCCTAGCGCTATATCTAGGTGCAGGGTGTGGCACCCCAAAACACCAGAATGAGCCAGAAAGCACAGCGTGACATACCAGTGTAAAAAACTATAGTGTTAATAAATTAGTATTTAGGAAGCCGAAGCTATAGAGGGGGTGATACAAAATGAAATGTAATTAAAATAGAGAAATAGTGTTAGAAAATTAATAAGTGAAAAGTGTTAATAGAATGTAAAGGTATGCCACACTAAAGCCATCCAGCTCAGCCAGTCCAGAGGCACCACACCTCACACCTCCATTACCCCAATCTGGGTCTAATATTAACCAGCAAGGAGTCACATGATAATGGCTCCTTACTAAAATATGTCTAAGCTAAGAGCTACTTACCTTGGAGCAACCCCATAATGCTCCATGTGGCATGTCAGGGCCTGCACCTCCTCCTAATGCAGAAACCTCTCTGCCTCTCACAACAGACATATAGATTGGTAAATGCTCAATTAGCTTAGTGATATCATTCAGGTGCTCGAAAGGAAGGGGTATTTCTGAGCAAGAAAAAAAGCAATTGTTTCCCCAGCACACTGAATGGATAACAGTAACCAGATATAAATCCCACATGATAATAGAATTCAGAGATCTTCGTTACACATATTTGCGCAAATGTGTGGTTAAGCCCCAAAGCCGCATCAAGGCCTCTCTGTATATTTGGGGTCCCTAGCGCTATATCTAGGTGCAGGGTGTGGCACCCCAAAACACCAGAATGAGCCAGAAAGCACAGCGTGACATACCAGTGTAAAAAACTATAGTGTTAATAAATTAGTATTTAGGAAGCTCAGAAATACCCCTTCCTTTCGAGCACCTGAATGATATCACTAAGCTAATTGAGCATTTACCAATCTATATGATTCTATGGAAATGCCTCTAAATTTACAGCAAATTGGACATCCTGAATGCGGGATGACTGACCAGTCCCCCGAAATTGGACCTGTTCATAAAAAAATTGTGCTGGTTGGGAGGTATACTTAAGACACAAAATACACAAAATCCCTCCTGTAAAATGTATTTACATTATACTTCATGGCAGATCTAAAATAGGAACAGTACAGATTGCATTGGTTCCCTGTTATGATAATAATCTCAGCTTTACAGTAGCTCTGTGTCACACAGCTGCCCAGTCCAAAGTGGGGTGCCAAACATTCCTGAAACCAAGGCTTTTTCCTCTGCCAACACAATTTCTCTTCTAAGTAATCTATCTGTTCTAGAAAGTTCAGACTTGGGCCTGGGATAATTAGAGTATTCCTTATAGATGGACACCTTGGGCATTCTTCTCTCACTACTCTTACGTTCAGAATGTGCATCTTAGATAGCTGCACAATGAGGGATTTCATATAGTATCAACTGAAAATGTAGCATCACCTGAAATGGCAGAAATAGTACAACTGAAGAATCTTCTTGGTCACATCCTCTTTGACCTTGGTCCATTCATGTTCTCCAATCTAACCTTGGGTAAATAACTAGAGATGTGTGGGTTCGGATTTACTCAGTTCTTGTTGCCAAACTAGCACAAGTTCGGATTTATCAGGTTTTATTTTATTGGCTGTTCAAAGCATGTGAGAGCCGATAGTCAATAAGATGCTATTTTTGAGATCTGAGTAAATCTGAATAAAACCAAGTAAATCTGACCCCATCATCTCTAGTTATAACATCACTCAGGAACACAGCGAGCCAACACTTCTTTTTCTTCCTGTCTTCAGCCCCTTCCCTCACCCTGATGTTCTACCAAGCATCTGACAAATACTTCCATGGATAGGGGGCACAGTAAGTGCACGTGTCAGTGACAGTCCAGGGTAACTGCTAGGACATTGGTATGTCCTATTCACAATCTACTACTCCCAACTGAACCTGTGCCACTTCCTCCATTTCTACTGTGAGTTTTTACTGAAGTCCCAAGAGTGGAACCATAATCCTCATTTAATTCTTAGTTCACCCCCTTTTTTTTATTGAAGAAGACCCAAACCAAGCATTATAGTGCCCAGACCTACTACTGGTTGCTCAGTTTCTATAAAGCTGTCAGTACATATGCAAACCATCAGTGCCAGCACTTATATGGAACCTGTTATCAGGATTACTCTGCAGTAATTGCCCTTCCTGGATCACCACATCCTCCCCAGTTACAGGCACATGAACTCTTCACCAGTTGACAAATTAAAGTCTGGTCCACTGCTCAGTGTGACACTAAGACCCACTCTACTGCATGCTATGTTACGCTGGAGCCAACTATGCTTTTTGCTCTACAGATATCTGAACTTTGTCCTGCTCTCACTGCCGGTGCTACCTTACTGTAGCACTAATGATATTAAATTAGCATTATTGATGGGGTATGCAAATCCTACACCAGCAAATACAGTAGCATTTTAATTGTGCTTTACTGGAAACCATGTGTTGCGTACTCTGTAGTGGGTACACATTCCACACTCTGTTTCAAAGGCTTCTGTGCCATGAGTATCATATGGATTCTGTCCCACTCTCACTGCCTAGGCTCCTTTGCTGTGTACCCCCAGTCTTCCATTAGTACAGGCTTTTTCAACCAGTGTGCCGTGGCACACTAGTGTGCCGCGACCGGTTGCAAGGTGTGCCGCGGAGCCAGAGCAGCTTCCTGCACCTTCAGAGTGAACTGTTGGCCCGGGCTCTACTTATCAGTCGTGCTCCGGCTGTGACCTGTGCCTTGATGACGCGGCGGTGTGATATTATAGGTCACGGCCGCCGCTTCTCACTACCCAGCCAGCCCACACGCCTGCATACACATCTTCCAGTTCCTGCCTGCATACACAGCTTTCCTTGCCCAACCACATCCACACCTGCCTGACCGCCAGCTGCTCAGTATTCGCAGCACTCCACTATGAACAACCCCCGCCACTGAGGGACAGGGAGTAGGACAGCTGACAGGAAGGGGCTAATATTTGTTATTTTATTTTTCCTCTGGGGAACAATAGGATTTATGTGGGTAGAATAAGGATTTATGGGGGAAACAATGTGAATAATTCATGTGGGGAGCAATATGATTTATGTAGGGAGCAATATGATTTATGTGAGGAGCAATGTGATTGTTTTTTCTGTGTAGGCCAATGTATGTGTGGATTTGTTTTTACTATGAGGGCCAATGTGTGTTTTTTGTTTTTTCCTGTGGGGAACTGATGGTGTGCCTTGGCAGTTTTAAAATATTGTTCGGTGTGCCGCGAGTAAAAAAAGGTTGAAAATCACTGCATTAGTACCACTGAGAGGTTTGTGGTGATCCATCTACTAACACCAAATGAGACAATATTCGGCTAAGTTATAACTCTGTGCTGCACAGTTGGAAAACCTGGTACCCATCCAAGTTCAGAATCACCCAGTCACATAATAAGCCAGTTTGTTTTAACAAATAGTATAGCACCAAACAGCATGTAACAGTTTATCCAAAATGATTGGCGAAACCAGTGATAATGGCTGCCAATCATAAAATGTGCAAACAGAAGCCCAACCCTCTGCCACTGCATAGCCAAACCGAAGGATGACAGGTAAGTGCAATTTACTTAATTTAATAACTTTTCCTGAATTTCACAATAAGAAACCTTTCGTTTAGGGGTACAATAAAAAAAATGCTGATACTATGGGGCACCATGATTCATAAAAGTGTGGGATCCACTGATCTAATCATTTACAATTAAAACCACAGAACACTTTCTATCACAGCTAATACAGAGGTTTGATCACCATCATGTTAGACATTCTAAGGACAGAAGTTGTCCATAGGATGTCCTATTAAGCATAATCTGATCAAACAGATGGGGGATCCCGTCAAAATCCCGGTGGTTGGGATCCTGGCAGAATTCAGATAGATCCCATAGCTAAGTACAAGTGTTGGGGTTAGGGTTAGTCACTTGGTGAGGTTAGGGTTAGGCTGTGGTGGTAGGGGTTGGGTAGGGTTAGGCTGCAGGAGAGGGAGGTTAGGGTTAGGGTGTGAGAGAGGGAGGTTAGGGTTAGGCTGTGGGAGGGATTGGTTAGGATTACAGTTAGGGTGAAAATACTTAGTGGGATGTGTCGGGATTCTGACCGTTGAGATTCTGCTGTCGGTCTTCTGACTGTCGGGATCCCAACTGTTGATATTTCATACCCAACCTCTTCCAGTGAGTGAATATGCTTCCTGTCAGCCCGTAAAGACAGCACTCTTAATGCCGGTAGGGCTTAGCTATCATTAAGTAGCAGTACATTCTTGTTGCTCTGGAAACTCTTTCTTAAAGCTCCATAACTCCACCTCTTTTCAGTTTCTGCTCTCTAGTATATGCCCCCCCGGTTCAGGGGTCAACTAACTGCAGCACAGCTGTCCTCCTGCTCTCCGGACACTGCTGCTTCACTTCCCCGGGTCTTAGTGCCTGTTAGGGAGGCCAATCCCTGGATCGGGATCGGCGGGATCCCAGGATTTAGGCACAAAAAATGGCCGGGATTCAATCCCGGGATTGGAAGCTCCAATCCCAGGGATTGAGGGATCAGCGTTGAGCCTCCCTAGTGCCTGTGTTGTTCGTGTTGCTGCTGATTGGGGTTTGTTAACCTTGGTGATGCCACAAAGCAGTGAAGAAATTCCAAACACGGGATGTGGCGACCCCATAGAAGTCCTGCACAGGTTTCTGCAGCAGGGTATCACAGATGGTCACTAAAATTCTGTTTGAGAGAATATCAGAATCCTGGATCTACAGTTTCAACCCCCAAAAGTAAACAACAGTGGACCCCAGTTGGAGTTTTGAAATGAGCACAGCATGGCCAAGCAGATGGTGGCTGTTTTTGTATCCAAAACTGGTCATTCAGCTACTATACCACTCGTGCAGCAGCGCATTGTCACTGAGGACTGGTATGCCACCCAATGCCTGCCTCAAGTGCTAGAAGTCATTTCCAGATGCTGTCCAAGAACTCACGCTCATGGTACCTTCTCCATTATGACAATGTACTTGCCCACAAGTCCAGGAAAGTGGTGGATTTTCTGGCTCATGAATGCATCCAGGAGCTTGGTCATCCGACATACAGTCCAGTCCTGGCCCCCGTGACTTCTCCGTGTTCCCACAAATCAAGCCTTAGATGCATGGGATTTGTTTTGATTCACCAGAATCTGCAGTGGAGACCTTTATACAGCATGTAGAAGACATACTGTACCTGCTTCGGTCCAGTGTCTTCACCAAGTGGTTTGAGTGCATACAACTTTGCATAGACTCCTCTGGTGAATATTTGAAAAATTGTAATGTTTACTTTGTTTGTAAATATAATTTATTTTTTATTTTTGTGCATTTGCAAACTTATTGCACATGCCTCGTACCTCTAGTAAGAACAGAAGAAGTGCCTGATGCGTTTCTTTTTCCCTACAAACAGAATAATACTTATTTAAACTATGAAAAATATTAGTTTAGGCATTTTCAGAGGCCAGGTGAACTGTATGACCTACCTTCATTTAAAACAGGATAAAAAATGAAATATATCATTTAAGCCTATCTAAGCTTGGCACAATGATTAGTTTTCGAACATCGTGGCAACTGTATGTGTACTTGACGCAATTACAATACACCCAGTTATAGTGGGGTGTTTGAGGAAATTATATTATTATTAAGTTTTGGGAACTGATTAACAGAGAATATTGTCACCTATTTCTTAATGGCTTGTATAATGAAAGTTAGCCTATTCATTTTGTTCTAACAGTGGTATTGTTCTATGAATTAAAAACCAATGAACACTGCTATTGTTACTCACCGCAAGTTACAAGTTGATGCATTATTTATAGTTCCTTCCACACTTCCAGAAATTCTATATATTCTTTTTTAAAGTATTTAACTGATTTCTCGGTTTCTGTAACTAGCTATGAGAAAAATAGCAAACAAAGCATTTGGGTACTGTGTACCCCTGAGTACCACAGGAAAAGTGCCCTGCATTATAGTCCTATGTTTGATAGATGCATTCTTCAAAAACAATGGCTTGGTAAATTAGACATGCCGCTAGCTTGTACTATAATGTAGCCATTGGAAGCTCAGTTCCAATAAAGGCTATAGTTATACTGTATGTTATATAGAGTAGGTTTGCCAGGCAGAATGGTCACTTAGAACCAATGGTGGATTTTATGTAGGGGCTACAGGGTTGCAGCTCTCCCAGTAAAATCCAGCACCACAGTGACTGCCTAGCAGTGGCGGTGACTTCCCATTGGTAGAGCTCACTGATAATCACATGCTGGACAGGCTGTCCTAGGGCATGTTATGTCTCCCCCTGGGACTGTCAGTCCAGACTGCAATAGCAGAAAGTATTTCCAGTGGGAAGCCACTCCCCTGCTATTATGGCAGATTGGTACAAAATCCCAGCTGTTACAATCACAATGGTCAGAATGCAGACAGTGGCATCCTGATGG
This sequence comes from Pseudophryne corroboree, assembly GCF_028390025.1. Classification (NCBI taxonomy): domain Eukaryota; kingdom Metazoa; phylum Chordata; class Amphibia; order Anura; family Myobatrachidae; genus Pseudophryne; species Pseudophryne corroboree. The sequence goes on from NC_086448.1 coordinate 322,282,486, forward strand.
TCACAATCGTTTTGGATTCCAGTAAATACTTTAAGCCTATCTCTGTCCCTAACCCACCCCTCTCTCCCACAGCCTAGCCCTAACTGCCACACACACATACCCTCCCTTCACAGCCTAACCCTCCCCCTAATGCCTAACCCTAGTCCTAGTACTTACCATCAGCATTGTCGAAGTCTAAAAATATTGCAGTACACACATCACGTACAAACTACACACAGATGGCCTCCGTGCGTGTACTTGTTCTGCCGTGCGTGCGCATATTCCCAATTTGCGTATGGTCGCTCCCTTGGTCCTGCGCATTAGCTCGTGGTATGAGTATTTACGGTAGTGTTTGTGGATGCATGGAAAAGCTATCAATACACATTACATATTTAATCCAAATAGTGCACAATGTACACATAGTCTCCCTGCATCACACCAGCAAGTTACAACAGTTTAAATGGTATCAGAACAAAGGGATTCACCTTTACAGGATAGGAGGGGACAGAACAAGGTTATAAGGTGGTGTTTGGTATCCAGCTGTAGGGTATTTTAAGGGTTATATTCCGGTGTTGGTTTGCAGAAGATCGCACGTTCCTGCGAATAGTTATGTGCAGGAGCAGAATAGAGATATAAACTGTATTTACTGTACATTAGGTATGCGGTGGGAACCCAGAGGAGACCACCCACAAGTGCATCTTGAACAGACATCGCCCACCTATTCAAACCAACCTATGACCTCTCCTGTTCTGTAAATGACAATCCCTGTGTCCAATGGACAAAGAGATTACAGTATCCATTGTGTTAAGTTTTGGAAGATTATATAAAAGGAGCCAGCTGCAGGCCTGGTCTCTCACTCTCTCTCTCTCTCTCTCTCTCTCTCGACTCACAAAGTTATCTATCTAGATGACCGAGGACCAGACTGGGAAGCGCGGCGAAATTCAAACAAGTATGTACCATTGACTGTAGCCATTATTCTATTGTATTGTATTGCTTTATGATTATAACCCCCTTTCAGTAATAATATGCTGTGGTGTCGGAACCCAGCAGTTTAAATTCAAATCTGGTGTCGTGTTTTCCTTTCCCTGCTAAGGTTTAAAGTGTATTACTATCGCATGCATAGCTGTTAAGGGTTCACTGTGTAACTTTGGGTGTGTACGCGCTGTGTGTACTTTGTACAGCCAGCGCGGCATTTGTACGCAAAGTCCGTACACGGTACGGGACTCTGCACGCTAATGGTGTAATAAGTACGTAGATTGTGGATTAAGTATAGCGGCCACAGCGGCTTCATTTAAAGTGTATGAAATGTCTTTTTAAAGTGTTGCTTTTAGTCCTGTATGTAAATCAGCGTTTACACTTGTGGGTATCGTCCGATTTCCACATACTCACAGCCTAACAGGTCATAGCAGACTTAATCTATCAGCAAAGGGCGAAAAGAAAGTATCCTACGTAACCTTTTCATGGTCGATGGATGCACTGAAAACCCTACTTGTGTGCTGATTAGATGACGTCTGCTCTGTATGGTTTGTAGAGGTGCTGGTAGAACCCATAATACAACAGGAAAAAAGTATTTAAAAATCTGTTAATTTTTTTTTGGCGCCAAATAGCATACACAAAAGGCACCCATACTTTGCATACCCTCTCACATTGTTGCCATAAAACTCAGATTGCTAATTTAATTTAGATCTGTGTGAAACCAGAGATATTTGTTGCTATATAGTTAAAAATAAAATAAGTGTTTAAGGAAGTAAGTGTAAAGACACAAACTCAGTCTGGCCTGGTTGTAAAGGTTTTATACAGAAAAAACTGGGTGTTGTGTTAAGTGAGCGATTATAGTTAGCATTGCTCACATTTATAGAAGTTGTGGGATTTGTTTTACTGCAGACGCACGGTTTTGTACATGTGTCTCGGACAAAGTACAGGACTGCGCAAGCAGCGTAAAAAGACACGCACGGTCGCGTGTTTACGCAAAGTGCGTAAGAAGTGCGGGCGATAAGTACAAATTACACAATAGTGTTGTTTAGTTCAAAGGTGGGACAGTAGCCATGCTACAATAGCACAAAACTACTCTGTTTGTAAAGCAGATTAGTATAAAACTTTTGTTTAAACTGTATTGCCTCTGGGGTAAAGCTGCCTATCTGAATGAATTAAAATTTTCTGTACATAAAAACCAAAGTGTATTTGAGTGAGCGAACATAGGAGTGAGTGGATTTGAACTCCGGAAATCGGGTCCCGTGGTACACCAAGTAAGTGGAGGCTTGGTGTCGTGAGGCGGCTGACTCACGTTAATATAGATTGAAATATGCAAATTGTGAGGAGATTTGCAGAGGAGCGTAATAGGGAATTGTGCATTGTGTAGTATTAAAGTAAAAAGTTTTTTTTGTTACGCTCCGAGCTGAGGGTCGAAGTTTGTACATCGACCCGTGGTTGTACGGCAGATAGGTAACAAGTACCTATACGCTGTGCGATTGGACCGCGCGTTTGTGTGTGTGATATATAGCTCAACTTGATACCCCTTTTACGAGCTTTTTGCGTAGAATCGCGGTATCATTAGCACTGTATAGAGCATACGCAAGCGTGATTTGTGTATAAAAGTATAGGGAGTTTTCGCTGGTCTCTCTCAGGAAAATCTATAGTGGCAGATATTTACTGGAAAAGGTAAGTCACTCCTAACACTTCCAGTAAATAAAAACTAGATAGGGCCTCACTAGGTACGCGGTGTTCACTATTGGAGTCAGTCGTAGTACTCAGCGGAGAAGGAGCGAGTGAAAGCGCTAGGTGTCTTTCACCATCTATCTGCGGTGTGCATTGGGGATTGCGTTTATTGGCAAAAAGTCCGCGATGGGATCCAATTGCAGAAGCAGTGGGCGTTTAGTAGCTAGGGTTCAGGCTGAAGAAGAGGGACCGAAAAGGTCAGAATTGCGACCGAGAAGGTCAGCAAGGTTTATTATGTGTGAAAAGTATGGTTCACACACGGAGGCTTTTTGCAATGAATGGTTATGTATGACTGACAAAGATAGGGTACCATTCCCTAAGGTGGGCAGCTTTGAACCGGAGGTATTGCAGAACTTAAGGATAAGGATATGTCTGATAAAATCCAGAAAACAAAGGATTAGACATACAGATTGTTTAAACTTATGGCAGCAAGAGGGGGATATGCAAAGGGAATTAGCTTGCGCAGCAGGTTCCAAACCTAGCGGGAAAACAATGGCGACCGCACCACCACCACCATATATTGTTGGGGAGAAAGTGGCTACAAGCAATGGTGCATTGGTACAGGATAGGAATGTGATTGATAAATGTACTAACGCTAACCCTTGCCAGCTGTATCCCATTTTAAATTTTCCTCAGGATTGTGAGCAGGAAGATGATCCCAGCACGATATCGGCACTCTCTCTAGCAGCCACCATACAAGATACTCAAGTGGGCACGGCCCAACCATCAAGAGTTGTAGCAAGGCCCACTAGCGGAGGGATAAGTGAGGTCGTGTCCACAGGTAAGTATGGTACCATACATTATGCAGATACTATAGCTCCCCACATTGTAGAATCAAACCAGAAGGATGTAATTGAATTAAATCCTGTCAGGGTAATTGCAGTCCCCAATGGGAAAACTGACAATCAGGGAGTAACTCCCATCAGGAACATTGCCATGCATTGTCCCTGATCCCGGGCAGAGTTAAGGTCAATTATGTCTGAATTTCCTGATCCCAGGAAAGATCTAGTCGGATGCCAGAGATTCATTAAAGAGTTAGGTAACGCCCATAAGCCTACAAATAAAGATTGGCGAACAGTGCTACGAGTGTGTTTACCTTCAAATATTGACATCACGAAATTTATAGCAGACAGTAAGTTAGATGCAGAAGTACCTCTCACTGATGAATACAATCAGGAGAATGTACGGCAAATCAATCTGCAATTAGGAGTATATTTCCCTACTGTTGTCAAATGGAATAAAATTTTATCCATAAGACAAAAGGAAGGTGAAACGGCATCCGAATATTTCCATCGGGCACTGCAGGAAATGTCTAGATACACTGGGATCGAGGACATTAAAGATAATGCGCATCACAGGGAGGTAGCTGTTACTGTATTAATGGACGGGTTAAAGGAGGCCTTAAGAACAAGGGTACAAACCTCTCTACCAAACTGGAGAGGTATCTCGGTGCCTGCATTGAGAGAATCCGCTATCGAGCACGACCGGAATATCAGTATACACAGGGAGTCTCTGGGGGATAAGCGGATGACAGTAAGTATAAATGCTCTTACAACAAAACCACATCAGCCAAAACTCCAGACCCCTGATGGTAAGTCACGGTCAATAATATGCTTCTATTGTAAAAAGGAAGGACATTTTGCAAGGGACCGTAGGAATAAAGGTACACATAACATATACCGACCCCCTAGACCAGAATACGAACCACACTACAACTCACATAATTGGGATCAGGGAACATTTAGAAGAGATAATGAGCCACATAGAGGGGAAACAAGTAGGTACCCACCAAGGAGAGATTGGCAGACCTCCGAAAATTCTCAGCTACCCCCCTCACATATCGTAGCTGCCAATGCGCTGCGAGAGGGTACCCATACACAATAGGGGTTGGGCCACACCTGTAGTCTGCAGCCAGTGAAATTGATTGCTAGCCTTGGAAGCGAACCTGAGGTCACGGTTGATGTAGCTGGTGTACCATTACCATTTCTTGTAGATACAGGGGCGGCCAGGTCAGTGTTGAATTCCACGTCAGGTATAAAGACCACGGGAAAAATGATTTCGGCAATGGGAGTAACAGGAACGGTGCAACAATACCCTTTGAGTAGACCTGCAGAGATTACGATAGGGCCCTTGCAAATCAAACATTCTTTTCTGCTGGCTGCATCGGCTCCGACTAATCTACTCGGCAGAGATTTATTGTGTAAAATGCGGTGTGTCATATACTGTACTCCTGAGGGTGTCTTCTTGTATATACCTGAGAACCACGCTCAAGAAGTGCAAGATATATTAGACACCCCTCAAAGGCTAATGTCGCATTCTACTGTTATAGACAAGTGTCCATCAAAGCTAGAGGAAATGATCTCACAAATACCGGGTTCCCTTTGGACCAAAGATGGACAAGACACTGGATTGATGGGCGAATGTAGCTCCAGTAGTAGTACAAGTAAAAGATGGTAGGATAGCTCCAAAAATCCCTCAATATCCTCTGAAGCCAGAGGTAGAATTAGGAGTGTACCCCATCATAGAGCGGCTGCTACAGCAGGGCATCCTAGTCAGGACATCCAGCACCGCCAATAGCCCCATCTTCCCTGTGAAAAAGAGTGGGGGGAGGGGTAACAGACTAGTGCAGGATCTAAGGGGGATAAACAAGATAGTTGAGAGCCCGTAGTGCCCAATCCAGCTGTCATCCTCATGCAAATTCCCTCTACTGCAAAATTCTTCACTGTCGCTGACCTCTGTTCTGCTTTCTTTTCTGTCCCTCTTCACCCTGACAGCCAGTACCTTTTTGCCTTTACATACAGGGGAGTACAGTACACCTGGACTCGTCTCCCCCAAGGTTTCATTGACAGCCCAAGTATTTTCTCCCAGGCTTTGCATGACTGTTTACAATCCTTTCAACCTGAGAGTGGATCAGTACTAATACAGTATGTTGATGACTTATTGTTGTGTTCTGACTCACTCGAATTGTCCTTGAAAGACACGAAACAGCTTCTGTTTCATCTTTCCCAAACGGGACACAAGGTTTCAAAGGATAAGTTGCAATTGTGCCGGACCAGGGTCAAATATTTGGGACATTGCTTGACTCAAGGACTTAGACACCTCACTGCTGATAGAATACAGGCGATTCACGACATGACTCTGCCACAAAAGCAGCAACAGATCCGCACTTTCCTTGGAATGTGTGGGTACTGTCGAAACTGGATTCCAGGGTTCTCTATACTGGCTTTACCTTTGCAAGAAATGGTCTCTTCGAACAAACCAGAACGGATCTCGCACACAGATGAGTCCGAACTGGCATTTGAGAGACTCAAACAGTGCCTATCACAGGCACTTGCATTAGGTATGCCAGATTATGAGAAGCCCTTTGAATTGTACGGTACAGAAAGTGCAGGGTGCGTGGCAGGCGTTTTAACTCAGAGACATGGTGATGCCAGCAGACCGGTAGCTTACTACAGGGCCCAGTTGGACACTGTAACACGGTCTCTCCCCACTTGCTTGCGAAGTGTTGCAGCGATAGCTTTGCTGGTAAGTAAAAGCGAGGACGTAGCGTTAGGACATGACCTGACCATTCATACACCTCATGCAGTATCAGCCTTACTGAACTCCGCCCAAACCAGACATGTCTCATCTGCTCGGTTTACAAAGTGGGAATTATCACTGATGGCCCCGGTAAACATCACCATTAGGAGATGCAGCTCACTAAATCCTGCAACTTACTTGCCAAGTGTGCCTGGACAGGCACAAAGGGTGGAGGATGAGAATGTTGGTGAAGGAGGATTTAGTGCAGACACTGATACGCATGATTGTATGGAATACCTGAATCAGACTTTCACAGCGAGAATTTACCTTCTACACTGACGGCGGTAGTTGCCACAGACAGACAGAATTGGGAGACTTGTGCACTGGATATGCAGTTGTAGATGACAAAGGTATTGTAGAAGCTGAACCCCTGGGCCCACCACACTCAGCACAAGTTGCTGAGTTGGTCGCCCTAACCAGAGCGTGTGAATTGGCCAAGGGTAAGTCAGCTAATATATACACAGATTCAAGGTACGCCTTTGGAGTGGTGCATGATTTCGGGGCCCTATGGCGCCTCAGAAATTTCATGATGGCAGCTGGCACACCTGTAGCGCATGTGTCCCACATCAGAAGGCTTTTGACAGTAATACAGGAACCAGACAGAGTGGCTGTTATCAAGTGCAAAGCACACACTTACAACCAAGACCCAATTTCACTTGGTAACAGCCGTGCAGATGAAGCTGCTAAATCAGCAGCAAGCACCCCCATACAAACGAAAATTACATCACTGATGACATTTAACACGATCAACACACAACAATTAATCGAAATGCTAAATTTGTGTTCCATACAGGAAAAGGCAGTCTGGAGGGCAAAGGGGTATGGCCAGGAATCCTAAGGACTGTGGACAGGTGGACAAGGTAAGCCGGTAGCCCCCAGAGCATATCTTCCAAGCCTAGCTGAGGTGGCACATGGTCTGACTCATCTGGGCAAAGAGGGTATGTGCAAACTGGTAAGAGCCTACTGGTGTGCGCTAGGATTCTCTTCTCATGCAGGTAAGAGAGCAATGACATGCTTTACTTGCTTGAGGAAGAATATTGGAAAGACAATACCAACAGAGCCATCACATATCCCTCCTACAGACGGACCTTTTCAGGTAATACAAATCGACTTCATACAGTTACCACCCTGTAGGAATTTGAAATATGTGTTAGTTTGTATTGATGTATTTTCCAACTGGGTAGAAGCGTTCCCTGCTGCCACAAATACTGCTACGTTCACTGCAAAGAAAATTGTGCAGGAATTTGTGTGTAGATATGGTATCCCTAGAATAATTGAAAGTGACAGGGGTACCCATTTTACAGGTGAAGTCTTTCAGGTCATGTGCAAACTGATGGGAATTAATAGCAAGCTGCATACTCCATACCGTCCACAGGCGAGTGCAAAGGTAGAGAGACTGAACAGCACTATTAAGAACAAGCTGAGTAAATTAATGGCTGAAACTGGATTGCTGTGGCCAGAAGCTTTGCCACTAGTGTTGTACAGCATCAGAACCACTCCCAGGTCTCCCCTTAACTTAATTCTTTTTGGTCGACAACCTCATGTAATGATAGACCCCCAGGATGATTTGAAATGTAATAATGAAGTGACTGTGAAATATTTGGTTGGGATGAGCCAGCAGCTGAGAAATCAACAAAGAAATATAAAGCTGGTGATCCCTGACCTACCGAACAGTAATTGTCATGACATTGAGCCTGGGGACTATGTAATGATTCGAAATTTGTTACGCTCAGGTTGCCTCATAGACAGGTGGGAAGGACCAAACCAAGTCTTGTTAACCAGCACGACAGCATTGAAGGTTTCCGAAAGAGAGACTTGGGTCCACTTGTCCCACTGCAAGAAGGTCGTTAACCCGGAGAGAACTCATGACAATGAGCAGAGTATAGAGAATCTCGTATCACTGGATTGTCTGTTCCGGGAAAGTTGAGTGGCAGGACTGTTGAAGGGCATCTGAGCACAGAGAGTAACAAGATCTAGAACGGTTGTCGTACCATTTTTCTTTTTTCACCTCCCTCTGCATTTTCCTTTCTTTTCTCCTTCTTATTTTCCTCCTTTCCCCTAACGAAATGGATTGATCACAAGAGACTGCGTTTGGGGTTCTGTTAGTAATTCTGGTTTTGATCAGGACAGTTTGTTTTGGTGAGGGTCCCAGAGAGGTCGAGCAGGGATCTGGAATGGGTTCTGATGGCAAGTACGAAGTTGTAGGATCTCAGGAGCAGCACATCACTTTAGTAAAGGCTGGCATCAGTAAGCGCTCTGGTAGTCAGGGAGCTCGGAGGCACTGTGAGGGGTTATTGTCTGATGAATATTGTATTTGTAGGAATTGTGAGAATATAGTAGAGGATGGGTGCATCCAGAGATGTCAGTCCAACCTTAATATCAACATGGACCACCATCCGTTGAGTGATTACCACTCACTAGTGGGTAAGGTCTTAAACCAGACAGAATGCTGGGTGTGCTCACAAGTACCTTAAGGTCAGAGTAAGTCAGGATTAGTACCATACCCTTTAGCAATAGATGAGGTACTCGAATTGCGGGGTGGGAGACCGGTGGACAAGAAATTCAATATCTCTAGGCCCCCTAGTTTGAAGCTCCACCAGTATCATGTAGACAGGTCCTTATTGTGTTTTAATATTTCCAATTACCGAAAACCGGGAAATTGGGAAGTGGCGTGGAATAACCAGACAATGACCTTTTCATACAGAGCTGATAGGATACCAATAAACTCTGAACTTGTACGCCAAATAGTCAACAGTGGGAGGTATTTTCGGTATAGGTATACTCGTGGAAGCAAGACCATTTGGGTTGGAAAAGTATCGCCAGGGTATTGTGCTCATATCATCCAGCCCGATACTTGTACTGAGCAGATGGGAGAACTAGGGATGTTATATTTTGTCCCCTATGTTCTCCCAGATGATGCCTATTTCATATGTGGGAGGAAGGCGTACAAGTGGCTTGACCCGAGCTCAGAGGGATTGTGTTATATTGGGAAAGTACTACCAGAGGTCATGACCATAACCCATGATAAAATGAAAGACGTTCACCCCAGTGCTCAGGCTCCTTATACTCATACTCACTACGAACACATCATCAAGAGACACCTCATAGATAGGGCAGAGCACGCAGCCTCTGATTTGATCCACGAATCCACCGGGATTTAGTTCCTTCTTGCATTAGACAATACCCGTACTGCCAGAGGAACTATAAATTATAGGTATAGCCATGCGCTAGCGAACTTGATAGATAATATCGCTGAGATTTATGACGACACCTTCAGGTATACGGGAAGGGAGTTACAAGCTTACAAGAAGGAACTGATTCAGCACAGGATGGTCCTTAATTATGTCACAGCCGTGACAGGTGGGTACTGTGTTACTCTGGCAACTCAATATGGTGTGAAGTGCTGTACTTATATTACGAACAGCACTGACGACCCAACGGAGATCATCGATCAAAAGATGGACGATATCTTGCAGTTGAAGTGGGAGTTCAGAAGGAAGCACAACCTTACCTTAGCGACTGTGAGTAATGAACTGACCGGCTGGGTCTCATGGATGAACCCACGCAAATGGTTCTCAGGTTTAGGAGAGTGGGCTCAGAATGTCATTATGAGTGTTGGGAAGTTTCTCCTTTGTATCCTGGGAGTCGTCATAATTATTGGTTCGATATTTAGTGTTCAACTTCTAATGCGGCGCAAGCATGGCACAAATTTAATGAGTCTAAGGAGCGAGGGTGCTGTTATAACAGCAGATTTAATTTACAACCCATCCATAGAGACAGTGTTATGATAAGGATTGCAAATGAATTTCATGGCCTGTTTCTTTCACCCGTTTTTCTTTTGTCTCCCCCTCTGCCCAGATACATCCATCCGGAAAAGACATCAGCCCTACCCAAAATGTTTATGTGAATGTATTTTTATATATATATGTCTTATCTTCATCTCTGCAACCTCCAGCTAATGGCACACATAGTCGACAGGTGATATCCACATATACTAGCACTCACATATGTTTCCCCATCCATGTATCATCAACTAAATGTGCACCCCATTTGTTGGAACAAGAAGCCGAAAAGAGCTCGGTAGTGTTTGATGGCCCATTTACAGTCCCTTAATATGGGATGAGAAGGATTTAATGTATATTTCGCAATACCTCGAAGCTGATGTAGAACATATATGGTACGATGATACATGCCCCCCCAGACATGGATTCATACATACATGCTTTTTACTATCCCACTAGGTCATATATTTCCCACCTATAACTCTCCCCCGACCATCCAAAGTTCTGTAGATATTATATAGATATTTTTCTGTTTATTGTTTAGGTAGTGGCAGTTATTGGTGACTGCCAAAGGATGGACTGTCGAAGTCGAAAAATATTGCAGTACACACATCACGTACAAACTACACACAGATGGCCTCCGTGCGTGTACTTGGTCTGCCGTGCGTGCGCATATTCGCAATTTGCATATGGTCGCTCCCGCGGTCCTGCGCATTAGCGTGTGGTATGAGTATTTACGGTAGGGTTTGTGGACGCATGGAAAAGCTATCAATACACATTACATATTTAATCCAAATAGTGCACAATGTACACATAGTCTCCCTGCATCACACCAGCAAGTTACAACAGTTTAAATGGTATCAGAACAAAGGGATTCACCTTTACAGGATAGGAGGGGACAGAACAAGGTTATAAGGTGGTGTTTGATATCCAGCTGTAGGGTATTTTAAGGGTAAAATTCCGGTGTTGGTTTGCAGAAGATCGCACGTTCCTGAAAATAGTTATGTGCAGGAGCAGAATATAGATATATACTGTATTTACTGTACATTAGGTATGCGGCGGGAACCCAGAGGAGACCACCCACAAGTGCATCTTGAACAGACATGTACTGTACTGTAAATGACAATCCCTGTGTCCAATGGACAAAGAGATTACAGTATCCATTGTGTTAAGTTTTGGAAGATTATATAAAAGGAGCCAGCTGCAGGCCTTGTCTCTCTCTCTCTCAAGACTCACAAAGTTATCTATCTAGATGACCGAGGACCAGACTGGGTAGCGCGGCGAAATTCAAACAAGTATGTACCATTGACTGTAGCCATTATTCTATTGTATTGTATTGCTTTATGATTAATAATAATATGCTGTGGTGTCGGAACCCAGCAGTTTAAATTCAAATCTGGTGTCGTGTTTTCCTTTCCCTGCTAAGGTTTAAAGTGTATTACTATCGCATGCATATCTGTTAAGGGTTCACTGTGTAACTTTGGGTGTGTACGCGCTGTGTGTACTTTGTACAGCCAGCGCGGCGTTTGTACGCAAAGTCCGTACACGGTACGGGACTCTTTACGCTAATGGTGTAATAAGTATGTCGATTGTGGATTAAGTATAGCGGCCGCAGCGGCTTCATTTAAAGTGTATGAAATGTCTTTTTAAAGTGTGCTTTTAGTCCTGTATGTAAATCAGCGTTTACAGCATCCATCGGGATTCCGTTATCGGTATTCTGACTAAAGGGATCCCGACTGCGGGTATCTTGACCACATCATATTATAACAGTCCTATCTGGCTTCAAAGGGCTATGGCCGATGCAGTCCCTAGAAGCCCGCATTGCTGATTTGAGCACATGGTCGCAATCTCAGGCATGCACACATTTTCAGAAAACTTAGGGAATCCAGATAGAAGCCGCTACTGCTCTAAACTAATATACTGTATGCAGGGGCGCAGGGAGGGTGGTTCCGGTGGAGCTCGAGCTCCAGGCGCCCAAGACAGTACAGGGCGCCGAAGCTCGAATCCACCGGAACCTCCGCCTGGCTGCACGGAGCTCGCAGCTGTCAGTCACTGACAGCTGCGAGCCTGAGCAGCGTCAGCTCTCTCCCTCCCTCCCCTCCACCCCTCCGTGCTCCGTTGTGCACGGACGTCTGACATCATGACGTCAGACGCCAGAAGGGTGGAGATGCACCGCAGCCAGACTGCACAGGACTGCGGAGACGGAGCAGCAAGAGTGGGGCAGGTGAGTATTGTTTTTTCTTTTGTGTGTAAGCGGTGCTACCAGGGAGCACAAACCAGGGGGCACAACTACTGTGGGCAAATCTACAGGGGCCACTACTACTGTGGGCAAATCTACAGGGGCACAACTACTGTGGGCAAATCTACAGGGGGCACAACTACTGGGGGCAAATCTACAAGGGGCACAACTACTGTGGGCAAATCTACTGGGGGCACAACTACTGGGGCAAATCTACTGAGGGTACAGCTACAGGGGGCACAGCTACAGGGGACAAATCTACAGGGGGCACAGCTACAGGGGGCACAACTACAGGGGGCAAATCTACCGGGAGCAAATCTACAGGGGGCTCAGCTACAGGGGCACATCTACTGGGGCCAAATCTACAGGGGCACAGCTACAGGGGCACAGCTACTGGGGGCACAACTACTGTGAGCAAATCTACAGTGGGCACAACTACTGGGGGCAAATCTACAGGGGGCACAACTACTGTGGGTAAATCTACTGGGGGCACAACTACTGGGGGCAAATCTACTAAGGGTACAGCTACAGGGGGCACAGCTACAGGGGCACAACTACTGGGGCAAATCTACAGGGGGCACAGCTACAGGGGGCACAACTACAGGGGGCACAACTACTGGGAGCAAATCTACAGTGGGCACAACTACTGGGGGCAAATCTACAGGGAGCACAACTACTGTGGGCAAATCTACTGGGGGCACAACTACTGGGGGCAAATCTACTAAGGGTACAGCTACAGGTGGCACAGCTACAGGGGGCACAACTACTGGGGGCAAATCTACAGGGGGCACAGCTACAGGGGGCACAACTACAGGGGGAAAATCTACAGGGAGCAAATCTACAGGGGGCTCAGCTACAGGGGCACATCTACTGGGGCCAAATCTACAGGGGCACAGCTACAGGGGCACAGCTACTGGGGGCACAACTACGGGGGACACAGCTACAGGGGGCACATTTACAGGGGGCACAACTACTGGGAGCAAATCTACAGGGGGCTCAGCTACAGGGGCACATCTACTGGGGCCAAATCTACAGGGGCACAGCTACTGGGGGCACAACTACTGTGAGCAAATCTACAGTGAGCACAACTACTGGGGGCAAATCTACAGGGGGCACAACTACTGTGGGTAAATCTACTGGGGGCACAACTACTTAGGGGCAGATCTACTAAGGGTACAGCTACAGGGGGCACAGCTACAGGGGGCACAACTACTGGGGGAAAATCTACAGGGGGCACAGCTACAGGGGGCACAACTACAGGGGGCACAACTACAGTGGGCACAACTACTGAGGGCAAATCTACAGGGAGCACAACTACTCTGGGCAAATCTACTGGGGGCACAATTACTGGGGGCAAATCTACTAAGGGTACAGCTACAGGTGGCACAGCTACAGGGGGCACAACTACTGGGGGCAAATCTACAGGGGGCACAGCTACAGGGGGCACAACTACAGGGGGAAAATCTACAGGGAGCAAATCTACAGGGGGCTCAGCTACAGGGGCACATCTACTGGGGCCAAATCTACAGGGGCACAGCTACAGGGGCACAGCTACTGGGGGCACAACTACGGGGGACACAGCTACAGGGGGCACATTTACAGGGGGCACAACTACTGGGAGCAAATCTACAGGGGGCTCAGCTACAGGGGCACATCTACTGGGGCCAAATCTACAGGGGCACAGCTACAGGGGCACAGCTACTGGGGGCACAACTACTGTGAGCAAATCTACAGTGGGCACAACTACTGGGGGCAAATCTACAGGGGGCACAACTACTGTGGGCAAATCTACTGGGAGCACAACTACTTAGGGGCAAATCTACTAAGGGTACAGCTACAGGGGGCACAACTACTGGGGCAAATCTACAGGGGGCACAGCTACAGGGGGCACAACTACAGGGGGCAAATCTACACGGAGCAAATCTACACGGAGCTCAGCTACAGGGGCACATCTACTGGGGCCAAATCTACAGGGGCACGGCTACAGGGGCACAACTACGGGGGACACAGCTACAGGGGGCACAACTACTGGGAGCAAATCTACAGGGGGCTCAGCTACTGGGGCACAACTACTCCGGGCACAGCTACAGGGGGCACAACTACTGGGTCCATAACTACAGGCGGCATAACTGTGGCCATGCCCCTTCCCTATAAAGCCACGCTCCTTTTTTTTTGCCGCGCGCCTTCAGCGAGCACTATGTTTCACTTACAGGTGTGTGTGTGCGGGGGTGCCAAAGGAAACTTTCGCTCTGAGTGCCACAAGGTCTAGAACCGGCCCAGGTGGCCACGCCCCCAGATTCAGTACAGGGGAGGGGGGCGCCAAAACATACCTTGCTCCAGGCACCATGACACCTTGCTACACCTCTGACTGTATGCAAGTATGTGCATACATCTCGTTCTGTATACTTGTATGCGACAAGAGGAAAACAAAATCACAGCTTTTAAGACAGTATAATCTTTATGAGACTTCAACTAGTTGTTCTTTCTCCATCAGTCACAGATATTAATTTACCATTTGTTTCTGGCTAATTTAATGTGAAATCTGGGATTGTTTCCTGCTAGTGAAATAAATGTGGTTAAACTATTTATCCATGATAATCTTTTATTATGTTTTCAATTATAAAATACCAAACACAGACGAATTTCAATGTGTTTTATAGTTTAAGCTAGCATTCTTTTAGCTTTCTTCCTTCCTTCTTTCTGCTCAGTTTGGGAGAGGTGTGCACAATATAAATGACTGGCATTAGAATGTTATTGAGCTGCTGCTGGGGGAAATGCTGCATTAGAATTCTGTTCATGCAGTGTCTCATATCTCCGGTGAATCAGACTTCAATGAAAACCCCTGTGGTTAGTGTCAGATAAAGGTGCAGTTCTACAGAAAATGGAATGAAGTGAACAGCGATTAAATGTGTAATGGATTAGAACTTGACTGACACCTTTAAAATGGAAATATTTTCAAATTATTTCTGAAATGTTTTCTTTCGCTGCTGATAGGCAATTTGTGGAGCACAAATGCCTTTACTTATTTCTATAAATATTAGAAAGTAAATCACACCGTGAAATTATTTTTTTTCTATTTTTATTTTCTTTCCTTGTAATAAATGCAGTCCTATAATTCCCACCTCTGTGCATAAAGTGGCAATACTAGGTTGATTTGAAGGAAGGAGAATTTATTTCAAGCCTAATACATTAGTTTGGGTTTTTCTTTACATTGCTATTCTTTTAACCCCTAAGGTATCGATATTGCATTCTCCTTTAGTTGTTAAAGCCCTCTTCTATTATCAAGGAGTGTCTGGGGAGGGTCTGAGCAATTTGTTTCATTTTAGTCTTCATTTCTTGCTGGTGTTGAAAGTAGGTGAAAGAACAATGGCCCTCATTCCGAGTTGTTCACTCGCTAGCTGCTTTTAGCAGCATTGCACACGCTAAGCCGCCGCCCTCTGGGAGTGTATCTTAGCATAGCAGAATTGTGAACGAAAGATTAGCAGAATTGCGAATAGAAATTTCTTAGCAGTTTCTGAGTAGCTCCAGACTTACTCAGCCATTGCGATCAGTTCAGTCAGTTTCGTTCCTGGTTTGACGTCACAAACACACCCAGCGTTCGGCCAAACACTCCCCCGTTTCTTCAGACACTCCCGCGTTTTTCCCAGAAACGCCAGCGTTTTTTCACACACGCCCAGAAAACGGCCAGTTTCCGCCCAGAAACACCCACTTCCTGTCAATCACAGTACGATCACCAGAACGATGAAAAATCCTCGTTATGCCGTGAGTAAAATACCTAACTTTTGTGTAAAATAACTAACCGCATGCGCTCTGCGAACCTTGCGCATGTGCAGTAAGCGACTAATCGCAATATAGCGAAAATCGGCAACGAGCGAACAACTCGGAATGAGGGCCAATGTGTAGCCAATAAGAGCATCAGAATATTTACAGCAGCGTTTGGAAGGATGACTTGCAGATTGCGTGGTAGAGCTCTATCCGCTTACAGTTGCAAGTGAAATTTGGTATCCGGTCTCTAGGTCGACCACACTTAGGTTGATAGTCATTAGGTCGACCACTATTGGTCGACATGGTTTCTAGGTCAACATGGTCACTAGGTCAACATGTACTAGGTCGACATGACAAAAGGTCTACATGAGTTTTTTCACAAATTTTTAATTTTTTTTCCTTTTTCATACTTTACGATCCACGTGGCCTACAATTTGGGACGGTAACCAACTTGAAAAATGGTGAGCAAAGCGAGTCATGCGAGGGGACACAGTGCACTAATTGGGGTTTCCCAACACTCTACCTAGAAAACGACACCAATTTAAAAAATAAAAAAGTCGATCTTTTGTCGTGTCGACCTTGCTCATGGTGACCTAATGCTTGTGTTGTCCTATTTTGGGTGCCGACTTAGTCACTGTCGACCAATAGTGGTCGACCTAGACACTGTCGACCTAAGTGTGGTTGGCCCTATGAACCACACCCGTGACATTTTGGGAACCCCCTGATAAAATAACATGCTTCACTGACTCTCTAAGTGAAATAAGCTAACACGATTTCTGGTGGGCACAAACTTTAATGTGATCTATTTCTGCACATTTTAATGCACAGTAACTATTTTTGTAAATATAAAACAGGCAAGATACTGATACCGAGCTCCATTCTACGGTTCAGCTGTGCATTATGGGCCTAATTTAAGGTTGAATGCAAAAATAAAAATCTTCCTCTATTGGGCAAAACCATGTGCACTGCAGGGGGGGGGGGGCAGATATAATATCTGCAGAGAGCGTTAGATTTGGGTGGGGTGTGTTCAAACTGAAATCTAAATTGCAGTGTAAAAATAAAGCAGCCAGTATTAACCATGCACAGAATCATTATAACCAACCCAAATCTTACTCTCTCTGCACATGTTACATCTGCCCTCCCTGCAGTGCACATGGTTTTGCCCATTAGAGGAAGATTTTGCTTTTGCAATCAACCTTGAATTAGGCCCTATGTGCCCTATATATGCAGTTCAGCTGCTGAACCCGGACAATATTGTATAAATCATGTACTGTAATATACTGTAGATCAAAAACTAAAATACTAAAGTATGTAAAATAATAAATTAGTAGCATATGGGAAAGCAACAGCATGGGGCAGGAATACATATGTAATCCTGGCTGACGGGATGCCGGCTGTCAGTATCCCAACAGCGGCATCTCGGCGTGGACCCACCACCCTAGTGAGAATACGGGGCTGTCCTCGGGATTCCGACCACCGGCATTTCACCGGCTGTCGGGATTCCGGTGTCGGTATCCTGAACACAGGGATCCCGATAGCCGGTATATTAACTCCATCCAATGGGGAAGGATCGAAAATAAGGAAAAAAATAAACTAGCAAAGGTTGTTTGGGGTATAAAACTATCTGCAGAATACCAAGCACAAGTTTCAATTCACTTGTTTCAAGTTTCACAAGTTTTAATTTAAAAACTATTTTCTTATGCAATTCTGGCTATATTCAACAAAAACACAATTGTGCCTGTGCAAAATGTTGAAACTTGCAACTTATATAATTTTCTACAGAACTTGAAATTAGTTATATAATTAAGACATCTAAATGTGTTGGTGTCGTCTGTTTTGACAAATGTCCCAGTATCCCAGTGTTTGCAAAAGTTGCAGTAGTTAATTTTTAGAGACACCACTAACAGTATATTCAAAAAAGATAAAAAGATAAGGGGGATCATTATCAAAGGGAATACATACATACCTGTTACCGGTGGCCGGCTGTCATGATCCCGACCTTGGGATCCCAGCCACCAGTATGCCGGCAATGGGGCGAGTGCTAGAAAGCCCCATGCTTCAGGCACGGTGGCTCAATGCGCTTGCTACAGGATCTATTCTCCCTCTATGGGCTGTTTCATACTACCCGGGTTGCACCGGATGGCAAAAAGCCGGACAATCTTTGTCTGGCCTGTGCCACCAGGCAGGGTCTTTCACACACAACAGCTTTGAGCCATCGGTAATTCTGTGCGCATGCACAACAGCAGTGGCTAAAAAAAAAACGGTGTGTGTGAAAGCTACGATTCACACACACGGTTCTCTGCCTACAAAGATGGCAGTGGATATTTCCGGCTGCAACCCGGCAGCCGGGCAGGGGCCGTGCTGTGTGAAAGCCCCCATATGCAGCAACACTCAATCAAAAAACATGCAAAGGAAAAAAACGGATGGCTTTTTGCCGTCCGGTCAAAACCGCTGCGTGTGAAATAGCCCTATGGGTGTCATCGACACCCATAGAGGGAGAAAAGCCTGTGGCATCGGGATTCCGGCAGCGTCATTTCATGACCTGTCGGAATCCAGCGTCGGCATTGTGACCGCTGGGATATCGATAGACGTCTTGTGATTGCCTCCCTTATCAAATCTACATCAATAATATTAAGTGCAAAAGCTAGCGTGCTTTGCACTTGATAGTAATGACTTTTGTAAGGAAGAATGGTCGAAGATACCTCAAACAAGAATTGAAAGACTCTTGGCTGGCTACAAAAAGTGTTTACAAGCTGTGATACTTGCCAAAGGGGGCAGTACAAGGTATTAACTCTGCAGGGTGCCCAAACTTTTGCAGACGCCATTTTTTGTTTTCTGTTCTTTTGATAGTGTAAATGATGGAAATAAAATCAAACTTTTTTTGACATGTTATAAGAATGTCTAATCTGTAATTTGATGCCTTTTGGATGTTTTTCCATCTTTCCTTGGCTTCTTTTTGCATATTAAAATGAATTTTTGCCTGGGGTGCCCAAACTTTCGATCCCCACTGTAAGTCCCTTGCAGTTTTGCTGTGTTGTCTTGCATCAAGCCAGGGGTAGTGTCTCTCTTGTGCAGCATCAGTCCAGTGACCAGTCACAGTGGTGGTGTCCTCTGCTCAGAGCTGGCCCTAACCAATAAGATGCCCTAGGCAAGATTTTGGCTGGTGCCCCCTATCACCGCCGCTAGTTCTGCAGGACATGCCTGGCATGAGTCAGCTGGCAGCTCTGCTAACCTTGGGGCGCCTTTTGTTTATGAAAATGCATCTTATTTGCATTACTATATAGCTAGGATGCACAAGCAGCTTTTGCTGATTAAAATTATATGCAGCATGCCTATATTCTGTGTGCGACTGCGGCTGTATCTGCATACAAAATGCTACATTACAGTGATTTCCAGGAATACACTGCAATGTAGCATTTCGTATGCAGATACAGCCTCAGTTACACACAGAATATATACATGCCGCATGTCATTTTAATCAGCAGAAGCTGCTGGTGCCCCTAAGCATACCAAATGCCCTAGGCATTTGCCTAGTTTACCTATGCCTAGGGCCGGCTCTGCCTCTGCTGCCATATATCCAGTGTTACTGGCGTATAATACCAGTGATATTGCTGTATAATTCCCGTGATATTGCCGCATAATTCCCGTGATACTGGCGAATAATTACAGCGATATTGCCTTATAATTCTGGGGATACTGTTGTATAATTCCTGTGATATTGCCGTATAATTCCAGTGACATTGCCATATAATTCCTGTGATACTGGCGTATAATTCCTGTGATATTGCCGTATAATTCTCGGAATACTGGCGTATAATTCCTGTGATATTACCGTATAATTCCTGTGATATAGCCATATAATTCCCGTGATACTAGCGTATAATTCCTGTGATATTGCCGTATAATTCTCAGAATACTGTCGTATAATTCCTGTGATATTGCCGTATAATTCCAGTGATATTGCCGTATAATTCCAGTGATATTGCCATATAATTCCTGTGATACTGGCGTATAATTCCTGTGATATTGCCGTATAATTCTTGGATTACTGGCGTATAATTCCTGTGATATTGCCGTATAATTTCTGTGATATTGTCGTATAATTCCAGTGATATTGCCATATAATTCCTGTGACACTTGCGTATAATTGCTGTGATATTGCCGTATAATGCCTGTGCTATTGCTGTATAATTGTTATGCACACCAGTGCCTGCAGGAATGTACTGGTGTTTGAACTGTTATGCAAAACAAATGGACTTACAGACAGACTGGGGAATATGACATAACGTACACAGAAGGTGATAGGGTAACAAAATACACACAAAGTGAACAGAGAAGCCCAGAGGCTAAGGAACTGGGTATCTCCCTTGTATTAGAACTGCTCAGATGGGAAAAGCAAGATGTTGTGTTTTAATACGTAGAGAACCCGAAATGCTGTTGCTAAGGGCAACAGCAAAACCCTAAAGGGTTACCAACGGGTGTGGCAGTAAACTCCTTGGTCAGAGATGGAATGATAGACACAAGGAGAGTCTCCACAATCCTAATTCTCACTTGCAGTGCACAGGTTCAGCTTACTGCCACTAAACTGACCCCTGACACCTAGCACAGTGAGACAGGATTAGACAGGCAAGTCTTAGAATACAGCCGCAAACTTGCTAAGTTCACAGAGTAGTAACAGAACCCCAGCAAGCTAAACGACTGACTCCAGTCTTACTGCTAGGTCTGGATTGGCAGAGTGTAATACCAAATCCCCAGGCCTAATTGCAGTAAGCAACAAACAAATACAAAGCTACACAGTACTGGCTAACTTTCAGAAACTGACTAACCAACAAAGATTCAGCAGCATCTGCTTACCCTGAGAAGAGGCCTTATAAAGCAGGTGCTGTCCACGCCCCACTCAGACCTCACAGACTGTGAGCACAAAAACCAGCACCGGATCCCCTGCCATGCACAGAGCCTATAACCACTGCACAGCAAAAGACCCGAACCGGAGTATCAGCTGCGCTCAGGTCACTCCGCTAGCACTTGTCTCCCGGTTGCCATGACGACGTGGCAGCACAGGGCAGGAGACCCTAACAGTACCCCCCCTCTGACGAGGGGTCAAAGAACCCCTACCACCGGGTTTATCGGGGAACTGCGAGAAGAAAGAGCGTATCAGTCTGGGGGCATGAAGATCACAACTGCGCACCCACGACCGCTCCTCCGGGCCATACCCCTTCCAGTGCACCAAAAATGACAGCCGACCCCGAACCACCTTGGAGTCAAGAATCCTTTCAACAACAAACTCCCTCTGGCCACGTATCAGAAGAGGGGAAGGTCTTCCACTGGAAGAAGGATTACTAATCGCCCGTTTTAAAAGGGAACAATGAAATGTTTTATTGATACCCAAAGAACGGGGCAGATCTAACTGAAATGCCACCGGATT
This sequence comes from Pseudophryne corroboree, assembly GCF_028390025.1. Taxonomy (NCBI): domain Eukaryota; kingdom Metazoa; phylum Chordata; class Amphibia; order Anura; family Myobatrachidae; genus Pseudophryne; species Pseudophryne corroboree. The sequence goes on from NC_086448.1 coordinate 322,303,970, forward strand.
GATAACCCTGGTGATCTTATAAGGGCCGATGAACCGGGGGCCTAACTTATGAGATGGCTGTCTCAACTTCAAATTCTTGGTAGACAACCAGACGAAGTCTCCTAATTTGAAGCTGCAGGGTCTTTTCCGCTTATCAAAAACCCTTTTGGTCACTAATGACACAGACACAAGGGCTTTCTTCACTTTCCGCCAAATACCTCTAAGGACCGAAACCACAGAGGAACCACCAGGCGTGGAGTCCAGGGGGTCAAAAGAATTGGCCTTAGGATGATGCCCATACACACAAAGGAAGGGAGAGATCCCTGTAGCAGAGTGAGCCGCGTTGTTATAGGCAAACTCCGCCATGGACAGATGAGCAACCCAGTCAGTCTGACACTTGGAGACATAACACCTGAGGAACTGCTCCAAGGACTGGTTCACCCTTTCAGTCTGCCCATTAGACTGCGGATGGTAGCCCGACGACAAGCTGACAGAAATCTGGAGATCGGAACAAAATGCCCTCCAGAATTTGGCCACAAACTGGGATCCGCGGTCAGAGACCACATCAAGTGGCAACCCGTGGAGACGCACAACATGCAGCATAAATAATTCAGACAGGCGTCTGGCCGATGGCAGCCCAACCAGTGGAACGAAGTGCGCCATCTTCGAAAACCTGTCAACGACAACCCAGATGGCTGTCATCCCCGAGGATTTGGGCAAGTCCACCACAAAATCCATTGAAATGTGGGTCCATGGCTTAGATGGGATAGAGAGTGGATGTAATGGGCCAACAGGAACCCCTCTAGGAGTCTTATTTCGGGCACAGATGTCACATGCCCGAACCCACTGATCCACATCCTTAGCCACCGAGGGCCACCACACCGCCCTAGATAGCAACTCCCGAGTTCTGGCAATACCCGGGTGACCTGCAGACTTCTTGGCATGGAATTCCAGGAACACTCGCTGTCTTAACCTAGGAGGCACAAACAAAAGACCTACCGGAAGGTCTGGAGGAGCCTGCTCCTGTGCTCTAAGGACTAATGATAAGAGGTCCTGGGTAATGCCCACTTTAATACATGATGGGGAAACAATGGGCAACGGCTCCTCGGTGGTCTCCTGGATTGGAGCAAAACTCCGCAAGAGCGCATCAGCCTTGATGTTTTTTGACCCAGGGCGATATGTTATCAAAAAATTAAAGCGAGCAAAAAACAAAGCCCATCGTGCCTGCCTGGCATTGAGACGCTTCGCTGACTCTAAATATGCCAGATTCTTATGGTCAGTGAGAATTGAGACCACAAACTTAGCCCCCTCAAGCCAGTGTCTCCACTCCTCGAGTGCATCCTTAATAGCCAACAATTCCCGGTTACCCACGTCATAATTCATCTCGGCAGGCGAAAATTTACGGGAAAAGTAAGCACAGGGATGAAGGCGATTATCAGACACTCCCATCTGAGAAAGCACTGCCCCAATACCCATCTCAGAGGCATCCACCTCCACCACAAAAGGACGCTCTGGATCTGGGTGTCGCAGCACCTTGGCCGAAACAAATGCCCTTTTGAGACGGGCAAAAGCCGCTTTAGCCTCACAAGACCAGTGAGCAACATCCGCCCCTTTCTTAGTGAGTGCCACCAAGGGCGCCACTATAGACGAAAATCCAGCGATAAATCGTCTATAAAAATTCGCAAAGCCCAGGAAACGCTGAAGCGCCTTCAAACTAGTGGGCTGCACCCAATCCAGGACTGCCTGTACCTTGGAACCCTCCATTTGGAAACCTTCTGGGGAGATAATATATCCTAGAAATGCGATTTGCTGAACTTCAAATTCGCACTTCTCCAGCTTCGCCCCAAGCCGGTGGTCTCTGAGTTTCTGGAGGACTAAGCGTACATGCTTCCGATGTTCCTCCAGGGAATGGGAGAAGATTAGGATGTCATCTAAGTATACAACTAAGAATCTATCCAAATATTCCCTGAGCACATCATTCATGAAATCCTGGAAGACTGCCGGGGCATTACAGAGCCCAAAAGGCATCACCAAATATTCATAATGCCCTGAGTGGGTATTAAAGGCAGTCTTCCATTCATCCCCCTCTCTTATTCGGATTAGATTGTACGCACCGCGTAGGTCAATCTTAGAAAAAATGGTGGCAGTACGAAGCTGGTCAAACAAGACCGAAATGAGAGGCAGTGGGTATGAGTTTTTAATCGTGATACGGTTCAATTCCCTGAAGTCGATGCAGGGTCGCAACGAACCGTCCTTTTTACCCACGAAGAAGAACCCCGACCCAACTGGAGACTGTGAAGGTCTGATAAATCCCTTAGCCAAGTTCTCCTGAATGTACTCTGCCATAGCCTGAGTCTCAGGACGTGACAGGGAGTACAACCTGCTCTTGGGAAGCTTAGCATTTGGCAACAAATCAATGGCACAGTCATAGGGGCGATGGGGAGGTAGTACCTCTGCAACTTTTTTGGAGAACACGTCCGCAAAATCTGCATAACACCCTGGCAATCCTGGCAAACTTAGCTGCGAGAGCCTGACTGGAAGGCTCAAGCAACTCCTGAAACAATCAGTACCCCAACTAAGAATCTCCCCAGAGACCCAGTCAAATTGAGGATTGTGGGCCCTTAACCAGGGTAACCCCAACACCAATGGGGCAAAAGTACAGACAGTCACATAAAAGGACAATTTTTCAGAGTGTGTGGCTCCAATAAACAAAGAAATCTGGCTAGTGCAAGAGGTAATTTTACCTTGGGATAATGGTTCCCCGTTTAACCCACAAATCTCAATTTCCGATGCCAAGGGTACTAAGGGAACAGAGTGTTTCAGGGCGAATTGGCGGTCCATAAAAACCCCGTCGGCCCCACTGTCCACAAAGGCCTCAGTCTTGACAGTTTGACCGAGGATCTTCAAGGTCACCGGAATGATAAAAGTCTTCTTGGGAAATTCTGACTTCTGGCCTGATAGGATATTTCCCATCACCCTCAGGCCCTGAAGTTTTCCGGCTTTTCTGGGCATGATACTACCACATGACCTTTATTCCCACAGTACAAACACAACCCCTGCTGTCTCCTCCGCGTCTTCTCACGCGAGGAGAGGCGGGTAGCCCCAATCTGCATAGGCTCCTCGGAAAATTCCTCAGAGTCTGAGGTTCCCTTGGGAAGGAAGGAAATCTCAGTCTCCCTTTCAAGCCTACGCTCTCTCAGCCGTCTATCCACCCGGATGGATAACTGCATGAGCTGATCCAAGCTATCAGGCAAGGGATATTGTACCAGTTGGTCCTTTATCTGGTTAGAAAGACCTCTTCGGTACTGGTGTCTCAGGGCTGGGTCATTCCACTGGGTATCATGGGCCAACCTCCGAAACTCCGTACAGTAAACCTCAACTGGCCTTCGCCCTTGCTTAAGGATCGAAATCTGAGCCTCGGCTGAGGCCGTCTTGTCAGGGTCATCATACAACATGCCCAGTGCCGTAAAAAAAGCATCAACACTTTTAAGCGACGGACAGTCAGGCTGCAACCCATATGCCCAGACCTGTGGGTCTCCTTGTAGCAAGGAAATCACTATGCCCACCCGCTGAATCTCCGACCCAGAAGACTGAGGCCTAAGCCGGAAGTATAGCTTGCAGCTCTCCTTGAAACAAAAGAACTGCGAGCGATCTCCAGAAAAACGATCCGGGAGATTTACTTTCGGCTCCTTAACCCCTGCAGGTGCTGCTGCTGCGGGAGCTCCGCCAGCAGCCTGGGAGGTGTGCATTTTAATGGACAAATCATTAAATTGTCGAGTCAGGACCTGCACCTGATCGACCACCTGTTGCAACGTATTTTGAGGGGTATGCTCCATATTCCCACAAAATTTCAACAGGAGTATTGGGCTGCTGAATATGTTATGCACACCAGTGCCTGCAGGAATGTACTGGTGTTTGAACTGTTATGCAAAACAAATGGACTTACAGACAGACTGGGGAATATGACATAACGTACACAGAAGGTGATAGGGAAACAAAATGCACACAAAGTGAACAGAGAAGCCCAGAGGCTAAGGAACTGGGTATCACCCTTGTATTAGAACTGCTCAGATGGGAAAAGCAAGATGTTGTGTTTTAATACGTAGAGAACCCGAAATGCTGTTGCTAAGGGCAACAGCAAAACCCTAAAGGGTTACCAACGGGTGTGGCAGTAAACTCCTTGGTCAGAGATGGAATGATAGACACAAGGAGAGTCTCCACAATCCTAATTCTCACTTGCAGTGCACAGGTTCAGCTTACTGCCACTAAACTGACCCCTGACACCTAGCACAGTGAGACAGGATTAGACAGGCAAGTCTTAGAATACAGCCGCAAACTTGCTAAGTTCACAGAGTAGTAACAGAACCCCAGCAAGCTAAACGACTGACTCCAGTCTTACTGCTAGGTCTGGATTGGCAGAGTGTAATACCAAATCCCCAGGCCTAATTGCAGTAAGCAACAAACAAATACAAAGCTACACAGTACTGGCTAACTTTCAGAAACTGACTAACCAACAAAGATTCAGCAGCATCTGCTTACCCTGAGAAGAGGCCTTATAAAGCAGGTGCTGTCCACGCCCCACTCAGACCTCACAGACTGTGAGCACAAAAACCAGCACCGGATCCCCTGCCATGCACAGAGCCTATAACCACTGCACAGCAAAAGACCCGAACCGGAGTATCAGCTGCGCTCAGGTCACTCCGCTAGCACTTGTCTACCGGTTGCCATGACGACGTGGCAGCACAGGGCAGGAGACCCTAACAATAATTCCACTGATATTGGCATATAATTCCCGTGATACTGGCGTATAATTCCTGTGATATTGTCGTATAATTCTCGTAATACTGGTGTATAATTCCTGTGATATTGCCGTATAATGCCTGTGATATTGCTGTATAATTCCACTGATATTGCCATATAATTCTCGTGATACTGGTGTATAATTCCTGTGATATTGCCGTATAATTCTCGGAATACTGGCATATAATTCCTGTGATATTGCCGTATAATTCCAGTGATATTGCCATATAATTCTAGTAATCCTGCCATATAATTCCAGTGATCCTGCCATATAATTCCATATAAATCCAAATAATTCCGTATTAATCCAGACTAGTGGTGCTGCCATTTAAATTCAGTGGTGCTGTCCTGTGCTATATATTATTTACTCCAAATAAAGGGGTTATTAATATTTAATCCAAATAAATTTTACAGGGTTTGCCCTGTAGGGGTATGCTCTGATGTGCTGCATATTGTTTTATATAACTCCAGAAAAATAATGGAGAACAAAAATTTGGAGGATAAAATAGGGAAAGACCAAGAACCACTTCCTCCTAGTGCTGAAGCTGCTGCCACTAGTCATGACATAGACGATGAAATGCCATCAATGTCGTCTGCCAAGGCCGATGCCCAATGTGATAGTAGAGGGAATGTAAAATCCAAAAAGTTCAGTAAAAAGACCCAAAAAAAAGAAACTGAAATGGTCTGAGGAGAAACGTAAACTTGCCAATATGCCATTTACGACACGTAGTGGCAAGCAATGGCTAAGACCCTGGCCTATGTTCATGACTAGTGGTTCCGCTTCACATGACAATGGAAGCCCTCATCCTCCCGCTAGAAAAATTAAAAGAGTTAAGGTGGAAAAAGCACAGAAGAAAACTGAACTTAGCACAGCTACGATCATGTTCCCAGACATGCGGGGGGACACCCAGCACAGGGCTAGCCCGCCACGCATGTCTGTCCGCATCCCCCCCCCCCCGCAAAGGTACAAAAGCATCTCACAACGGCGATGCTTTTGTACTTGTTGAGCAACTCCAGTCCCGCGCAGCTCCTGCGGCTGGCCAGGAGTTACTCATTGCTGCCCCTGGTCGCAGCAGCTGCATGTGACATCATGCTGCCACTGCGGCCCGCCCCCCACGTGGTCCAGCCACGCCTGCGTTGGCCAGACCGTGCCCCCCAAACGGCGGACAAACACCGCTGTGCTGCCCCCTCCGGCCCAGCGACCGCCTCTGCCTGTCAATCAGGCTGAGGCAATCGCTAGGGAACAACGGCCTTCGGCCGCCCGGCATGCGCCGGCGCTCCGCGGCATCGGCACATGTGCAGTTCCGACCCGATCGCTATGCTGCAAACAACTGCAGCGAGCGATCGGGTTGGAATGACCCCCTAAGATGGCATCACAAATCCCCAAGGAGAGTCCAAGTGTGTCAGCGGTTGCGATGCCTGACCTTCCCAAAACTGAATGGGAAGAGGTGGCTTCTTCCACCATTTGCATGCCCCCTGTGCTGAAAAGAGCACCCACAGTCCAGTTCCTGATATTGAAATTGAAGATGTCACTGTTGAAGTACACCAGGATGAGGATATGGGTGTTGCTGGCGCTGAGGAAGAAGTTGACGATGAGGATTCCAATGGTGATGTGGTTTGTTTAAGTCAGGCATCGGGGACGACACCTGTTGTCCATGGGATGAAGAAGCCCATTGTGATTTCTGGGCAAACTACCAAAAATTCCACCTCTTCGGTGTGGAATTATTTCTCCACAAATCCGGATAACAGGTGTCAGCCGTGTGTTACCTGTGTCAAACTGTAAAAAGTAGGGGTAAGGATGTTATCCACCTAGGAACATCTGCCCTTATACGTCACCTGCTGCGCATTCATCAGAAGTCAGTGTCAAGTTGTGAAACTTTGGGTAAGAGCATAAGCAGTCCACTGACACCTAAATCCCTTCTTCCTGTTGTACCCAAGCTCCTACAAGCCACACCACCAACTCCCTCAACGTCAACTTCCTTCTCAGCCATGAACGTCAGTAGTCCTGCAGGCCATGTCCCTGGCAATACTGATGAGTCCTCTCTTAACCGGAATTCCTTGGGAGGATCCTTGAGTTGTACGCCTACTGCTGCTGTTGTTGCTGCCGCTTCTGTTGTTTCTGCTGGGAGTCGATCGTCATCCCAGAGGGGAAGTCGGAAGACCACTTGTACTACTTCAACTAAGCAATTGACTGTCCAACAGTCCTTTGTGAGGAAGATGAAATATGACAGCAGTAATCTTGTTGCAAAGCAGATAACTGAGGCCTTGACACTTATGTTGGTGTTAGACGTGCGTCCGGTATCCGCCATTAGTGCAGTGGGATTTAGACAATTGATGGACGTATTGTGTCCCCGGTACCAAATCCCATCTAGATTCCACTTCACTAGGCAGGCGATACAGAGAATGTACAGAGATGTCAGAAAAAGTGTCGCCAGTGTCCTAAAAAATGTGGTTGTATCCAGTGTATATGACTATATGACTGTGACAGCCACTGGGTAGATGTATTGCCTCCCGCAGCAACAACAGCAGCAGCGCACCAGTAGCACCATCTCGCAAATCAAAACTTGTTTCTAGGCACGCTATGCTATGTATCACCGCTTTCCGTAAGAGGCACACCGCTGACAACCTTTTACGGAAAATGAGGGACATCATTGCACATTGGCTTACCCCACTTAGACTGTCATGGGGATTTGTGATATCGGACAACGCCACCAATATTGTGCATGCATTTCAACTGGGCAAATTCCAGCACGTCCCATGTTTTGCACATACAATTAATTTGGTGCTGCAAAATCTTTTGAAAAATTACAGGGGTGTACAGGAGATGCTGTTGGTGGCCTGAAAAAAATTGCGGGCCACTTTCGACATTTTGCCACTGCGTGCTGAAGACTGGAGCACCAGCAAACACTCCCTAACCTGCCCTGTCATCAACTGAAGCAAGAGGTGGTAATGGGGTGGAATTCAACCCTCTATATGCTTCAGAGGATGGAGGAGCAGCAAAAGGCCATTAAAGCATATACATCCACTTACGATATAGGCAAAGGAGGGGGAATGCACCTGACTCAAGCACAGTGGAGAATGATTTCTGTCTTGTGCAAGTTTCTCCAACCCTTTGAACTTGCCACACGTGAAGTCAGTTCAGACACTGCCAGCTTGAGTCAGGTCATTCCCCTCATCGGGCATTTGCAGAAGCAGCTGGAGAAATTAAAGGAGGAGCTAAGACGGAGCGATTCCGCTAAGTATGTGGGACTTTTGGATGGAGCCCTTCATTCGCTTTACCAGGATTCAAGGGTGGTCAATCTGTTGAAATCAGAGCACTACATTTTGGCCACTGTGCTCAATCTTAAGTTTAAAGCCTACGTTGTATCTCTCTTTCCGGCAGACAAAAGTGTGCAGAGGTGCAAAGAGCTGCTGGTAAGTAAATTGTCAACTCAAGCGGAATGTGACCCGCCAACAACTCCTCCTTCAATTTCTCCCAGCACTGGGGCTACAAGAAAAAGGATAAGATTTCCTAGCCCACCCGCTGGGGGTGATGCAGGGCAGTCAGGAGCGAAAGCTGACATCTGGTCCGGACTGAAGGACCTGCCAACAATTACTGACATGTCTACTGTCACTGCATATGATTCTGTCACCATTGAAAGAATGGTGGAGGATTATATGAGTGACAGCATCCAAGAAGGCATGTCAGACAGTCCGTATGTATACAGGCAGGAAAAAGAGGCAATTTGGATGCCCTTGCACAAACTGGCTTTATTTTACCTAAGTTGTTCCCCCTCCAGTGTGTACTCCGAAAGAGTGTTGAGTGCAGCCAGTAACCTTGTCAGCGATCGGCGTAGGAGGTTACTTCCTCAAAATGTGGAGAAGATTATGTTCCACAAAATTAATTATAAATTCCTCCAGGAAGACCTTGACCAGCAATTGTCTCCGGAAAGTACACAGGGTCCTGTGATGGTGGATTCCAGTGGGGACAAATTAATACTCTGTAAGGAGGGGGATGTACACAGTGAAAGGGGTGAGGAATCAGAGGTTGAGGTTGACATCTTGCCTGTGTATAGCCAGTTTGTGCAAGGAGAGATTGATTCCTTCTTTTTTGGTGGGGGCCCAAACAAACCAGTCATTTCAGCCACAGTCGTGTGGCAGACCCTGTCACTGAAATGATTGGTTTGTTAAAGTGTGCATGTCCTGTTTATTATACAACATAAGAGTGGGTGGGAGGGCCCAAGGACAATTCCATCTTGCACCTCTTTTTTTGTTTATCTTTGCATCATGTGCTGTTTGGGTACTATTTGTTTAAGTGCAATCCTGTCTGACAATTCCGTATATGTATGTCCAGTGGTACTGCCATATAATTCCAGTGATACTGCTGTATATGTCCAGTGGTGCTGCCATATAATTCCAGTGATATAGGCGTATAATTCCAGTGATATTGCTGTATAATTCCAGTGGGAATTGTTTGTGTCGCTTGGCTTAGTCATACAGCTACCTCATTGCACCTCTTCTACATCTTTGCATGAGGTGCTGTTTGGTGCCTTTTTTTATATCTTCCCTCTTGTCTGCCACTGCAGTACCACTCCTAGATGGGCCAATTGTTTGTATTGCTTGGCTTAGTCATACAGCTACCTCATTGCACCTCTTCTACATCTTTGCATGAGGTGCCGTTTGGGTCTAGTTTTTGAAAAGTGCCATCCTGTCTGACACTGCAGTGCCACTTCTAGATGGGCAAGGTGTTTGTGCCGCACACTTGTGTCACTTGGCTTAGTCATACAGCGACCTCGGTGCACCTCTTTTTCTTCTTTGCATAATGTTCTGTTTTTTTACTTTTTTTTTATATCTGCCCTCCTGTCTGACACTGCAGTGCCACTCCTAGATGGGCCAGGTGTTTGAGTTGTCCACTTTTGTCGCTTAGTTTAGTCATCCAGCAACCTCGGTGCAACCTTTTGGCCTAAAAACAATATTGTGAGGTGTGAGGTGTTCAGAATAGACTGGAAATGAGTGGAAATGAATGTTGTTAAGGTTAATAATACCGTAGGATCAAAATTACCCCAAAATTCTGTGATTTTAGCCATTTTTATGTTGTTATTTTTTTCTAAAATCATCCAGACCCAAAACCAAAACACGAAAGGGTGGTTTTGGCAAAACCAAGCCAAAATCAAACCACAAAAATAAAATTAGAACCAAAACCAAAACACAAAACATGAAAAGTGCCAGCCGCACTTTTCTAAATGTTATGTGTTTTGGTTCTGTTTTTTTGGAGGATATTTTGTTTTGGTGTTTTGGTTCCTACACCTTTTTTTTACTTTAATAACATTAATGTCCAGTCATTTAAATTCAATTTTGATCACCTCATAGGTCACAGTATTGTTTACCGATATTGTCCAAAGGCTAGCTGGCTAAACTAAGAAACACAGCAGCAGCAAATTGTGTTACAAATTAGTAATGGGTTAGGATAATAATAACCAATAAAAATGTTCACCTGTGCAAAAAAGACCATCCCCAATCCCCCCAAAAATACAGCCCATATTGAAATAAAAGTGGTGGAAGATGGCCCTTCCACCCGCCTGCCTTTATCTTGTATATTAAAAAGAGCATGCACAGATTAACAATCTAACCACTTCAGCAACAGGGACTGTCACTTTTGTAGCTGAAGTGCTTGGTTTATTCAGCCCCCACAACATTTTTTGGAAGGACTACCCACAATCATTAATGAGGAGGTTGATGTTGAGGCTGTTGGCAATGAAGAGTGCATGTGTTGATCCAAACTGATGGTAGCTTATACTGTACTGTTTGCTATTATTTTACAAATTATTAGAATTTTATAAAATACATTTCACGAACACCCTGCAAACGCGTAACAGAGAGGAAGTGCCTAGATGTATAATGTCCCTACCTCTATTAACTTTGGCCTCACAAATGGAATGGATACCTTCCCATATGTTGTCAGGATTTGTATAAAAATAATTCCAAACCCAAAGGGTGGCTTTTTTGGTCTTATGCCCAGGCATGACAATGGCCTTCTTCTTATCACGGGCAAGAACTGCTGCCACTGGTGCATGACTTACAACATCCTCATTATAACATCCTCATTAACGGCATCAGCTACATAAATATCCCCCTCATCCTGTTGCACTTCCACAGTATCATCTCAATTTATATGTCACCACCTTTACTTATGCTGCTCAACCCCACATTTGCTGGGATTTTTGACGTTTCTGAACACACAGTTTGTTTTTCCGCCTTAGTGGGGGGTTTTATGCACTGAGTTACCTGTTTTACATTTGACACCTTTTATAGACTCTGCGTTAGAAGGTTTTTATCTTAGACCGAGCGCTGTGTGTGCTGATGTTCTATGCAATGTGTAACAAATAAAAAATAAATAAATGAATGAAAATAAAAAATAATAATAAAATAATGAGAGTAGAAAATGAAAATAAAAAATTGGAATATAAGAAAAATTGGAATATAAGAAAAACAATAAATAATGAAAAATAAATTAAAAAATAAATAATAATAAAAAATGAATAAATTGGGAAGGTGGGGAAGGGAAGGGGAATAGTGCAATGTTTACAGCTCCTTTATTGGAGCTTTAGTTGGAGCTTATAGACACTAGTTCAGGAGAGGAAACAGTCTCTTGATAAAAAGGCTATCCCTATCTTACCCTGTTATTTTCTTCTTTGCTGAGGCCGTGACCGGGAGTAACTTCCGGTGATAATGGTGATGTTATTTCCTATTGGCTTGGTAAGTCAGCCCTGCCTTAGACGACGTGTTCTTCATCTGACCCTCTCCATGAGGGAGAAAATGCTCTGTTCCTGGACTTTCCTGGTAATGTACAATCATACATTACCAGGAAAGACCAGTGAGCAACATCCGCCCCTTTCTTAGTGAGTGCCACCAAGGGCGCCACTATAGACGAAAATCCAGCGATAAATCGTCTATAAAAATTCGCAAAGCCCAGGAAACGCTGAAGCGCCTTCAAACTAGTGGGCTGCACCCAATCCAGGACTGCCTGTACCTTGGAACCCTCCATTTGGAAACCTTCTGGGGAGATAATATATCCTAGAAATGCGATTTGCTGAACTTCAAATTCGCACTTCTCCAGCTTCGCCCCAAGCCGGTGGTCTCTGAGTTTCTGGAGGACTAAGCGTACATGCTTCCGATGTTCCTCCAGGGAATGGGAGAAGATTAGGATGTCATCTAAGTATACAACTAAGAATCTATCCAAATATTCCCTGAGCACATCATTCATGAAATCCTGGAAGACTGCCGGGGCATTACAGAGCCCAAAAGGCATCACCAAATATTCATAATGCCCTGAGTGGGTATTAAAGGCAGTCTTCCATTCATCCCCCTCTCTTATTCGGATTAGATTGTACGCACCGCGTAGGTCAATCTTAGAAAAAATGGTGGCAGTACGAAGCTGGTCAAACAAGACCGAAATGAGAGGCAGTGGGTATGAGTTTTTAATCGTGATACGGTTCAATTCCCTGAAGTCGATGCAGGGTCGCAACGAACCGTCCTTTTTACCCACGAAGAAGAACCCCGACCCAACTGGAGACTGTGAAGGTCTGATAAATCCCTTAGCCAAGTTCTCCTGAATGTACTCTGCCATAGCCTGAGTCTCAGGACGTGACAGGGAGTACAACCTGCTCTTGGGAAGCTTAGCATTTGGCAACAAATCAATGGCACAGTCATAGGGGCGATGGGGAGGTAGTACCTCTGCAACTTTTTTGGAGAACACGTCCGCAAAATCTGCATAACACCCTGGCAATCCTGGCAAACTTAGCTGCGAGAGCCTGACTGGAAGGCTCAAGCAACTCCTGAAACAATCAGTACCCCAACTAAGAATCTCCCCAGAGACCCAGTCAAATTGAGGATTGTGGGCCCTTAACCAGGGTAACCCCAACACCAATGGGGCAAAAGTACAGACAGTCACATAAAAGGACAATTTTTCAGAGTGTGTGGCTCCAATAAACAAAGAAATCTGGCTAGTGCAAGAGGTAATTTTACCTTGGGATAATGGTTCCCCGTTTAACCCACAAATCTCAATTTCCGATGCCAAGGGTACTAAGGGAACAGAGTGTTTCAGGGCGAATTGGCGGTCCATAAAAACCCCGTCGGCCCCACTGTCCACAAAGGCCTCAGTCTTGACAGTTTGACCGAGGATCTTCAAGGTCACCGGAATGATAAAAGTCTTCTTGGGAAATTCTGACTTCTGGCCTGATAGGATATTTCCCATCACCCTCAGGCCCTGAAGTTTTCCGGCTTTTCTGGGCATGATACTACCACATGACCTTTATTCCCACAGTACAAACACAACCCCTGCTGTCTCCTCCGCGTCTTCTCACGCGAGGAGAGGCGGGTAGCCCCAATCTGCATAGGCTCCTCGGAAAATTCCTCAGAGTCTGAGGTTCCCTTGGGAAGGAAGGAAATCTCAGTCTCCCTTTCAAGCCTACGCTCTCTCAGCCGTCTATCCACCCGGATGGATAACTGCATGAGCTGATCCAAGCTATCAGGCAAGGGATATTGTACCAGTTGGTCCTTTATCTGGTTAGAAAGACCTCTTCGGTACTGGTGTCTCAGGGCTGGGTCATTCCACTGGGTATCATGGGCCAACCTCCGAAACTCCGTACAGTAAACCTCAACTGGCCTTCGCCCTTGCTTAAGGATCGAAATCTGAGCCTCGGCTGAGGCCGTCTTGTCAGGGTCATCATACAACATGCCCAGTGCCGTAAAAAAAGCATCAACACTTTTAAGCGACGGACAGTCAGGCTGCAACCCATATGCCCAGACCTGTGGGTCTCCTTGTAGCAAGGAAATCACTATGCCCACCCGCTGAATCTCCGACCCAGAAGACTGAGGCCTAAGCCGGAAGTATAGCTTGCAGCTCTCCTTGAAACAAAAGAACTGCGAGCGATCTCCAGAAAAACGATCCGGGAGATTTACTTTCGGCTCCTTAACCCCTGCAGGTGCTGCTGCTGCGGGAGCTCCGCCAGCAGCCTGGGAGGTGTGCATTTTAATGGACAAATCATTAAATTGTCGAGTCAGGACCTACACCTGATCGACCACCTGTTGCAACGTATTTTGAGGGGTATGCTCCATATTCCCACAAAATTTCAACAGGAGTATTGGGCTGCTGAATATGTTATGCACACCAGTGCCTGCAGGAATGTACTGGTGTTTGAACTGTTATGCAAAACAAATGGACTTACAGACAGACTGGGGAATATGACATAACGTACACAGAAGGTGATAGGGTAACAAAATACACACAAAGTGAACAGAGAAGCCCAGAGGCTAAGGAACTGGGTATCTCCCTTGTATTAGAACTGCTCAGATGGGAAAAGCAAGATGTTGTGTTTTAATACGTAGAGAACCCGAAATGCTGTTGCTAAGGGCAACAGCAAAACCCTAAAGGGTTACCAACGGGTGTGGCAGCAAACTCCTTGGTCAGAGATGGAATGATAGACACAAGGAGAGTCTCCACAATCCTAATTCTCACTTGCAGTGCACAGGTTCAGCTTACTGCCACTAAACTGACCCCTGACACCTAGCACAGTGAGACAGGATTAGACAGGCAAGTCTTAGAATACAGCCGCAAACTTGCTAAGTTCACAGAGTAGTAACAGAACCCCAGCAAGCTAAACGACTGACTCCAGTCTTACTGCTAGGTCTGGATTGGCAGAGTGTAATACCAAATCCCCAGGCCTAATTGCAGTAAGCAACAAACAAATACAAAGCTACACAGTACTGGCTAACTTTCAGAAACTGACTAACCAACAAAGATTCAGCAGCATCTGCTTACCCTGAGAAGAGGCCTTATAAAGCAGGTGCTGTCCACGCCCCACTCAGACCTCACAGACTGTGAGCACAAAAACCAGCACCGGATCCCCTGCCATGCACAGAGCCTATAACCACTGCACAGCAAAAGACCCGAACCGGAGTATCAGCTGCGCTCAGGTCACTCCGCTAGCACTTGTCTCCCGGTTGCCATGACGACGTGGCAGCACAGGGCAGGAGACCCTAACAATAATTCCACTGATATTGGCATATAATTCCCGTGATACTGGCGTATAATTCCTGTGATATTGTCGCATAATTCTCGTAATACTGGTGTATAATTCCTGTGATATTGCCGTATAATGCCTGTGATATTGCTGTATAATTCCACTGATATTGCCATATAATTCTCGTGATACTGGTGTATAATTCCTGTGATATTGCCGTATAATTCTCGGAATACTGGCATATAATTCCTGTGATATTGCCGTATAATTCCAGTGATATTGCCATATAATTCTAGTAATCCTGCCATATAATTCCAGTGATCCTGCCATATAATTCCATATAAATCCAAATAATTCCGTATTAATCCAGACTAGTGGTGCTGCCATTTAAATTCAGTGGTGCTGTCCTGTGCTATATATTATTTACTCCAAATAAAGGGGTTATTAATATTTAATCCAAATAAATTTTACAGGGTTTGCCCTGTAGGGGTATGCTCTGATGTGCTGCATATTGTTTTATATAACTCCAGAAAAATAATGGAGAACAAAAATTTGGAGGATAAAATAGGGAAAGACCAAGAACCACTTCCTCCTAGTGCTGAAGCTGCTGCCACTAGTCATGACATAGACGATGAAATGCCATCAATGTCGTCTGCCAAGGCCGATGCCCAATGTGATAGTAGAGGGAATGTAAAATCCAAAAAGTTCAGTAAAAAGACCCAAAAAAAAGAAACTGAAATGGTCTGAGGAGAAACGTAAACTTGCCAATATGCCATTTACGACACGTAGTGGCAAGCAATGGCTAAGACCCTGGCCTATGTTCATGACTAGTGGTTCCGCTTCACATGACAATGGAAGCCCTCATCCTCCCGCTAGAAAAATTAAAAGAGTTAAGGTGGAAAAAGCACAGAAGAAAACTGAACTTAGCACAGCTACGATCATGTTCCCAGACATGCGGGGGGACACCCAGCACAGGGCTAGCCCGCCACGCATGTCTGTCCGCATCCCCCCCCCCCCGCAAAGGTACAAAAGCATCTCACAACGGCGATGCTTTTGTACTTGTTGAGCAACTCCAGTCCCGCGCAGCTCCTGCGGCTGGCCAGGAGTTACTCATTGCTGCCCCTGGTCGCAGCAGCTGCATGTGACATCATGCTGCCACTGCGGCCCGCCCCCCACGTGGTCCAGCCACGCCTGCGTTGGCCAGACCGTGCCCCCCAAACGGCGGACAAACACCGCTGTGCTGCCCCCTCCGGCCCAGCGACCGCCTCTGCCTGTCAATCAGGCTGAGGCAATCGCTAGGGAACAACGGCCTTCGGCCGCCCGGCATGCGCCGGCGCTCCGCGGCATCGGCACATGTGCAGTTCCGACCCGATCGCTATGCTGCAAACAACTGCAGCGAGCGATCGGGTTGGAATGACCCCCTAAGATGGCATCACAAATCCCCAAGGAGAGTCCAAGTGTGTCAGCGGTTGCGATGCCTGACCTTCCCAAAACTGAATGGGAAGAGGTGGCTTCTTCCACCATTTGCATGCCCCCTGTGCTGAAAAGAGCACCCACAGTCCAGTTCCTGATATTGAAATTGAAGATGTCACTGTTGAAGTACACCAGGATGAGGATATGGGTGTTGCTGGCGCTGAGGAAGAAGTTGACGATGAGGATTCCAATGGTGATGTGGTTTGTTTAAGTCAGGCATCGGGGACGACACCTGTTGTCCATGGGATGAAGAAGCCCATTGTGATTTCTGGGCAAACTACCAAAAATTCCACCTCTTCGGTGTGGAATTATTTCTCCACAAATCCGGATAACAGGTGTCAGCCGTGTGTTACCTGTGTCAAACTGTAAAAAGTAGGGGTAAGGATGTTATCCACCTAGGAACATCTGCCCTTATACGTCACCTGCTGCGCATTCATCAGAAGTCAGTGTCAAGTTGTGAAACTTTGGGTAAGAGCATAAGCAGTCCACTGACACCTAAATCCCTTCTTCCTGTTGTACCCAAGCTCCTACAAGCCACACCACCAACTCCCTCAACGTCAACTTCCTTCTCAGCCATGAACGTCAGTAGTCCTGCAGGCCATGTCCCTGGCAATACTGATGAGTCCTCTCTTAACCGGAATTCCTTGGGAGGATCCTTGAGTTGTACGCCTACTGCTGCTGTTGTTGCTGCCGCTTCTGTTGTTTCTGCTGGGAGTCGATCGTCATCCCAGAGGGGAAGTCGGAAGACCACTTGTACTACTTCAACTAAGCAATTGACTGTCCAACAGTCCTTTGTGAGGAAGATGAAATATGACAGCAGTAATCTTGTTGCAAAGCAGATAACTGAGGCCTTGACACTTATGTTGGTGTTAGACGTGCGTCCGGTATCCGCCATTAGTGCAGTGGGATTTAGACAATTGATGGACGTATTGTGTCCCCGGTACCAAATCCCATCTAGATTCCACTTCACTAGGCAGGCGATACAGAGAATGTACAGAGATGTCAGAAAAAGTGTCGCCAGTGTCCTAAAAAATGTGGTTGTATCCAGTGTATATGACTATATGACTGTGACAGCCACTGGGTAGATGTATTGCCTCCCGCAGCAACAACAGCAGCAGCGCACCAGTAGCACCATCTCGCAAATCAAAACTTGTTTCTAGGCATGCTATGCTATGTATCACCGCTTTCCGTAAGAGGCACACCGCTGACAACCTTTTACGGAAAATGAGGGACATCATTGCACATTGGCTTACCCCACTTAGACTGTCATGGGGATTTGTGATATCGGACAACGCCACCAATATTGTGCATGCATTTCAACTGGGCAAATTCCAGCACGTCCCATGTTTTGCACATACAATTAATTTGGTGCTGCAAAATCTTTTGAAAAATTACAGGGGTGTACAGGAGATGCTGTTGGTGGCCTGAAAAAAATTGCGGGCCACTTTCGACATTCTGCCACTGCGTGCTGAAGACTGGAGCACCAGCAAACACTCCCTAACCTGCCCTGTCATCAACTGAAGCAAGAGGTGGTAATGGGGTGGAATTCAACCCTCTATATGCTTCAGAGGATGGAGGAGCAGCAAAAGGCCATTAAAGCATATACATCCACCTACGATATAGGCAAAGGAGGGGGAATGCACCTGACTCAAGCACAGTGGAGAATGATTTCTGTCTTGTGCAAGTTTCTCCAACCCTTTGAACTTGCCACACGTGAAGTCAGTTCAGACACTGCCAGCTTGAGTCAGGTCATTCCCCTCATCGGGCATTTGCAGAAGCAGCTGGAGAAATTAAAGGAGGAGCTAAGACGGAGCGATTCCGCTAAGTATGTGGGACTTTTGGATGGAGCCCTTCATTCGCTTTACCAGGATTCAAGGGTGGTCAATCTGTTGAAATCAGAGCACTACATTTTGGCCACTGTGCTCAATCTTAAGTTTAAAGCCTACGTTGTATCTCTCTTTCCGGCAGACAAAAGTGTGCAGAGGTGCAAAGAGCTGCTGGTAAGTAAATTGTCAACTCAAGCGGAATGTGACCCGCCAACAGCTCCTCCTTCAATTTCTCCCAGCACTGGGGCTACAAGAAAAAGGATAAGATTTCCTAGCCCACCCGCTGGGGGTGATGCAGGGCAGTCAGGAGGGAAAGCTGACATCTGGTCCGGACTGAAGGACCTGCCAACAATTACTGACATGTCTACTGTCACTGCATATGATTCTGTCACCATTGAAAGAATGGTGGAGGATTATATGAGTGACAGCATCCAAGAAGGCATGTCAGACAGTCCGTATGTATACAGGCAGGAAAAAGAGGCAATTTGGATGCCCTTGCACAAACTGGCTTTATTTTACCTAAGTTGTTCCCCCTCCAGTGTGTACTCCGAAAGAGTGTTGAGTGCAGCCAGTAACCTTGTCAGCGATCGGCGTAGGAGGTTACTTCCTCAAAATGTGGAGAAGATTATGTTCCACAAAATTAATTATAAATTCCTCCAGGAAGACCTTGACCAGCAATTGTCTCCGGAAAGTACACAGGGTCCTGTGATGGTGGATTCCAGTGGGGACAAATTAATACTCTGTAAGGAGGGGGATGTACACAGTGAAAGGGGTGAGGAATCAGAGGTTGAGGTTGACATCTTGCCTGTGTATAGCCAGTTTGTGCAAGGAGAGATTGATTCCTTCTTTTTTGGTGGGGGCCCAAACAAACCAGTCATTTCAGCCACAGTCGTGTGGCAGACCCTGTCACTGAAATGATTGGTTTGTTAAAGTGTGCATGTCCTGTTTATTATACAACATAAGAGTGGGTGGGAGGGCCCAAGGACAATTCCATCTTGCACCTCTTTTTTTGTTTATCTTTGCATCATGTGCTGTTTGGGTACTATTTGTTTAAGTGCAATCCTGTCTGACAATTCCGTATATGTATGTCCAGTGGTACTGCCATATAATTCCAGTGATACTGCTGTATATGTCCAGTGGTGCTGCCATATAATTCCAGTGATATAGGCGTATAATTCCAGTGATATTGCTGTATAATTCCAGTGGGAATTGTTTGTGTCGCTTGGCTTAGTCATACAGCTACCTCATTGCACCTCTTCTACATCTTTGCATGAGGTGCTGTTTGGTGCCTTTTTTTATATCTTCCCTCTTGTCTGCCACTGCAGTACCACTCCTAGATGGGCCAATTGTTTGTATTGCTTGGCTTAGTCATACAGCTACCTCATTGCACCTCTTCTACATCTTTGCATGAGGTGCCGTTTGGGTCTAGTTTTTGAAAAGTGCCATCCTGTCTGACACTGCAGTGCCACTTCTAGATGGGCAAGGTGTTTGTGCCGCACACTTGTGTCACTTGGCTTAGTCATACAGCGACCTCGGTGCACCTCTTTTTCTTCTTTGCATAATGTTCTGTTTTTTTACTTTTTTTTTATATCTGCCCTCCTGTCTGACACTGCAGTGCCACTCCTAGATGGGCCAGGTGTTTGAGTTGTCCACTTTTGTCGCTTAGTTTAGTCATCCAGCAACCTCGGTGCAACCTTTTGGCCTAAAAACAATATTGTGAGGTGTGAGGTGTTCAGAATAGACTGGAAATGAGTGGAAATGAATGTTGTTAAGGTTAATAATACCGTAGGATC
Source organism: Pseudophryne corroboree (assembly GCF_028390025.1). Classification (NCBI taxonomy): domain Eukaryota; kingdom Metazoa; phylum Chordata; class Amphibia; order Anura; family Myobatrachidae; genus Pseudophryne; species Pseudophryne corroboree. The sequence goes on from NC_086448.1 coordinate 322,323,842, forward strand.
AAAATTACCCCAAAATTCTGTGATTTTAGCCATTTTTATGTTGTTATTTTTTTCTAAAATCATCCAGACCCAAAACCAAAACACGAAAGGGTGGTTTTGGCAAAACCAAGCCAAAATCAAACCACAAAAATAAAATTAGAACCAAAACCAAAACACAAAACATGAAAAGTGCCAGCCGCACTTTTCTAAATGTTATGTGTTTTGGTTCTGTTTTTTTGGAGGATATTTTGTTTTGGTGTTTTGGTTCCTACACCTTTTTTTTACTTTAATAACATTAATGTCCAGTCATTTAAATTCAATTTTGATCACCTCATAGGTCACAGTATTGTTTACCGATATTGTCCAAAGGCTAGCTGGCTAAACTAAGAAACACAGCAGCAGCAAATTGTGTTACAAATTAGTAATGGGTTAGGATAATAATAACCAATAAAAATGTTCACCTGTGCAAAAAAGACCATCCCCAATCCCCCCAAAAATACAGCCCATATTGAAATAAAAGTGGTGGAAGATGGCCCTTCCACCCGCCTGCCTTTATCTTGTATATTAAAAAGAGCATGCACAGATTAACAATCTAACCACTTCAGCAACAGGGACTGTCACTTTTGTAGCTGAAGTGCTTGGTTTATTCAGCCCCCACAACATTTTTTGGAAGGACTACCCACAATCATTAATGAGGAGGTTGATGTTGAGGCTGTTGGCAATGAAGAGTGCATGTGTTGATCCAAACTGATGGTAGCTTATACTGTACTGTTTGCTATTATTTTACAAATTATTAGAATTTTATAAAATACATTTCACGAACACCCTGCAAACGCGTAACAGAGAGGAAGTGCCTAGATGTATAATGTCCCTACCTCTATTAACTTTGGCCTCACAAATGGAACGGATACCTTCCCATATGTTGTCAGGATTTGTATAAAAATAATTCCAAACCCAAAGGGTGGCTTTTTTGGTCTTATGCCCAGGCATGACAATGGCCTTCTTCTTATCACGGGCAAGAACTGCTGCCACTGGTGCATGACTTACAACATCCTCATTATAACATCCTCATTAACGGCATCAGCTACATAAATATCCCCCTCATCCTGTTGCACTTCCACAGTATCATCTCAATTTATATGTCACCACCTTTACTTATGCTGCTCAACCCCACATTTGCTGGGATTTTTGACGTTTCTGAACACACAGTTTGTTTTTCCGCCTTAGTGGGGGGTTTTATGCACTGAGTTACCTGTTTTACATTTGACACCTTTTATAGACTCTGCGTTAGAAGGTTTTTATCTTAGACCGAGCGCTGTGTGTGCTGATGTTCTATGCAATGTGTAACAAATAAAAAATAAATAAATGAATGAAAATAAAAAATAATAATAAAATAATGAGAGTAGAAAATGAAAATAAAAAATTGGAATATAAGAAAAATTGGAATATAAGAAAAACAATAAATAATGAAAAATAAATTAAAAAATAAATAATAATAAAAAATGAATAAATTGGGAAGGTGGGGAAGGGAAGGGGAATAGTGCAATGTTTACAGCTCCTTTATTGGAGCTTTAGTTGGAGCTTATAGACACTAGTTCAGGAGAGGAAACAGTCTCTTGATAAAAAGGCTATCCCTATCTTACCCTGTTATTTTCTTCTTTGCTGAGGCCGTGACCGGGAGTAACTTCCGGTGATAATGGTGATGTTATTTCCTATTGGCTTGGTAAGTCAGCCCTGCCTTAGACGACGTGTTCTTCATCTGACCCTCTCCATGAGGGAGAAAATGCTCTGTTCCTGGACTTTCCTGGTAATGTACAATCATACATTACCAGGAAAGACCAGTGAGCAACATCCGCCCCTTTCTTAGTGAGTGCCACCAAGGGCGCCACTATAGACGAAAATCCAGCGATAAATCGTCTATAAAAATTCGCAAAGCCCAGGAAACGCTGAAGCGCCTTCAAACTAGTGGGCTGCACCCAATCCAGGACTGCCTGTACCTTGGAACCCTCCATTTGGAAACCTTCTGGGGAGATAATATATCCTAGAAATGCGATTTGCTGAACTTCAAATTCGCACTTCTCCAGCTTCGCCCCAAGCCGGTGGTCTCTGAGTTTCTGGAGGACTAAGCGTACATGCTTCCGATGTTCCTCCAGGGAATGGGAGAAGATTAGGATGTCATCTAAGTATACAACTAAGAATCTATCCAAATATTCCCTGAGCACATCATTCATGAAATCCTGGAAGACTGCCGGGGCATTACAGAGCCCAAAAGGCATCACCAAATATTCATAATGCCCTGAGTGGGTATTAAAGGCAGTCTTCCATTCATCCCCCTCTCTTATTCGGATTAGATTGTACGCACCGCGTAGGTCAATCTTAGAAAAAATGGTGGCAGTACGAAGCTGGTCAAACAAGACCGAAATGAGAGGCAGTGGGTATGAGTTTTTAATCGTGATACGGTTCAATTCCCTGAAGTCGATGCAGGGTCGCAACGAACCGTCCTTTTTACCCACGAAGAAGAACCCCGACCCAACTGGAGACTGCGAAGGTCTGATAAATCCCTTAGCCAAGTTCTCCTGAATGTACTCTGCCATAGCCTGAGTCTCAGGACGTGACAGGGAGTACAACCTGCTCTTGGGAAGCTTAGCATTTGGCAACAAATCAATGGCACAGTCATAGGGGCGATGGGGAGGTAGTACCTCTGCAACTTTTTTGGAGAACACGTCCGCAAAATCTGCATAACACCCTGGCAATCCTGGCAAACTTAGCTGCGAGAGCCTGACTGGAAGGCTCAAGCAACTCCTGAAACAATCAGTACCCCAACTAAGAATCTCCCCAGAGACCCAGTCAAATTGAGGATTGTGGGCCCTTAACCAGGGTAACCCCAACACCAATGGGGCAAAAGTACAGACAGTCACATAAAAGGACAATTTTTCAGAGTGTGTGGCTCCAATAAACAAAGAAATCTGGCTAGTGCAAGAGGTAATTTTACCTTGGGATAATGGTTCCCCGTTTAACCCACAAATCTCAATTTCCGATGCCAAGGGTACTAAGGGAACAGAGTGTTTCAGGGCGAATTGGCGGTCCATAAAAACCCCGTCGGCCCCACTGTCCACAAAGGCCTCAGTCTTGACAGTTTGACCGAGGATCTTCAAGGTCACCGGAATGATAAAAGTCTTCTTGGGAAATTCTGACTTCTGGCCTGATAGGATATTTCCCATCACCCTCAGGCCCTGAAGTTTTCCGGCTTTTCTGGGCATGATACTACCACATGACCTTTATTCCCACAGTACAAACACAACCCCTGCTGTCTCCTCCGCGTCTTCTCACGCGAGGAGAGGCGGGTAGCCCCAATCTGCATAGGCTCCTCGGAAAATTCCTCAGAGTCTGAGGTTCCCTTGGGAAGGAAGGAAATCTCAGTCTCCCTTTCAAGCCTACGCTCTCTCAGCCGTCTATCCACCCGGATGGATAACTGCATGAGCTGATCCAAGCTATCAGGCAAGGGATATTGTACCAGTTGGTCCTTTATCTGGTTAGAAAGACCTCTTCGGTACTGGTGTCTCAGGGCTGGGTCATTCCACTGGGTATCATGGGCCAACCTCCGAAACTCCGTACAGTAAACCTCAACTGGCCTTCGCCCTTGCTTAAGGATCGAAATCTGAGCCTCGGCTGAGGCCGTCTTGTCAGGGTCATCATACAACATGCCCAGTGCCGTAAAAAAAGCATCAACACTTTTAAGCGACGGACAGTCAGGCTGCAACCCATATGCCCAGACCTGTGGGTCTCCTTGTAGCAAGGAAATCACTATGCCCACCCGCTGAATCTCCGACCCAGAAGACTGAGGCCTAAGCCGGAAGTATAGCTTGCAGCTCTCCTTGAAACAAAAGAACTGCGAGCGATCTCCAGAAAAACGATCCGGGAGATTTACTTTCGGCTCCTTAACCCCTGCAGGTGCTGCTGCTGCGGGAGCTCCGCCAGCAGCCTGGGAGGTGTGCATTTTAATGGACAAATCATTAAATTGTCGAGTCAGGACCTACACCTGATCGACCACCTGTTGCAACGTATTTTGAGGGGTATGCTCCATATTCCCACAAAATTTCAACAGGAGTATTGGGCTGCTGAATATGTTATGCACACCAGTGCCTGCAGGAATGTACTGGTGTTTGAACTGTTATGCAAAACAAATGGACTTACAGACAGACTGGGGAATATGACATAACGTACACAGAAGGTGATAGGGTAACAAAATACACACAAAGTGAACAGAGAAGCCCAGAGGCTAAGGAACTGGGTATCTCCCTTGTATTAGAACTGCTCAGATGGGAAAAGCAAGATGTTGTGTTTTAATACGTAGAGAACCCGAAATGCTGTTGCTAAGGGCAACAGCAAAACCCTAAAGGGTTACCAACGGGTGTGGCAGCAAACTCCTTGGTCAGAGATGGAATGATAGACACAAGGAGAGTCTCCACAATCCTAATTCTCACTTGCAGTGCACAGGTTCAGCTTACTGCCACTAAACTGACCCCTGACACCTAGCACAGTGAGACAGGATTAGACAGGCAAGTCTTAGAATACAGCCGCAAACTTGCTAAGTTCACAGAGTAGTAACAGAACCCCAGCAAGCTAAACGACTGACTCCAGTCTTACTGCTAGGTCTGGATTGGCAGAGTGTAATACCAAATCCCCAGGCCTAATTGCAGTAAGCAACAAACAAATACAAAGCTACACAGTACTGGCTAACTTTCAGAAACTGACTAACCAACAAAGATTCAGCAGCATCTGCTTACCCTGAGAAGAGGCCTTATAAAGCAGGTGCTGTCCACGCCCCACTCAGACCTCACAGACTGTGAGCACAAAAACCAGTACCGGATCCCCTGCCATGCACAGAGCCTATAACCACTGCACAGCAAAAGACCCGAACCGGAGTATCAGCTGCGCTCAGGTCACTCCGCTAGCACTTGTCTCCCGGTTGCCATGACGACGTGGCAGCACAGGGCAGGAGACCCTAACAATAATTCCACTGATATTGGCATATAATTCCCGTGATACTGGCGTATAATTCCTGTGATATTGTCGCATAATTCTCGTAATACTGGTGTATAATTCCTGTGATATTGCCGTATAATGCCTGTGATATTGCTGTATAATTCCACTGATATTGCCATATAATTCTCGTGATACTGGTGTATAATTCCTGTGATATTGCCGTATAATTCTCGGAATACTGGCATATAATTCCTGTGATATTGCCGTATAATTCCAGTGATATTGCCATATAATTCTAGTAATCCTGCCATATAATTCCAGTGATCCTGCCATATAATTCCATATAAATCCAAATAATTCCGTATTAATCCAGACTAGTGGTGCTGCCATTTAAATTCAGTGGTGCTGTCCTGTGCTATATATTATTTACTCCAAATAAAGGGGTTATTAATATTTAATCCAAATAAATTTTACAGGGTTTGCCCTGTAGGGGTATGCTCTGATGTGCTGCATATTGTTTTATATAACTCCAGAAAAATAATGGAGAACAAAAATTTGGAGGATAAAATAGGGAAAGACCAAGAACCACTTCCTCCTAGTGCTGAAGCTGCTGCCACTAGTCATGACATAGACGATGAAATGCCATCAATGTCGTCTGCCAAGGCCGATGCCCAATGTGATAGTAGAGGGAATGTAAAATCCAAAAAGTTCAGTAAAAAGACCCAAAAAAAAGAAACTGAAATGGTCTGAGGAGAAACGTAAACTTGCCAATATGCCATTTACGACACGTAGTGGCAAGCAATGGCTAAGACCCTGGCCTATGTTCATGACTAGTGGTTCCGCTTCACATGACAATGGAAGCCCTCATCCTCCCGCTAGAAAAATTAAAAGAGTTAAGGTGGAAAAAGCACAGAAGAAAACTGAACTTAGCACAGCTACGATCATGTTCCCAGACATGCGGGGGGACACCCAGCACAGGGCTAGCCCGCCACGCATGTCTTTCTGCATCCCCCCCCCCCCGCAAAGGTACAAAAGCATCTCACAACGGCGATGCTTTTGTACTTGTTGAGCAACTCCAGTCCCGCGCAGCTCCTGCGGCTGGCCAGGAGTTACTCATTGCTGCCCCTGGTCGCAGCAGCTGCATGTGACATCATGCTGCCACTGCGGCCCGCCCCCCACGTGGTCCAGCCACGCCTGCGTTGGCCAGACCGTGCCCCCCAAACGGCGGACAAACACCGCTGTGCTGCCCCCTCCGGCCCAGCGACCGCCTCTGCCTGTCAATCAGGCTGAGGCAATCGCTAGGGAACAACGGCCTTCGGCCGCCCGGCATGCGCCGGCGCTCCGCGGCATCGGCACATGTGCAGTTCCGACCCGATCGCTATGCTGCAAACAACTGCAGCGAGCGATCGGGTTGGAATGACCCCCTAAGATGGCATCACAAATCCCCAAGGAGAGTCCAAGTGTGTCAGCGGTTGCGATGCCTGACCTTCCCAAAACTGAATGGGAAGAGGTGGCTTCTTCCACCATTTGCATGCCCCCTGTGCTGAAAAGAGCACCCACAGTCCAGTTCCTGATATTGAAATTGAAGATGTCACTGTTGAAGTACACCAGGATGAGGATATGGGTGTTGCTGGCGCTGAGGAAGAAGTTGACGATGAGGATTCCAATGGTGATGTGGTTTGTTTAAGTCAGGCATCGGGGACGACACCTGTTGTCCATGGGATGAAGAAGCCCATTGTGATTTCTGGGCAAACTACCAAAAATTCCACCTCTTCGGTGTGGAATTATTTCTCCACAAATCCGGATAACAGGTGTCAGCCGTGTGTTACCTGTGTCAAACTGTAAAAAGTAGGGGTAAGGATGTTATCCACCTAGGAACATCTGCCCTTATACGTCACCTGCTGCGCATTCATCAGAAGTCAGTGTCAAGTTGTGAAACTTTGGGTAAGAGCATAAGCAGTCCACTGACACCTAAATCCCTTCTTCCTGTTGTACCCAAGCTCCTACAAGCCACACCACCAACTCCCTCAACGTCAACTTCCTTCTCAGCCATGAACGTCAGTAGTCCTGCAGGCCATGTCCCTGGCAATACTGATGAGTCCTCTCTTAACCGGAATTCCTTGGGAGGATCCTTGAGTTGTACGCCTACTGCTGCTGTTGTTGCTGCCGCTTCTGTTGTTTCTGCTGGGAGTCGATCGTCATCCCAGAGGGGAAGTCGGAAGACCACTTGTACTACTTCAACTAAGCAATTGACTGTCCAACAGTCCTTTGTGAGGAAGATGAAATATGACAGCAGTAATCTTGTTGCAAAGCAGATAACTGAGGCCTTGACACTTATGTTGGTGTTAGACGTGCGTCCGGTATCCGCCATTAGTGCAGTGGGATTTAGACAATTGATGGACGTATTGTGTCCCCGGTACCAAATCCCATCTAGATTCCACTTCACTAGGCAGGCGATACAGAGAATGTACAGAGATGTCAGAAAAAGTGTCGCCAGTGTCCTAAAAAATGTGGTTGTATCCAGTGTATATGACTATATGACTGTGACAGCCACTGGGTAGATGTATTGCCTCCCGCAGCAACAACAGCAGCAGCGCACCAGTAGCACCATCTCGCAAATCAAAACTTGTTTCTAGGCATGCTATGCTATGTATCACCGCTTTCCGTAAGAGGCACACCGCTGACAACCTTTTACGGAAAATGAGGGACATCATTGCACATTGGCTTACCCCACTTAGACTGTCATGGGGATTTGTGATATCGGACAACGCCACCAATATTGTGCATGCATTTCAACTGGGCAAATTCCAGCACGTCCCATGTTTTGCACATACAATTAATTTGGTGCTGCAAAATCTTTTGAAAAATTACAGGGGTGTACAGGAGATGCTGTTGGTGGCCTGAAAAAAATTGCGGGCCACTTTCGACATTTTGCCACTGCGTGCTGAAGACTGGAGCACCAGCAAACACTCCCTAACCTGCCCTGTCATCAACTGAAGCAAGAGGTGGTAATGGGGTGGAATTCAACCCTCTATATGCTTCAGAGGATGGAGGAGCAGCAAAAGGCCATTAAAGCATATACATCCACCTACGATATAGGCAAAGGAGGGGGAATGCACCTGACTCAAGCACAGTGGAGAATGATTTCTGTCTTGTGCAAGTTTCTCCAACCCTTTGAACTTGCCACACGTGAAGTCAGTTCAGACACTGCCAGCTTGAGTCAGGTCATTCCCCTCATCGGGCATTTGCAGAAGCAGCTGGAGAAATTAAAGGAGGAGCTAAGACGGAGCGATTCCGCTAAGTATGTGGGACTTTTGGATGGAGCCCTTCATTCGCTTTACCAGGATTCAAGGGTGGTCAATCTGTTGAAATCAGAGCACTACATTTTGGCCACTGTGCTCAATCTTAAGTTTAAAGCCTACGTTGTATCTCTCTTTCCGGCAGACAAAAGTGTGCAGAGGTGCAAAGAGCTGCTGGTAAGTAAATTGTCAACTCAAGCGGAATGTGACCCGCCAACAGCTCCTCCTTCAATTTCTCCCAGCACTGGGGCTACAAGAAAAAGGATAAGATTTCCTAGCCCACCCGCTGGGGGTGATGCAGGGCAGTCAGGAGCGAAAGCTGACATCTGGTCCGGACTGAAGGACCTGCCAACAATTACTGACATGTCTACTGTCACTGCATATGATTCTGTCACCATTGAAAGAATGGTGGAGGATTATATGAGTGACAGCATCCAAGAAGGCATGTCAGACAGTCCGTATGTATACAGGCAGGAAAAAGAGGCAATTTGGATGCCCTTGCACAAACTGGCTTTATTTTACCTAAGTTGTTCCCCCTCCAGTGTGTACTCCGAAAGAGTGTTGAGTGCAGCCAGTAACCTTGTCAGCGATCGGCGTAGGAGGTTACTTCCTCAAAATGTGGAGAAGATTATGTTCCACAAAATTAATTATAAATTCCTCCAGGAAGACCTTGACCAGCAATTGTCTCCGGAAAGTACACAGGGTCCTGTGATGGTGGATTCCAGTGGGGACAAATTAATACTCTGTAAGGAGGGGGATGTACACAGTGAAAGGGGTGAGGAATCAGAGGTTGAGGTTGACATCTTGCCTGTGTATAGCCAGTTTGTGCAAGGAGAGATTGATTCCTTCTTTTTTGGTGGGGGCCCAAACAAACCAGTCATTTCAGCCACAGTCGTGTGGCAGACCCTGTCACTGAAATGATTGGTTTGTTAAAGTGTGCATGTCCTGTTTATTATACAACATAAGAGTGGGTGGGAGGGCCCAAGGACAATTCCATCTTGCACCTCTTTTTTTGTTTATCTTTGCATCATGTGCTGTTTGGGTACTATTTGTTTAAGTGCAATCCTGTCTGACAATTCCGTATATGTATGTCCAGTGGTACTGCCATATAATTCCAGTGATACTGCTGTATATGTCCAGTGGTGCTGCCATATAATTCCAGTGATATAGGCGTATAATTCCAGTGATATTGCTGTATAATTCCAGTGGGAATTGTTTGTGTCGCTTGGCTTAGTCATACAGCTACCTCATTGCACCTCTTCTACATCTTTGCATGAGGTGCTGTTTGGTGCCTTTTTTTATATCTTCCCTCTTGTCTGCCACTGCAGTACCACTCCTAGATGGGCCAATTGTTTGTATTGCTTGGCTTAGTCATACAGCTACCTCATTGCACCTCTTCTACATCTTTGCATGAGGTGCCGTTTGGGTCTAGTTTTTGAAAAGTGCCATCCTGTCTGACACTGCAGTGCCACTTCTAGATGGGCAAGGTGTTTGTGCCGCACACTTGTGTCACTTGGCTTAGTCATACAGCGACCTCGGTGCACCTCTTTTTCTTCTTTGCATAATGTTCTGTTTTTTTACTTTTTTTTTATATCTGCCCTCCTGTCTGACACTGCAGTGCCACTCCTAGATGGGCCAGGTGTTTGAGTTGTCCACTTTTGTCGCTTAGTTTAGTCATCCAGCAACCTCGGTGCAACCTTTTGGCCTAAAAACAATATTGTGAGGTGTGAGGTGTTCAGAATAGACTGGAAATGAGTGGAAATGAATGTTGTTAAGGTTAATAATACCGTAGGATCAAAATTACCCCAAAATTCTGTGATTTTAGCCATTTTTATGTTGTTATTTTTTTCTAAAATCATCCAGACCCAAAACCAAAACACGAAAGGGTGGTTTTGGCAAAACCAAGCCAAAATCAAACCACAAAAATAAAATTAGAACCAAAACCAAAACACAAAACATGAAAAGTGCCAGCCGCACTTTTCTAAATGTTATGTGTTTTGGTTCTGTTTTTTTGGAGGATATTTTGTTTTGGTGTTTTGGTTCCTACACCTTTTTTTTACTTTAATAACATTAATGTCCAGTCATTTAAATTCAATTTTGATCACCTCATAGGTCACAGTATTGTTTACCGATATTGTCCAAAGGCTAGCTGGCTAAACTAAGAAACACAGCAGCAGCAAATTGTGTTACAAATTAGTAATGGGTTAGGATAATAATAACCAATAAAAATGTTCACCTGTGCAAAAAAGACCATCCCCAATCCCCCCAAAAATACAGCCCATATTGAAATAAAAGTGGTGGAAGATGGCCCTTCCACCCGCCTGCCTTTATCTTGTATATTAAAAAGAGCATGCACAGATTAACAATCTAACCACTTCAGCAACAGGGACTGTCACTTTTGTAGCTGAAGTGCTTGGTTTATTCAGCCCCCACAACATTTTTTGGAAGGACTACCCACAATCATTAATGAGGAGGTTGATGTTGAGGCTGTTGGCAATGAAGAGTGCATGTGTTGATCCAAACTGATGGTAGCTTATACTGTACTGTTTGCTATTATTTTACAAATTATTAGAATTTTATAAAATACATTTCACGAACACCCTGCAAACGCGTAACAGAGAGGAAGTGCCTAGATGTATAATGTCCCTACCTCTATTAACTTTGGCCTCACAAATGGAACGGATACCTTCCCATATGTTGTCAGGATTTGTATAAAAATAATTCCAAACCCAAAGGGTGGCTTTTTTGGTCTTATGCCCAGGCATGACAATGGCCTTCTTCTTATCACGGGCAAGAACTGCTGCCACTGGTGCATGACTTACAACATCCTCATTATAACATCCTCATTAACGGCATCAGCTACATAAATATCCCCCTCATCCTGTTGCACTTCCACAGTATCATCTCAATTTATATGTCACCACCTTTACTTATGCTGCTCAACCCCACATTTGCTGGGATTTTTGACGTTTCTGAACACACAGTTTGTTTTTCCGCCTTAGTGGGGGGTTTTATGCACTGAGTTACCTGTTTTACATTTGACACCTTTTATAGACTCTGCGTTAGAAGGTTTTTATCTTAGACCGAGCGCTGTGTGTGCTGATGTTCTATGCAATGTGTAACAAATAAAAAATAAATAAATGAATGAAAATAAAAAATAATAATAAAATAATGAGAGTAGAAAATGAAAATAAAAAATTGGAATATAAGAAAAATTGGAATATAAGAAAAACAATAAATAATGAAAAATAAATTAAAAAATAAATAATAATAAAAAATGAATAAATTGGGAAGGTGGGGAAGGGAAGGGGAATAGTGCAATGTTTACAGCTCCTTTATTGGAGCTTTAGTTGGAGCTTATAGACACTAGTTCAGGAGAGGAAACAGTCTCTTGATAAAAAGGCTATCCCTATCTTACCCTGTTATTTTCTTCTTTGCTGAGGCCGTGACCGGGAGTAACTTCCGGTGATAATGGTGATGTTATTTCCTATTGGCTTGGTAAGTCAGCCCTGCCTTAGACGACGTGTTCTTCATCTGACCCTCTCCATGAGGGAGAAAATGCTCTGTTCCTGGACTTTCCTGGTAATGTACAATCATACATTACCAGGAAAGACCAGTGAGCAACATCCGCCCCTTTCTTAGTGAGTGCCACCAAGGGCGCCACTATAGACGAAAATCCAGCGATAAATCGTCTATAAAAATTCGCAAAGCCCAGGAAACGCTGAAGCGCCTTCAAACTAGTGGGCTGCACCCAATCCAGGACTGCCTGTACCTTGGAACCCTCCATTTGGAAACCTTCTGGGGAGATAATATATCCTAGAAATGCGATTTGCTGAACTTCAAATTCGCACTTCTCCAGCTTCGCCCCAAGCCGGTGGTCTCTGAGTTTCTGGAGGACTAAGCGTACATGCTTCCGATGTTCCTCCAGGGAATGGGAGAAGATTAGGATGTCATCTAAGTATACAACTAAGAATCTATCCAAATATTCCCTGAGCACATCATTCATGAAATCCTGGAAGACTGCCGGGGCATTACAGAGCCCAAAAGGCATCACCAAATATTCATAATGCCCTGAGTGGGTATTAAAGGCAGTCTTCCATTCATCCCCCTCTCTTATTCGGATTAGATTGTACGCACCGCGTAGGTCAATCTTAGAAAAAATGGTGGCAGTACGAAGCTGGTCAAACAAGACCGAAATGAGAGGCAGTGGGTATGAGTTTTTAATCGTGATACGGTTCAATTCCCTGAAGTCGATGCAGGGTCGCAACGAACCGTCCTTTTTACCCACGAAGAAGAACCCCGACCCAACTGGAGACTGCGAAGGTCTGATAAATCCCTTAGCCAAGTTCTCCTGAATGTACTCTGCCATAGCCTGAGTCTCAGGACGTGACAGGGAGTACAACCTGCTCTTGGGAAGCTTAGCATTTGGCAACAAATCAATGGCACAGTCATAGGGGCGATGGGGAGGTAGTACCTCTGCAACTTTTTTGGAGAACACGTCCGCAAAATCTGCATAACACCCTGGCAATCCTGGCAAACTTAGCTGCGAGAGCCTGACTGGAAGGCTCAAGCAACTCCTGAAACAATCAGTACCCCAACTAAGAATCTCCCCAGAGACCCAGTCAAATTGAGGATTGTGGGCCCTTAACCAGGGTAACCCCAACACCAATGGGGCAAAAGTACAGACAGTCACATAAAAGGACAATTTTTCAGAGTGTGTGGCTCCAATAAACAAAGAAATCTGGCTAGTGCAAGAGGTAATTTTACCTTGGGATAATGGTTCCCCGTTTAACCCACAAATCTCAATTTCCGATGCCAAGGGTACTAAGGGAACAGAGTGTTTCAGGGCGAATTGGCGGTCCATAAAAACCCCGTCGGCCCCACTGTCCACAAAGGCCTCAGTCTTGACAGTTTGACCGAGGATCTTCAAGGTCACCGGAATGATAAAAGTCTTCTTGGGAAATTCTGACTTCTGGCCTGATAGGATATTTCCCATCACCCTCAGGCCCTGAAGTTTTCCGGCTTTTCTGGGCATGATACTACCACATGACCTTTATTCCCACAGTACAAACACAACCCCTGCTGTCTCCTCCGCGTCTTCTCACGCGAGGAGAGGCGGGTAGCCCCAATCTGCATAGGCTCCTCGGAAAATTCCTCAGAGTCTGAGGTTCCCTTGGGAAGGAAGGAAATCTCAGTCTCCCTTTCAAGCCTACGCTCTCTCAGCCGTCTATCCACCCGGATGGATAACTGCATGAGCTGATCCAAGCTATCAGGCAAGGGATATTGTACCAGTTGGTCCTTTATCTGGTTAGAAAGACCTCTTCGGTACTGGTGTCTCAGGGCTGGGTCATTCCACTGGGTATCATGGGCCAACCTCCGAAACTCCGTACAGTAAACCTCAACTGGCCTTCGCCCTTGCTTAAGGATTGAAATCTGAGCCTCGGCTGAGGCCGTCTTGTCAGGGTCATCATACAACATGCCCAGTGCCGTAAAAAAAGCATCAACACTTTTAAGCGACGGACAGTCAGGCTGCAACCCATATGCCCAGACCTGTGGGTCTCCTTGTAGCAAGGAAATCACTATGCCCACCCGCTGAATCTCCGACCCAGAAGACTGAGGCCTAAGCCGGAAGTATAGCTTGCAGCTCTCCTTGAAACAAAAGAACTGCGAGCGATCTCCAGAAAAACGATCCGGGAGATTTACTTTCGGCTCCTTAACCCCTGCAGGTGCTGCTGCTGCGGGAGCTCCGCCAGCAGCCTGGGAGGTGTGCATTTTAATGGACAAATCATTAAATTGTCGAGTCAGGACCTACACCTGATCGACCACCTGTTGCAACGTATTTTGAGGGGTATGCTCCATATTCCCACAAAATTTCAACAGAAGTATTGGGCTGCTGAATATGTTATGCACACCAGTGCCTGCAGGAATGTACTGGTGTTTGAACTGTTATGCAAAACAAATGGACTTACAGACAGACTGGGGAATATGACATAACGTACACAGAAGGTGATAGGGTAACAAAATACACACAAAGTGAACAGAGAAGCCCAGAGGCTAAGGAACTGGGTATCTCCCTTGTATTAGAACTGCTCAGATAAGAAAAGCAAGATGTTGTGTTTTAATACGTAGAGAACCCGAAATGCTGTTGCTAAGGGCAACAGCAAAACCCTAAAGGGTTACCAACGGGTGTGGCAGTAAACTCCTTGGTCAGAGATGGAATGATAGACACAAGGAGAGTCTCCACAATCCTAATTCTCACTTGCAGTGCACAGGTTCAGCTTACTGCCACTAAACTGACCCCTGACACCTAGCACAGTGAGACAGGATTAGACAGGCAAGTCTTAGAATACAGCCGCAAACTTGCTAAGTTCACAGAGTAGTAACAGAACCCCAGCAAGCTAAACGACTGACTCCAGTCTTACTGCTAGGTCTGGATTGGCAGAGTGTAATACCAAATCCCCAGGCCTAATTGCAGTAAGCAACAAACAAATACAAAGCTACACAGTACTGGCTAACTTTCAGAAACTGACTAACCAACAAAGATTCAGCAGCATCTGCTTACCCTGAGAAGAGGCCTTATAAAGCAGGTGCTGTCCACGCCCCACTCAGACCTCACAGACTGTGAGCACAAAAACCAGCACCGGATCCCCTGCCATGCACAGAGCCTATAACCACTGCACAGCAAAAGACCCGAACCGGAGTATCAGCTGCGCTCAGGTCACTCCGCTAGCACTTGTCTCCCGGTTGCCATGACGACGTGGCAGCACAGGGCAGGAGACCCTAACAATAATTCCACTGATATTGGCATATAATTCCCGTGATACTGGCGTATAATTCCTGTGATATTGTCGTATAATTCTCGTAATACTGGTGTATAATTCCTGTGATATTGCCGTATAATGCCTGTGATATTGCTGTATAATTCCACTGATATTGCCATATAATTCTCGTGATACTGGTGTATAATTCCTGTGATATTGCCGTATAATTCTCGGAATACTGGCATATAATTCCTGTGATATTGCCGTATAATTCCAGTGATATTGCCATATAATTCTAGTAATCCTGCCATATAATTCCAGTGATCCTGCCATATAATTCCATATAAATCCAAATAATTCCGTATTAATCCAGACTAGTGGTGCTGCCATTTAAATTCAGTGGTGCTGTCCTGTGCTATATATTATTTACTCCAAATAAAGGGGTTATTAATATTTAATCCAAATAAATTTTACAGGGTTTGCCCTGTAGGGGTATGCTCTGATGTGCTGCATATTGTTTTATATAACTCCAGAAAAATAATGGAGAACAAAAATTTGGAGGATAAAATAGGGAAAGACCAAGAACCACTTCCTCCTAGTGCTGAAGCTGCTGCCACTAGTCATGACATAGACGATGAAATGCCATCAATGTCGTCTGCCAAGGCCGATGCCCAATGTGATAGTAGAGGGAATGTAAAATCCAAAAAGTTCAGTAAAAAGACCCAAAAAAAAGAAACTGAAATGGTCTGAGGAGAAACGTAAACTTGCCAATATGCCATTTACGACACGTAGTGGCAAGCAATGGCTAAGACCCTGGCCTATGTTCATGACTAGTGGTTCCGCTTCACATGACAATGGAAGCCCTCATCCTCCCGCTAGAAAAATTAAAAGAGTTAAGGTGGAAAAAGCACAGAAGAAAACTGAACTTAGCACAGCTACGATCATGTTCCCAGACATGCGGGGGGACACCCAGCACAGGGCTAGCCCGCCACGCATGTCTGTCCGCATCCCCCCCCCCCGCAAAGGTACAAAAGCATCTCACAACGGCGATGCTTTTGTACTTGTTGAGCAACTCCAGTCCCGCGCAGCTCCTGCGGCTGGCCAGGAGTTACTCATTGCTGCCCCTGGTCGCAGCAGCTGCATGTGACATCATGCTGCCACTGCGGCCCGCCCCCCACGTGGTCCAGCCACGCCTGCGTTGGCCAGACCGTGCCCCCCAAACGGCGGACAAACACCGCTGTGCTGCCCCCTCCGGCCCAGCGACCGCCTCTGCCTGTCAATCAGGCTGAGGCAATCGCTAGGGAACAACGGCCTTCGGCCGCCCGGCATGCGCCGGCGCTCCGCGGCATCGGCACATGTGCAGTTCCGACCCGATCGCTATGCTGCAAACAACTGCAGCGAGCGATCGGGTTGGAATGACCCCCTAAGATGGCATCACAAATCCCCAAGGAGAGTCCAAGTGTGTCAGCGGTTGCGATGCCTGACCTTCCCAAAACTGAATGGGAAGAGGTGGCTTCTTCCACCATTTGCATGCCCCCTGTGCTGAAAAGAGCACCCACAGTCCAGTTCCTGATATTGAAATTGAAGATGTCACTGTTGAAGTACACCAGGATGAGGATATGGGTGTTGCTGGCGCTGAGGAAGAAGTTGACGATGAGGATTCCAATGGTGATGTGGTTTGTTTAAGTCAGGCATCGGGGACGACACCTGTTGTCCATGGGATGAAGAAGCCCATTGTGATTTCTGGGCAAACTACCAAAAATTACCTCTTCGGTGTGGAATTATTTCTCCACAAATCCGGATAACAGGTGTCAGCCGTGTGTTACCTGTGTCAAACTGTAAAAAGTAGGGGTAAGGATGTTATCCACCTAGGAACATCTGCCCTTATACGTCACCTGCTGCGCATTCATCAGAAGTCAGTGTCAAGTTGTGAAACTTTGGGTAAGAGCATAAGCAGTCCACTGACACCTAAATCCCTTCTTCCTGTTGTACCCAAGCTCCTACAAGCCACACCACCAACTCCCTCAACGTCAACTTCCTTCTCAGCCATGAACGTCAGTAGTCCTGCAGGCCATGTCCCTGGCAATACTGATGAGTCCTCTCTTAACCGGAATTCCTTGGGAGGATCCTTGAGTTGTACGCCTACTGCTGCTGTTGTTGCTGCCGCTTCTGTTGTTTCTGCTGGGAGTCGATCGTCATCCCAGAGGGGAAGTCGGAAGACCACTTGTACTACTTCAACTAAGCAATTGACTGTCCAACAGTCCTTTGTGAGGAAGATGAAATATGACAGCAGTAATCTTGTTGCAAAGCAGATAACTGAGGCCTTGACACTTATGTTGGTGTTAGACGTGCGTCCGGTATCCGCCATTAGTGCAGTGGGATTTAGACAATTGATGGACGTATTGTGTCCCCGGTACCAAATCCCATCTAGATTCCACTTCACTAGGCAGGCGATACAGAGAATGTACAGAGATGTCAGAAAAAGTGTCGCCAGTGTCCTAAAAAATGTGGTTGTATCCAGTGTATATGACTAGATGACTGTGACAGCCACTGGGTAGATGTATTGCCTCCCGCAGCAACAACAGCAGCAGCGCACCAGTAGCACCATCTCGCAAATCAAAACTTGTTTCTAGGCATGCTATGCTATGTATCACCGCTTTCCGTAAGAGGCACACCGCTGACAACCTTTTACGGAAAATGAGGGACATCATTGCACATTGGCTTACCCCACTTAGACTGTCATGGGGATTTGTGATATCGGACAACGCCACCAATATTGTGCATGCATTTCAACTGGGCAAATTCCAGCACGTCCCATGTTTTGCACATACAATTAATTTGGTGCTGCAAAATCTTTTGAAAAATTACAGGGGTGTACAGGAGATGCTGTTGGTGGCCTGAAAAAAATTGCGGGCCACTTTCGACATTCTGCCACTGCGTGCTGAAGACTGGAGCACCAGCAAACACTCCCTAACCTGCCCTGTCATCAACTGAAGCAAGAGGTGGTAATGGGGTGGAATTCAACCCTCTATATGCTTCAGAGGATGGAGGAGCAGCAAAAGGCCATTAAAGCATATACATCCACCTACGATATAGGCAAAGGAGGGGGAATGCACCTGACTCAAGCACAGTGGAGAATGATTTCTGTCTTGTGCAAGTTTCTCCAACCCTTTGAACTTGCCACACGTGAAGTCAGTTCAGACACTGCCAGCTTGAGTCAGGTCATTCCCCTCATCGGGCATTTGCAGAAGCAGCTGGAGAAATTAAAGGAGGAGCTAAGACGGAGCGATTCCGCTAAGTATGTGGGACTTTTGGATGGAGCCCTTCATTCGCTTTACCAGGATTCAAGGGTGGTCAATCTGTTGAAATCAGAGCACTACATTTTGGCCACTGTGCTCAATCTTAAGTTTAAAGCCTACGTTGTATCTCTCTTTCCGGCAGACAAAAGTGTGCAGAGGTGCAAAGAGCTGCTGGTAAGTAAATTGTCAACTCAAGCGGAATGTGACCCGCCAACAGCTCCTCCTTCAATTTCTCCCAGCACTGGGGCTACAAGAAAAAGGATAAGATTTCCTAGCCCACCCGCTGGGGGTGATGCAGGGCAGTCAGGAGGGAAAGCTGACATCTGGTCCGGACTGAAGGACCTGCCAACAATTACTGACATGTCTACTGTCACTGCATATGATTCTGTCACCATTGAAAGAATGGTGGAGGATTATATGAGTGACAGCATCCAAGAAGGCATGTCAGACAGTCCGTATGTATACAGGCAGGAAAAAGAGGCAATTTGGATGCCCTTGCACAAACTGGCTTTATTTTACCTAAGTTGTTCCCCCTCCAGTGTGTACTCCGAAAGAGTGTTGAGTGCAGCCAGTAACCTTGTCAGCGATCGGCGTAGGAGGTTACTTCCTCAAAATGTGGAGAAGATTATGTTCCACAAAATTAATTATAAATTCCTCCAGGAAGACCTTGACCAGCAATTGTCTCCGGAAAGTACACAGGGTCCTGTGATGGTGGATTCCAGTGGGGACAAATTAATACTCTGTAAGGAGGGGGATGTACACAGTGAAAGGGGTGAGGAATCAGAGGTTGAGGTTGACATCTTGCCTGTGTATAGCCAGTTTGTGCAAGGAGAGATTGATTCCTTCTTTTTTGGTGGGGGCCCAAACAAACCAGTCATTTCAGCCACAGTCGTGTGGCAGACCCTGTCACTGAAATGATTGGTTTGTTAAAGTGTGCATGTCCTGTTTATTATACAACATAAGAGTGGGTGGGAGGGCCCAAGGACAATTCCATCTTGCACCTCTTTTTTTGTTTATCTTTGCATCATGTGCTGTTTGGGTACTATTTGTTTAAGTGCAATCCTGTCTGACAATTCCGTATATGTATGTCCAGTGGTACTGCCATATAATTCCAGTGATACTGCTGTATATGTCCAGTGGTGCTGCCATATAATTCCAGTGATATAGGCGTATAATTCCAGTGATATTGCTGTATAATTCCAGTGGGAATTGTTTGTGTCGCTTGGCTTAGTCATACAGCTACCTCATTGCACCTCTTCTACATCTTTGCATGAGGTGCTGTTTGGTGCCTTTTTTTATATCTTCCCTCTTGTCTGCCACTGCAGTACCACTCCTAGATGGGCCAATTGTTTGTATTGCTTGGCTTAGTCATACAGCTACCTCATTGCACCTCTTCTACATCTTTGCATGAGGTGCCGTTTGGGTCTAGTTTTTGAAAAGTGCCATCCTGTCTGACACTGCAGTGCCACTTCTAGATGGGCAAGGTGTTTGTGCCGCACACTTGTGTCACTTGGCTTAGTCATACAGCGACCTCGGTGCACCTCTTTTTCTTCTTTGCATAATGTTCTGTTTTTTTACTTTTTTTTATATCTGCCCTCCTGTCTGACACTGCAGTGCCACTCCTAGATGGGCCAGGTGTTTGAGTTGTCCACTTTTGTCGCTTAGTTTAGTCATCCAGCAACCTCGGTGCAACCTTTTGGCCTAAAAACAATATTGTGAGGTGTTCAGAATAGACTGGAAATGAGTGGAAATGAATGTTGTTAAGGTTAATAATACCGTAGGATCAAAATTACCCCAAAATTCTGTGATTTTAGCCATTTTTATGTTGTTATTTTTTTCTAAAATCATCCAGACCCAAAACCAAAACACGAAAGGGTGGTTTTGGCAAAACCAAGCCAAAATCAAACCACAAAAATAAAATTAGAACCAAAACCAAAACACAAAACATGAAAAGTGCCAGCCGCACTTTTCTAAATGTTATGTGTTTTGGTTCTGTTTTTTTGGAGGATATTTTGTTTTGGTGTTTTGGTTCCTACACCTTTTTTTTACTTTAATAACATTAATGTCCAGTCATTTAAATTCAATTTTGATCACCTCATAGGTCACAGTATTGTTTACCGATATTGTCCAAAGGCTAGCTGGCTAAACTAAGAAACACAGCAGCAGCAAATTGTGTTACAAATTAGTAATGGGTTAGGATAATAATAACCAATAAAAATGTTCACCTGTGCAAAAAAGACCATCCCCAATCCCCCCAAAAATACAGCCCATATTGAAATAAAAGTGGTGGAAGATGGCCCTTCCACCCGCCTGCCTTTATCTTGTATATTAAAAAGAGCATGCACAGATTAACAATCTAACCACTTCAGCAACAGGGACTGTCACTTTTGTAGCTGAAGTGCTTGGTTTATTCAGCCCCCACAACATTTTTTGGAAGGACTACCCACAATCATTAATGAGGAGGTTGATGTTGAGGCTGTTGGCAATGAAGAGTGCATGTGTTGATCCAAACTGATGGTAGCTTATACTGTACTGTTTGCTATTATTTTACAAATTATTAGAATTTTATAAAATACATTTCACGAACACCCTGCAAACGCGTAACAGAGAGGAAGTGCCTAGATGTATAATGTCCCTACCTCTATTAACTTTGGCCTCACAAATGGAACGGATACCTTCCCATATGTTGTCAGGATTTGTATAAAAATAATTCCAAACCCAAAGGGTGGCTTTTTTGGTCTTATGCCCAGGCATGACAATGGCCTTCTTCTTATCACGGGCAAGAACTGCTGCCACTGGTGCATGACTTACAACATCCTCATTATAACATCCTCATTAACGGCATCAGCTACATAAATATCCCCCTCATCCTGTTGCACTTCCACAGTATCATCTCAATTTATATGTCACCACCTTTACTTATGCTGCTCAACCCCACATTTGCTGGGATTTTTGACGTTTCTGAACACACAGTTTGTTTTTCCGCCTTAGTGGGGGGTTTTATGCACTGAGTTACCTGTTTTACATTTGACACCTTTTATAGACTCTGCGTTAGAAGGTTTTTATCTTAGACCGAGCGCTGTGTGTGCTGATGTTCTATGCAATGTGTAACAAATAAAAAATAAATAAATGAATGAAAATAAAAAATAATAATAAAATAATGAGAGTAGAAAATGAAAATAAAAAATTGGAATATAAGAAAAATTGGAATATAAGAAAAACAATAAATAATGAAAAATAAATTAAAAAATAAATAATAATAAAAAATGAATAAATTGGGAAGGTGGGGAAGGGAAGGGGAATAGTGCAATGTTTACAGCTCCTTTATTGGAGCTTTAGTTGGAGCTTATAGACACTAGTTCAGGAGAGGAAACAGTCTCTTGATAAAAAGGCTATCCCTATCTTACCCTGTTATTTTCTTCTTTGCTGAGGCCGTGACCGGGAGTAACTTCCGGTGATAATGGTGATGTTATTTCCTATTGGCTTGGTAAGTCAGCCCTGCCTTAGACGACGTGTTCTTCATCTGACCCTCTCCATGAGGGAGAAAATGCTCTGTTCCTGGACTTTCCTGGTAATGTACAATCATACATTACCAGGAAAGTCCAGGAACAGAGCATTTTCTCCCTCATGGAGAGGGTCAGATGAAGAACACGTCGTCTAAGGCAGGGCTGACTTACCAAGCCAATAGGAAATAACATCACCATTATCACCGGAAGTTACTCCCGGTCACGGCCTCAGCAAAGAAGAAAATAACAGGGTAAGATAGGGATAGCCTTTTTATCAAGAGACTGTTTCCTCTCCTGAACTAGTGTCTATAAGCTCCAACTAAAGCTCCAATAAAGGAGCTGTAAACATTGCACTATTCCCCTTCCCTTCCCCACCTTCCCAATTTATTCATTTTTTATTATTATTTATTTTTTAATTTATTTTTCATTATTTATTATTTTTCTTATATTCCAATTTTTCTTATATTCCAATTTTTTATTTTCATTTTCTACTCTCATTATTTTATTATTATTTTTTATTTTCATTCATTTATTTATTTTTTATTTGTTACACATTGCATAGAACATCAGCACACACAGCGCTCGGTCTAAGATAAAATCCTAACAACTCACCTCCAAACAACCTGAGCAGCTTTATATCACAGCGCAGCCTACTATACAATTTTTTTCTGCGTTAGAAGGTGTTGCATCATCATGAAAGGTTACGGAAGAAGACTGACAGCATTTCTAGAACCACCACTCACAAATAAGTCCAAAGCCTGAGCCTTTACTTGCCACTGCGTGTGGTGTATGGCAATTTTATGTTTTTCACTGTAAACTTTCCCTTTATGAGAGGTAATGTTTTGTTTTGTTTTACATTGTGCAATATTTTTTTGATTTCAGGTGCCCTGACTTTAGAAAAAAACTTTTTTCTGTTTTTTTTTTAGCAAATGACAACTTCACGATGTGACTTATATTAAAAATGTGGTGGTATAACACCTACTGACCATTATTGTAACACAGTGTCACTGCCTGGTCCTGAACACACACAAGTTGCTTTTTTTTTAGATTTGTCTTTTTTATTATACACTGCTGAGACTCACTGTGCTTATAGCAATGGTGGCACACTGGCACCTTTGGACATCACCATTATGCACCAATAAAGGGTTAATATTGCCCTGTATTACTATTAGTTGGATGGGCTGTCCTGTATTAAGAGCTCTAGGCTGCACTGTGGGCAATTACAGCACCAGTTTGGACCAAGAGTTAATGCTGCCCTTGTATTAGGAGCACTGGGCTGCACTTTGGGCAGTTATGGGTTCAGCACCAGTGTGACAGTGCACACATAAAGGGTTAATAGCTAATGAAATGCTGCCCTGTATTATTTAGGAGCTCTGGGCTTTATGTACAGGTAAAGAATTAATATACTGTATAATGCTGCCCTGGCAGTCTAGTGTTCTCTCTGTCTGGCGTCCAGTGTGCAATGGAGCCTAATCACCGCGGGATGGACCAAAAAGCAGAGTTTGCAATCCTTTGACAGGCAGAGGAATTCACATCCTGATTGACAGGCAGAGGCATTCGCATTTACTGTGGGGCGCCCGCAGTAAATGTGGGCGCATGCGCAGGACAGGCCCTGCGCATACCCCCAGATTATCATTGTATTTTTTGCAGTTTGATCGCGAGGATAGCCTGATAGCGTTATTGGTCTAAAAACCCTGTTATTACCGTGCAGTAAATCACCACACCTAACTGGATACCGCCCTTAATTGTTTTAGATCTTTAACAAAACTGTATATTAGACAAAGCCATCCTGAGTAAACACGAATTACAGTTTTTAAAAGATCATTTCATTTATTGAAGAAAAAAGTTATCCAACACCAACTGGCCCTGGGTGAAATTGTGCCCTTAGATACACATTCAATCATTGAACCAAATTGAACAGAATCAGTTTCAGTTACACTAGACGCAATCAGGCTTGATACCTGCCTGCCCTGTTGACTCTAGACATCACTAA
Organism: Pseudophryne corroboree; assembly: GCF_028390025.1. NCBI lineage: Eukaryota > Metazoa > Chordata > Amphibia > Anura > Myobatrachidae > Pseudophryne > Pseudophryne corroboree. The sequence continues at coordinate 322,347,665 of NC_086448.1, forward strand.
AATAGTACCTTTTCAGCAATGTGAAGTTGGATACAAGTCCTCAACAAGCATTACAGTAGATGTATGTTGTATTGCTTCAATGTGGAGGAGAGGAAATTGCATAACTGGCTTCTTCTTGTTTTTAAGGAAGTGCCTCTGCAAACATTTTTCATTATAATGCACTGAGTAAAGACACAATTCTGCAGTTCTCCAGAGTCCTGTGGTGATTTACACGCAGACTACATTACAGCAGTGATCAATAGAAATTCCAGTAGAGATGAGAAAAAAAGTTATTGAAATATATACAGTCTAGAAAGGATTACAAAGCCACAGTGTGAGCTATTATCTCCAAATAGAGAAAACTTGAAAAAGTGGTGACAGAAGTGGCCAGCCTACCATAATCCTTCCAGGAGTGTATCAATGACTCACGCAGGAAGTCACAACAGAACCCAGACAAACATCTATGGAACTGCAGGTCTCTCTCACCTCAGTTGATGTCAGTGTTCATGATTCCACCATAAGAAAGATTGGGCAAAAATAGTATCCATGGGCCAAAACCACTACTTACCAAGATGACCATAAAGGCTTATCTCTTTGGATGTATGTTCTATGAACTTTTGATATAAAAATGCAACTTTGGAAGACATGGGTCCCCTTACATCTGGCATAAAGCTAACACAGCATTCCACAATAAAAACATCATATACATCAACAGTAAAACATGGTGGTGGTAGTAGTGTGATGGTGTAGGGATGCTTTGCTGCTTCAGGACCTACATGACTTGTTGAAATAAAAGGAATAAATTCTGCTCTCTACCAGAAAATTTAGAGAGAGAATGTCTGGTCATCAGTCCATGATCTAAAGCTCACACGCAATTGTGTTATGCAGCAAGACAATGATTTGCCACAAAAGAGCAAGTCAACCTCTGAATGGCACATAAGAAACAAAATGAAGGTTTGGAGTGAACTAGTCAAGGTCCTGACTTGAATCCGATTAAGAGGATAATTCAATATTTTTTTGGGTGCCCAGTGCCCGACGAAGCAATTAAATTGTTGCAACCTATGGGGGCGAATGCCGCTGGTGTCTATATTTCTGCTCGCACACTCTTCAGATGCAAGAGCAGAAATTATCATAAAGCTCAAATGATCCAGGTCCTGACATGGTTTGCCCAGGGATGCCTATATTATGGGAGTAAGCTAAAAAAAATTGTATGATAGTCCCTACTAGAATAATACCAGTAACCCAGAAGTTGGCTACACTCATTCAAACCTCCTGGGCTGTAAAAGTTTGAGTGGTGAGAGTGTGATAATAGACAAGTATATCTGAACAAGTTACAACTACAACACTCTTCCCTCATGGGCTTATCCATTTCTTACTTAAACCATCTTCGACGGCGACAAATACCGCGGTTTTCTGCTACCTTGATACTTGTTTCACTGTCGTCTGCTGCTATAGTGATGTTTATTTACCCTGCATGTGCCCTATATTGTCTTAAACTGTCACCGTTTTCTTGTTTTGATTATTCGTTTATGTACTCTGAAATTGGTTGCTGCGGAATCCTTGTGGCGCCATATAAATAAAGAATAATAATAATAATAATAATTAACCTGGCATGCAGCCGTTCACATGTATAATATAATTACCCTATTCATGAGATCTTCCCTCTGTTTCTCTCTATCTCATGCATATATTATTCTTCAAGCCTTACTGTATTGTAACACATGGCAGAAGTGCCGACTCCTAGGACCGATTGGTTTAAGGGGCTAATTCAGACTGGATCGCTGCAGTGGCAGCAATCGCAGTCTGAATCCTTTTGCGGAGTGCACACGCGCAGTGGCTGCACTGCGTGTGCGTACCCCGAGAGCCCAGTGAGATGCTAAAAGCATCTCAGGACTGCGATCACCTCTGCCTGATTGACAGGCAGAGGCGGTCGCGGGGCGGGAGGGGGCGTGCCGTTGGCAGGGCACGGTCTGGAAACCGGAGGCGTGGCCGGTCTGTTGTGGTGGGGCGGGCTGTGGCAGCTGTGTGACATCACACACAGCCGCTAAGACCCATGATGCGGTGGGTAGCGGCCTGCCAGCGCGCGCTTTTGCACCTGTGCAGGGGAGTAGGGCCTGACATGCGGGGCGGACTAGCCCTGTGCTGGGCGCAGGGCCATCTTTTTGTATGGGCTCAATGGGCTCTTGCCCAAGGGCCCCAGAAGTATAAGGATATATAGCTGAGTGTCCCCTCTTTCCAGGGGTACCAGATTTTTGAAAATCGGCCCTGGGAAACCAGAGATATTTGATGTCAAGCAGTGGTCCCCATCCAATCCTTTTAATTTTTATTTCCAGCCAGATATATTGGATTCTGTCTGACTTAGAGATTTTCTGAGGGTATACTCCAAAAGCTGGGACTCCCCCTTTTGGTGGACACTGGCAGTTTGTCTCTACTATGCCCAGAAGCAGACATATCAGCCTTCCAGCAGCTGGTCCCTGCTACAGCTCCACACGCCTGGTATGCAGTTTTATATTTTTGCTGGTGAATTGCTCTGGCTACTGAACTCTGAAGCCCAGGTCCCCAGTCCCTCCTGAAAGGTGATACTCTCTAGTTTTTTTTTATCCCATTCAAAGCTAAGAAATCTATTTCCAGGAACTTGAGATATCTAGTGATGAGCGGGTTCGGTTCCTCGGACCGAACCCCCCCCCGAACTTCACCCATTTTACACGGGTCCGAGGCATACTCGGATTCTCCCGTATGGCTCGGTTAATCCGAGCGCGCCCGAACGTCATCATCCCGCTGTCGGATTCTCGCGAGATTCGGATTCTATATAAGCAGCCGCGCGTCGCCGCCATTTTCACTTGTGCATTGGAAATGTTAGGGAGAGGACGTGGCTGGCGTCCTCTCCATTTATTAATAATATTTGTGCTGCTTATTGCTTAATTGTGGGGACTGGGGAGCAGCTGTATTACATAGGAGAAGTACAGTGCAGAGTTTTGCTGACCAGTGACCACCAGTATACGTTGTCTGCCTGAAAAACACTCCATATCTGTGCTCAGTGTGCTGCATATATCTGTGCTCACACTGCTTAATTGTGGGGACTGGGGAGCAGCTGTATTATATAGGAGGAGTACAGTGCAGAGTTTTGCTGACCAGTGACCACCAGTATACGTTGTCTGCCTGAAAAACACTCCATATCTGTGCTCAGTGTGCTGCATATATCTGTGCTCTCACTGCTTAATTGTGGGGACTGGGGAGCAGCTGTATTATATAGGATGAGTACAGTGCAGAGTTTTGCTGACCAGTGACCACCAGTATACGTTGTCTGCCTGAAAAACACTCCATATCTGTGCTCAGTGTGCTGCATATATCTGTGCTCACACTGCTTAATTGTGGGGACTGGGGAGCAGCTGTATTATATAGGAGGAGTACAGTGCAGAGTTTTGCTGACCAGTGACCACCAGTATACGTTGTCTGCCTGAAAAACACTCCATATCTGTGCTCAGTGTGCTGCATATATCTGTGCTCACACTGCTTAATTGTGGGGACTGGGGAGCAGCTGTATTATATAGGAGGAGTACAGTGCAGAGTTTTGCTGACCAGTGACCACCAGTATACGTTGTCTGCCTGAAAAACACTCCATATCTGTGCTCAGTGTGCTGCATATATCTGTGCTCACACTGCTTAATTGTGGGGACTGGGGAGCAGCTGTATTATATAGGAGGAGTACAGTGCAGAGTTTTGCTGACCAGTGACCACCGGTATACGTTGTCTGCCTGAAAAACACTCCATATCTGTGCTCAGTGTGCTGCATATATCTGTGCTCACACTGCTTTATTGTGGGCACTGGGGACCACCAGTATATTATATAGGAGGAGTACAGTGCAGAGTTTTGCTGACAGTGACCACCAGTATATATAGCAGTACGGTACGGAAGGCCACTGCTCTACCTACCTCTGTGTCGTCAAGTATACTATCCATCCATACCTGTGGTGCATTTCAGTTGTGCGCAGTATATATAGTAGTAGGCCATTGCTATTGATACTGGCATATAATTCCACACATTAGAAAATGGAGAACAAAAATGTGGAGGTTAAAATAGGGAAAGGTCAAGATCCACTTCCACCTCGTGCTGAAGCTGCTGCCACTAGTCATGGCCGAGACGATGAAATGCCATCAACGTCGTCTGCCAAAGCCGATGCCCAATGTCATAGTAGAGAGCATGTAAAATCCAAAAAACAAAAGTTCAGTAAAATGACCCAAAAATCAAAATTAAAAGCGTCTGAGGAGAAGCGTAAAATTGCCAATATGCCATTTACGACACGGAGTGGCAAGGAACGGCTGAGGCCCTGGCCTATGTTCATGGCTAGTGGTTCAGCTTCACATAAGGATGGAAGCACTCATCCTCTCGCTAGAAAACTGCAGTGCCACTCCTAGATGGGCCAGGTGTTTGTGTCGGCCACTTGTGTCGCTTAGCTTAGTCACACAGCGACCTTGATGCGCCTCTTTTTTTCTTTGCATCATGTGCTGTTTGGGGACTATTTTTTTTAAGTGCCATCCTGTCTGACACTGCAGTGCCACTCCTAGATGGGCCAGGTGTTTGTGTCGGCCACTTGGATCGCTTAGCTTAGTCACACAGCTACCTCATTGCGCCTCTTTTTTTCTTTGCATCATGTGCTGTTTGGGGACTATTTTTTTTAAGTGCCATTCTGTCTGACACTGCAGTGCCACTCCTAGATGGGCCAGGTGTTTGTGTCGGCCACTTGGGTCGCTTAGCTTAGTCATCCAGCGACCTCGGTGCAAATTTTAGGACTAAAAATAATATTGTGAGGTGTGAGGTGTTCAGAATAGACTGGAAATGAGTGGAAATTATGGTTATTGAGGTTAATAATACTATGGGATCAAAATGACCCCCAAATTCTATGATTTAAGCTGTTTTTGAGGGTTTTTTGTAAAAAAAAAAAACGAATTCAAAACACACCCGAATCCGACAAAAAAATTTCAAGGAGGTTTTGCCAAAACGCGTCCGAATCCAAAACACGGCCGTGGAACCGAATCCAAAACCAAAACACAAAACCCGAAAAATTTCCGGTGCACATCACTAGAGATATCTGCAGTCAAGCAAGCTGCCCTCCCACCAGAAAATGATGAATATTAAGCCCACTCCACTATCCAACCCTCCCCTGCGTATTAAATACCCCCTACCACCCTGGAAGTCATGTACTGTGGCCCCTTCATTCAGCCCAATGTCCCCTTCTACAGTTTAGTGTTCTCCCTCCCGCCCCATCTCCCACCATCTGTGCAGTAAAGGAGTAATTAGCAGAAATTACTGCTCCAGGTCATACATGCTGAGCGGAAGATAGAACACCCCCTACCGCCAGTGGGACATCAAAGCTGCCGCTGATAGCATCCCCCCAACCCTACTGCTGGAGGATGGGTAGGTGCCCCAGTGCATTGCTGTGCCCAGGGGCCTACACTGCTGTTAAGACGGCCCTGGCTGGGCTTCCCCCCGCATGCCAGAGTAAATGATCATAGGTTTGCTAAATTTAGCACATCTACAATCAGATCTGAATTACCCCCTAAGTCCCATCTTCCTGCACATCTAGGCTTAGGTCAATGTGAAGACAGGGAGAGTACACAGCTAGTGCAGCAACGCTTTCAAGGGGACGTCCAGTCTGCGGTTACAGCGAATAATGTGTTGATCCAAATCTAGAAACCTCCATCTACCTCCATCAGAAACATGACAGGTTTGCATTTTATGCTAACAACATACCTGACAATATAATAAACAAAAATTCTATATCTCCAGGTTTAATAAGTAATATAGCATTACATGGCTCTGTGACTTTCTGTTTTAAAAATGAAATAGATACACTTTATACCCCTGAGGTGTGTAAAATAAATCCTAGGCTATAAGAGAAATAACCAGTGAATGCTATAGTTTGTCATTCTGCAATAAAGTTGACAAATACGAGTGGTTAAAGGAGCATCTACTACAAATAAGATATATACCGGGCTCTATCCCGAGTGACAGACGATAAAACATTGAGAACTCTACAGTGTAAGTAGAAATTTTTTTAAACAGTAAATTCAAAATAAAATGGCTGTATTGCCGCAGCTAAAGCTTGTAATCCTCTGTAGATAGCTTAGGAAACATGCTTACTTTTAGTATGACTAATATTCTCCTTCTGTATTTATTAACTTAGAAAAAGGTTTATTGAGAATTTCTTTGAAAAAGCTAAAATACAATAAATGGCTGTATTCATGCAGGGCCTTTCAGTTACAGAAAGGAAGGAAACATGGAATGCCCTCTACTGCAAGATATTTTCTAATTCAAGTGCCACCCACAAAGGTTTGCTGTACCCCAAAGCAAAACACTGGAACACGCTAGCTGCATGTTTACCAACCTGCTGGAATAATATATTATAACTATTAATTATTTCATTTCATTTCTCAGTAACTGAGCTATATATATATATATAATTTATAACATGATATAATATAATGTATAATCATGGGTGGTTAAAATAAACAGCATGAAAAAATATTATTTTGGTACTTACCAGGTAAATCCTTTTCTTTGAATCCATAGTGGGCACTGGAGTACTCTTGGGATATGGACGGTTCCACAGGAACTAGGCACTGAATAAATTAAAATTTGAGACTACTCCTCCCCTCCATATCCCAGAGTACCTCAGTGTTTTTTACTGAGCAGAACAGGAGCTATAGAGGTTGACAATGGAGAATTACATATAACAAAAACGGACAACAATAAAGTTGACACATAACGTTACTGACAACTAACAGTTGACACCAAACCCGATAGAACTTGCTAATTTGAAGCAGTCGGTGAGAGTGTGTTACCATAAGATTCGCTGAACCTACCACAATCAGGTAAAACTGCTCTGGGTGGGCGTCCAGTGCCCCCTATGGATTCAAAGAAAAGGATTTATCTGGTAAGTACCAAAATCCTATTTTCTTTTTCATCCACTAGGGTTCACTGGAGTACTCTTGGGACATACCAAAGTTTCCCCCGTGGGTGGGAGAGCTGTTTGGCACCTGTAACACTAGACGGCCAAAGCTAGATGCTGATGCCGCAAAAGTATCAAACTTGTAAAAGCGCACAAACGTGTGCACTGAAGACCATGTAGCCGCACGGCAAAGCTGTGTCGTAGAAGCTCCACGACCAGCTGCCCATGACGTTCCCACAGAACGTGTGGAATGAGCTGTTACTGATGTAGGCGGCTGTAACCTAGCATGAAGGTAAGCCTGACGTATGGTCAGTTTTATCCATCTGGATAAGGTCTGCTTAGAAGCTGGCCAACCCATCTTGGCCACATCATAGAGGATAAACAACGTATCCGTCTTACGAACTGTAGACGTTCGGGATACATAAACGCGTAGTGCACGTACCACATCCAAGGTTCCAGAATCTCCTGTTAACACAGGAACTACTATTGGTTGATTGATGTGAAAAGAGAACACTACTTTTGGTAGGAAAGCGTGATTCGTCCGAAGTTCCGCTCTATCATCATGAAACACTAAATACGGTGGCTTGCATGACAAGGCACCCAAATCTGAAACACGCCTTGCCGAAGCCAAGGCTAGGAGAAAAATTGTTTTCCAAGTGAGAAACTTAATATCCACTTGTTGTAAGGGTTCGAAATAAAAAGACTGTAAGAAATCTAAAACCAGATTCAAGTCCCATGGCGCAGTAGGTGGAGTGAATGGAGGCTGTACTCTGAGGACACCCTGCATAAAGGTGTGTACCGACGTTAATAGAGCCAATCTTCTTTGAAAATAAATTGACAACGCAGATATCTGTACTTTTAGTGTGGATAAACGCAGACCTCCATCTAACCCCATCTGTAGAAATAACAAAAGACAGGAGAACTTGAAAGATGATGTCGGAAAATTCCGAGCTTCACACCAACCTATATAGGCACGCCAAATTCTGTAATAATGAGCTGTCGTAACCGGCTTCCTAGCTCATAACATGGTTGGTATAACCGATTCTCGAATGCCCTCTCTTCTTAAGAGGGCTGTCTCAACAGCCACCCCATCAAACGCAGCCGCGCTAAATCGGGGTAAAGGAACGGACCCTGTTGTAACAGGTCCGGACGTAGTGGGAGCGGCCAAGGATCGTCTGCGAGTAGACCGCGGAGATCCGAAAACCAAGCTCTCCGAGGTCAATGAGGCGCCACTAGTATGACTGTGACGGACTCTCTTTTGATCCGTTTTAGCAACAGAGGGAGCAGCGGAAACGGTGGAGACAGATACACGAGACTGTATGGCCACGTGATTGTGAGAGCATCCACCGCCACTGCCTTTGGATCTCTCGTTCTGGACACGTACTGGGGCGTTTGATGATTGTGGCGAGATGCCATCAGGTCCACTTGCGGGTAACCCCACTTCTGGACCAGCATGTGAAACACTTCTGGATTTAATGCCCATTCTCCTGGATGAAAATCCCGACGGCTGAGATAATCCGCCTCCCAGTTGTCCACTCCCGGAATGAATACTGCCGACAAAATCACTTGGTGATACTCGGCCCACTTGAGAATTCGAGCTACTTCCCGCATTGCCATGCGGCTTTTCATTCCTCCTTGTTTGTTGATGTATGCGACCGCTGTCGCATTGTCTGACTGCACCTGAACAGCCTGAGCCTGCAGCATGTGCACTGCTTGTCGTAGCGCATTGTAAATTGCCCGGAGTTCCAGGACATTTATAGACAGCAATCTTTCGTGATCCGCCCAGAGACCCTGGAGCTGATAATTTTGAACTACAGCTCCGCAACCTCTGAGACTCACGTCCGCCGTGAGAATTATCCAATTCCAGGCACCGAACCGTTTCCCTGCGGTTAGATTCTGTACTTTGAGCCACCAGAGTAGAGACACTCTGGCCCTTGGAGACAACCTCACCCTGCGGTGAATCTGCAGATGTGAGCCCAACCATTGTGCGAGCACATCCAGTTGAAAAGGACGTGAGTGAAGTCTTCCGAACTGAAGTGCTTCGAAAGCCGCCACCATTGTGCCTAAGAGGCGAATGCACAAATGAACCGAGACTGTGCGTGGCTTAAGCACTAATTGTACCGGATGACGAATGACCTGTACTTTCTGTTCGGGTAGGTAAATTCTTTGATTTACCGTATCGAGAATCATACCTAGGAATTGAAGTCGTTGATACGGAATTAGATGTGATTTCTTGAAGTTGACAATCCAACCGTGGTGAACCAGTACACTGTATGTCAGCAACGCCTGTTGAAGGAGGATTTGTTGAGACGGAGCTTTGATGAGTAAATCGTCCAAGTACGGAACTATTATCACTCCCAGGGATCTGAGATGAGCTATCATCACAGACATCACCTTGGTGAATACCCGAGGCGCTGACGAGAGGCCAAACGGTAGAGCCTGAAACTGGTAATGGTTCTGCCGCTCTAGGCCTGCAATTACTCACCGCAGAGATTCCATCTTGAATCTGTAGTAAGTGACGTACTGATTGAGACCCTTTAAGTTCAATATTGGCCTGACCGAGCCATCCGGCTTTAGTACCACAAACAGACTGGAATAATAACCCTGACCCTGTTGGTGTACAGGGACCAGAATCAAAACTGCTGCATCCAGCAGAGAATGAATGGCAATCTGCTGAACCGCCTTCTTGTCGTCCGACACAGGCAGTCCTGTCCTGAAAAACCGCATTGGCGGGAGACAGTCGAACACTATTTTGTAACCTTTTAAGACTAAATTGCGGATCCACCCATCTGTGGACGTCTGAAGCCACGCCAACTGGAATGTCTGAAGGCGTGCTCCCACAATAGGAGATCCGAGATGGGCTGGGAGCCCGTCATGCCACTGGCTTGCCGGTGACTTTAGTATCCTGACGAGTGGTATTGGTTTGTTGGAAACCACGTCCCCGACCTCGTCTACCAGGTGTGGCCGTTCCCCTGCCACGCCCGCGAAAGGACTGAGGTCTAAAGGATTTGAACGCCGGTCCAGAATATCTCCTTCTAGGTACTGTTGGAGGCAATGGTAAGAAAACCAACTTTCCTCCCGTGGCCTCAGAAATCCATTTGTCCAATTCAGGACCAAACAACTTCTCGCCTCCGTAAGGTAACGCTTCTATACCTTTTTTGACCTCTGCCTCCGCTTGCCAAGAACGTAGCCAGAGCGCTCGTCATGCTGTAACTAGCGATGATGAAAGGCAAGAAGTGAGCTGACAGACGTCAGTAGAAGCTGTACATAGATAGTCAGCAGCTTCCCAGATTTGATCAGCGAGAAGTATAAGGTGATCATCACTTAAGGCAGACTTGTGTTCTGTTATCCATACCATTAGCGCCTTAGTTACCCAAATGCCACCCAACCCAGGTCTAAGCAACACTCCTGCTGCTGTATACATGGACTTTAGCATAGCTTCTATTTTACGGTCCGAAGGGTCCTTAAGCGTAGTAGCAGTTGGTACTGGTATGGTTAATTTCTTTGTAAGTTTAGACACAGACGAATCCACCAATGGCGGATTCTCCGATGTAGCTGTTACTGAGTCTGGAAACGGATAACTAGACCTAAATCTGTGAGGTATAGAAAACCGTTTATCCGGATTCTTTTTTGTTTCTAGTAACATTTTATTAAGAGATTCCTAAACAGGAAAACACATTGGAGTTCTCTGTCGTTTAGTAAAGACGACCTCATCATTTGTCAGAGGCTCCTCAGTTTCTGTAAACTTCAGAGACTGACGCACCGCTCTGATGAGATTATCAATGCCCGGGCTGTCAAAATCGTCACCATCTGACTGCTGGTCTACTTCGCCCTCCTCAACCTCATCTTGTACAGTGAGGTCTGGCATAGAATCGTCAGAAAGCAACATAGCAGAAACTGGTAAATTATAAGACAAATGAAACTTATCCCTCTTACCCAAAGAGGATTTGGACTTTTGGTAAGGCTGAGATCCCTCCGGTAGTTCTAGCGGTCTCACCCTAGACTCAGATCTTGCCGCCTCTCGCTCTTGCCGAGTGGCGGCCAATTCTGATTGCAATCCAGCCAGGACATCTGCTAGCATAGCCCATGGCGGGTCCAGGGTTGAAATTGGCTTTGAAACCGGAGCAGAAATTGTATCTGTCTCTGAATTTACAAAACAAACTGTACATGTGGTAGATCCCACTCTTACAGACATTGCAGTGAAACTGCTTTTTAGACTTTGCTGGTGTCTTACTCATTATGCAGACAGACAATACAAAATACAAAGATAGACAACTTGCGCGACTCAGTAAATAGCACTAAGGTGTCTCTATAAATATATATCTGGCCAAGTGCAGTGCACGCCAGCAATATGCCTGATCCCAAATTCCCCCTAACACCCCTGCGCCTTCAATGGAGGAGAGATGTAATACAGGAAATTCTGGAAATACAACAGGAAAAACAACAGGAAGCATGGTTAAATATGTCCCCATGCTCACAGTATAACACAAAGTGCAGACTTAAAATTATGTAAGCAGATTTAATAAACATCTTATGTTGCATTCAAACCTGCACATATAACTTGTATCCTGTTTAACAAAGGCTTAATAACCTATTGTAATACATATGTAGCGCTGCTGTATTTTTTATAAACAAGAGTTGAACATGAGATTTTACTATGGAGCCTGCCTTTTTCAACTAACTCTCATTTGTGTGCCTCCAGCCCCCCTTCCCCCCCCCCGTGCTCCGTGTACCGCGCTCACTATACACGGAGGCCGGGCTATGGTGGAGAGGGAGCCGGAAGCGGCATCGGGAGCCGGGGAGCGCGCTGCATAGAGCCGTGGAGCGGCCTATGCATAAATCAACGTGGCCGGCGCGGCTCAGAGCAGCGGGGAGGCAGCATAATCAGCGGCGCTGGAAGCGGCGGAGGGCGGCTGAAAGCAGCGGCGGGTGGCCACACACACACAGTATCCCCACACAGCGGGGCGGCAGCGTGAGCTGACCGCCCCGTCCCAACATACCTGGACCCTGTGGTGAGGGCTATGATGGGGCTTCTTCTGTAAGCTCCGTCCAGCCTTTTCTGCAGGAGTCCTGCACGTGGTGGTGAGGGAGCTCTTTCAGAGAGGCCCGACACCCACAGCTGCTTCAGCAGCTTCCACTATCCCGGACCCTCGCCTTTCTGGAAGGGGGGAAGGGATGTGGAACATTGAAAAAATCAATAGAAATCCAATAATTGTGGACCAACTCCACAAGCCTTGTTGCTCTGTGAGCACCGAAAAAAACACTGAGGTACTCTGGGATATGGAGGGGAGGAGTAGTCTCAAATTTTAATTTATTCAGTGCTTAGTTCCTGTGGAACCGTCCATATCCCAAGAGTACTCCAGTGACCCCTAGTGGATGAAAAAGAAATAGGGAGGCTACAGCTGTGTCTCCATATACTGTGACTTCAGTCGTGCCAAACAGCCCTTCTCGGTGTGCCAGGTCCTGGGCGATTAGGCTATGACAAATGTCTTTTTCACTCAAAATGTGCATCTTACGTGCATAAATAAAACAAGTGGGAGTGACAAAACTACTTTGCTAGGTTACTGATCAATTTGATGTGTGACATTTGTACATATCTGTGCGACTGAGTCTGAATCTGTATACAAAGTGCTACAAAGCAGCAGCTGCAGCTTTTTTTCATGCCAAGTTCTGTTGTGCCTCATCTGCCACTTTGTATGTGTTTAAAATTGAGATGTGCGGTGAACATCAGGGATCCAAGTCCACCGAGCCGAGGCCCGGGTGTTCCCGCAAGCCTCGTATTCCATGTCGAGGCCGAACGTCATCTTCCTGTCTTTGGATTATTGAGAGACTTGGATTCTATAAAATGAGCTGCGGCTGGGACCCTGCTTCATTTCACTGTGATGGACACTGCTGTATGTTGCACTTGCTGTGTCTGCAAGTAACTGTGCTGTATAAGTGACTGTGTATAGGGGGCACACTGCACGCTGCTGAATGTTGCACTCTACTCTGCTGTATTGGCATTACGGTGTACAAACTCACAAGTGGCTGTGCTCTAAAGTGACTGTGGTAAGTGCGCACACTGTACGCTGCTGAATGCTGCACTGTACTCTGCTGTATTGGCTGTGCTGGGACTCCAAACTCAAAAGTGGCTGTGCTGTGTAAAAAGTTACTATGTATAGGGGGCACGCTGCTGTATGTTGCACTGTATTCTTCTGTAAATTGCATTGTTTGGTGCGCTTTACCCTAGTGCACTGTGCAATCATTTTAGACTTTGCTAAAGATTTCGATATAGTACCTCACATGAGACTTATCAACAAGTTAAGAGAACTTGGCCTAGGGAGCACAATATGCACTTGGGCGAGTAATTGGTTGGATAAAAGGGAGCAGCAAATGGTGGTACATGGACCTTTTTCTAGATGGACTGAAATACTAAGTGGTGTGCCACTGTGTGTGTACTTGGACCACTATTGTTCAACATTTTCATAAATGATCTAGAAGTACTGTAGGTCTAGAGAGCACAGTGTCAATTTTTGCAGACGATACCAAACTGTGTAAGGTTATAAATTCGGTGGAAGATGCTGAGTCTCTTCAAAACAACTTATTTAAACTAGAAGCATGGGCTTCAAAATGGAGAATGAGGTTCAACAAAGACAAATGTAAGGTAATGCACTTCGGTAGCAAGAACAAGAACCCTACCTACAAACTAATTAGGGAGAAACTAGGGGATTCTGTACTGGAAAAAGATTTAGGTGTTCACATAGATAACAAACTTAACAGTAGTACCCAAAGTAGGAATACAGCAAAAAAGGCAAACAAGGTACTGTATTAGCATGCATTAAGCTGGGAATTGATGCAAGGGATGAAAGTGTTATACAGTAAATCACTTATGAGGCCACATCTCGAATACTGTGCACAGTTGTGGGCACCATACTACAAAAAAGGCTATCCTGGATCTAGAAAAGGTTCAGAGATGGGCGACCAAATTGATTAAGGGGATGGAGACGCTAGAATACGAGGAAAGGCTTGCTAGGCGAGGAATGTTTACACTGAAAAAAAGGAAATTAAGAGGGGACATGATTAACGTTTACAAATATATAAGGGGTCAATACACAGAGCTAGCAGGGGATTTGTTTTAGGTAGATAATCAAAAAAGACATGTGGACACCCACTTTGGTTAGAGGAGAGGAGATTTCGCACACAGAGATGGAAAGGTTTCTTATTAGTAAGGTCAATACGTATTTGGGATTCCCTGCCTGAGAGAGTAGTAATGGCGGACTCAGTCATTACTTTAAAGAATGGGCTAGATAAATTCCAAAAGGCCCGTACACACTGGCCGATATATCGGCCATTCTATTGAACGGCCGATATATCGCGGGTCCGTCAGCCAGTGTGTACGGGCGATGTGTCTGTGAACTCCATCATTCACAGACATATCGAATCAGCCCTGCAGCACAGCCGACGGCCAATATATCGACCGCCTGTACACATGCTGCGGCAGCCGGCGGTGATTGACAGCTGAACTGGGCAGGCATGTGTACACGATTGCCCAGTTCATGACGTCAGTCCCCAACGGATCAGGCAGTGTGTATGCACAGCACACTACCCGATCCATCCATAGATATATCTGCAGATCAATTTATCTGCAGATATATCTATCAGTGTGTACCCACCATTAGGGATAAGGATATACAGGGTTATGGTGGGTAAATCATGTACTATAGTAATAAAAACAAACAAACAAAAAAACCAAAGGAGTATTTAGATGAGCGGATTCGGTTTTACTCGGTTTTACTCGGTTCTCAAAACGACATCTTATTGGCTCACGGATGTCACGTGTTTTGGATAGCCAATAAGATTCGGTTTTGAGAACCGAGTAAAACCGAGTAAAACCGAATCCTATTAATTCACCACAGTTAAATCTAAGTCTTAAAAATATTTCACTGCCATTTCTTATCAAATTCCATCGCTACTTTCATCCACTCCTCCACAGTATTAGGAAACTGTAATAGATGAGATAAAGATTTTTAGAATTTTTCAAAGGTATTTACATTTTTGGTATTAAATATTTACATTATTTCTTTATTTTACAGCCTACCCCTGGCTTGGAGGGGGTTCCTGTCTATAGACAGACAGTTTAAATATAGACAGTCATTAGTTAGACACTATGGCCTATATTTACTAATAATCCGAGTTTGACCGATTTGTGTTTTTTTTTCTAAGTCCCAACACGGGAATTCACTAAGCACAAATCTCGGCAGTGTTTGGGCTATTCGTAATGGTTTTAACGGCAAAGTTAAACAATACGAATGAATAGACCATCGGTCAAACGCGGCTGTTATTTCATACAACACGGGTATTCACTATTCATTCGTATTTGGGTTAGTCCCTGAGTGCTTAATCGCGGTCGTATTTTTTTTTGCGATTCGTTAAAAAAAATGGCAAAAAAATAGACCTGCTTTTTTCAGGCGTGTTTACATGTGTTGCAACTTACAAATCACTCACACCTGAATAAGGATGCCTATAAAAGGATCTTAGGCCCATTTCAATCCACCTACACTCAGAAATGGCAGCAGGACTGTGGGCCAGTGATATTTTGTGTGCTGTGGGATTCATCAGATTCAGACATCAGCCTGTAAGTAACCAGGGCCAACAAACTGAACATGGTCAGCAGGTTGTACAGGTTCCGCAGAGGCTGCGCAGGCCTCGTTTTTTTAGGGGGCGTTTAAACTTGAACGCATTGTCCGATGATACGGTCATACAGATGTTCCGTCTAAATCGTAACAACATTTTCCGTCTGTATGACCTTGTCAAACTGGGCCTAGACCCTGAGACAGCACGCTCTCGCTCTGTCTCAGGCCTGCACAAACTCCTGGCTGTGTTGCACTTTATGGCTACTGGCAGCTTTCAGGCTGTGTCTGGGGATGTCATAGGAATCTCACAGCCCTCATTTTCGAGAATATTAACACAGGTGATGTATACCTAACTACCTCCTCTGTTTTTTGTTTGTTTTAATTTCTCGGTGGCCAGTTCTGTCCTAAAATTTCATGTTTATTTTTCTTTCAAATATACACACAGGTGTTGGCTGTTTTGCAGCCACACATCGATGCCTCAATCTGCTTCCCTACCCAGGAGTCTCAGTGGCATACCGTCAGGGTAGATTTCTATGAGCTGGCTGGCATGCCCAATGTGCTGGGAGCCATAGATTGCACACACATTCAGCTGAGACTACCTAGGGGCAGGCAGGACATCTATACTAATCGACATCTAGAGCACTCCACAAATATGCAGGTGGTTTGTGATGCAAATCTCAAAATAATGAGTGCTGTTGCTGGTTACCCTGGGGGCTGCCATGACTCCTTCATCCTCAGTCAGTCATCCCTATTTGATAAGTTTGAGGACGGATAAATGCCATATGGGTGGCTGCTGGGTATGTAATTTGATATGTGTAGGCCTGCGTCTACTTTGTCCAAATACAGGGGCAGATGTATTAACCTGGAGAAGGCATAAGGAAGTGATAAACCAGTGATATGTGCAAGGTGATAAAGGCACCAGCCAATCAGCTCCAATATGTAAATTATCATCTAGGGACAGATTGCCCGCTGCCTTTATTACCTTGCACATATCACTGGTTTATCACTTCCTTATGCCTTCTCCAGGTTAATACATCTGCCCCACAGTGTGTTACTTATGTGTTGCTGTATCTTAACAAAAATGATTACATTCAGTACTAATGACATTACACATGTAAGTGGTTTCCAAACCACTTTCCACTACTCCAGCCTCTAACATGACAACCACTGTTTTTGCAACATTGCACATGGATAACCTAAATATAAAACATAGTCCAAATTAAAAACTTAAAAATGTGCAAAAGGAAAACATTATTGCTGGACAATTCAATGACACACCAAGTCCAAACTACAGATGGAAAATATACAGAAAAAAAACACATGACATACAATAAAGTAAGATGTTACATTGGCTTTTGTAGAAAACATTACCAAAAAAAATGTATTTGCTGACACACACTTGAAGATGGGAGTAATATGCAACGTCACATGACACACATTTGAAAAAAAACAAAAGTAAGGTCATAGAATGTTAATGCAAATACACATGCTCACCATTCTTCCTGGGCCTATCTGAATCCCGGACATGGGTTGCAGAGACTACTTCAGGAGGTATTACACTCCGCATGGGCTCCTCATACTCCAGATATCTCGCAATATAGGGCTGCCCACCACCGGTTTTTCGAGCCGACTCAGCCTCCTTGGCCATTTTGGACCTGACACGTCGCTTTATGTCATAGTACCGTTTGCGGCACGTGTCCTCCGTCCGCTTGACCACCCCCTCACTATTGACAGCAGCAACAACTTTCGCCCACAACACCGTCTTCTTCCGTGTTGGCACCTTGGCGGACTCAGGCCCAAATAGCTGCCGCTGATACTTCATCAGCTCCCGCACCAATGCCACATTTTCTGCATAACTAACTTGACATTCCGCCCAGTCTTAGTAGAGCTCTCTGACTGTCACTATCACTGTCACTGGAGGCTGTTGCAGCAACCTCACCCACCTCCTCCACCTCACTAACCTCACTCACACTCACCTCCTCCACCTGACCGACCTCCTCCCCCTCACTCACACCCTCCACCTCACCCACCTCTGAGTCACATATAATTGTGTGTCTACACACTTAACACAGAAAAAAAATACAGAAAAAAAATACAAACAACACACTCCTCCACTACCACTGCACAAATCACACACACACACACACACACACACACACAAACACTGACAAGGGACTATAAATAAAAAATACTTGGACAAAAAATTAGACAAAACCACAAAAAACAAGACTACAAGAATGACAAGACTACATTCAAACACAATACTACACTCAGAAACCGCAAACAACACTCCTCACCAAACCAAAAACTCACCTACCTCCACAGCACAACCTCCCTCCTCACCACTAACTAAACCCACGAGGTGCGGACGGTTTGGGGCGTATTTATATGGTTGCGCACAGACACTCCTGCATCTGAAACACAACCAATCACGAACGGGGATGAAAAACGAAACTAAAAGTGAAAATGCGGCCGGGGTTTAAAAAAAAACCTGCCGCGTTTAACTTAGAAAATGAACCAGCAAAAACACGTACGCAAATGACAATGACGGCCGTAAATGTGCCACAAAAAAACGACTGGCATCGACATCGGAAAACACGAAAACCATAAAGTCGACTGCTTCGTAACTTTGCATATATAGGGGGTAATTCCAAGTTGATTGCAGCAGGAAATTTTTTAGCAGTTGGGCAAAACCATGTGCACTGCAGGGGGGAGGGGCAGATATAACATGTGCAGAGAGAGTTAGATTTGGGTGGGTTATTTTGTTTCTGTGAAGGGTAAATACTGGCTGCTTTATTTTTACACTGCAATTTAGATTGCAGATTGAACTCACCACACCCAAATCTATCTCTCTCTGCACATGTTATATCTGCCTCCCCTGCAGTGCACATGGTTCCGCCCAACTGCTAAAAAAATTCCTGCTGCGATCAACTTGGAATTACCCCCATAGTTTCAAAAAGTTGCATGAAAATGCACCCGATACAAAACGAGTTAAAACACTACACAAACCGACTCAAACACGAATATTAGTAAATATAGGCCTATATGTTTGACAGTCAAAAGTCAGACAGGGTCAAAAGTCAGGCAGGGTCAAAAATCAGACAGGGTCAAAAGTCAGACAGTCAAAAGTCAGACAGGGTCAAAAGTCAGACACAAAAAAATGTTTTTGTTGTTTTTCTGTGTTTTTTACAAGTTTTGCCTCATTTAGTTTCCATGGCCCTCATTCCGAGTTGTTCGCTCGCTAGCCGCTTTTCGCAGCAGTGCACACGCTAAGCCGCCGCCCTCTGGGAGTGAATCTTAGCTTAGCAGAAATGCGAACGAAGTATTCGCAATATTGCGAAAAGATTTTTCTTTGCAGTTTCTGAGTAGCTCGAGACTTACTCTTCCAGTGCGATCAGTTCAGTGCTTGTCGTTCCTGGTCTGATGTCACAAACACACCCAGCGTTCGCCCAGACACTCCCCCATTTCTCCAGCCACTCCCGCGTTTTTCCCAGAAACGGCAGCGTTTTTTCACACACTCCCATAAAACGGCCAGTTATCGCCCAGAAACACCCACTTCCTGTCAATCACACTACGATCAGTAGAACGAAGAAAAAAACCTCGTAATGCCGTGAGTAAAATACCAAACTTCTTAGCAAATTTACTTGGCAGTGCGAACATTGCGCATGCGCAGTTAGCGGAAAATCGCACCGATGCGAAGGAAAATAACAAGCGAACAACTCGGAATGAGGGCCCATGTCACAAACTATTACCTTTTAGTAAAGTTGTGGTGAGCGAAGCGAGACACCGAACCCGAAGCGTGGTGAGCGTAGTAAGGCCGCGAGGGGACGAATTTCACTAAATTTAGGTTAAAAATGTTTAAAAACACACAAAAAACAAAAAAAAATATTTTTTGTCTGACTTTTGACCCTGTCTGACTTTTGACTGTCGACCATATAGTGTCTAACTAATGACTATCTTTTAACTGTCTATGAGCTATACCACACCCCTTTGCAGGGAACCCAGCAGCCACGCCTTTCCCAAACAACTGGCAGTGGCACAGAAATACTGTCCGAAAGTACCAGCCCGTCTCAATCAACAACTGAAATAGCCAGAAGAAAGCCACGTAAATCAGAACAAGCAGCATCTGCAGCAGCCAGCTTTCTGTCAAAAGCAGAAAAGGTGCTCAATACACCGCCAGATCACTTAGCCATGTATGCCTAATACATGATAAGGACCCTGAAGGCTTTGCTCAAAGCCTCAGCAGAACAATTTTGAAAGATTATGTAATGAGCTACTAAATAGGGCAAAACGTAATATGTTAACCCCTAATGCAGCAATATGTGATAATACAGCCTAGTCCACTTACCCTTGCCCATACAATCAACAACAGCTGTCAAGCCTTATTAGGCCAACCACACAAAAAAAAAAACATAAGCACCACAACCAATGCCACCTCCTGCTAATGTATACTGTACGTGCCCTCTACTTCTAGCCATGTTTATACTAGTGATGAGCGGGTTCGGTTTCTCGGAAACCGAACCCCCCGAACTTCACCCTTTTTACACGGGTCCGAGGCATACTCGGATTCTCCCGTATGGCTCGGTTAACCCGAGCGCGCCCGAACGTCATCATCCCGCTGTCGGGTTCTCGTGAGATTCGGATTCTATATAAGCAGCCGCGTCGCCGCCGCCATTTTCACTCGTGCACTGGAAATGTTAGGGAGAGGACGTGGCTGGCGTCCTCTCCGTTTATTCATTGTTGAGTTGATGCAAATATTTGTGCTTGCTTATATCATTGTGAGGACTGGGGAGCAGCTTTATATTAATAATATAGGAGGAGTACAGTGCAGAGTTTTGCTGATCAGTGACCACCAGTTTTATCCGTTCTCTGTCTGAAAAAAACGCTCCTTATCTGTGCTCAGTGTGCTGCATATATATCTGTGCTCACACTGCTTAATTGTGGGGACTGGGGAGCAGCTGTATTATATAGGAGGAGTACAGTGCAGAGTTTTGCTGACAGTGACCACCAGTATACGTTGTCTGCCTGAAAAACACTCCATATCTGTGCTCAGTGTGCTGCTTTATTGTGGGGACTGGGGACCACCAGTATAATATTATATAGGAGGAGTACAGTGCAGAGTTTTGCTGACACAGTGACCACCAGTATACTATATATAGCAGTACGATACGGAAGGCCACTGTGTCGTCATTAAGTATACTATCCATCTACATTCTATACCTGTGGTGCATTTTAGTTTTGCAGTTTGCTGACACAGTGACCACCAGTATATATAGCAGTACGGTACGGAAGGCCACTGCTGTACCTACCTCTGTGTCGTCAAGTATACTATCCATCTACATTCTATACCTGTGGTGCATTTTAGTTTTGCAGTTTGCTGACACAGTGACCACCAGTATATATAGCAGTACGGTACGGAAAGCCACTGCTGTACCTACCTCTGTGTCGTCAAGTATACTATCCATCTACATTTTATACCTGTGGTGCATTTTAGTTTTGCAGTTTGCTGACACAGTGACCACCAGTATATATAGCAGTATGGTACGGAAGGCCACTGCTGTACCTACCTCTGTGTCGTCAAGTATACTATCCATCTAGATTCTATACCTGTGGTGCATTTTAGTTTTGCAGTTTGCTGACACAGTGACCACCAGTATATATAGCAGTACAGTATGGAAGGCCACTGCTGTACCTACCTCTGTGTCGTCAAGTATACTATCCATCTACATTCTATACCGTGGTGCATTTTAGTTTTGCAGTTTGCTGACACAGTGACCACCAGTATATATAGCAGTACGGTACGGAAGGCCACTGCTGTACCTACCTCTGTGTTGTCAAGTATACTATCCATCTGCATTCTATACCTGTGGTGCATTTTAGTTTTGCAGTTTGCTGACACAGTGACCACCAGTATATATAGCAGTACGGTACGGAAGGCCACTGATGTACCTACCTCTGTGTCGTCAAGTATACTATCCATCTACATTCTATACCTGTGGTGCATTTTAGTTTTGCAGTTTGCTGACACAGTGACCACCAGTATATATAGCAGTACGGTACGGAAGGCCACTGCTGTACCTGCCTCTGTGTCGTCAAGTATACTATCCATCTACATTCTATACCTGTGGTGCATTTTAGTTTTGCAGTTTGCTGACACAGTGACCACCAGTATATATAGCAGTACGGTACGGAAGGCCACTGCTGTACCTACCTCTGTGTCGTCAAGTATACTATCCATCTACATTCTATACCTGTGGTGCATTTTAGTTTTGCAGTTTGCGGACACAGTGACCACCAGTATATATAGCAGTACGGTACGGAAGGCCACTGCTGTACCTACCTCTGTGTCGTCAAGTATACTATCCATCTACATTCTATACCTGTGGTGCATTTTAGTTTTGCAGTTTGCTGATACAGTGACCACCAGTATATATAGCAGTACGGTACGGAAGGCCACTGCTGTACCTACCTCTGTGTCGTCAAGTATAATATCCATCTAGATTCTATACCTGTGGTGCATTTCAGTTGTGCAGTTTGCTGACACAGTGACCACCAGTATATATAGCAGTACGGTACGGAAGGCCACTGCTGTACCTACCTCTGTGTCGTCAAGTATACTATCCATCT
This sequence comes from Pseudophryne corroboree, assembly GCF_028390025.1. Classification (NCBI taxonomy): domain Eukaryota; kingdom Metazoa; phylum Chordata; class Amphibia; order Anura; family Myobatrachidae; genus Pseudophryne; species Pseudophryne corroboree. Next base: position 322,369,833 of record NC_086448.1, read on the forward strand.
ACATTCTATACCTGTGGTGCATTTCAGTTGTGCGCAGTATATATAGTAGTAGGCCATTGCTATTGATACTGGCATATAATTCCACACATTAAAAAATGGAGAACAAAAATGTGGAGGGTAAAATAGGGAAAGATCAAGATCCACTTCCACCTAGTGCTGAAGCTGCTGCCACTAGTCATGGCCGAGACGATAAAATGCCATCAACGTCGTCTGCCAAGGCCGATACCCAATGTCATAGTAGAGAGCATGTAAAATCCCCCCAAAAAAGCTCAGTAAAATGACTCAAAAATTTAAATCAAAATCGTCTGAGAAGCGTAAACTTGCCAATGTGCCATTTACGACACGGAGTGGCAAGGAACGGCTGAGGCCCTGGCCTATGTTCAAGGCTAGTGGTTCAGCTTCACCTGAGGATGGAAGCACTCATCCTCCTGCTAGAAAACTTAAAAGAGTTAAGATGGCAAAAGCACAGCAAAGAACGGTGCGTTCTTCTAAATCACAAATCCCCAAGGAGAGTCCAATTGTGTCGGTTGCGATGCCTGACCTTCCCAACACTGGACGGGAAGAGGTTGCGCCTTCCACCATTTGCACGCCACCTGCAAGTGCTGGAAGGAGCACCCGCAGTCCAGTTCCTGATAGTCAAATTGAAGATGTCACTGTTGAAGTACACCAGGATGAGGATATGGGTGTTGCTGGCGCTGGGGAGGAAATTGACAAGGAGGATTCTGATGGTGAGGTGGTTTGTTTAAGTCAGGCACCCGGGGAGACACCTGTTGTCCGTGGGACGAATATGGCCATTGACATGCCTGGTCAAAATACAAAAAAAATCAGCTCTTCGGTGTGGAATTATTTCAACACAAATGCGGACAACAGTTGTCAAGCCATGTGTTGCCTTTGTCAAGCTGTAATAAGTAGGGGTAAGGACGTTAACCACCTAGGAACATCCTCCCTTATACGTCACCTGGACCGCATTCATCAGAAGTCAGTGACAAGTTCAAAAACTTTGGGTGACAGCGGAAGGAGTCCACTGACAACTAAATCCCTTCCTCTTGTAACCAAGCTCCTGCAAACCACACCACCAACTTCCTCAGTGTCAATTTCCTCCTTACCCAGGAAAGCCAATAGTCCTGCAGGCCATGTCACTGTCAAGTCTGACGAGTCCTCTCCTGCCTGGGATTCCTCCGATGCATCCTTGAGTGTAAAGCCTACTGCTGCTGGCGCTGCTGTTGTTGCTGCTGGGAGTCGATCGTCATCTCAGAGGGGAAGTCGGAAGACCACTTGTACTACTTCCAGTAAGCAATTGACTGTCCAACAGTCCTTTGTGAGGAAGATGAAATATCACAGCAGTCATCCTGCTGCAAAGCGGATAACTCAGGCCTTGGCAGCCTGGGCGGTGAGAAACGTGGTTCCAGTATCCACCGTTAATTCAGAGGCAACTAGAGACTTGATTGAGGTACTGTGTCCCCTGTACCAAATACCATCTAGGTTCCATTTCTCTTGGCAGGCGATACCGAAAATGTACACAGACCTCAGAAAAAGAGTCATCAGTGTCCTAAAAAATGCAGTTGTACCCAATGTCCACTTAACCACGGACATGTGGACAAGTGGAGCAGGGCAGACTCAGGACTATATGACTGTGACAGCCCACTGGGTAGATGTATTGCCTCCCGCAGCAAGAACAGCAGCGGCGGCACCAGTAGCAGCATCTCGCAAACGCCAACTCGTTCCTAGGCAGGCTACGCTTTGTATCACCGCTTTCCAGAAGAGGCACACAGCTGACAACCTCTTACGGAAACTGAGGAAGATCATCGCAGAATGGCTTACCCCAATTGGACTCTCCTGGGGATTTGGGACATCGGACAACGCCAGCAATATTGTGCGTGCATTACATCTGGGCAAATTCCAGCACGTCCCATGTTTTGCACATACATTGAATTTGGTGGTGCAGAATTATTTAAAAAATGACAGGGGCGTGCAAGAGATGCTGTCGGTGGCCCGAAGAATTGCGGGCCACTTTCGGCATTCAGCCACCGCGTGCCGAAGACTGGAGCACCACCAAACATTCCTGAACCTGCCCTGCCATCATCTGAAGCAAGAGGTGGTAACGAGGTGGAATTCAACCCTCTATATGCTTCAGAGGATGGAGGAGCAGCAAAAGGCCATTCAAGCTTATACATCTGCCCACGATATAGGCAAAGGAGGGGGAATGCACCTGACTCAAGCGCAGTGGAGAATGATTTCAACGTTGTGCAAGGTTCTGCAACCCTTTGAACTTGCCACACGTGAAGTCAGTTCAGACACTGCCAGCCTGAGTCAGGTCATTCCCCTCATCAGGCTTTTGCAGAAGAAGCTGGAGACATTGAAGGAGGAGCTAAAACAGAGCGATTCCGCTAGGCATGTGGGACTTGTGGATGGAGCCCTTAATTCGCTTAACCAGGATTCACGGGTGGTCAATCTGTTGAAATCAGAGCACTACATTTTGGCCACCGTGCTCGATCCTAGATTTAAAACCTACGTTGTATCTCTCTTTCCGGCAGACACAAGTCTGCAGAGGTTCAAAGACCTGCTGGTGAGAAAATTGTCAAGTCAAGCGGTACGTGACCCGTCAACATCTCCTTCACATTCTCCCGCAACTGGGGGTGCGAGGAAAAGGCTAAGAATTCCGAGCCCACCCGCTGGCGGTGATGCAGGGCAGTCTGGAGCGAGTGCTGACATCTGGTCCGGACTGAAGGACCTGCCAACGATTACTGACATGTCGTCTACTGTCACTGCATATGATTCTCTCACCATTGAAAGAATGGTGGAGGATTATGTGAGTGACCGCATCCAAGTAGGCACGTCAGACAGTCCGTACGTATACTGGCAGGAAAAAGAGGCAATTTGGAGGCCCTTGCACAAACTGGCTTTATTCTACCTAAGTTGCCCTCCCTCCAGTGTGTACTACGAAAGAGTGTTTAGTGCAGCCGCTCACCTTGTCAGCAATCGGCGTACGAGGTTACTTCCAGAAAATGTGGAGAAGATGATGTTCATCAAAATGAATTATAATCAATTCCTCTGTGGAGACATTCACCAGCAGCAATTGCCTCCAGAAAGTACACAGGGACCTGAGATGGTGGATTCCAGTGGGGACGAATTAATAATCTGTGAGGAGGGGGATGTACACAGTGAAAGGGGTGAGGAATCGGAGGATGATGATGAGGTGGACATCTTGCCTCTGTAGAGCCAGTTTGTGCAAGGAGAGATTGATTGCTTCTTTTTTTGGTGGGGGCCCAAACCAACCAGTCATTTCAGTCACAGTCGTGTGGCAGACCCTGTCGCTGAAATGATGGGTTCGTTAAAGTGTGCATGTCCTGTTTATACAACATAAGGGTGGGTGGGAGGGCCCAAGGACAATTCCATCTTGCACCTCTTTTTTCTTTCATTTTTCTTTGCATCATATGCTGTTTGGGGACTATTTTTTTGAAGTGCCATCCTGTCTGACACTGCAATACCACTCCTAGATGGGCCAGGTGTTTGTGTCGGCCACTTGGGTCGCTTAGCTTAGTCACACAGCTACCTCATTGCGCCTCTTTTTTTCTTTGCATCATGTGCTGTTTGGGGACTATTTTTTTGAAGTGCCATCCTGCCTGACACTGCAGTGCCACTCCTAGATGGGCCAGGTGTTTGTGTCGGCCACTTGTGTCGCTTAGCTTAGCCATCCAGCGACCTCGGTGCAAATTTTAGGACTAAAAATAATATTGTGAGGTGTTCAGAATAGACTGGAAATGAGTGGAAATTATGGTTATTGAGGTTAATAATACTATGGGATCAAAATGACCCCCAAATTCTATGATTTAAGCTGTTTTTTAGGGTTTTTTGTAAAAAAACACCCGAATCCAAAATACACCCGAATCCGACAAAAAAATTTCGGTGAGGTTTTGCCAAAACGCGTCCGAATCCAAAACACGGCCGCGGAACCGAATCCAAGACCAAAACACAAATCCCGAAAAATGTCCGGTGCACATCACTAGTTTATACGGCTCTTCTGCAGTGTGAGTCACCCGATGAAGATCCCAAATATCTAAATTGTTAAAAATATCTATAGTTTAACCTTTTTTCAATAAAAGATTTCTTGTTTATATTTTTTTATACAATTTATGTGCACACTCAGAATGCCAGCTGTCAGGAGCCCACATTTCAGAACACCGACACTGAAATCCCAACGGCTTGGAATGCAGATATTTGGTAAGGGAATTTAACCTGATGCGAGCATAAGGAACCACACAGCAAGGTTAGCAAGGTGCCTCGTTGCACTTGCCCCGCTGCCAACTTTTGGACTGCAGGGATGCTGACTGTTAGAATGCCACATCCCATCCCATTCCATCTGCCAGTATTTTGAGCGTTACCCATTGCTACAAATTTTAAACTGATGTGCAAGTTTTATATATGTTCTTTAAAATGCAAAGTTTTACTTTTGTGAATGGGAATGAGTGCTCTCAACAGTTTTTTCATATTTATATGTAAACAGTCCATATATATACAGTATGTAAAACGCACAGCAGTGATCAGGTCTGAATTTGCCCCTATGAGACATGGGAAAAGTGCCTCAGCACCATCAGGGCAAAGGTCAAAGAAACATCTCAGAAGTATAAAAATTACATACAGAACTAGCTGCAATGAGGAAACATACCTTCACCCTTTACAAACCATAGGGGTAATTCAGGTCTGATCGCAGCAGCAAATTTGTTAGCAGCTGGGCAAAACCATGTTCACTGCAGGTGTGGCAGACATAACATTTGCAGAGAGAGTTAGGGTGTGTACACACGGTGAGATATTTTCTTTCGATTTTGACTATATAGTCAAAATCGCAAGAAAAGTTAGTGCAGATCCCGATTCGATCCCGATGCGCGGTCCTGCCAGGTTGGCATCGCAAGAAAAGATAGACTGTGCAGGCAAGTCAATCCTTACTAGATCGGTGTACTATCTAGTTCAGAGGTTCTCAAACTCGGTCCTCGGGAGCCCACACAGTGCATGTTTTGCAGGTAACCCAGCAGGTGCACAGGTGTATTAATTACTCACTGACACATTTTAAAAGGTCCACAGGTGGAGCTAATTATTTCACTTGCGATTCTGTGAGGAGACCTGCAAAACATGCACTGTGTGGGCACCCGAGGACCGAGTTTGAGAACCTCTGATCTAGTTCATCTCACGTGTCAATGACATCTCACATAAGCCAAAATCTCACATAAACCAAAATCGTAAGCACACATAGTCCATATCTCAAGAAAAGTTAGTCAAAATCTGTGCTATCTGGGCTCCAGGGAGTTCAAGGGAAATCGCAAGTGAAAATCGGACATAGCAAGGATCTCACTGTGTGTACACACCTTTAGATTTGGGTGGGTCATTTTGTTTCTGTGCAGAGTAAATACTGGCTGCTTTATTTTTACACTGCAATTTAGATTTCAGACTGAACACACCCCACCCAAATCTAACTCTCTCTGCCCCCCCCCCCTGAAGTGCACATGGGTGGTCATTCCGAGTTGATCGCTCGTTATTTTTTTTCGCAACGGAGTGATTAGTCGCTAATGCGCATGCGCAATGTCCGCAGAGCGACTGCGCCAAGTAAATTTGCTATGCAGTTAGGTAATTTACTCACGGCATTACAAGGTTTTTTCTTCGTTCTGGTGATCGTACTGTGATTGACAGGAAGTGGGTGTTTCTGGGCGGAAACTGGCCGTTTTATGGGAGTGTGTGAAAAAACGCTACCGTTTCTGGGAAAAACGCGGGAGTGGCTGGAGAAACGGTGGAGTGTCTGGGCGAACGCTGGGTGTGTTTGTGACGTCAAACCAGGAACGACAAGCACTGAACTGATCGCACTGGAAGAGTAAGTCTCGAGCTACTCAGAAACTGCACAGAGAAGTCTTTTCGCAATATTGCGAATCTTTCGGTCGCAATTTTGATAAGCTAAGATTCACTCCAAGTAGGCGGCGGCTTAGCGTGTGCAAAGCTGCTAAAAGCAGCTTGCGAGCGAACAACTCGGAATGAGGGCCATGGTTTTGCCCAACTGCTAACAAATTTGCTGCTGCGATCAGATCTGAATTAGGCCCCATGTTGTATGATACAGCACACAAGCTTGTAATATGCAGCAAGCAGTGGCAGAACATTGCAGAGGACCCACAGCTGGCGATATTAGCTGTACTAATAATGACTCTAAGTGACTTATTATAGTATGCCGACCAGTTGCTGGAGGTCTGTAACCACGGAGGCGGCAGTCTGGTCGGAGTATAGGGGGGGCCTCTGGGACAGATATTGCAGTACCAAGCATGTCCTGTTATTTCCCTCTGCGCTGCTTACTCCCATCCATAGGGTCAAGCCCTTTCCCTTCTACCCCTCTACCTTGCTCTCTCCCATCCATAAGATCAGCCCACACCCTTCTACCCCTCTACCTTGCTCTCTCCCATCCATAAGACCAGCCCACATCCATCATTCCCTTAGCCCACACCCTTCTACCCCTCTACCTTGCTCACTCCCATCGGACAAAGTCCGCCCCCTTCATTCCCTTAGCCCGCCCTCTTCTTCCCCTCAGCCATCTCTCTTCTTCCAACCAGTAGACAAAGCTTGCCTCAAGACTTTTTACAAGACTTTACTAAGAGGTCTCATTTAATTTAAGAAATTATTTTACCACTTTTTAGCAGTGATTGAGAATATGTAACTTTAGAATAAAGTAGAGATGTGCAACGGGCACTTTTCGTGTTTTGTGTTTTGGTTTTGGATCTGGATTGGTTTTGCCAAAACCACCCTTTTGGGTTTGGGTTTTGGATCTGGATGATTTTTGGAAGAAAAAAACATAAAAACAGCTTAAATCACAGAATTTGGGGGTCATTTTGATCCTACGGTATTATTAACCTCAATGGGCCTAATTCAGACCTGATCGTAGCAGCACATTTGTTAGCAGATGGGCAAAACCATGGGCACAGCAGGGGGGCAGATATAACATGTGCAGAGAGAGTTATATCTGCCCCCCCCCCCCCCTGCAGTGCACAAGGTTTTGCCCACCTGCTAACAAATTTGCTGTTACGATCAGGTCTGAACTAGGCCCATTAACATTCATTTCCAGTCATTTCCAGTCTATTCTGAACACCACACACCTCACAATATTGTTTTTAGGCCAAAAGGTTGCACCGAGGTCGCTGGATGACTAAGCTAAGCGACCCAAGTGGGCGGCACAAACACCTGCCCCATCTAGGATTGGCAGACAGGATGGCACTTTTAAAAGCTAGGCCCCAAAGAGCACATACAGTAGTGCAAAGAAGAAAAAGAGGTGCACCGAGGTCGCTGGATGACTAAGCTAAGCGACCCAAGTGGGCGACACAAACACCTGGCCCATCTAAGAGTGGCACTGCAGCGGCAGCCAGGATGGCACTTTTAAATACTAGGCCCCAAAGAGCACATAGTGCAAAGAAGAAAAAGAGGTACAATGAGGTAGCTGGATGGCTAAGCTAAGTGACACAAGTGTGCTGCACAAACACCTGGCCAATCTAGGAGTGGTACTGCAATGGCAGACAGGATGGCAGATTTAAAAAATAGGCCCCAAACAGCACATCATGCAAAGAAAAAAAGAGGTGCAATGAGGTAGCTGTATGACCAGCTAAGCGACACAAGTGTGCAGCATAAACACCTGGCCCATCTGGGAGTGGCACGCGGTGGCTGAATGTCGAGAGTGTCTCACAATTTTTCGGGCCACCGACAGCATCTCCTGCACGCCCCTGTCATTTTTCAAAAAATGCTGCACCACCAAATTAATTGTATATGCAAAACATGGGACGTGCTGGAATTTGCCCAGATGTAATGCACGCACAATATTGGTGGCGTTGTCCGATTTCACAAATCTCCTGGGGTAAGCCATTGTGCGATGATGTCCCTCAGGTTCCGTAAGAGGTTGCCAGCGGAAACCGGTAATACACAGCGTAGCCTGCCTAGTAACGAGCTGGCGTTTGTGAGATGCTATTACTGGTGGGTGCCGCTGCTATTGTTGCTGCGGGAGGCAATACATCTACCCAGTGGGCTGTCACAGTCATATAGTCCATAGTTTGCCCTACTCCACATGTCCATGGTTAAGTGGACACTGGGTACAACCGCAGTTTTCAGTACACTGAGGACACTTTTCTTAATGTCCCTGTACAGTCCGGGAATCGCTTTCCTAGTGAAGTAGAATCTAGATGGAATTTGGTACCGGGGACACACTACCTCCATCAGTTGTCTAAATCCCACTGCACTAATGGCGGATACAGGATGTACGTCTAACACGAACATAGCTGTCAAGGTCTCAGTTATAGAAAAAACAATAGGGTGCGCTATCAATAGCGGCTGGTAAGGGGATGGTAAGTCCCCAAAAGGTAATAGCAAAAAAGAAAGGAGTTTTACCAGCGCTGGCTGATCATGTAAATAATGAAAACAATCTAATAACCAAAAGGCTTAAATAAAATATCACATTTATTATACAGTAAAAAATAATAATACATTTAAATATAAAAAATAATAATAAATAGTGAAATCCAAGATAAAATTGTGAATCAGTTTAGTTTCCACTAAAAATGCCACGAAATGCCTGAATTATTTAAAAAGTCCACGTTAGGCTATTGAGTGTCACTCAGAGGGACTTTGTTTACTGGAAGTGTCCATCACTAGTCGGTTGTTTTGCATGGACCGACAAATAGCAAATGTGAGGTAGTTACCAGTTATCCTTGGAGCAGAGTAGATCCACCTGTATTGACTGGATTAGTTGTCCTCTTAGGCATGGAGGAATATGTCCAGAATGGTGGATGTTGCTGGATGATTGTCCCAGTGTGTATATTCCGAGTGACAAGAGAGCCAGTGGTGCTGATAAATATCAGGATGGATTAGGCGCTCAACGCGTTTCGCTGGTTTTAAGTGGTCCAGCTTCCTCAGGAGCAAGTAAGGTAGTGGCTGTCATCAGGCCTTTTTATACTGATATGTGTGGCAGTAATTGGTTACACATGTTATTCACTCATAATTACAATAATACAAGCCTTTTGGAATAATATAAATTAATATGTATATTTGCACACTGATTGGTCCCACATACTCAAAAAACAAAGTAGAATGCAAAAACGAGTCTGTACTAAGGAGATATAGATATTTTTCCTTACCAGAATATATAAATATATCTAAAGGATCCCGATCATGTGACAGATGAAATCACATGATCGGTATCTCAACCAATGAAGGTATGATTTCTATATCATGTGACCCGTCACGTGACTTTAGACAGAGACCGGTTGCTGAGTTGTATATATAGAAATAGCAGTATGGAAGGTCCCGATCACGTGACTGGTTAGGGTCACGTGAACGGAAAGCCGCCCAATAGAAACGTTGTATTTATCATGTGACATACTCAGTCACTACAGCGTTATGTTGCTAGGTAGCGTGTGTCTGTATAGCTATGTCCGGGCTCATGACGTGAACGGTCATGTGATCGGACGTAAACTACCCTTTAGCTTATCCAAGCCATCTTTATAACTGACAGCGTAGCGTGACGAGTCTTCTGTTTATGTCACGTGATCGGAGAGGGAAACAGAGAGGAAAGAGACGAAAAAGACATTCATATAAAATACGAACTATGTAATTATCATATACTCATTTACCTATTCTATATCATTAAAGGAGAATTACAACTAACACGAATGTTATATGAAAATAATATATAAATAAATCAGTAAATAAATGGTAATATTATTTATGTCCGTTATAAACGGAAGATATCACAGTTTATATAGGAAATAGGTCATTCTTAATATTAAAAATATATATCAAAAAATAATAAATCAGATAAAATTATACATTCATAAACAATATAATGTTAATACAAGATTATAATAAGCTGATGCAAAATGAGAAATATATTTTTAGAAAAATCCTTATATACATATACTAAATTAATATAATAAATTAATAAAAAATAAAAAATAATAAAAATAATAATAATAAAAAATAATAAATAATAACTAAAAACAAAAATATACGTATAGTTTTAATAATATAATATGAATATAAATCAATAAACTGTTATTTGAAAACAGAAACTCCTGGATAGGATACTCCTCGAATATGTCAAGGATATAATATCAGAGGAAGGACGAAAAGAGAGACGGATGATATGTATTTTTAGATAACAGAGTTTAATTCAACAGTTTCATTTAGACCTACAGGATGTAAAGAATTGAATTTTAGCGTCCAATATACTTCACGACTACATAGTCTCTTGAATCTGTCACCCCCTCTGGGGGTTGGGGCGATATGTTCAAGACATATTACAGATAAACAAGACGGATTGGAATCATGTTTTGCAAAATAATGTCGTGAGACACTGTGATTTTGACATTTGTTGATGATATTTCTCCTGTGTTCCATAAAGCGAACACGTAATTTTCGTGTTGTGCGTCCTATGTAATTAAGTCCGCAACCACAGTTTAATAAATAAATGACAAAAGTTGTCTCACAATTCATGAAAGTGTCAAGGTCTCAGTTATCCGCTTTGCAACAGGATGACTGCTGTCATATTTCATCTTCCTCGCAAAGGACTGTTGGACAGTCAATTGCTTAGTTGAAGTAGTACAAGTGGTCTTCCGACTTCCCCTCTGGGATAACGATCGACTCCCAGCAGCAACAGTAGCAGCGGCAGCAGCAGTAGGCGTACCACTCAAGGATCCTCCGGAGGAATCCCGGTTAGGAGAGGACTCGTCAGTCATGGCAGTGACATGGCCTGCAGGACTACTGACATTCCTGACTGAGGAGGAAATTGACGTTGAGGGAATTGGTGGTGTGGCTTGCAAGAGCTTGGGTACGAGAGGAAGAAAGGATTTAGGTGTCAGTGGACTGCTTACACTCTTACCCAAAGTTTCTGAATTTGACAATGACTTCTGATGAAAGCGCAGCAGGTGACGTATAAGGGAGGATGTTCTTAGATGGTTAACGTCCTTACCCCTACTTATTATAGATTGACAAAGGCAACACACAGCTTGACACCTGTTGTCTGGTTTTGTGGAGTAATAATTCCACACCGAAGAGGTGGTTTTTTGGGTATTTTTGCCCAGGCATGACAATGGGCTTATTCATCCCATGGACAACAACTGTCTCCCATGATGCCTGATTTAAACAATCACCATCAGAATCCTCCTCGTCAACCTCCTCAGTGCCAGCAACACCCATATCCTCATCCTGGTGTACTTCAACAGTGACATCCTCAATTTGAATATCAGAAACTGGACTGTGGGTGCTCCTTCCAGTACTTGCAGAGGGCGTGCAAATGGTGGAAGGAGATACCTCTTCCCATCCTGCATTGGGAAGTTCAGGCATCACAACTGCCGACACACTTGGACTCTCCTTGGGGATTTGTGATACCATCTTAGAACGCACAGTTCTATGCTGTGCTTTTGCCAGCTTAACTCTTTTCATTTTTCTAGCGGGAGGATGAGGGCTTCCATCATCATGTGAAGCTGAAACACTAGTTATGAACATAGGCCAGGGCCTTAGCCATTCCTTGCCACTCTGTGTCGTAAATGGCATATTAGCAAGTTTACGTTTCTCTTCAGACCATTTACATTTATTTTTTTGGGTCATTTTACTGAACTTTGGCTTTTTGGATTTTACTTGCCTTCTACTATGACATTGGGCATCGGCCTTGGCAGACGGGGTTGATGGGATTTCATTGTCTATGTCATGACTAGTGGCAGCAGCTTCAGCACTAGGAGGAACTGGTTCTTGAGCTTTCCCTACTTTATCCATAAAATTTTTGTTCTCCATTATTTTTCTGGAGTTAGATAACAATATGCAGCACAGGAGAGCATACACCCCACAGGGCAAACCCTGTAAAAATTATTTGGATCATATATTAATAACCCCTTTATTTGGAGTAAATAATATACAGCACCCCTGGACTTATACGACAGTACCACTGGACTGGACTACTATGGCAGTACCACTGGACTGGACTTATACGGCAGTACCCCTGGACTTATACGGCAGTACCACTGGACTTATATGGCATTACCACTGGACTGTACTTATATAGCAGTACCACTGGACTGGACTTATATTGGCAGTACCCCTGGACTTATATGGCAGTATCCCTGGACATATACGGCAGTACCACTGGACTGGACTGGACTTATACGGCAGTACCACTGGACTTATTTGGCAGTACCACTGGACTTATGTGGCAGTACCACTGGACTGGACTTATACGGCAGTACCACTGGACTGGACTTGTACAGCAGTACCCCTGGACTTATATGGCACTACCACTGGACTGGACTTATACAGCCGTACCACTGGACTTATACGGCAGCAGCACTGGACTTATGGCAGCACAGGACACCACCACTGGACTTATGGCAGCACAGGACACCACCACTGGACTGATGCAGCACAAGACAGCACCACTGCATTGGACTGGACTTATACAGCAGCACTGGACTTATGGCAAATTTTTGTTCTCCATTTTTTTCCTGGAGTTATAGAACAATATGCGGCACAGGAGAGCATACCCCTACTTCACACAGGGCAAACCCTGTAAAAAAAATTTGGATTAAATATTAATAACCCCTTTATTTGGAGTAAATAATATACAGCACCCCTGGACTTATACGGCAGTACCACTGGACTGGACTTACACGACAGTACCCCTGGACTTATACGGCAGTACCACTGGACTTATATGGCAGTACCCCTGGACTTATACGGCAGTACCCCTGGACTGGACTTATATGGCAGTACCCCTGGACTTATACGGCAGTACCCCTGGACTGGACTTATACGGCAGTACCACTGGACTTATAATGCAGTACCCCAGGACTTATATGGCAGTACCACTGGACTGGATTTATACGGCAGTACCCCTGGACTTATACAGAAGTACCTCTGGATATGGCAGTACCACTGGACTTATATGGCAGTACCACTGGACTGGACTTATATGGCAGTACCCCAGGACTTATTTGGCAGTACCCCTGGACTTACAGTATACGGCTGTACCCCAGGACTTATACTGCAGCACCCCTGGACTTATACGGCAGTAACCCTGGGCTCACACGGCAGTACCACTGGACTCGACTTATACGGCGGTACCCCTGGACTTATACGGCAGTACCACTAGACTGGACTTATACGGCAGTATCCCTGGACTTATACGGGAGCAGCACTGTACTTATGGCAGCACAGGACATCACCACTGGAATTATGCCAATACAGGACACCACCACTGGACTGATGCAGCACAACACAGCACCACTGGACTGGACTGGACTTATACAGCAGCACTGGATTTATGGCAGCACAGGACACCACCACTGTGACTGGACTGATGCAGCACAAGACACCTCCAGTGGACTGATGCAGCACAAGACAGCACTGGAATGACACAAAAGTGCAGGTTAGCACCCCACGTACCACACCACTTTACCGCACAGACACTGAGGAGACACGTCCTCTCGCTACACTCTCCAGGACTGGAGTGAAAATGGCGGCGACGCGCGGCTCCTTTTATAGAATCCAAAACCCGCGATAATCCGACAGCGGGATGATGACGTTTTGCCTCATTATGGTTTCTGAGTCTGGCGGGATAACCCTAGCCAGGCTTGGATACGGCTCGGGACGTGAAGTTTGGGGGGGTTTGGTCCTCAGGGAATCGAACCTGCTCATCTCTAATTTTCACTAGTAGAAGCAATCAAAATACAAGAAACTCCCATTTAAGATTTGGTGAGCCCTGTAATTTATCCCTATTATCCAAGCACTGTACCCCAGGGCCCTCTGTGAGTGGGCCTCCCGGCCAGATCACAGTGGCATCACCGGCTCTCCCTCTTGAGCAAAGCAGAAGGAAGAACAAGTGCAGCCAGAATGCGAGCAGGACAGTTTGCAGTGCAGGTAGTCACACTGGAGAATCAGATTAAATGAGCTGCAGACGGAGCTTCGCGTCCAGAGGAGAGAAAGGAGGGGGAACAGTGCAATTAGAGACCCAGGAATCCCCCCCCCCCCCATCCAAGCTAGATTGATGTGCCTGGGTCCTGTGTAACCGGTTATCTGATAAGAGCATTCATGACTAAGGAGAGAGACACTCAGGCTGTTTAGGTTATCTTTGTTCCACTGCAGGAAAACTTTTTAAGATACTTGGGGGTCATTCCGAGTTGTTCGCTCTGTAATTTTTTTCGCATCGCAGCGATTTTCCGCTTAGTGCGCATGCGCAATGTCCGCAGTGCGACTGCGCCAAGTAAATTTGCTATGCAGTTAGGAATTTTACTCACGTTTTTTTCATCGTTCTGGTGATCGTAGTGTGATTGACAGGAAGTGGGTGTTACTGGGCGGAAACTGGCCGTTTTATGGGTGTGTGCGGAAAAACGCTACCGTTTCTGGGAAAAACGCGGGAGTGGCTGGAGAAACGGAGGAGTGTCTGGGTGAACGCTGGGTGTGTTTATGACGTCAAACCAGGAACGACAAGCACTGAACTGATCGCAGATGCCGAGTAAGTCTGGAGCTACTCAGAAACTGCTAAGAGAGGTGTAATCGCAATATTGCGAATACGTCGTTCGCAATTTTAAGAAGCTAAGATTCACTCCCAGTAGGCGGCGGCTTAGCGTGAGTAAATCTGCTAAAAGCAGCTTGCGAGCGAACAACTCGAAATGAGGGCCGTTGTTTCCAGGGCCGGAAGAGGCAATGGGCTGGTCCTGTCACACACAGAGCGGGGAAGGTCGCGCGCAGTGCAGCTTCCAGCTCCCTGGTTTGTGCCCCATCCCCCCATCCACGCGGCCAAAAAGCAGCCCCAGTCCGTCCCAGGTTGTCTCTCAATTATGGGAGTTAGAAACCATACCCAGACATTAATAAACCATTACTTTAAATCTAATATACACCATTGGTTCAAATTTAATCCAGCCCTGTCTCCACCACTTTCCCTTCTGGCAGGAGTCACCAGCCATTCGAAATTTGAGGACAGTCAGAAACCGAACACCGTAGACAAGGATAATCAGTAACCTCTGTAGCAGTGCACATGCAATACTCAAGCAATCAGTTTATCAGGAAGGATCGAATAGGCCAAAATCATAATTGATATCTTGGTTAAGGACAACTTTATGTGCAGTGGGGACTGAATGCAGAATAGTTAGAGCAGCGATGGCCCAGGTGATTAGAGGTCCAACTGAGGCCCTATGCCTTCACGTGCTGACTCAAGCATTCTACTGCTGTATTACTCATTGGTATATGCTATATACTCCATCAGTATCAAGTATTTTTCTCTACTGTATGTCACACTGGGTTCACCCATGGGCAAAACTCCTATTAAGTAAGTGATAATGGAGGGCGAAGGATGTTTTAGAGAAAACAATAGATCTAAGTGATATTTTGTAGTAAATTCTGTATTATATGGCATTGTGAGGGATCTTAGGTATGTTTTGGTTTGAGTTACACGTGGGGTTTCTTCTAAGGTCATGTACAGTATGTTTTGTCACTTACTGTGTTACTTTAAATTATTACTGAGACTAAGCTTAAGGTTAGGGGACTGCACATGTGGCCTGGAAGTGTATAAGGTTGCTTATTCCTGTTTCTCTTACGTCCTAGAGGATGCTGGGGTTCCATTTAGTACCATGGGGTATAGACGGGTCCACTAGGAGCCATGGGCACTTTAAGAGTTTAATAGTGTGGGCTGGCTCCTCCCTCTATGCCCCTCCTACCAGACTCAGTTTAGAAAATTAAAACAAAAAGCGGCTGCGCTGTATACCAGGAGATGATAAAAAGATGAGAGCCGGCATATATAATATATGAATTTATTAACAATGCATGAAAAGTTAAAAAAACAACCAATTGTAAAAGATCATTAATACAGTTGATAAGCACACCTTATTTGTCTCATAAAGAAGGTCTCTCTTTCAGCATATATAGACAATAGCTGACATAAATTCCTTTAGTAGATATCCGTGGTCACTAAATGCTGATAATATTAGAGATGGTAACTGGTGATCAGAAAACAATTGAAGCAGTCCCGGAATTTCAAGTAATTAGCCTCACCACGCTCGGTAGGTGAAGTAGTATTTACCTCTTCCAGCCCTCTTCGTGGGCTGGTAATGGACCGAGCGTCCTCGGCCAATGTCTTGCAATGCCCACAGGCGCTAAGCAGCGGGGAAGAGATGGAATGAGAAAGCCGCCGGTATAAGTGTCTAGCCGGGAGCGGCGTGAAGAGCGGCAATTGTCAGCAGCAGTGAGCGGGTCAGGTGAGGATCACGCTGGATCAGTACGGATGGCTACAGATGGAGACCTGGACAAAGGTGTGCTTGGAGGCGGGATCCTAACACGTTTAGTCACGCTCCACGTGACTTTATCAAAGGTGTATACACCTTTGATAAAGTCACGTGGAGCATGACGAAACGCGTTAGCATCCCGCCTCCAAACACAGCTTTGTTAATGGTTCTCTATCTCCGCTGACAGGACACTGAGCTCCTGAGGGTGCTGATTGCAAGCCCACGAGGCGACCACTCTCTCCCACAGCACGGCCGCCACCCCTTAACAGAGCCAGAAGAAAAAAGAATGATGAGTACAGCGCCGGCGGCCCGGTTAGCGGGTTGCTGGCGGGAATGGCAGCACAAGGGTGAGAGCACAGATCTGACAGGCTGCACTCCGGCAGGCTCAGCAACACACTGGGTTGGTGCTTGAGGGGCGTCCTGGGCCAGCGCAATTCACCCTAAACTGGTCTCTTGGCTAACAGGGGCTAAACCCTGCTGTTAGCAACAAATACCTCAGGCCAGTATACACAACTTAGTGCATGAAGCCGCGTGCCATTGCAAGGGTGGGGCTTCTTCTCAGAGCGGATACAGCACTCACTGGCACCATTTGCCCTGCAGATCACAGTACAGCTGCCCTCCAGATAACTCCAGCTATACCTCTACAGTACCAGGACATTATAGACGGGGGGGGGGGGTGGTAACAGTACTAACTACCCTATTAAGGTTAGCTGGTCAGCACCAGGCTTTTTTCATAATAACTGCCTACTGGGGCGATGTGTGGCTGGCTCCTTATACTCTGTGACTCTCTGAATGTACTCTGGGGGAAACTGTCTGACATTTTCGTGTGTGTGTGTGTGTGTGTGTGTGTGTGTGTGTATGTATATCTCACATTACCATGTCTAAGGACTGTGTGTCCTGTGCTGCAGAGTGTTTATCTTCTCCTGGAGAGTCTATTCCATGTACTCAGAACTGCAATGTGCTTTCCCAGCCTTCTGAATCCGAATCCCCATGGGTGGATTCTTTGAGGGGAAGGATATCCCAGATTTCAACAAGGATGTCACATAATAAGAAAGACACGTCGTTTTTTGAGAAAATCTGTGGGGGGGTTTGACATACTGAGCCCCCGCTGCTTCGTCTAAGACCCCCCCCCCACACCACATACCCACCAAAATGTACACTTGCCTAGATAATGCAAGCTGACACTGACACAGACTCTGATACAGGGGACGGTGATGGGGATATGCAAGGGAGGGATGCATCACTTGCAAGTTAAACTCTTTGTTCGAAAAATCCTGGGAAAACCCAGAGAAAAAATTCCAGATCCCAAAATGGCTTCTTTTTGCTGTCCCTTTCCCTGAAGAGGACAGAAAAAAGTGGGAAAACCCCCCTATTGTAGACGTTTCTGTATCTAGATTGTCAAAGAAGGTGGTTTTACCTGTCCCTGGTTCAACCGCTTTAAAAGAGCCGGCTGACCGCAAGATTGAGACTACACTCAAATCACTCTACACAGTTTTAAGACTCGCTATTGCTTGTGCGTGGATTTCTAAAGCCATAGTAAAGTGGTCAGGCACGTTACTAGAAGACTTAGATACTATGGTTAGGAGTGACATTGAATTGTTTTTGCGTCACATACAGGATTCTGCAGGTTTCATGGTGGAGGCCATGAAGGACCTTGGCATGCTGAATGCAAAAGCCATTTCCATGGCAGTCTTGGCACGCAGAGGACTCTGGCTATGCCCATGGACTGTGGATGCAGAATCCAAGAAAAGTGTGGAGAACCTACCCTTCACAGCTCAGGCTCTGTTTGGGGACACACTGGATGCGTGGATCTCCACGGCAACTGCGGGTAAGTCAACCTTTCTTCCCTCAGCAGCGCCTCCGCCTAGGAAATCTTATCCTACGTCTACACTGCAGTCCTTTCGGACCGCGAAAGTGAGAAATTCCAAAACCCCTTCCAGTTTCTTTAGAGATGGTCGGAGAAAATCCAGAAAACCTGCACCAACAGGTTCTCAGGAACAGAAACCAGGTTCTGCTTCCTCAAAGTCTTCAGCATGACGGTGGCTCTCCCAGCCTGGAGATCGAGCAGGTGGGAGCAAGACTAAAGAATTTCAGTCACGTCTGGGCGTCATAATGCCCAGACCCCTGGGTAAAAGATATTGTTACCCAGGGGTACAAACTGGAGTTTCAAGTGCTCCCACCTCACAGATTCTTCAAATCAGGCTTACCAGCTTCGCTGACAGAAAGTGCTATCCTACAGGAAGCCATTCACAAATTGGTTCAAACAAATGTCATTGTTCCAGTTCCACCTCACCAAAAACATAAGGGTTATTACTCAAGCCTGTTTGTGGTACCGAAACCGGACGGTTCGGTAAGGCCGATATTAAATCTAAAGTCATTGTACCCCTACTTGTGGGAATTCAAATTCAAGATGGAGTCTCTGAGAGCGGTGATCTCAGGTCTGGAGGAGCAGGAGGGATTCCTGGTATCCCTGGATATCAAGGATGCGTACCTTCATATTCCGATCTGGCCGCCTCACCAGGCTTATCTAAGATTTGTGCTGCTGGACTTTCACTATCAGTTCCAGGCGCTGCCATTTGGCCTCTTCACAGCACCGATGGTGTTCACCAAGGTCATGGCGGAGATGATGCTACTCCTCCGCAAGCAGGGAGTGAACATAATTCCCTATCTGGACGATCTGCTGATAAAAGCATCTTCCAGGGAGAGACTGTTACAGAGTATTGCTCTCTCAACTCGACTACTACAGGATCATGGATGGATCCTGAACCTTCCAAAGTCACTTTTGGAGCCGACATGGAGACTGCCCTTCCCGGGGATGATACTCGACACAGAAGTGCAGTAGGTCTTTCTACCGGTGGAGAAAGTGTTGGTAATCCAATCAATGGTCCGGAATGTCCTGAAGCAACCCCGGGTATTGGTTCATCAGTGCATTCGCCTTCTGGGTCAGATGGTAGCCTCCTACGAGGCTCTACAATACGGAAGATTTCATGCAAGGTCCTTCCAACTGGATTTACTGGACAAATGGTCGGGATCTCATCTTCACATGAACCAGCAGATACGTCTGTCACCGAAAGCCAGAATTTCACTCCTTTGGTGGCTACAAGCTTCTCACCTTCTTGAGGGCCGCAGGTTCGGGATTCAGAATTGGATCCTTCCAACCACGGATGCATGTCTCAAAGGTTGGGGAGCAGTAACCCAAGGGTAAACCTTACAAGGAAAGTGGTCAAATCTGGAATCCATCCTTTCAATAAACATTCTGGAACTAAGGGCCTATACAACGGCCTTCTACAAGTGACACATCTTCTGCAAGATCAGGCCATTCAGGTTCGGTAGGACAATGTAACGGCAGTGTCCTACATAAACCGACAGGGCGGAACGAAGAGCAGAACGGCGATGTCAGAGGTAACAAGAATCCTCCTCTGGGCAGAAAAGCACGCGGTGGCGCTGTCAGCAATCTTCATTCCGGGAGTGGACAACTGGGAAGCGGACTTCCTAAGCAGACATGATCGCCATCCAGGAGAATGGGGCCTCCACCCGGAGGTGTTCGCAGAGATAACAGTTCGATGGTGTGTACCTCAAATAGACACGATGGCCTCCCACCTCAACAAGAAGCTTCGGAGGTACTGTTCCAGGTCGAGAGACCCACAAGCAGTGGCGGTGGATGCCCTTGTAACTCCATGGGTGTTCCAGTCAGTGTATGTGTTCCCTACACTTCCACTCATCCCAAGGATTCTCAAACTAATAAAAAGAATAAGAGTTCAGGCGATCCTCATTGCTCCGGACTGACCAATAAGGGCTTGGTACGCGTATCTTCTGGAATTACTGCTGGAGGATCCGAGGCCTCTACCTCTTCGCGAGGACCTTCTACAACAGGGGCCGTTCACCTATCAAGACATACCATGGCTACGTTTAACGGCATAGAGGTTGAACACCAGATCGTATCTTGGAAGGGCATTCCGAACAAGGTCATTCCTACTCTGATCCATGCTAGGAAGGGAGTAACGTCTAAACATTACCATCGCATTTGGAAAAAGTATGTGTCTTGGTGTGAATCCAA
Source organism: Pseudophryne corroboree (assembly GCF_028390025.1). Classification (NCBI taxonomy): domain Eukaryota; kingdom Metazoa; phylum Chordata; class Amphibia; order Anura; family Myobatrachidae; genus Pseudophryne; species Pseudophryne corroboree. The sequence continues at coordinate 322,390,167 of NC_086448.1, forward strand.
GAAGTTTCCTACGGTGGAGTTTCAACTAGGACGGTTTCTCCTCTTTCTGCAAGCAGGTGTGGATGTGGGCCTACGCTTGGTCTCCATAAAGGTCAAGATTTCGGCCTTGCCCATTTTCTTCCAGAAACAATTGGCTGCTCTCCCTGAGGTTCAGACTTTCTTGAAAGGGGTTATGCACATCCAACCCCCTTTGTGCCTCCTACGGCACCTTGGGATCTTAATGTGGTGCTGCAGTTCCTGCAATAGGATTGGTTTGAGCCTTTACAGGAGGTGGATGTCAAGTTTCTTACTTAGAAGGCGGTCACACTGTTGGCATTGGCATCTGCTAGACGTGTGTCGGTATTGGGGGCATTGTCATGCAAGAGCCCCTACTTGATTTTTCATGAAGATAGAGCTGAGCTCAGAATGCGTCAGCAATTTCTTCCTAAGGTTGTGTCGGCTTTTCTTATAGACCAACCTATTGTGGTGCCAGTGGCTACTGACTCCTCCATTGCCTCAATGTCCTTGGGCTTTGGAAATATATGTGAAGAGAACTTCTTGTCGCAGGAAGTCGGAAGCTGTTTGTCTTTTATGATCCCAACGAGGTTGGGTGTCCTGCTTCTAAGCAGACGATTTCTCACTGGATCAAGTTTACTATTCAGCATGCTTATTCTACGGCAGGCCTGCTATGTCCAAAATCTGTTCAGGCCCACTCTACTCGTAAAGTGGGTTCTTTCTGGCCGGCTGCCCGGGGTGTCTCGGCTTTACAGCTTTGCCGAGCAGCTACTTCAGCTACTTGGTCAGGGTCGGACACGTTTGCTAAGTTCTACAAGTTCAATACTTTGGCCTCTGTGGACCTACAGTTTGGTCAATCTGTTCTGCAGGAACCTCGGCACTCTCCCTCCCATACTGGGAGCTTTGGTACATCCCCATGGTACTAAATGGAACCCCAGCATCCTCTAGGACGTAGTCCATAGAGGATGCTGGGCGCCCGCCCATTGCTTCATTTTCCTGCATTGTTACTTGGTTAAGTATTGTTGGTTCAGTTGTTGCTGAATCGTTTCGGGTTGGTTAGCTTGGCTTTCCTTTTGTTATGTGTGAGCTGGTGTGATTCTCACCACTATCTGTGTATTTTCTTCTCTCGAAGTATGTCCGTCTTCTCGGGCCACAGTTTCTAGACTGAGTCTGGTAGGAGGGACATAGAGGGAGGAGCCAGCCCACACTATTAAACTCTTAAAGTGCCTATAGCTCCTAGTGGACCCATCTATACCCCATGGTACTAAATGAAACCCCAGCATCCTCTACGGACTACGAGAAAAGGATTTACCGGTAGGTAATTAAAATTCTATTTTTAGTTGATTCCTAATAACTAAAGAATTTCAAGTTTTGCATAAAGGGTTAGAGTTCTGTACTTCTGAAACTGTGTTCATATTTCTTTGACTATCAATTCTGTTCTCGTCCTATTATATTATCATAATGTTTGTATGACTGGTGATATGATTTATGAAACAAGTAATGTGTGTGATATCAGTGATGTAACAACATCAGTGATGTTATCAGTGACATCAGACATCATTACAGATGAAAATTGACATGGTGTTACAAAAATTTAATTTGGTAATTTTAGGGGGCCCATACAGCAGGCATCTATCAGTGTAATTGCCCATTTTACCGATGTCTTGGGGCGTGTGATCAAAATCTAACATGATGGACAATCTCAATTTGTGGATTCCGACCTAAAAATGATCGAAATCGCTGATTCTAGGATTTTAAACATATTGGCAGTTAGCAATCCCCTGAGAAAATGCAAATCATCAGAGTCTACAGATCAACAATGGGGATTTACCCCTTAGATGTACGGCCTGTTTTAGGATAAAATTGGGAAAATGATAACTATATTTTAAAAAAGTTGCTTTCCAAAAATATATAATTCTCTCCTCCCACAAATTGTATATGCAACATATCAAATTTAATATTGAAATATAAGTTAAACAGTTTGTCAGCCTTTACACTAACTTCAGTGAGCAGAATTTTAGGCAAACTCATAGCTTGGATATTACAGTACAAGGGGTGTGCACAGGGGCGGATTGGCACACCGGACCACATTCCGTTTGGCCAGTCCGTTCGTCCGCTCAGTGCCTGCTGACACCCTCCCATGCACGGTCAGCTGCCCAATCAGAGCTCAGCTCTGATCTAGCAGCATTCACTAACAGCTTCTGCGCCTGGGCAGTAGCTCAATGAACACAAATAAAAATGGCCGCCGGGGAGCTGCTGCACATGGGCAGCCACAGCAGCTCCCCCCGCCTTTGCAGAATTTATTGTGCAAGATTTATTGGACAGCAGAAGTACTTCTTTGATATTTATGCCACAACCCACACTCTCATTTGTTTCAAACGGATCAATACTGCCACACTTCACTGGCTACGCCCAGAGATCAAATCTCATTTGATCTTGGAAGCTAAGCAGTGATAGGCCTGATCAGTACTTGGATGGGAGACCACCTTGGAATATCAGGTGCAGTAATAATATCACAATCAACAAAAAGCAGAAGTAGTGTAGAAACCTGCGGCTCATATCACCATTCCACAAACTTTATCTCTCTCTAGATCAGTCTGGCACAATGGCCTAGCAGTCATTTAATAGCTACTTACATGCAAGACACAACTAGACCAAGACAGAGCTATTTTCTTTCCTTCTCTGCACTATATTATACTTACCAGTAGCTAAACGAGGCAGCACTTTACCTTTCTCCAGCAACAGTAAAGAGCGATACCAGAAGGTATAACCATCAGTGGTTACCCAGAGAGCTTTCACCACTGGAGCACACTACAAATGACTAATCTCTTTGTCTTGATTATAAAACATTTGTGCTCCTAAGTCTTAGATATTACAGATATCTTTGTTTTTAAATATTTTCACCAAAGGTGCATTCAAATTTGTGTGCTATCACAAAGGCTAGGCTAGGGATTAACTAGGGTTTATTGAAACCCACACATAGTTAACACTAATTAAACCGTGCCCTCCTTCAGGAGGAGTTCTATGTTACACTAACCTGCGTGTCCAACTATTTTTTATCTATCAAGATTAAGTTATATTTTAATGCATTTTCATTGTCCAAGTGTGCCCCAACATAGAGTCTTTCTTTACTTTCCTATTTTTTTATTGACTATACTGACTCTGGGAGCACCACCAACACAACAAATATTAAATACCTATTTCAGGGTTTAATTGGCATATGGTTGGTCTTCTCAGAGAAACCTAAAAAGCGGAATCTCTGAATTCTTAGTCTTGTGTGATGCCACACCCCTCCTAGCTTCATCCATTAAAGTATACAGTACCAGTCATTGTATTAATTGGTGGACCACATGTGAGGCTGCGCACTTCCTGTGTTGGCTCGTTATATAGCTGGTGCAGGTTTGGCTATATAGTACTGCTGAACTGAGGTTGACTCTGATGGCGCATGTACCGCTGTGAGTATGTAATTGATGTTATTTTAGAACTATATCTGTCAGCAGTTCTTTGTATATACTTAATAGGTGTTGTCAAAGTCGAAAAATATTGCAGTACACACATCACGTACAAACTACACACAGATGGCCTCCCTGCGTGCACTTATTCTGTTGTGCGTGCGCATATCCGCAATTTGCGTATGGTCGCTCCCGCGGTCCTGCGCATTAGCACGTGGTATGAGTATTTACGGTAGAGTTCGTGAATGCACGGAAGGCTATCAAAACACATTACATATTTAATCCAAATAGTGCACAATGTACACATAGTATCCCTGCACCACATCAGAAAGTAACAACAGTTTAAATGGTAACAGAACAAAGGGATTCACCTTTACAGAATAGGAGGGGACAGAACAAAGTCATAAGGTGGTGTTTGGTATCCAGCTGAAGGGTATTTTAAGGGTAACATTCCGGTGTTGGTTTGAGAAAGATTGCATGTTCCTGCAGATAGTTATGTGCAAGAGCAGAATATAGATATAAACTGTATTTACTGTACATTATGTATGCGGCGAGAATCCAGAGGAGACCACCCACAAGAGCAGTTGGGAAAGACATCGCCTACCTATTCAAACCGACCTATGACCTCTCCTGTACTGTAAATGTGCATTCCTGTGTCCAATGGACAAAGAGATTACAGTATCTATTGTATTGCTTTTTGGAAGAATTGTATAAAGAGAGCTGCTGCAGGCCTGGTCTGACACAAGACTCACAAAGTTATCTATCAGATGACCGAGGATCGGGCCGGGAAGCGCAAGCGAATCTACTCACGTAGGTACCATTGAATGTAGCCATTTACTCTGTTATATTATATTGTATTGCATTGTTTGTATTGTAACCCAATTTCAGCAATAATCCACTGTGGTGTCGGAACCCAGCGGTAAAATCACAATTGGTGTCATGTCTTCATTGCCCTGCTAAGGTTTAAAGCGTATTTTCATTGCATTGCACAACTGTTCAGGGTTTGTGGTGTATCTCTGGGTGAGTACTTTGTACCGTCAGCGCGTCGTTTGTACGCGAAGTCCGTACGCAGTACGGGACTTTGTACGCTAATAGCGTACAAAGTGCGCAGAGTGTGTGTTAAGTACAGCGGCCGCAGCGGCTCCATGGTAATGTGTATTTAAGGTGTGTTTAAGGTATAGCTTTCTTTCCTAAGGATATTTCAGCATTATCAATTGGTGGTTCTCCGGTTTTCCACATACTTACTACCTAACAGGTCACAGCAGACTTCATCTATCAGCAAAAGGGTGGACAGAAAGTATCCTACGTATCCTTTTCTTGGTCGATGGATGCTGAAAACCCTGCTTGATTGCTGATTAGATGGCGTCTGCTCTGTATGGTTTGTAGAGATGCTGGAAGAACCCGTAAGGTAAACAGGAAAAAAGCTATTTAAAATCTGTGAATTTCTTTTTGGCGCCAAAACCGTACACAGCACCCATACTCTTTGCATACTCTCTCACATTGTTGCCATAACATTCAGATTGCTAGATTCATTTAGACTTGTGTGAAACCGGAGATATTTGTTGCTATATAGTTAAAAAAAAATATTTAAGGAAGTAAGCGTAAAGCACAAACACAGTCTGGCCTAGTTGTAAAGGTTTATACAGAAAGAAACTGTGTTGTGTTTAGTGGGCAATAGTAGTTTTATTGCTCACATTTATAGAAGTTGTGTGATCTGTTTTATTGCATACGCACATTGGTATACGTGGTACGGAACGTGAGGACAGCGTACAAAAAACGTGCACATAGCGCAAGACCGCACACGTGGCATAGAGGTACGCACGGTTGCGTAATTACGCAAGCTTGCGTAGGGTTGTGCGCACATAATAAAACCACACGATAGGTTCGTTTAGTTTAAAGGTGGGACAGTAGCCACGCTACAATAGCACCAAACCACCCGGTTTCTAAATAAATTTAGTATAAAAACAAAATTTAGTATAAATAATTTTTTTTTTAAATTGCCTCTGGGGGTAAAGCTGCCAACTTGAATGAATCCTAATTTTCTGTACAGAAAAATAAAGTGTATTTGAGTGAGCGAATGCAGGAGTGAGTGGAAACAGAACCCAAGAACTGAAGTGGTCTAGGTGGTCTAAGCTAGGTGGTCTAGGTGGACACACTGGGTTAATAGAGACCCGGTGGCGTAGGGTTCGCAACCCTGCGTTATTAACTAGGTGGTCTTAGTGGACTGAGTGGTATCCCATACAACTCTTAGTGGTCTGAAGTGGTCTAGGCTAGGTGGTCTACAGCAATCGTAGGACATATAGATAACTAGTATCTATAGGCTGTGCTATTGCATCACATGTCCGTTTGTTCTGCACAGCGCAACGTGATATTGTGTCATATGCGCTGTGGAAGAGCATACGCAGACGTGATTGCATAGACAAAGGGGTTTTTCTTTGATAACTTCGGGAAATCTCCCTGGTGGGCTTTACTGGAAAGGGTGAAAGGTAGTTATCTAATTTCTCTGTTTTTAACCCTACAAACAATTCCAGTTGAAAGATACCGAAAAGGAAATTTTCACTGCCTCTCTCAGGAAAATATTCCAAACAGAACTTCCACCGAAAGAAATTACGGTGTAAGGTCTGATAGGAGCCCTAAATTGGGTACATTGCGATCTGCTACCAACAGTGTATCGTTGTACTGGCCAGCGTGGGCGAGAGTGAGTGGAAGGCGCTCGGGTATACTTCCACCGTCTACTTATATTGAGTATTTTGGTGTTTGTGGGAATTTTTTAAAATTATTAGAAGAGACCCACAAATATGGGAGCCAGTTGCTCAAGTAAGAGACGTTTAGACAGGGTTCAGGTAGAATTGTGATCATGTGTGAAAAATCACACACAGAAGTTTTATGTAATGAGTGGGTATGTGTGACTAACAATGATAGGGAACCATTCCCTAGGGTGGGCAGCTTTGAACCAGAGGTACTGCAGAATGTAAGCAGTAGAATATGTCTTCTTAAATCCAGAAAACAAAGGATTAGACATAATGATTGTTTAAAATTATGGCAACAGGAGGGGGATATGCAAAGAGAACAAATTCGCAAAACAGGTTCAAAACCTAGCGGGAATGAGAACACAAACACACCAGTGTCGACACAGGTCGAAGGGGAAGAGATGGCTACAGTCAATGGTATATCCGTAAATGATAGTAGTATGCAAAAACAATGTATTAACCCTAATTTTTGCAAGATGTATCCTGTTTTGAAGTCTTTTCAAGGTTATAGGTCACAGGAAGATGAAGGATCCAGCCAAATTCCAGCTCTCCTCCAAGCAGTCACTTTGCAGGACACTCAGGTGGGGCCTGTCCAACCAGGTAGAGCAGTAACAATATTCCCCAATGAAAGAACTAGTGAGGTCACAGCTACCGGTAAGTGTGAGACAGTTCATTGCACAGAGACAACAACACCTCACAGTAAACAGATTAGGAACGGAATGGTAGAATTACACCCTGTCTTGGAAATAGTAACTCCCAATGGGGGAACCGATAGTCAGGGAGTAATCCTCACCAGGAATAATGCAATGTATTGCCCGTGGCCCAGAGATGAGCTGCGATCAATCATTTCAGAATCCCCCGACCCTCGGAAGCATTTAGCCAGATGTCAGAAATGTATCAGAGATCTGGGTAATGCGTATGACCGACAAACACACACTGGCGGATAGTTTTGAAAGCGTGCCTACCCCCTAATATTGACACCCAAAAATTTATCACTGATGGTAGATTAGAGTCGGATAGTCTTATGACTGACAGAAACAATCAGGAAAATATAGAACGAATTAATAGGCAACTAGAGATGTGTTTCCCCATTGAGTGGAGAAGAATTTTCTCCATAAAACAGAGGGAAAATGAAATGACATCTGAATATTTCCATCGGGCCCTGCAAAGAATGGATAGATACATTGGGGTATCAGATACAGGGAACAATGCGAATTAAAGGGAAGTGGCTGTTTCTGTGCTAATGGACGGACTCAATAAGACAGTAAGGGACAGGGTACAAACATTTTTGCCTGATTGGAGAGGGGCCACAGTAGCTTGCCTTAGAGAGTGCGCGATTGAACACCATAAGAATATTGCTAGGCGTAGAGAACTGCAGGAGGAGAGGCTGAGGATTGAAAGAATACAGGCTCTTACACCAAAGTCTCATCAACCTAAACCCCATAACACGGATAGTAAGAAAGGACCTAGGATATGTTACACTTGTAGGAAGGAAGGGCATGTTGCCAGAGATTGTAGGAGTAGTAGAACACATAGCCAATATAGACCCTTAGACAGAGAAAACAAGCCACGTTATTAAACACATAGGGGGTAAATTTACTAAGATTCGTGTTTTCCCGTTTGAGGTCAAAGTTCAATCACGAATGACATCGAAAGTGTAAATATGCAACTTTTTGAATTCATTACGACTAATTTACTAAGCTGCCGTATTCTGCATTTTCGAGTTTTCCGATGTCGATGTCATTCGTTTTTTTAGGCAGTGTTTTACGTGAGTGACTTGTAAAACACTGCCGACTTTAATACAATGAATCTCGGCCGGATCTGAGAGATCTGTGCTGGGCTTCATTGTGCACTTTGTTTAAAAAAAAATAAAGTTTAAATGTTAAAAAAAAATTGCGTGGGGTCCCCCCTCCTAAGGCAAACCAGCCTCGGGCTCTTTGAGCCGATCCTGGTTGCAGAAATATGGGGGAAAAATGGACAGGGGTTCCCCCATATTTAAGCAACCAGCATCGGGCTCTGCGCCTGGTCCTGGTTCCAAAAATACGGGGGACAAAAAGCGTAGGGGTCCCCCGTATTTTTAAAACCAGCACCGGGCTCCACTAGCTGGACAGATAATGCCACAGCCGGGGGTCACTTTTATACCGTGCCCTGCGGCCGTGGCATCAAATATCCAACTAGTCACCCCTGGCCGGGGTACCCTGGGGGGAGTGGGAACCCCTTCAATCAAGGGGTCCCCCCCCCAGCCACCCAAGGGCCAGGGGTGAAGCCCGGGGCTGTCCCCCCCATCCAATGGGCTGCGGATGGGGGGCTGATAGCCTTTGTTGATAGTTATGAATATTGTTTTTAGTAGCAGTACTACAAGTCCCAGCAAGCCTCCCCCGCAAGCTGGTACTTGGAGAACCACAAGTACCAGCATGCGGCGGAAAAACTGGGCCGCTGGTACCTGTAGAACTACTACTAAAAAAATACCCCAAAAATGACAAGACACACACACCTTGAAAGTAAAGTTTTAATACATCCGTCCACACAAACATATACACATACTTACCTTATGTTCACACGCAGGTCGGTCCTCTTGTCCAGTAGAATCCATGGGGTACCTGTTGAAAAAATTATACTCACAAAATCCAGTGTAGATCGGTCCTCTTCAAATCCATTTGTAATCCACGTACTTGAGAAAATAAAAAAACGGAGTCCCGATGTTGCCTTATAGGTAATTGTCTGCACTTAGTATAATATTAGGGCAATGGATATTGTCTGAATTAAAATAATTCATTATAAATAAGTGATGTAACCATAGTGTATAGTGGATATATATAGTAAGGAATAGATATGAAATAAATTTGAATGTATGAGGTAATGTTTAGCTGATTTAAGAGATTAGGTTTGTGTATGTGTTTATATAGATATACTGTATATTTGTGTTTTACTGCAAGATGGTAAAACAGTGTAGGGAACAGGTTTATTCTGCTCTAGCCATAAATAAGGCTAGAGAGGTCACAGTAAGATCAAGAGTCATTGTAGAGAAAAGGTATTAGGCCATAAATGATAATAGGTATGTGACAGAGCTCTGTTGGTCATTGGAATTCCCAGGTGTGAACTTGTCAATACAACAGAACTTTGGATGAAAAGACATTCCAGATTTTACAATACTATACTTGCTTAAGGCAGTGTGGACACCACACTTTTATGACACCATGCCTCTGTGAACAGGACACGACAGCCCAGTTCAATGTTTGTTTTATTACACCTTGGAATCTGACAAACCTATAATTACCTATTCCATTAGAAACTATGAGAATATGATAGTTTGAATTGGTAAAATATGGGATAAAAGGCAGCAGACTTTTTAGTTAGGAGGAGGAAGAAAGGAGGAAGGAGAAGGAAGGAAGTCAGTCAGGAGGAGAAGTCATGGAGAACATGCAGAAGGAATGATTCTTGGGATGGCAATTTTTAACTTGCAAGTATAAATATGATAGTAATTGAAACTGTTTGTGAAACTTATGTCATGTTGTTTTATGTTATGTAACGAAGGAAGCATAGCATAGCTTAATATAATAATTAGTATATATATCACTACTGTGTATATCTTATTCTGTACGATTTGATCTGCCTGTAAATAAAGAATCATATAAAAAGAGCGGTAATATTCAAGCTTGAACTCTCTTTAAGGAATCTTAACTTCATAATTTCATAAGTCATATATATATAAGGACTGCATATATTTATCAGCCAATTAATTTGTAAGCCTGACATAATATACTTGCAGATATATATGATAACGCATATTAATTTAAATATATCCATATATTAATAACCATATATGTTATATTAAATATTAATATTCATAAATATGATTCCATAAATCAATATTGGCGACCACGAAGGGACTTGTTATTACTGAATCTGATTATCTGATTTATAATATTTATGAGGAGTAGCAAATGCTATAAGCTGGCTACCAAATCTGCAGAATCACGGTGGGGTTGTATCTATGAAAATTTATTACCATTGTGTAATGTCAATTTTGTATTCTGTATAACCTAGGATAAATGTGTTAGTGCAATATACGTTATTTTAACTAACATAATATCTATTAGGAAGCAGCACCAATGGCTGTAAGCCTGCTGGCAAAGTACAAGATCACAGTGGAATAGGTTACAAATGAGAATAAAGAATTTAAAGGCCTAGAATAGAAAATGTGCACAGTGGAAATGAGTATTTCCAAATAAATGAATAAATGTACCAGGTATTAGAGTTTAACCTTAAGACACCGGTCAATCTTAAGGAGAGGATACCTTCAGTACTAAAAACAAAGAATATAAAAATTTAGCATTGTAAATGATTGCAATGTTAAAAATGCAAAAGTTTTCTGTAGCATTAAGAAAAATGCGCAGAACTGCGGCTTTAGAAGCCAAACAGAAATGTAAAGAAGAATCAGGTTCGCGTCTTCGTAAGGCGTGCCTGACCATTAATGCAAAAATGCATTCATTATTTAAGTCCCTTAAACAGAAAAATAAACAGAAAAAGTTTGGGGCAGAAGCAAAAAGTCTGGCAGTTTGTAATCAAATTGTCAAGATCTCTCATGAAGAGATAACATCCAGCAAGCAAGCTGAGGTTATGGAAACACCTAACAGAAATAGTGTAGTATGTGAGACACTGTCTACAGGATTCAGAAATGACTTAATCAGTCAAGATCCTAAAATGAATAAAAGTTACATGTTGCAGGACTGCATCAATGTGCAGCGCACAGAGTCTGTTATGGTCACACAGACCACAAGCAGAACAGCCTCTGTGGTAAATGAAGAAAGTAGCAATGTGCCGGATGTGTCTATCATCAGACAGCACATTAATGTAAAGGAGGTAGCAGCAATAGGAGATGTCCCCTATACTGTGTCTAGTAAGGGGGAAGATCAGTGTAATTCAGATTATGAGTATTCTGCTGAATACACTCTCAGAGTTCCCAATGTAAATGAAGAATTTGTTATGCCCTTAGGCAAAGGTGAATTGTCAGCAGACTTAAACACTGATAGCTGCAGTACAGTGCACACAGGGGTGGAGAAGTTCCCCATGGTGAAAACTCCCATGGCAACCAGAGTTGCAAACCTTGAAATGTATTCACCTGGGAACATGTTTAAAGGGAAAATCCATGAAATTAATTCAGGAATGCATGTTTACAAACAAAGTTCCCAAACTTTTGTAACCCCCACACAACACTCAGAGACATCTAGTGATGGTGCAAATGTTTGCAGGCTCTCAGAGAGACCACATGCAGAATGTCATTCTGCAAACCACACACCAATTAACAATGACAAAAAGGATCACCAGGATGAGAATGTTTTTATGCCCTGGTGCCATAACCATTTTATTAAAGGTGTGGACAAACAGAAGGCCCTGGAACCTACAAAACATATTTGGCAAAGTCTAACAAGTTTCTCTCCCCACAAGAATATTTTTCAGGAAATACAAGATGCTTCAAGACCAAGAAGCCATGCCAAGCAGCAAACGCTATGGTTGGAGACAGTCTGGGACCAGGCTGCATCACAAGGGAGTATGGTCACAAGTGAATACGGTAGTATCATTCCTTTACTTGTTAGATCCAATGTAGCCATTGTTTGCTTTGATGTTCCAACAGCCACAGTTTCCAAATTAAACCTGCATCATATCTGCAGCGACAATTGTGCTGCCATTGACACACAAGGTGACAGGAAAGATTGGCACAGGCCAGAAACAATTGTTTGTTTGTTATTCAATCTTTAAAGACACATTTGTAAATTCTGTACCTGATAACATGCAGCGGATGGGACGGAATGCATGGCACGGTATGTTAAATCACTGTATATAATTATGCAGTGGTTTAGCATGCCGTGCTGTGCATTCTGTCCTATCTGCTGTGATATTCATTGTATGTCTTTTTGTTTGATTCATAGTAATCCTGGCAACCTGTATACAGAATGGTGCAAGACTCCAAAAAGACTCTAATTTACAAGGGAAAAGGTCTTCATTAACCCTTTCATCGCTGCTATCCAGCAAAATCTACATAGCATCCCTAAAGACTGATATATGGACAAATCCTCAAGGAGTTTTCCAGTTTCACAAGAAAGGGGAAGGTTTTCATTAACCCTTTCATCACAAGTAATCATTACTTGTCTTTCAAACTACATGTACACCCCCACAACAGTGTACAGCACATCTCATCACTGTGATTATACAGAACTGTCTCATCCCTTCATATACCTTAATCAAATATATATGTAAACATTTGTCTGATATATATATATATATATATATATATATATTATATCATTGTATTATATACCTTGTAAATATTTTATGTTTTTTTTATATTACACAGTAGATACTACCTATGCTTCCTTCGTAAAAGCTTCAAAAGTAATTAAATATCTAATACTGGATGGAATTAGATTTAGTCAAAGCCATTCCTAAATGATATTTAATATCTGTTTGAAGCAAAATTGTATTCATTTATTGTATTGATAGGATGTTACTATATACACATCAAAAGCATTTTAAATAATTATTAGTCAAAATATAGGTAGGATAGAAAACGCCTTTATATGGGTTAAACTGGTATAGGGTTATTTAAGATTGAGATGTATAAATAGGTTCAAGGTAGAATAAGGAGACTTAAGACTGCATGGTAATTTATTCAGTGAGGAAATACAGAACAGAGTAGGTGTACTACTCACAGCCATTTGTGGTACTATTGCCCGAAGACAATTAAGACCTACTATTAACAAGCAAGGAAAGAAAGAAAGAAAGAAAGAAAGAAAGAAAGAAAGAAAGAAAGAAAGAAAGAAAGAAAGAAAGAAAGAAAGAAAGAAAGAAAGAAAGAAAGAAAGAAAGAGAAAAAAAAAAAAAGACTGTTTCATATATGCCTGTTCTATTCAAAATCACAACCTGTTTGTGCAAAAGCAATATGGACACTTGTCACAACTGCGGCATTGGAAAAACATTTAAAGGACGCACAAGGCTAAAGACCATTACTGAGGGTCGTCACAAGTACTGAATGTTCAAGACACAGCACTCGACGTACACAGCCCTCTGCCTCAAACAGCGAAATGGCAAGCAAAGGAGCAGCTGCTATGAAGAATTCTACTTCAACTGCCTCCATGATGCAAACGTAATACGTCTCCAATGGCAAGCAAACCACGCAGATGACATTACTCTCCCAGTAAATTGCTACAGCCAAGAACAGCAAAAATGTCCAAACGTACTGATCCAGATACAGAAAAAAAGGTCTACAATTGGGCTATGGTATTCCAAATGTCTGTAGAAATTAGTTTTCCTCATGAATACTGAATAAAAACCTCAGTCTTGTCTGCTTTAGTTAAAAAGTAGAATAAGGTTAGGTAAGCTAAGAATTTTTAGAGATTTTTAAAATCACAATGGTTATTATTATTACACTTATGGTTTATATTATGGTTACAACGAAAGTTATGTTTGAAGGAATATTTTGAAATGTATTTGGAAGCAATTACGCTAGTTTAATGTGTGGCCAATCAAAAGAATTTCTCATGGCCACAAGGGGGCGACTGTTGCCTTATAGGTAATTGTCTGCACTTAGTATAATATTAGGGCAATGGATATTGTCTGAATTAAAATAATTCATTATAAATAAGTGATGTAACCATAGTGTATAGTGGATATATATAGTAAGGAATAGATATGAAATAAATTTGAATGTATGAGGTAATGTTTAGCTGATTTAAGAGATTAGGTTTGTGTATGTGTTTATATAGATATACTGTATATTTGTGTTTTACTGCAAGATGGTAAAACAGTGTAGGGAACAGGTTTATTCTGCTCTAGCCATAAATAAGGCTAGAGAGGTCACAGTAAGATCAAGAGTCATTGTAGAGAAAAGGTATTAGGCCATAAATGATAATAGGTGTGTGACAGAGGTCTGTTGGTCATTGGAATTCCCAGGTGTGAACTTGTCAATACAACAGAACTTTGGATGAAAAGACATTCCAGATTTTACAATACTATACTTGCTTAAGGCAGTGTGGACACCACACTTTTATGACACCATGCCTCTGTGAACAGGACACGACAGCCCAGTTCAATGTTTGTTTTATTACACCTTGGAATCTGACAAACCTATAATTACCTATTCCATTAGAAACTATGAGAATATGATAGTTTGAATTGGTAAACTATGGGATAAAAGGCAGCAGACTTTTTAGTTAGGAGGAGGAAGAAAGGAGGAAGGAGAAGGAGAAGGAAGGAAGTCAGTCAGGAGGAGAAGTCATGGAGAACATGCAGAAGGAATGATTCTTGGGATGGCAATTTTTAACTTGCAAGTATAAATATGATAGTAATTGAAACTGTTAGTGATACTTATGTCATGTTGTTTTATGTTATGTAACGAAGGAAGCATAGCATAGCTTAATATAATAATTAGTATATATATCACTACTGTGTATATCTTATTCTGTACGATTTGATCTGCCTGTAAATAAAGAATCATATAAAAAGAGCGGTAATATTCAAGCTTGAACTCTCTTTAAGGAATCTTAACTTCATAATTTCATAAGTCATATATATATATATAAGGACTGCATATATTTATCAGCCAATTAATTTGTAAGCCTGACATAATATACTTGCAGATATATATGATAACGCATATTAATTTAAATATATCCATATATTAATAACCATATATGTTATATTAAATATTAATATTCATAAATATGATTCCATAAATCAATACCGACCACGAACTGAAAGGGGTCCCATGTTTTCACATGGGACCCCTTTCCCCGAATGCCAGAAACCCACTCTGACTTCTGTCTAAGTGGGTTTCTTCAGCCAATCAGGGAGCGCCACGTTGTAGCACCCTCCTGATCGACTGTGTGCTCCTGTACTGACTGACAGGCAGCACGCGGCAGTGTTACAATGTAGCGCCTATGCGCTCCATTGTAACCAATGGTGGGAACTTTCTGCTCAGCGGTGAGGTCACTTTCGGCAACCGCAGGGCAGAAAGTTCCCACCATTGGTTACAATGGAGCGCATAGGCGCTACATTGTAACACTGCCGCGTGCTGCCTGTCAGTCAGTACAGGAGCACACAGCCGATCAGGAGGGTGCTACAACGTGGCGCTCCCTGATTGGCTGAAGAAACCCACTTAGACAGAAGTCACAGTGGGTTTCTGGCAGTCGGGGAAAGGGGGGTCCCCTTTCAGTGCGTGGCTCGGGTGTCCGTTTTTTTATTTTATTCAAGTACGTGGATTACAAATGGATGCTACGAGGAGCCTGGGACCCTGGAGCTGGTGAGTATAATTTATTCAACAGGTACCCCTTGGATTCTACAGGAGAAGAGGACCGACCTGCGTGGGGCCATAGGTAAGTATGTTTGTAGGTTTGTGTGGATATATGTAATAAATCTTTACTTTCAAGGTGTGTGTGTCTTGTCTTTTTTTGGGTATTTTTTTAGTAGTAGTACTACAGGTACCAGCGGGCCCGTTTTTCTGGCGCATGCTGGTACTTGTGGTTCTCCAAGTACCAGCATGCGGGGGAGACTTGCTGGGACTTGTAGTACTGCTACTAAAAACAATATCTTTTCATTTTCACAAAAGGCTATCAGCCCCCCATCCGCAGCCAATTGGATGGGGGGGACAGCCTCGGGCTTCACCCCTGGCCCTTGGGTGGCTGGGGGGGGGACCCCTTGATTGAAGGGGTCCCCACTCCCCCAGGGTACCCCGGCCAGGGGTGACTAGTTGGATTTTTGATGCCACGGCCGCAGGGCACTATATAAAAGTGACCCCCGGCTGTGGCATTATCTGTCCAGCTAGTGGAGCCCGGTGCTGGTTTTAGAAATACGGGGGACCCCTACTCTTTTTGTCCCCCGTATTTTTGGAACCAGGACCAGGCGCAGAGCCCGATGCTGGTTGCTTAAATATGGGAGAACCCCTGTCATTTTTTTCCCCATATTTCTGCAACCAGGGTCGGCTCAAAGAGCCCGAGGCTGGTTATGCTTAGGAGGGGGGACCCCATGCATTATTTTTTCAGAAAATAACCACTTTCCCACCCCTTCCCACTGATATACATGCACGGATCTCATGGATCCGTGCATGCCTATCCAATCACGGTAAAAAAAAGCAGGTCTGGTTTTTTTTAGCACTTTTTTACGAGTTGTAATTTTTCACGGCAGTGTTTTTTTTTTTTTTTGCTTTGCACTTCTTAGTAAATTACCGAGATTCATACTTAAACAGCCGCGTTTTGACCGATGGTGTATTCATTCGTAATTTTTTTCTTGGACTTCCAAAAAATTACGAATGCCCTCATCACTGCCGTGATTTGAGTTTAGTAAATTACCGAGATGACACTTTGAAGAAAAAACGGCATCTCGGTCAAAATCGGGACCTTAGTAAATATACCCCATAGATGGGATCAAGGGACATATAGTAAGGAATCACGAGCCATATAGAGAACACAGATTCGGTTAATGGGAAGAACAGAATAAATGCAACTTTACCCTTTTGACAGAACCTGCTGGGGTTAGGAGGAGGTCTCTAAACTTTTGCTTCTCTCTCTAGCAGAAGTGACCTCTAAGTAACTTAACAGGAGTTTTGTTAGAGATGGTATACATATAGAGTGCTCCCACCCAGGAAGCACAAAATATGTTGGATACCCACGAAGACCAATGTTGCATTTCACTGTTCTAGATGCATGTCCATCACAGGTAGAGGAAATTATCTCAAAGATACCGGGTTCCCTATGAACTTAGAATGGACAGGACACTGGATTGATGGCTGGGATAGTCCCAGTAGAGATATAACACACATAGAGTTTCTTTTAGGGGAGCAGACCGAGTAGAGAATCATTCCCCCCGTAGTGCCCAATCTAGATGTCAAATTGTGTAAAATATTCTTTGCCTCTACAAACTTATCTGTTACTAAACTCTATGTGATTTGTCTTCAAAGTTTCCTCTTCATCTCTTACGTTCACTGACAGGATTATAGTTCAAACGCCACATGCCTACTCGGTCTTTCAGAGCTCTGCCCAAATCCAGTATATCTCACCAGCATAGGGACACCAGTATTTACGCAGTGTGCCTGGTCATGCACAAAGGGTGGAGAATGAGAATACTGGTGAAAGGAGACTGTGCATAGACACCGATATGCATGATGGTGTGACAGCCTGATGGTGAACGCAAATCTGAAAAATTTTCTTTTTATTATTTCCCCTCTCTTTTCACTTTCCACAGACGGTTTACTTCACACAACTGATAATACACAACAGTTAAACACATCGAAATGCAAGATTTGTGTTCATTACAGGAAAAGGCAGTCTGGAGGTCAAAGGGTTATGGCCAGGAATCCTCGGGACTGTGGACAGGTGGACAAGGTAAGCCAGTAGGCCCCAGAGCATATCTTCCAAGCTTAGCTGAGGTGGCACACGGTCTGACTCATCTGGGTAAAGAGGGTATGTGTAAGCTGGTGAGAGCCTACTGGTGTGCGCCAGGATTCTCTTCTCATGCAGGTAAGAGAGCAATGACATGTTTTACTTGCTTGAGGAAGAATATTGGAAAGTCAATACCAACAGAGCCATCCCATATCCCTCCGACAGACAGTCCTTTTCAGGTAATACAAATCGATTTCATACAGTTACCACCCTGTAGGAATTTAAAATATGTGTTAGTTTGTATTGACGTATTTTCAAATGGGGTAGAAGCGTTCCCTGCTGCCACAAATACTGCTACGTTCACTGCAAAGAAAATTGTGCAGGAATTTGTGTGTAGCTATGGTATCCCTAGAATAATTGAAAGTGATAGGGGTACCCATTTTACAGGTGAAGTCTTTCAGGTCATGTGCAAACTGATGGGAATTAATAGCAAGCTGCATACTCCGTACCGTCCACAGGCGAGTGCAAAGGTGGAGAGAGTGAATAGCACTATTAAGAACAAGCTGAGCAAATTAATGGTTGAAACTGGATTGTCGGGGCCAGAAGCTTTGCCACTGGTGTTGTACAGCATCAGAACCACTCCCAGGTCTCCCCTTAACCTATCACCCTTTGAAATCCTTTTTGGTCAACAACCTCATGTAATGATAGACCCCCAGGATGATTTGAAATGTAATAATGAAGTGACTGTGAAATATTTGGTTGGGATGAGCCAGCAGCTGAGAAATCAACATAGAAATTTAAAGTTGGTAATTCCTGACCTACCGAACAGTAATTGTCATGACATTGAACATGGGGATTATGTGATGATTCGAAATTTCTTACGCTCAGGTTGCCTCATAGACAGGTGGGAAGGACCATATCAAGTCTTGTTAACCAGCACAACAGCATTGAAAGTCGCCGACAGAGAGACGTGGATCCACTCGTCCCACTGCAAGAAGGTCGCTGACCCGGAGAGAACTCGTGACAAAGAGCAGAGTGTAGAGAATCTCGTATCACTGGAGTGTCTGTTCCAGGAAAGTTGAGAGGCAGGACTGTTGAAGGGCATCTGAGCACAGAGAGTAACAAGAGCTAGAACGGTTGTCGTACCACTTTCTTTTTTTCACCTCCCCCTACATTTTTTCCTTTCTTTTCTCTTTCTTATTTTCCTCTTTTCCCCTAACGAAATGGATCGATCACAAGAGACTGCGTTTCGGGTTCTGTTAGTAATTCTGGTTTTGATAAGGACAGTTTGTTTTGGTGAGGGTCCCAGAGAGGTCGAGCAGGGATATGGAATGGGTTCTAATGGCAAGTACGAATTTGTAGGATCTCAGGATCAGCACATCATTTTGGTAAAGGCTGGCATCAGTAAGCGCTCTGGTAGTCAAGGAGCTCGGAGGCACTGTGAGGGGTTATTGTCTGATGAATATTGCATTTGTAGGAATTGTGAGAATATAGTTGAGGATGGGTGCATGCAGAGATGTCAGTCCAACCTTAATATCGACATGGACCGTCATCCGTTGAGTGATTACCACTCACTAGTGGGTAAGGTCTTAAACCAGACAGAATGCTGGGTGTGCTCACAGGTACCTCAAGGTCAGAGCAAGTCAGGATTAGTACCGTACCCTTTAGCAATAGATGAGGTACTCGAATTACGGGGTGGGAGACCGGTGGACAAGAAATTCAATATTTCTAGGCCCCCTAGTTTGAAGCTCCACCAGTATCATGTAGACAGATCCTTATTATGTTTCAATATTTCCAATTACCGAAAACCGGGAAATTGGGAAGTGACGTGGAATAACCAGACAATGACCTTTTCACACAGAGCTGATAGGATACCCATAGACTCTGAACTTGTACGCCAAATAGCCAACAGTGGGAGGTATTTCCGGTATAGGTGTACTCGTGGAAGCAAGACCATGTGGGTTGGAAAAGTATCGCCAGGGTACTGTGCTCATATCATCCAGCCCGATACTTGTACTGAGCAGATGGGAGAACTAGGGATTGGTTTCTTCACTTGGAAAGTTTGTAATATGGTGATGTTATATTTTGTCCCCTATGTTCTCCCAGATGATGCCTATTTCACATGTGGGAGGAAGGCGTACAAGTGGCTTGCCCCGAGCTCAGAGGGATTGTGTTACATTGGGAGAGTACTGCCAGAGGTCATGACCATAACCCATGATAAGATGAAAGACGTTCACCGCAGTGCTCAGGCTCCTTATACTCATACTCACTATGAACACATTATCAAGATAGGACAGAGCACGCAGCCTCTGATTTGATCCACGAATCCACCGGGATTCAATTCCTTCTCGCATTAGACATCACCCGTACTGCCAGAGGAATTATAAATTATAGGTATATCCATGCACTAGCGAACTTGATAGATAATATCACTGAGATGTATGACGACACCTTCAGGTATACGGGAAGGGAGTTACAAGCTTACAAGAAGGAACTGATTCAGCACAGGATGGTCCTAAATGATATCACAGCCGTGACAGGTGGGTACTGTGTTACTCTGGCAACTCAAAATGGGGTGAAGTGCTGTACATATATTACGAACAGTACTGATGACCCAACGGAGATTATCGATCAAAGGATGGACAATATCTTGCAGTTGAAGTGGGAGTTCAGGAGGAAACACAACCTTACCTTGGCGACTGTGAGTAATGAACTGACCGGCTGGGTCTCATGGTTGAACCCACGAAATTGGTTCTCAGGTTTAGGAGAGTGAGCTCAAAATGTTATTATGAGTGTAGGGAAGTTTCTCCTTTGTATCCTGGGAGTCGTCATAATTATTGGTTCGATATTTAGGTGTGTTCGAATTCCGATGCGGCGCAAGCACGGCACAAAGTTGATGAGTCTAAGGAGCGAGGGCGCTGTTATAGCAGCAGATTTAATTTATGACCCATCCATAGAGACAATGTTATGATAAGGATTGCAAATGAATTTCATGGCCTGTTTCTTTCACCCATTTTTTCTTTTGTTTCCCCCTCTGCCCAGATACATCCATCCGGAAAAGACATCAGCCCTACCCAAAAATATTTATGTGAATGTATTTTAGATATGTCTTATCTTCATCTCTGCAACCTCCAATTAATAGCACACATAGTCGACAGGTGATATCCACACATACTAGCACTCATATATTATCTCCCCTCCGTGTATCATCAACTGAATGTGCACCCCATTTGTTGGAACAATCCGACAAGAGCTCGGTAGTGTTTGTTGGCCCATTTACAGACCCTTAGTACGGGATGAGAAGGATTTAATGTATACTTCGCAATACCTCGAAGCTTATTTAGAACATATACGGCACGATGATACATGCCCCTCAGACATGGATTCATACATACATGGTTTTTACTATCCCACTAGGTCATACATTTCCCACCTACAACTCTCTCCGATCATCAAAGCTTCTGTAGATATTGTATAGATATTTTTCTGTTTAGTGATTAGATAGTGGCAGTTATTGGTGACTGCCAAAGGGTGGACTGTCAAAGTCGAAAAATATTGCAGTACACACATCACGTACAAACTACACACAGATGGCCTCCCTGCGTGCACTTGTTCTGTCGTGCGTGCGCATATCCGCAATTTGCGTATGGTCGCTCCCGCGGTCCTGCGCATTAGCGCGTGGTATGAGAATTTACGGTAGTTTGTGAAAGCACGGAAGGCTATCAAAACACATTACATATTTAATCCAAATAGTGCACAATGTACACATAGTATCCCTGCACCACATCAGAAAGTAACAACAGTTTAAATGGTAACAGAACAAAGGGATTCACCTTTACAGAATAGGAGGGGACGGAACAAGGTCATAAGGTGGTGTTTGGTATCCAGCTGAAGGGTATTTTAAGGGTAACATTCCGGTGTTGGTTTGAGAAAGATTGCATGTTCCTGCGGATAGTTATGTGCAGGAGCAGAATATAGATATAAACTGTATTTACTGTACATTATGTATGCGGCGGGAATCCAGAGGAGACCACCCACAAGAGCAGTTGGGAAAGACATCGCCTACCTATTCAAACCGACCTATGACCTCTCCTGTACTGTAAATGTGCATTCCTGTGTCCAATGGACAAAGAGATTACAGTATCTATTGTATTGCTTTTTGGAAGAATTGTATAAAGAGAGCTGCTGCAGGCCTGGTCTGACACAAGACTCAAAAAGTTATCTATGAGATGACCGAGGACCGGGCCGGGAAGCGCAAGCGAATCTACTCACGTAGGTACCATTGAATGTAGCTATTTACTCTGTTATATTATATTGTATTGTATTGTTTGTATTGTAACCCCCTTTCAGCAATAATCCACTTTGGTGTCGGAACCCAGCGGTAAAATCACAATTGGTGTCGTGTCTTCATTGCCCTGCTAAGGTTTAAAGCGTATTTGCATTGCATTGCATAACTGTTCAGGGTTTGTGGTGTATCTCTGGGTGTGTACGCGCTGTGAGTACTTTGTACCGTAAGCGCGGCGTTTGTACGCGAAGTCCGTACGGAGTACAGGACTTTGTACGCTAATAGCGTACAAAGTGCGCAGAGTGTGTGTTAAGTACAGCGGCTGCAGCGGCTCCATGGTAAAGGGTATTTAAGGTGTGTTTAAGGTATAGCTTTCTGTCCTAAGGATATTTCAGCATTATCAGTGTGTATTATATATGGACACGTTGGATCTATATTGCTGGTATATGTTTGTTTAGGTAATTTTACAACATACTTACCTGTGGTTTAACGGATATTCCCGCAGCTTGAATATGTTCTAAACCCAGGAGTCTCTTGTACACTTTTGTTCCCTAAAGGGACTAAGTGGGATCCGTGAGTAATTGAATTTTTTTGTGGTTTAATTATGACACCTATAGATTTTTTTAGGGCTGCTTCCAGAAATTTTCCGGGCTGGTTTTCAATCCCAATCCACCCCTGGCTGTGCATAAAGTGAGTAGACATGCAGTAATCTGACTGGTTGTGAACTGTAATCTGTTAATAAAGTTTTTGTGAAATGTTATATTGAACATATTTTTTTAATCAGTGTTTACTAGAGAGGACCAGATGGTGGGATTAGTGAGTAACAATAATAATAGTAATGTTAAAGGCCCGTTGTTTAATACTTATATGTCTGAGGAAGTAGTCTGTGAGTGATTAAGAAAAACAAGACTAACATATCTCCTGGTCCAAATGGACTTCATCCTAGGGATCTGATGGAGCTAAACGGTTTGAAATAGCAAGGCCACTGTATTTGATTTTCACTGATTCACTTGCATCACTTGGAGAACCATACTATTAATAAGAACTAGCATGGTTTTGTGAGAAATAGGTCATGTCAAACTAATTTGATTAGCTTTTATGAGAAAGTAAGCGACAATCTTGACTAGGGTAATGCAGCAGATGTGGTCTATCTGGATTTTGCAAAAGCTTTCGAATTAAGGAAGCTTGGTATAGGAAACACTATTTGACATGGTTGAGTAATTGACTTGATAACAGGAAACAGTGAGTGGTGATTAATGGGAAGTTTTCCACCCGGGCTAAAGTAATCAGTGGAATACCACATGGTTCAAATAAAAAGAGGAGAACTTTCAAAGCATTTAAGTCTGACGGGAAGGCGGAATCATTCCAGTTCTACAGGGAATGTAACAAAAAATGCAAAAAAGAAATCAGAGCAGCCAATATAGAAAACGAAAAACAAATCGCAAAGGAGATTAAAACAAACCCCAAAAAGTTCTTTAAGTATATAAACGGTAAAAGGTTAAAAAAGGAAAATATTGGACGACTAAAGGGCGAGTTGGATATCTTGATTACTGATGATAGGGAAAAAGCAGATTTATTGAATAAATTCTTTTCATTAGTATTCACGAGAGAGGACCAGTTGACAAGAGTAGTGCACAACATCAGTGATAAAAACGACCCATAGCTAAGTACATGGTTAAACGAGGAAGTAGTACGGGAGAGACTAAGTAAAATTAAGATAAATCTCCTGGGCCAGATGAACTACACCTCAGGGTTCTTATGGAACTTAACTCAGGGCTATCGAGGCCCCTATATTTGATTTTCAGTGAGTCAATTATATCAGGAATGATACTGAAGGACTGGCGTACAGCATAGGTAGTCCCAATATGTAAAAAGGGAATTTAAACTCATCCCGGCAACTATAGACCGGTAATTTTGACATCTATAGTGGGGAAAATACTGGAAGGTATATTAAGGGATAGCATACTAGAGTACTTAGATACCTCCAAGGTCATTAATAGGAACCAACATGGGTTTGTGAAGGACAGGTCATGTCAAACTAACTTAATGAGCTTCTACGAGAAAGTGAGTGAAAATATTGATCTGTGTAAAGCAGTGTATGTGGTCTCTCTTGACTTTGCTAAGGCCTTTGACACAGTGCACCTTAAGAGACTAATTTTCAAATTCAGAGTTTGGGGTGGGTAACACTATTCGTACTTGGGTAAGTAATTGGCTGTACAACAGGGAACATTGAGTGGTGATTAATGGAAAGTTCTCTGAATGGGCCTCAGTGCTTAGTGGAATACCGCAGGGTTCAGTGCTCGGGCCATTGCTGTTTAACATATTCATTAATGACCTAGGAGAGGGCTTAGAAAACACAGTGTCAATTTTCGCAGACGATACTAAACTATGTCGAGTAATTAATTCAGACAAGGATGTTGAGTCTCTACGAAATGACTTATCCAGACTGGAGGTCTGGGCAGACAAATGAAGAATGAGGTTCAATATAGAAAAATGTAAAGTTATGCACTTTGGGACTAAGAACAATCCGGCAGCCTATGAACTAAATGGCGAAAAAGTAGGGATAACGGTAGTTGAAAAGGATTTGGGTGTGCTCATCGATAATAGACTTAGTAGCAGTACATAATGTCAAAATGCAGCAGCAAAAGCAAATAAGGTGCATAAAACTGGGAATAGAGAGAAGGGATGAGAGTGTAATCCTGCCACTGTATAAATCATTGGTACAGCCACACCTGGAATATTGTCTACAGTTCTGGGCACCGCACTTTAAAAAAAGATATCTTGGAACTAGAAAGGGTTCAGGGTGAGCAACCAAACTGGTTAAGGGGTTAGAGGCACTGAATTATGAGGAAAGACTTACAAGATTAGATATGTTTACACTGTAGAAGAGGCGGCTGAGAGGGGACATTATTAATATTTATAAATACATTAAGGGGCAATACAAGGACTTATTAGACAAGATGTTTATCAAAAAAACACTACACAGGACACCCCCTGAGGTTAGAAGAAAAAAAAAATCATACACAATGGAGGAAAGGGTTCTTCACAGTAAGAGCAGTAATGATTTGGAATTTTATACCAGAGAAGGTAGTAATGGTGGACTCGCTATATAAGTTTAAAAACGGATTAGATAAATTCCTAACTGATAGAAATATGCAAGGTTACAGTATCTAAAGGATATAAAATTTTATAATACAGGTTGAACTCGATAGACATTTTGTCTTTTCACCCTCACCAACTATGTAAATTATGACTATGGAATTCACTGCCAGAGAAGGTTGTAATGGCGGACTCAGACAGTGCATTCAAAAATGGGTTAGATACATTTCTAACGGAAAAAGATATCCGAGAATATTGCCTTTAACCAGAATAGAATAGGGAATATAATATAATTCAGGTTGAACTCGATGGACTACTGGTCTTTTTTCAACCTCACCAACTATGTTACTATGTTATGGAGCTCAGCAGAGGCCACTGGAGAGCCATGATCTTCTACGACTACAAGAGTCGTTGGCAACAGCAGGAGAGTTTTAAGTGACTGCAGTTGCTTTTGGGGAGGCAGAACCAGCCTGAACCGCTGTATTTGAGTAGTTTGCACAATTTCCGCATTGTGAGATGGTCCCTGGAAGACCAGGAGTGCTGCAGCCAGCCTGTGTCCGACATCACCAAGGACAACATTGCTGTCATGCATGCCATAGTTGAGGGTGACCATGGCCTACTTACAGAAGGAGATAAGATCTAAATCAGGATCCATTTGCTTGACAGATCCACAAAAAGCTTGGTTTGAGAAAGGTTTCTGCATAGTGGGTGCGTCATCAGCTGTCAAGAGAGCAGGAGGAGGCTTGGATGCAGCAACATACTGGCCAGGTTTGAGATCAAACAGTCGGCCCACTGGACCCCAGGTGGAGGTGCTCTAACAGAGATATTCCGACATAGGCGAAGTGTGGGCAAACAGATGGTTGCTGTTTTTGTGACCACAACTGGTCATGTAGCTAAAGTACCACTCGTGCAGCAATGCGCCGTCACTGGGGATTTGTATGCAAACCAATGCCTGCCACAGGTGTTGGAGGCCATTTCCAAGTGCCATCAAAGAACTCATACTCATGGTGTCCTTCACCATCATGACAATGCACCTACCCACAAATCCAGGGATTTTCTGGCCCATGAACGCATCCAGGAGCTTGGTATAGTCCAGACTTGGCCCCCTGTGACTTCTTTGTGTTCCCACAAATCAAGTGCAAGATGCGTGGGATTCTTTTGAGTCAATGGAAGCTGCAGTGGAGACCTTCATCCAGCATGTAGAAGACATACCTGCTTCATACTGGCCCAGCTGCTTCACCAAGTGGTTTGAGCACTTGCAACTTTGCATAGACACCTACGGTGAATACTTTGAAAAAATGTAATATTCACTTTGTAAATAATAATACTTTTGTGCACCCAGAAACTTAAAGTTATGGGGTGGTGGGGAGCACTATCATGATGTGAGGCGCAGGGAGTGATATTCTGTTACGCGTTACAGGGGGTTGTATTCTGTTATATGGCAGGGCTGCTATCAGGAGAGGTACAGGGGGCATAGATGTAAGTTACCCAGGCTGATGTGGGCACGTTGACGCTGATGAGAGAGGTCCCAAAATTCTACTCATTCACAGACAGTCCAGTGAAACTAAATAGCTTGCGGAAGGGACAATCGGTGCTGGAGTAAAATGTATTAAAAGGAGGATGAGGGGACCCACGGAACCAGGAGCGCGCACTGCCTTAGAAGGTGGGCTGCATTATTCACTTGTACTCGGCCCCATGATTCTTGATGGCAGCACTGACGCAGGATTGTTATAAACTGTGACTATTTCATTGCCTCTCCATCACATGCAAGAGGCAGCTGTTGTAGATCTTAAAGAAAAGTAAAACAGTGAAACAGTAAAGGCCCATACACATTAGACAATGTCGCTCTGTGAGCGACATCGTCTAACGGTTCCCCCCCCCCGGGCCGGCCGGCCGGTCGGCGGCCGCCTGTACGCACTGAGCGATATGACCGCTCATATCGCTCAGTGACGTCACGCCCCCGCCAGCCCTGCATGAAGGTCGTGGACGACAGTCCACATCCTTCATGCATGCCCTACCGACAGCGACGATCGTTGCCGACCCGCGGGGCCGCGCATCGGTCGTCGCTGGCGGCAAACACACTTAACGATATAATGAGCGACGTCGCTCAAGGAGGGGGAAAATGAGCGACGTTGCTCTTATATCGTTAAGTGTGTATGGACCTTAAGGATTGGCATACTCCTTAAAACATCTCATTGGTCAAACTGCAGTGTTTGTTTCTAAGACGGTGATAAATATTCAGGCTTCTGTGCACAGCGGCTGCTTTACTTTCTCTTTCCAGAACTGAGTGATGAGAGCAGTTTGCAAGGATCATTAATGTAGAGAGTGAGACTCCATAGAGCCCACTGCAGACCTTGTTACCAAAGTACAGTTACCAAAGTACAAAGTTACCAAAGTACAGTACACAGAAGAGGCCAAAGTAGTGACATTTCCATAACAGTGCACAAGACTTTGGACAACTGTTACAAGTCAAATATAACTGTTATTAAACGTAATACATTTAATAAAAGTTACATATATATTTTAAATACATTGTTCATGACACATCATACAGGACAACAGTAAATATAGAAGAAAAGCACATACTGTTTATTATGAATTGATATAAATATGTACATCCTTTCCACATCACTGGATGAAATTTTCTGCATATATTAAATAAATAGAAAATCCATAAGGTAAACAATAACATGTATTGAACTTTAAAGTTACTAATCTTAGGAATAAAACTATTAATTTATTTTTACACTTTCAGTTCTTGGTACTGTTCTTCATTACACTCTATAGATGGAATGTACAATGAGTACACCAATCCACATTTGTTTATCACACGTCAACCAAGGAAACAAAAAAAAAAAAGGGAAAAAAAAAGATTTTCTGTTGTAAAGTGGCATAAAAAATGTAAACTGAAGTTTTAAAACAACTAATGAAATAAATTGTTTAAGGTCTAACTGGTCATATATGGAAATCCACCTGTATGACTCAGAGGCCTTTTCAGGAACTTTAAATTGGAGATTATTCTAAGATTGGCTTAAATTCTGCAAAGCCCATGATTATTTGTGATATGTATATTAGTGATGTCACAGTGATCATCAGTAAAGAAACCAAACACGCTGTTCTTTTTACCGTTATTTGATATTTTAGGACGAAAGAATTGTCAGCACAATTTTCTCCTCACACTGAAGACTATTATATATATGGATAAAGAAAACTTAGCTTGCTTAAGCTTGGAAATAAGCAGACATACTCTGTATAACATGCTCTGATAAAGGGTTGGTTAAAGGGGAAATGGCATTTTCACCAGTTAAATGCTGCCTCTTGTTTTGCAAAGCATCGAGCTCCACCTACAGGCTAAATTACTGTACTGCACTTGGTTTAAATCACTCATTCTATAACTTTTATACGCAATACCCTTCCCAGTAATAAGGGCTCCCTATTAAACGTTAAGGACAGCTCTTCAAATATTTACTATTAATGTAAAACATGTTTGTTAGATGGCCTCATGTAATTATAATATAGTGTAACAGTCTATATTCTTCTGAAACAAGTGAAACTGACCATTGTAGTGGACGAATGTGCACGTTATAATGCGATACACAGCAACAATACTATCCTAGTTCTGAGTTTCAAAATGCAAGACAGGTGTTGTCATGACACTGTGACTGTACTAAAGTCAAACCTATAATTTAGCTAGATCTGAAGAAACTACAGTAGAACTACTTTTCTAGCCACAGTGATAACATAAAGAATGAGAAGAAAATTCAATGCTTCAAAGCCGTTTTCTTATCATCAGTAGCCTTCGTTAGTGCCTTTTGTGTCTCTGATCAGAATGAGAAAAATAGCATTGACAATAAAGTCTATTCATCTCTTTGCTCCAGAACATAAAGCTGAGAGCATCACACTTCAATAGGGGAATCATAATGCTTGTGTCATTTAAAGCATCAAAATATGGACATCTAGTTTCTGTTGCTTTCAGGGAAAATTGCCTTTTGTAACCAAGTCACCTGGTGTGATATGCACAGTATGCTGGCCAGATGAAAAACTGGCTTAATATTTGGAAAGGCTTCATTGAAGATGGAAAGTGTGTCAAGTGAAACTGTTAGAGATACACTGAATATTTCTCTTTTCATTCTCCAGTTCTAGCAATTCCAGTTGAAGCATAAGGTCCCACAAAATCTCAGTTACAGTCGTAAACAAAATCATAGTTGCTAGGCTCCTTTGGAATAGGGGGTGGGGCATCGGGAATTTGTATATTTTCCAGATCTAGTAGGCGGAGTTTTATTTCCATGCTAAGCAACGTATCCAAGTCATTTCGCGTCTGATCACTGATCATGTCTTTTCCAAGTAATGCGTTAAGTCCATCTGTCCAAATACAATACTGTGAAGAAACAAACAATGGATAAATTAATACAATAATAATCAAATTAGCTAATCTGTACAAGAGGTTTCACTTTGTTCAATAAATATGCTTTTACAAAACAAGTATACATCTCCTATACAATGTTTTCCTACATAGAAGGTGAAGCATCACCCCCCCTAATCTGTGTGTGTCCAGACAAATGAGTAATGTCATGTAAGTGAGTGTTGCTTCCAGTATGCCTCCAATACGGGTGTAGTATGGTATGCCAGCGGCCGGACTCCCGGCGACCAGCATACCGGCGCCGGAATCCCGACCGCCGGCATATCAACAGCGTGGCGAGCGCTGTTGTCATGGTGTCGCGCGTTTATTCTCCCTCCAGGGGTGTCGTGGACCCCCAAGAGGGAGAAAAAGTGTTGGTATGCTGACTGTCGGGATTCCGGAGCACAAATCCCGACAGCCGGCAAACTGAAGACCACCCCTCTAATACACCCTGACAGAAGACATGGCATCAGCAAGCACTATTAATTATACAAACAGGAATATCATACCTTAATACTATATAATTTATACACAATATCTAGGTAATTAAATATATAGCATTACAGAAGGAACAAAGAACTGATTAAATAAGGTACACTAAATATATTCATATTCATCACAAGAGAGACCATACCATGGGGCTGCTTTCACTTTTAAAGGAAGTAGATGATGTTTATTGATCTGTAGTATACATGTATTTATAATATATATATATATATATATAACTTTTCAGATATGTGCTTTCAATTTGGACAGTCGGAGCTTCAACAGAGAAAGTCAAAGAGAGATGTGACTGTGCTGTTGTCTTGAGGTACTGTAGATACACATTATTAGTCTAATTCCGAGATGGACGCAGTTAGCGCCGCCACCGTATGCAGCGGCTGTGCTAAACTATGCAAAAGCTGCAGGAGGCGTCCTGAGTTAAAAGAGTCCCCTCTGCAGGCTTCTGTGATCTGCTGCTGCGTTCAAGGATACAGCATCAAATCAACTGCGTGGTCATCAGGCATCTGAGTGATCCTCAGGTTACTCTGGAAGTCCAGTTAAATCATGAAGCTGGGGACAGTGAAATTTTGTCCAAGGACGCAGCCACTGGCTTCAGCATGCCCAGAAAATGGGGCCTCTATTTTTTGGGATGCTTTCCGTCACCGCCCCCAAATGCAAGCAGCATGTCAATCATGCTGCGGCACTTGGGGCACTGCCAGCTTCATTGCAGCCCCAGATATGCACATGTACAGTGCAGCTGCTGCGCATGCACAGATCTAAAAACAATGTACATGTGCATAAACAGTGGGTTTATGTACATCCTGAATTAGGCCCCATGTAACAATCCAGGCCATCAGCCGATTTTAAAATGCTCAATCCAATAATCTGCGAGTGTGTACCATCCAGGGCCACTTATCTTTCTAGAAGCAGTTGGATGGGATGATTGGATCTGACCTGCTGCACAACATTTGCTGAAAGTGGTAAGTCTATATAATGCACATACTGTAGTATGTAATGTATGCATTTCATACTGGCAGCCATAGCTCATTTAGAAATGTCACCTTTGTGAGGAGATTTACGAAAGATAATCATTCATATTGGAATAAAAATTCACCAGCGTGTACACTAGAAATTGGATCTTTTCGAGATACATCAAGAAGTCATTTGCATTTGTCATCTTTTTTTTTTACTTTTTCATTATTATTAAAAGGAACATAGAAAAGGACAAAGAAATAAAAAGGATTTACAGAAGCAGGGATTTCCAGTAAGGTGTTTGCCAGAAAATCATGTGGTCGATGGTATGAAAGTGCATTATGGGGAGTAAATGGTATCAGTGCACGTTATGTGCTCTGATACCACTTCCCCCCCCCCCCCCCCCCCCCCATGTATGACAGCGGCATTGTGTGCCCAGTCATTATTGGCACTGCTATCTTTTAGATAGCATGCCGATATGCAGGGCAATGTATGGACGTTCCAACACTTGCAGTTATCGATTTCGACAGCTGCAGGTGTCGAAGCCCTATCTCTCTCAGCAGGGACAGCGCTGTTCCTGGCTGTGGCAGGTGACGGCTCTGGGCTGAATGTGACATCTCGCGTGAGTAGCGAGATCTCACACGTGCACTGGAGACAGGCAGGAAAGGGAGACACAGCATTAAGTTGATGTGTTGTCTGCTCTGGTGAGGATCACCAGAGGGCGGAGTTTTACTCCCCCATTTCGGCAGACAAAAGGCACAGATTTAGTTTTATCTTTAGGGTTATAAAAATCAAATTGTATTCTTAACTATTTGGTTAGTGGATATCAAATATAGTGCCTGATTCATATTTGTAAATAGAGCAGAAAAAAAAAAAGCAAGTAACTTTGTGTCTGGAACAAACCATGTTGCCATGCAAGGGGAGCAAGTACATTTGTATTTTTTCTGTGAAAGGTAAATACTGGCTTCTTTTACATGTAACCCACAAATGTAAAGGTGCATACACACGGTTCGATTTTGACTATCTTTGATTTTTACTTTGCGATTTACCCTGAATTCCCTAGAGCACTGAACCACCGATATTGATATCTTTCCTTGAGATTTTGACTAAGTGCCAATTTTGACTATACTTTGTACTAGACTATACATAATACAGTCAAAACTGACATGCCTGCACAGTCTATCTTTCCTTGCAATACTGACCTCGTGTGCGCATCGGTATCACAGCTGGCTAAACACAGTGCGATTTCCACTAACTTTCCTTGTGATTTTGACTATATAGTCAAAATCGAAAGGATAAATGTCAATGTGTGTACACACCTTTAGACAGCTTTATTTTTAAACTGCAATTTAGATTTCAGTGTGAACACACCCCACCGAATTCTAAGGGGTCAATCCAATTAGGGGCGATAATATAGCGGGAGTGGCCGTACCTTATGGCAGACTAAACTCGCTCAAAAGTATTCGCTGCCCCCATTTTGTCAAAGATCCCAATGGGGAAAAAATAGGATTTTAATACCTACCGGTAAATCCTTTTCTCTTAGTCCGTAGAGGATGCTGGGGTTCCAAAAGGACTATGGGGTATAGACGGGATCCGCAGGAGCTTGGGCACACTAAAAAGACTTTGACTGGGTGTGGACTGGCTCCTCCCTCTATGCCCCTCCCCCTGACCTCAGTTAGAGAACTGTGCCCAGGAGAGACGGACATTTCGAGGAAAGAATTTATTATTTAAACACGGTGAGTGTCAAACCAGCTCACACCACGAACATACCGCAAAACGTGGCATTCAATAGAATACCAGACAATGGTATGAAAAAATACACAGCCACGTGCTGAGAGAATATGTAACACAACCTGCATGTCAACACAACCAATAAGAAAGCACCGCATGCCATGGCATGAACAACGTCAGCAACAGGCTGACAGAAAGAAACACCACAAGAGTGTAACCATAGCCAATTACTGCAGACACAGTACGCAATGGGACGGGCTCCCAGCATCCTCTATGGACTAAGAGAAAAGGATTTACCGGTAGGTATTAAAATTCTATTTTCTCCTACATCCTAGAGGATGCTGGGGCTCCAAAAGGACCATGGGGTTTATACCAAAGCTCCAGACCGGGCGGGAGAGTGCGGACGACTCTGCAGCACCGATTGAGCAACAAAAGGTCCCCATCAGCCAGGGTATCAAACTTGTAGGCATAACAAAAGTGTTTGAACCCGACCAAGCAGCTGAACCGCCGAGACTCCTCGGGCATCCGCCCAAGAAGAACCCATCTTCCTAGTAAAATGGGTCTCCACTGACTTCGGTAATGACAATCCAGCTGTAGAACGAGCACGCCGAATCGTATCACAGATCCAGCGTGTAACCCACTGCATAGACGCAGGCGCCCCAATCATGCTGGAAACACACCAAACAGAGCCTCTGTTTTCCCAATCTGAGCCAAACTGGCGACCGAAATATTCAAAGCCCTGACTACATCGAGAGACTTTGACTCAGCTAATGCCTAAGTAACCAACGGCATCAAAATAGACTGATTTCTGCGAAACGCAGAAAACACATTTGGCAGAACTATTATCCGAGTTCTCAAATCCTCTCTATTCACACGGAAGATCAAACGGGCTCTTGTGAGACAAGGCCGCTACGTCAAACACCCGCATTGCGGATGCCAAAGCCAATATCATGACCACTTTCCAAAGAGAAATTTTAACACAACCCTTCACAAAGGTTCCCAACAGTGTGACACAAGAAAACGCAACACCACGTCAAGGTCCCATGGTGCCAACGGGGGCACAAATGGAGGTTGGATGTGCAGTACTCCTTTCACGAAGGTCCGAACTTCCGGAAAGGCTGCCAATTCTTTCTTGAAAGAAAATTTATAAGGTCAAAAACCGCACTTAAAAGGAGCCAAACTTTAGGCCTGCACACACACCTGCTTGCAAAGAATGGAAAAGGACGACCCAGCTGAAAGTCTACCGTAGTAGCTTTCTTAGATTCCCATCAAGACACATATTGTCTCCAAACACAGTGGTAAGGCTTTGCCATTACTGCTTTTTGGCTATGATATGGCATTAAACCGCCACGCCGTCAAACGCAACCGCGGTAACTCTTGATACACGCCCGGATCTTGCTGTAACAGTTCCCCACGTAGAGGAAGAGGCCATGGATCTTCTATGAGTAAATCTTGAAGAACTGGATACCAAGCCCTCCTTGGTTAGACCGGAACAATGAGGATCACCTGAACCTTTGTTCTTCTTACGTTTATCACCTTCCAAAGTGTAAAAACGGAGGGGATACATAGCCCGGCTGAAAACACCCAAGGTGTCCCAAGGATGTCCACTGCTATAGCTTGAGTGTCCCCTGACCTGGAACAATATCCCTGAGGTCTCTCGTCGAGGCGATACGCCAACCTGTTCAATTGAGGCACTCCTCAACGACTTGTCACTTCAGGGAAAACTTCTCTATGACGACTGTATCTTTTCCGGATGGAGACCGCGTCTGCAAAGGAAACTATTTCTCCATCGTTCACAACCGGAACGAAGACCGCCGACCTAGCGTTTACCAGTCTTTCCACCCAGCGGAAAACTTTTTTCGGCTGTTGCCATTGCCGCTTTTCTCCTTGTTCCGCCCTAGCGGCTTACTTACACCACTGCTGTCAAGACGTCCGACAGAAGTAACATGGGCAGATCACTAAGCATATGCTCATTGAAAATAGCTCTAAATTCAAGAAAGCTTATTGCGGACAAGCTTCCCAGCTTGACCTTTTCCTCTGGAAATACTTACCTCGCAAGGACTGCTCCCCAGTCTCGGAGATCTGCATGCATGGACACCAGGATCTCATCCTGGATTCTGAACATTCGTCCCTCTAGGAGGTGAGAACTGAGCAGACACCACAGGAGCGATATCCTGGCCATTAGGAATATATTCCGGCGCATGTGCTGGTGAGACCCGGACCACATTCCCAAGTGACCCCGTGAAACCCACTCTGGCATTTGACCCGCTCACCGAAAAAGACCTCTTAGGCCGCACCCATCTTCTTCATCGACGGAACATATTGATGGATTGTCACTGCAAATCTGATCCGACTCCGGATCCTCTCAGGAACACAGAGAACTTAAACCATTTCGTATCTACCCCGATACCCACCTCCGACGTCTGCGACGTTAGGAGTAACAGTCTTCCCCTGTGTTGAAGAACCGTCAGAGAGAAAACGATTTGCACCACTTGAGTCTTGACCTTGCCTTAATCAGGAGAGTGTCCCAGTACAGACTAACAATGGCTCTCACTATTGAAAGAATACCATCCTACTGCCATCACACAGGTGAAATAGCAAAGACAATCCCGGATATCCACCCAGGTAATCTGAGTGCGGAGAACAACGCATTCAACTTCTAGTCATTGTTTTGTTTTTTTAAACCAGGGACAGCAGGACAATGCCCTGAACTCGACGCACCTCTGGTATGGCGTCGCGCACCCCCTCCCCTTCCAGAGGGGAAGGCAAGATCTATTAGAAACATCAGTGAAGGGAAACATCTGTAACACCAGACTGTCCCCCTTAGGATTCTATAATTAACTCACAGGTCCTAGTCTATTCCCGGACTGACTGAAAAGTAGTAGACGAGTTCCCACCAGGGTGGCCTCCAGCCAGGTAGACTCCGCGACATGTGATGTATGCGGTAGAAATAGACGACATCCGCTTCTGCGAACCGAACAAGGCTGCAGAACTCTTACCTTTTTCACCTTCCACGGTCAGCACAGAAAAGGAAAAAGAACGGTATCGAACCGGTTAAAACGACTACATCCCACCAAAGAATGCGTCACCAACCGTTGTGAAGGAGACTAACTCACAAAGTTAGAATCACCAGCAGTATCCCTCGGGATTGACTGAACGGAGGTATCCCCAAACAGTGGTACACCGTCCCAGAGGAAAACTCCAGTATCTCTCTGAGACAGCCTCAGCATTTCCCCGGCCACACCTCCTGTATACGTACAGCAGCCGCCGCAATGTTATAAAGAAGAACCAACAGAAGGAACAAACCTTACACACTTCAGGTTAATTCTATCGGATGCCTTTCCGAATATAAACACTCCCTCGTGTGCATGTAATGCAAACAAGCTCAAAGCATAGAAATAAAATATCACTTAGCTTCCTGTATATGATCCTTTGTGACAGGGCCCCCGTGTCGACCAGGAGTTGACTCCCACAGCATTCTCTCCACGTCGGGAAGAGAATAAACCTTCTGACTCCTTGAGAGGATTGAAGACCCACTCATCACTGCCAACCTAGTGCTTAATCAACAGAGCGACCAGCACATGAAAAAGAATACTATTACTTCAGAATTCATGAATATACATAATGTAATACACAATATATCACATAAATCCTAACCATGTATATGACAAAGGGGCATGTGAGCCCCGAAACGTTGGTTATCCGGTTGTTGTTTCAATACAGGTTTTGCCATTTAAGACGCCGAGTGCCGCTCCTTCTTCTTCTTCACCTAGTGACAGTAATGTGTTCTGAATGTGTATAATCATGTACTGACATGCCCCAGTTGTGGAACTACCAGGAACGTTATGGTCGACAGAAACCTAGTATTCGTCGACAGCAGGAAATAGTAAGCAGGCAAAATTAACATTCTTGGAACCCCGAGGGGTCTGAGGGAAGCATACATATATAATTTCAAAACACTCCCCCCACATATACCTATAAACATATATACAGGTATAAGGCAGTTACAGCATGTTAATTTTCACCCAGTAAATACAGTTGATGCCGACAGGGCACCCACATACGACTGTCTCCCACACAGTGTTTACTTTTTCAAGCATACAACCAGTGGCGTAACTAGAAATTTTTCTCCCCCAAGCCAAAAAATTCTTCGGCGCCCCCCCCCCCCCCCCCATAATTGGCATTATTAAAGGGATAAATGTGGGGGCATATGTGGCACGCGCTGCAAAATAGGGTGTGTGGCTTCGTTGGGATGGGCGTGGCTTCACATAAAGGGGCGTGGCATTGCAGGAAAAGACTACGTTATACCCCAGTTTTCCAACCTGCACGCCCAGACGTTAGCCACCACTGGAAAGAAAAATAATCCTGATTCATGCCCCTTACATTATTTGTAATTTTTCCTCCTTATAGTAATGCCCAGTATACATTATGCCACATACTGCAATGGCCCTTAGACATTATGCCACACACAATAATGCACATGACACAATATGCACACACCATAATGCCCCCGACACATTATGCCACACACCGTAATGCCCCCGACACATTATGACAGGAATCGCAATGCCCGTTATACATTATGCTACACACTGCAATGCCCCTGATACATTATACCACATACCACAATGCCCGTGATATAGTATACAACACACCGTAATGCCTGACACATTATGACAGGAATCGCAATGCCCGTTATACATTATGCTACACACTGCAATGCCCCTGATACATTATACCACATACCACAATGCCCGTGATATAGTATACAACACACCGTAATGCCTGACACATACCGCAATGCCCGTTATACCCTATGCTACACACCGCAATGCCCGTTATACATTATGCCACACTGCAATGACCCTGAGACATTATACCACATACCACAATGTCCGTGATACAGTATGCCACACACCGTAATGCCTGTGACACATTATGACACACACCGCAATGTCCGTGATACATTATGCCACACACCGTAATGCCCATTACACATTAAGTCCTACAGTAAGGCTTCTAATTACTTTTCAATTATCTGCTCGTTGCCAGGGGTTTTCATGCTCAGGGTGTCATGCTCGTTGCCAGGGGTTTCATGCACTGGGTGTCATGCTCGTTGCCAGGTGTTTCATGCACTGGGTTTCATGCTCGTTGCCAGGGGTTTCATGCACTGGGTGTCATGCTCGTTGCTTGGGGGTAGTGCTTGTTGCTAGGGCTGTGCTCCCAGTGCCACATATGTCCCCAGTGCCAGATATTACCCCACGGTGCCAGGTACTCACATGACCCCAGTGCACAATATAGCCCCCCTCTATGTGCCAGGTACACATATACCCCCACAGTGCCACATATGCCCCCAGTGCCAGATATTCCCCCTCAGTGCCACATATGCCCCCAGTGCCAGATATCCCCCCCCCCAGTGCCACATATGCCCCCAGTGCCAGATATTCCCCCCCAGTGCCAGCTATGCTCCCAGTGCCAGATTCCCCCCCCCAGTGCCACATATGCCCCCAGTGCCAGATATTCCCCCCAGTGCCAGATATTACCCCCCCCCAGTGCCAGATATGCTCCCAGTGCCAGATCCCCCCCCCCCAGTGCCACATATGCCCCCAGTGCCAGATATTCCCCCCCAGTGCCATATATGCCCCCTCCCCCGCTGCTGCTCCCCCGCTGGTTTGTGTTGGAGGGACACGGAGGGCACAGCGCGCGTCTCTCCTGTGTCCCTCCTGCATCATCTCCGGCGGCCGCGGGTCTAATAAACGAAGTGCCGTTCGTGAGCTCTGATTGGCTCACGAACCGGCACTTCTTCTATTAGACCCGCGGCCGCCGGAGATGATGCAGTAGGGACACAGGAGAGGCGCACGCTGTGCCCTCCGTGTCCCTCCAACACGGCAGGGAGGGTTAGTAGGAGCAGATTGACAGGGGTTTCATGCACTGGGTGTCATGCTCGTTGCTAGGGGGTAGTGCTTGTTGCTAGGGCTGTGCTCCCAGTGCCACATATGTCCCCAGTGCCAGATATTACCCCACGGTGCCAGGTACTCACATGACCCCAGTGCACAATATAGCCCCCCCCCTATGTTCCAGGTACACATATACCCCCACAGTGCCACATATGCCCCCAGTGCCAGATATTCCCCCTCAGTGCCACATATGCCTCCAGTGCCAGATACCCCCCCCCAGTGCCACATATGCCCCCAGTGCCAGATATTCCCCCCCAGTGCCAGCTATGCTC
Source organism: Pseudophryne corroboree (assembly GCF_028390025.1). Lineage (NCBI taxonomy): Eukaryota > Metazoa > Chordata > Amphibia > Anura > Myobatrachidae > Pseudophryne > Pseudophryne corroboree. Next base: position 322,428,933 of record NC_086448.1, read on the forward strand.
CCAGTGCCAGATTCCCCCCCCCCCCAGTGCCACATATGCCCCCAGTGCCAGATATTCCCCCCAGTGCCAGATATTACCCCCCCCAGTGCCAGATATGCTCCCAGTGCCAGATTCCCCCCCCCAGTGCCACATATGCCCCCAGTGCCAGATATTCCCCCCCCAGTGCCATATATGCCCCCTCCCCAGCTGCTGCTCCCCCGCTGGTTTGTGTTGGAGGGACACGGAGGGCACAGCGCGCGCCTCTCCTGTGTCCCTCCTGCATCATCTCCGGCGGCCGCGGGTCTAATAAACGAAGTGCCGTTCGTGAGCTCTGATTGGCTCACGAACCGGCACTTCTTCTATTAGACCCGCGGCCGCCGGAGATGATGCAGGAGGGACACAGGAGAGGCGCACGCTGTGCCCTCCGTGTCCCTCCAACACGGCAGGGAGGGTTAGTAGGAGCAGATTGACATGCGGACGCTCGTCCGCATGTCAATCTGTGCTAAATCAGTGGCGCCCCGCAGCCCCTCGCCCCCAAGCCACCGCGAGGGCTGCGGGGGCAGTAGTTACGCCACTGCATACAACCACCAACCTGCTGATACTAAATCTTCCGAATCAAGGACCAACAGGTGTCGGCGATGCCGACAGTGATCCCCACAGCTGCTTGTGACAGAGCCCTCACACATGTCGACATATGTCGACTAAACTATAGTGGGTAATCTGACAGGAAAACACAGAGATTCATGCACCACAACAATGAATATGTGCCCATTATTGAACTTAGTGCTATATTACTCTCCATATAGCACTAAAACACTGTGCCCCCCCTCCTTTGTACTATTAACCTAGCCTTGGCGGGGACATGGAAGAAAATGGCGCTGACTCTGTTGTGAGGGCTAAGCTCCGCCCCTTCCCGGCGTGCTTAAGCCCCGCTAAAATAAATATATATTGAGCTGGGGGGGGGGGTCTATATATATATATAGCAGTAATCCCCTGTGTGTGTATATATATATATATATATATATATACATACCATGGATGAGTCTGGCACTCAGCTTCCCCGTAGGGGTATGTGCTCCGGTGCCCTCCCAGGGGGATGAACCCCAATATGTAACCAACAATATAGGCGGCACTCGGAGACTTGCACAAAATGGGTGAAAAAACAGCCAGGTGAGTTTATTCAGGTCAACGTTTCGGGGGACGTACCCCCTTCCTCAGGACACAACACACTGCAGTGTGTTGTGTCCTGAGGAAGGGGGTACGTCCCCCGAAACGTTGACCTGAATAAACTCACCTGACTGTTTTTTCACCCATTTTGTGCAAGTCTCCGAGTGCCGCCTATATTGTTGGTTATATATATACATATATATCTAACTATTGCTGCCCAGAGCGCCCCCCCTGCGCCCTGCACCCTCGTAAGCCGTTGGTGTGTGGGAGCAATGGCGCGCAGCGCGACCGCTGCGGTACACTGGCGGGGGTATCGTACCCGGTGGCCGGGCACCTAGTATGTCCCCCTTGCCAGCTATCTTGACGCTCAGAAACATGCTGCCCAGGGCGCTCCCCCCTAGCGCCCTGCACCCTCGTACAAACCGTTGGCGCTTGTGAGCAATGGCGCGCAGCGTGACCGCTGCGTTATCCGGTGAAGGTATCGCAAACGGTGTCCAGGCACCGAATCAGTAGTTATGCCAGCGTTAAAAACTTTCCGTAACCTGCGGCCCAGGGTGCTCCCCCCCCAGCGCCCTGCGAGTGCCATTGGTGTGTGGGAGCATGGAGCGCAGCGCTATCGCTGAGGTTACCTCCGTTACTGAAGTCTTCTGCCGTCACTGAAGTCTTCTTTTCTTCCAATACTCACCCGGCTTCTTTCTTCTGGCTTCTGTGAGGGGGGTGACGGGGAACAAGCAGCTAGGCGAACCAAGTGATCGAACCCTCTGGAGCTAATGGTGTCCAGTAGCCTAAGAGGCAGAGCCCTTAACTAAGAAGAAGTAGGTCTGACTTCTCTACCCTCAGTCTCACGATGCAGGGAGCCTGTAGCCAGTAGGTCTTCCTGAAAATAAAAAACCTAACCTAAAGTCTTTTAGAGAAACTCAGTAGAGCTCCCCTAGTGTGTGTCCAGTCACTCCTGGGCACAAACACTAACTGAGGTCTGGGGGAGGGGCATAGAGGGAGGAGCCAGTCCACACCCAGTCAAAGTCTTTTTAGTGTGCCCAAGCTCCAGCGGATCCCATCTATACCCCATGGTCCTTTTGGAACCCCTCATCCTCTAGGACGTAGGAGAAACATTGTGCACTAAATTACACAAACATCATTTATCTAGAAAATGCTAATGGTATCCTGCCACATGGCTGTAATATTGCCCGACCAAACAATTGAGTGCAACATCCTCGTTCGATCTTTATGCAAAAGTAAGTGGCCAACACAGATGAATTGCAGTCATTCAGCTTATGGAGTAACAGCGCAATCATATTTGGATTCATTAAAGAGAACTTTATACACAGGCCAAAAGTGGTAATCTTTCCATAATGCCAGACTATGATAATATTAATTTCCATAGATCATTATTTGACATTGCGATCGTTTAGGGTTAGACGTGCTGCAGTAATGGGTTACTTGCTCAATATTGGATAGGATGTCAAAGCTTTTGTGGCCAGTTTTAGTCTTAAGTATTCTGGAAAAAAAGATGCCAGAGCTGAACTACATAAATATGTTGGTGATAATATGCTCTAATTTTATCAAAATGGTCATTTACTTACCTCATGTTTATCTGGCGCAATGAAATTTAATTGGCAGTTGGAGTCATACATAATTGAGAATGCCAACTCAAGCAGCTCCTGAATGTGAAAACAAATATTGAATATGATAAATAATTAACTAGAACAATTAACTAGAACCAATCTTTATGGGATTACAATATGCTACATAACTGTTTACTATATGCCCAGAGCCACTCTAACGTATATGCCCAGTGCCCCCCAATTCTAGGGGCCTTCAAGCAGTGGCTGGTGGTTGTACACAATCAGAATGGCGATGCAGCATTCTCTACCTGTCTCCCAGCCTGCAGCCAGACAGTAAGTGGCTGTCAGTATGCTGATTGGTGGAATGTTGGAGCTATCCACCAATCAGAGAGCTGAAAGCCATTCACTGTATGGAACCACATGCAGAGATGGCACAGGACAACAGGAAGGCCATGTTATAATTTTTCTTTAGTTGGTTCCTGTGAATGGGTGTGTAGGGGCACCAGTGCATTGCTTAGTCCAGTGCCTACAATGCTGTTAAAACAACCCTGTATATGCAGTGACCTTTTGACCCATACCTCATCATTTTACTGGTTTCTACCAAAATAAAAAAATATGGCAAGTAAGACAGAGAAAGACACAGTCTCACTCTATGGGGGCAATCTAATTATCAGTGATGTGTTGTCACGATAATGTATATAGTTGCACACATCCTGGATAAATACAGAAGAACATCATCACTTATTTTACTGTGTACCCTCATGGGAGTGGGAGATAAAATGAGGATGTTATGCCTGCACTGTACAGCCACCATTCTGACAGCATATTGCCAGCTTTACAGCTAACCATACTGCCTCATAATCTGGTAAAGTAAAATTGCAGAACTTGTGTCGACTCAGCTGTCCAAGACCTTGACGCAGGGCTGTAACTAGGTGTGGGCGGATGGTGCATTCGCTCTGTGGGCACAACATCTGCATCCACAGTGATTGTCCGCCACCAGCGGCAGTGCTGCCCGCTGTAGTGTAGTGTATATTAGTAGCGTTGCGCCCAGCTCCTTCCCTGCCGGAGGTAACGCTGCTAGTATACATTAGAGCACGAGTAAAGTCTCTCTCCCCCTCCCTTCCCTCGTCCAGCCAGACTCGCATGCAAATACTGCTTATGTGGGTATATACCTGTGAGGAATTTGAGTTTAGATAACTCTGTGTGTACAGATTTTGCTAAAACACAAAACAAAAAAAACCTGCACATACCATAATCCAATATCCCCTGAGATTGAAAAGTTTGTACTACTGCCCATTGTAATGTGACTATCGGGTGCTACTGTGAGGTGTAATGTGACTATCAGGCAATACTGTGAGGTGTAATGTGACTATCGGGTGCTACTGTGAGGGGTAATGTGACTATCAGGCGCTACTGTGAGGTTTATTGTGACTATCGGGCACTACTTTCCGGTGTAATGTGACTATTGTGTGCTACTGTGAGGTGTAATGTGACTATCTGACGCTACTGTGTGGTGTAATGTGACTATCTGACGCTACTTTGAGGTGTACTGTGACTATCAGGCGTTACTGTGAAGTGTAATGTGACTATCGGGCGCTACTGTGCGGTGTGATGTGACTAGCGGGCACTACTGTGCAGTGTAATGTGACTATCGGGCACTACTGTCCAGTGTAATGTGACTATTGTGTGCTACTGTGAGGTGTAATGTGACTATCTGACGCTACTGTGTGGTGTAATGTGACTATCTGACGCTACTTTGAGGTGTACTGTGACTATCAGGCGTTACTGTGAAGTGTAATGTGACTATCGGGCGCTACTGTGCGGTGTGATGTGACTAGCGGCCACTACTGTGCAGTGTAATGTGACTATCGGGCACTACTGTGAGGTGTAATGTGACTATCTGACGCTACTGTGAGGTGTAATGCGACTATCGGGCACTACTGTGCGGTGTGATGTGACTATCGGGCACTACTGTGAGGTGTAATGTGACTATCGGGTGCTACTGTGAGGTGTAATGCGACTATCGGGCACTACTGTGCGGTGTGATGTGACTATCGGGCACTACTGTGAGGTGTAATGCGACTATCGGGCACTACTGTGCGGTGTGATGTGACTATCGGGCACTACTGTGAGGTGTAATGTGACTATCGGGTGCTACTGTGCAGTGTAATGTGACTATCGGACGCTACTGTGCGGTGTAATGTTACTATTGTGCGCTACTGTGTGGTGTAATGTGACTATCGGGTATCGGGCAGGATCAAATATAAGTGGGGCTTCCCTTTCCAGATTTTGGTCACTAGAAATGGCACAACTCATGCTGTTAAGACTCCAACCCAAGGTTACGAACTACTAAAGTTGTTTTGTCTCCTAGACGAAGTTCCAGAAATATGCAGACAACAAGCTGCTCCTTCTCACAAACCCACGGCACCATTCCATGATTGGTCCATGGCTTGACTGTTGCTATGAAAGTTATAGCTTGATCTTTCTTCAGTTTTCAGTTTGTAAAGTTTTGACATTTCATAATTTAATGGTCGGCTTTGTTACTGGACCACCTATGATCTCTTAGTGTATAGTTCACAATGTTTTAGCCTTCCATTTCTCACCTCCAAGATTGCTCAGTGAGTATTAATTTTTCTCCCGCTGTTAAGTCTCGCTTGACTAAGATACTCTTATACTTGTTCAAACTACACCCGCAATTATTCTCCTGTGTCTTCTATTTACTCACTCTGTTCTGTTTTTATAGCTTCCTGTGTGTACTGTAGCTTTGTTTAAATTCTATATACATCTATCCATTGACCACACACGTGTATATCACCGCGCCCTTACCTTCAGGTCATCTCATGCCTGCTTTTACCCAATATGTTTTTCACACTGCATATTTTGTGTATCATATTGGGGGTAATTCCAAGTTGATCGCAGCAGGAATTTAGTTAGCAATTGGGCAAAACCATGTGCACTGCAGGGGAGGCAGATTTAACATGTGCAGAGAAAGTTAGATTTGGGTGGGTTATTTTATTTATGTGCAGGGTAAATACTGGCTGCTTTATTTTTACACTGCAAATTAGATTGCAGATTGAACACACCACACCCAAATCTTACTCTCTCTGCACATGTTAAATCTGCCTCTCCTGCAGTGCACATGGTTTTGCCCAATTGCTAACTAAATTCCTGCTGCGATCAACTTGGAATTACCCCCATTGTTCTTTTTCACCCACGTCTCCAGAAGACAAAAGTGTCTCAGTGACAATCTCTCTTTTCACCCCAGGCCTGTCCCCGCTGTAGGAGTAGGTCGCCTTTCTGCTTTACCTGCTTTCTTTTTCTTTCTCCCTCTCTTTGGCCCTCTTAGTGGCCTCCTCTTTCACCACTCTAGCCTGTCGAGGTGTTGCTTTCTTTTGCTGCTTTGCCCGTTGTATTTTGACCCCCCCATGAAGCTGACAGTTCTAACTCTTAATGTAAATGGCCTCAGCTATCCCACTAAAAGGGCCATGGCTATTCAATATTTTCACCAACGTAAATCTAACATAATCATGTTACAAGTGACCCACCTCAAACCTCCTCATCCCTCTCTCGCTTCTAAACAATATCCAAATGTATTTTACTCCACAATGAATGCTAAAAGACGGGGCACTGCGATCATTATTTACCACAATACACCTATCACTGTACATGACACTATCCCAGATCCACAAGGCCATTTTCTCATTCTCACAGGAACATTTAATCAAGTCCCCATCACCTTAGCCTCAGTATATGCCCCTAATGGACAACAGGGCTCCCTAAACGCTATCTTCTTCAACCGCCTTGCCCGGCTACCCCGAGGACTCACTATTATAGGTGGAGATTTTAATACTATCTTAAATCCCGACCTTGACAGATCTCACTCCCCTTAGACACGCCAAAACATCTAAGCTATTTCTCTCGCAACTTGCCCTTAATGAGCTCTACGACGCATGGAGAGCACAATACCCCACTGCTAGAGAATTTACGCACTATTCTCCCCCTTATGATCTGCACACTCGCATAGATTATTTTTTAATTGCTCGAGCCACTACCCAGACACTTATTGGTGCTAAGACCCTCTCTATACCCTGGTCCGACCATTTAGCCGTGGAATTGGAAATTTCCACCCAACTCCGTCCCCGACCTACACGTCACTGGCGAATTGACGAATCTCTTCTTTTAATACAGTCCAATGTTGTGGACCTCACTGCAACTCTTACAGACTTCTTTACTATTAATGCCACCCCTGATATTTCCCCTTCCCTTCTGTGGGAAGCCCATACGGCTACCCTTCGAGGTACCCTTATCAGCTTAGCGACTTCACACAAAAAAGCAGAACAGGCTCGAATTTTAGTAATCGAGACGTCTCTAGCCTCCCAGACAGATCTCCATCATAGGTACCCCAAAAACCGCACTTATCTAAAGATCCTTGCAGTCAAAGGACAGTTGTCGCAAATCCTTTAAAAAAACGCAGCTAAATCTCTATTGTGGGTTCGCCAGACTTTTAACGAAAAGTCTGACAAAGCCGACACCCTGTTAGTACGTAAACTTCGCGCCAAATGCACCCGCAACTGAATCCACACACTGAAATGTCTCAACGGCACCACCACCCATGATCCCCATGTAATGGCACAGCAATTTCGGCAGTTCTACGAATCTCTCTATAACCTCCCCCATAGCTCCACTGACTTGACTCCGGATCTCGCCTCTATCGCCCATTATTTAGATTCCCGCTCTCTACCCAAACTAACCAAGACTCAACTCCAAACTCTTAACTCAGCGATCACAGACGAGGAAATTAGAGCAGCTATTAAACTACTGCGCCGCTCTGCGGCACCGGGCCCAGACGGCTTCACTGCCCTTTACTACAAAAAGTTTACTGAACCTCTACTTCCCATGCTTCGGCCTCTTTTCAATTCGCTATTCGGGGGTGGCTTGCTCGATGACGCGACCACCAGGGCCAACGTAATAGTCATGCCAAAACCCCAGAGAGACCCTACTGAGATAGGGAACTACAGACCAATCTCTCTCCTGAAGCTCTTTGCTAAAATTCTTGCCATGCGACTCGCCCCTATACTCCCATCCTTGATCCATCCAGATCAAGTGGGCTTTATTCCCAATAGACAAGCATCCGACAAGACAAGATGATTAATTAACCTCATCCACATAGCAAAGAACCACTCAGTGCCGGCCTTGGTGGTGGCACTCGACGCTGAAAAAGCCTTTGACAGAGTAGCTGGGTCCTTTTTGCAACAGACTCTTTCTAATATGGGATTTGAGGGCACTTTTCTCCATGGGGTTAATTCCCTTTATCATAACCCAACAGCTTCCGTATTGGTAAATGGCTTTTCATCCGAACCCTTTCAGATTACTTACGGAACAGGTCAGGGCTGCCCCCTTTCTCCTCTATAGTTCGCCCTTTTTATGGAACCGCTTGCAGCTAGGATCAGACTAAATAAAAGCATCACGGGTATAGCAGTGGGACACTTGGATCATAAGATAACATTGTATGCGGACAATGTAATTTTGACTTTAATCAACCCTACTATTTCCCTCCCGACCCTGTTTGCTGAAGCTCGCACTTATAGCCAATATTCAAACTACACCATCAATACTGACAAAACAGAATTTCTAGACATAAATATACCGCAATCAGATCTACTGTTGTTAAACGCTGAATATCCATTTCGATGGCAACCCAACACACTTAAATACTTGGGTGTTTACCTTACTAAATCGTTTAGACCGCTATATGCTGCTAACTTTCCGAGACTGCTGGCTTCCATCAAATCGGACTTATCGGCATGGGACAAACAGTTGATCTCGTGGTTCAGTCACACTGCGGCGGTCAAAATTAACGTTCTTCCCCGTTTATTGTACCTTTGGCAAACACTCCCTATTCATATCCCTACACCAACCCTCAAGCATTTGCAACGTGATATTTTGAATTTTATATGGGCGGGTAAAAAAACGAGACTTAAACTGCGAATATTACAAAAACACCAACACTCTGGAGGTGTGGGCATTCCTGATCTCCTTAAATATTTTCGGGCTGTTCAATTAACCTCCTGCGTGCACTGGCATGCTCCGCCGAATCGGAAAGTATGGACGTACATTGAAGCCCACACTCTCTCAGTTTATTCTCCCTCTACCCTTATATGGTGCCCCCCTCTAACCAACCGATCTCTATATCCCTCCTCCCTACAGTACGGTTCTCATTAACCATTTGGGATTTTTGTACACGATTCTATACATTTCGTTCGTTCCACTCCCTCCTGGTCCCCCTCTGGAACAACCCCGGTTTCATTCCAGGTATGAATCACCGTCATATCCAGTTATAGACTAACCACAACCCCTCTGCACACCTTTCCAGATTTTGCTAGTCTACAATCCCGTTTTAATCTCCCCCACAGAGTCTTTCACCAATTTTTACAAATTCAGCATTTCTATCACTCACTCGAGCGTTCTACTTCTACTACGTCCACTTCATCCCTTGAATCTCTTTGTCGTCACCGTCAGTCATCTAAGGGGTTTATTTCATCTCTGTATCAACTCCTAATATCCCACAATCAACCCCCCAAAGAATCTCATGAATTGGGCTTGGAAAAGGATGTAGGTGAGGTGCTAACTCCTGCAGAATGGTCCCAAATTAAACAGGCGATATCGAAATGCTCGATCTCTGTGCGTATAAAAGAAAATGCATATAAGCTCTATGCTTGCTGGTACCTCGTTCCTACCTGCCTCCACACTATTTATCCCACCATATCGGATCTGGCGTCAATGTGGCCATAAATGGACTTTCTTACACATTTGGTGGACATGCCCTTCTATAAGTCAGTATTGGAAGGAAATACACAAGTTGAATAAAAATATTACTGATTTTGATATGCCTTACTCATCCTTATTTACACTTTTAACTAGACCAATTTCCCACCTCCCACAACCCACGCATAAATTGATCACCCATATACTCAATACAGCTAAATGCCAAATTGCAGCAAATTGGAAGTCGATTACCCTTCCCCCCTTACCTGCCACTATCAACGCAATCTGGTTGACCTATAGACTGGAACGAATATCAGTTATTCATGATACTCCAACTCAATTTATTCGCGTTTGGTCTCCCTGGGCCACTTACTATGAGGCTGAACCCCCTCTGGCTTCCATTTAATTTAATTTTACCTAGTACTAAAGAAGCGCGCACACCTTGGCTGGCTATCCTTCCACCCTCCTATTCTTCCATTCTTCTCTTGTCCTATTCTACTATTCCTCTTTGCCTCTTATCCCCTCTTTCTTTATTCCTCTATCCCTTTCTTCCTATATTTCTTCGCTCCTCTTCTTCGTATACTTTTCTGGTCATTGATCTGCTTGTTCTTCCCCAATTGGAGTGGGAAAAAAATTGATAAGTTCTATTCCAATATTTCGGTATGTTACGCCTTTACTGTTCTGTCTTATTGCCTTTAAGATTTTGACCCCAACTACTTGTTGTCTACATTGTTGTGTATATTGTTTTGCTTACGGTGATGTTCGATCTGATTGGTGTAACTACTCAATAAAATGTATTTAAAAAATAAATAAAAAATAAGTGGCTATGGCCAGATGCAATATTCATGTGAAATCATAGCTTAAACTCTCACCTACTTTATTACCAGAGACAGACAACTGTACATTTACATCACTTCTCCCCAGTAAGGAAAAAGCAACATTTACATCTTATTCTTCATTTCTTTATCAGCTAGGACAGCAGTTCCTACTGGCGCCCTTGTTAATTGTCCCTGCCTAACAGAAAATACTCTTCTTCCAAAGTACGGAAAGGAATATAAAATGGTTAAATCCATTTCATCTCTGGCTGGATTGGTTTTTTTATAATTATGCAAAGAGATTGGTTATACGTGATAAAAAAAATATTCATTCCATTAGTACTATGGATCCTGACACATCAAGAGCATACGTATAATTATCTTACTATGATGACTTTAAGGCATCCATAGATGTCATCTATTAATTACAGACTTACTTAACAAAGTGACAAATTGTGCCACTGGGAAGAAACATGGCGCTACGATGAATCACACAGGAAGGCAGTGAAAATGTGCCTTTTACCACAGCTCACCTTATTCTGTTTGTGTGCTCCTTTCTCCTTCATGTGAGGACAGTCTTTTCCAGTCACTATTGCTTTAATGTCTGCCACTGGCACTACAATATAGAAAAAGGTAAGAACAATGTCAGAACAGCACAAAAAAAGTATTTACAATAAACCCTGAATTAATTAAGAGAGGCTTAAGGACATATTTATTAATTATTGGGTCATATACCTGATAGTTATAATTTCTTAGCACAGCTATTTGCAGCAATAAGAAATTATCACCCAGATGTATTGAAAAACAGCAGCAGGGATAGGGGCTCCGAAAAGAGCCAACCCCTGTAGTGTTGTAGAAACGATCGTGGCCTACGGATCCCACCCTCAGCAACTCTTGTGGTCTGTAGCCTATAGACTACAGTGGCTAATGCCATCTGCAGATGGCATTATCCACTGGGGCCAAGCTCCAGAATAACACATTGCATTCTGGAGCTTGGCAGATTCGGCAGAAAGCAGCCCCCATAGAAACCTGCAAGCTATTTTTGCTATTGAAAACGGGGGACCCCAAAAGATATCTCTGTGAACAAGCTACTATTGGACAGGTGAAATGCACATCATTCAATTCAGTCTGAATCCTGCATCTCGCTATGCTCAGTGCATATAACGATATCACAGATAAATGCTGCATTCTCTGGACCAGACACTCCTCGAGTCAGATGTTTCATGGTATGTTTAGGACTTACACCCTAAAGACAAACTTTATCAGGGCTCACTCCAAGTGCCCTTCCCAGCATTACTGCATTGGGGATCTTTCAGATACTGTACCTCCTCTACTAAAGATGCATCCTCATCTGCACCAGCAAAATTCCTTCCCTGCAATGCTTATAGCAACAGGTTTTGAGCTGGATCCCTAAGCAGAAATCAGAAGTGCCTTCCTTCTTTCATCTACCACTGTGGTCATCGCAGAGAACACTCATCAGCCATTCACTGCTCTCCACATGCCATGATAGCAGATCTCCCTGCATTTTTTCCACTCTGTTCTATTTTTCCACTATTTTCTATGCAGAGACATCTGCTAATATATCATTTACAATTAAGCAATGCTTTAAGATCTTCAGTGGACAACACTCCGTAGCCAATATCAGACACACACGTTTATATAACCAAAACTGTTTGATTATGGCTATTGTTTATATTTCGCATATTATATGACTGGTCAGGCTCATTCATATGGGAATTTAATACTGAGAAATGTAAGTTTTTATGCTCAAAAAAAATGATTGTTTTTTTTCCTCAATATATTGTGTTTGGAAGAATCATACGACAGACCTTATTGGGTTAATACTTGTAGTCAATATCAGACACACATGCGACTATAATTTAAATTGCTACAATATGCAAAATGTTTTGAGCACATTTGGATTAAGGATTCTATGTACTGTAGCTGATATAAGTGAAACTGCAATTACACCTTGACAGTTTGCGTCCACAGAGAATCTACAGGAGGTAATTCTTACCACTGATATAAAGCTGCATATAAGGTTTGTGAAGGAAGATTAACAGAGGAACAATTTAATTTATAATAACCAAACATCTATGCTATTTACTGTGTTAATTCCTTCTTTTTTCGGACTCAAAACATTTTGTGATTAAAATTTCACATTGTGTCTGTGAGATATCACGCTGGTGGGCATAACTGATGTTGCAATTATACTCAAACAAGTGTCTGTTTTATAATAGCCAATATTTGTAATTCTAAATTAGAAGGAGAGACACTCCCTGGACATGTGAATATTTACTTAACATACACCGAGAATAACATGTAGCCTTTATCCCAGTGATTTTCAACCTTATTCAATTCGCGGCACACCAAACATGATTTGAAAATTGCCAGGGCACACCATCAGTACCGCGCAAAACCCCCCCCAAAAAACAAACACACACACACACAGGGATATAAAACAAAGAGATATTGGCCCCTAAGAGGGAAAAACACAAATGCACTGGCCCTCACAGTAATTCCACACATTGCCCCCCATAGTAATGCCACCACACATTGCCCACATAGTAATGCCACCACACATTGCCCCCGTAGTAATGCTACCACACATTTCCCCCATAGTAATGCCACCACACATTGCCCACATAGTAATGCCACCACACATTGCCTCCATAGTAATGCCACCACACATTGCCCCCATAGTAATGATACCACACATTGCCCCATAGTAATGCTACCACACATTGCCCCCATAGTAATGCCACCACACATTGCCCCCATAGTAATGCCACCACACATTGCCCCCATAGTAATGCCACCACACATTGCCCCCATAGTAATGCCACCACACATTGCTCCCATAGTAATGCCACCACACATTGCCCCCATAGGAATGCCACCACACATTGCCCCCATAGGAATGCCACCACACATTGCCCCCATAGTAATGCCACCACACATTGCCCCCATAGGAATGCCACACTAACCTGTGACTGTTAAATCTTTCACCGTCAGTGGTGGGAGCAGTGAGGAGCATCGAGAATGAATGGAAGAAGCAGCACAGATCAGCAGTGGGCGGGCACTCCAGGCGGGAACGCGATGTGGTGTTTGCGTGACCGTGACCTGTGAGTCACGGCTCATCAGCATAGGTCGCAGGCTGGGCTGCAGAAGTGCCCAGCGCTGGCCGATCTTCTTAATCATGACTGCGGCAGTCAGGCAGCGGCATCTCTGGCGGCTGTGCGGCACACTTGAGAACCGCTGGCGGCACACTAGTGTGCTGCGGCACAGCGGTTGGGAATCACTGCTTTATCCTCTATTTCCAGACTTATGGTAGATTGTTATTGATACAGTACATTGCCTAGATTCAACCAAGGTATTATAATATTATTGCATTAGGTATTTGTAGACACGCCCTTACTTGATATGAAAGCCTGAATCTTCAGGACCATGGGGAATGCTGGGAAGTAGATGTGTAGTCCGCCGTACAGTGGGTATATAGTTTATAATGGCAGAACATTTGTTGCCCATTCTTCAGTGTACAAGCAAAGCAGGTATAATAAAACCATTTACTTTCTTTTGCAAATTTTGTTGTGGATATTCTGTGATAACTATTGATTTTAAATATATATCTTTGTGTCTTGTGCATTTTTTGTCTTTTGTGTATTCTTAAGTGAGGAACACACTGTTGGCTTACAGGCAATATTATTTTCCACCTGTTTTTTTTTTTTTTTAAATAGTGCTGAATAAAAAATACTGTAAGGTTTAACATCTTTTATATTACACATTATTATCGACACATGATTTATAAGTGTGTCCCAAGTAGAGTGACCATATTATCCCTTTTAACTGGGACGCTCATGGATTACACTGGTTCTGTGGTTGGCTAACTTCAAGCCTACATTTCAGATGGTTTTAATCAGCCACAGAACCTGTGTAATCCATGAGCGCCCCAGGTAAAAGGGATAATATGATCACTCTAGTCCCAAGTAAGTTTTTCTGCTTTTGTGCATCTGCAAATATCCCCTCTTTTTGTGTACATAATATAGCATAAACCTTGGTGAGCATCACTAACTTAGTAATGTTAACATAACGTATCTTTCTGACATTAAGAATAATTTCTTTTTGAGGATAAGTGCCCTGTGTGAGACTTTTCCCCCATTTCTCCAGAACTTCCTTTTACAACGCTGCTGCCTGTCTCATCTGTGTATTGCAGCTGGAGGAGAAAGTTGCCCGGAAACGTGCACTAGTCTGTGTCTCAAGGTGACATTCACGGAGATATTTCATGCTCTCTCCTAGGCAAAGGGAATATTGGGGTTCATATTTTTAGGACATAAGGAGGTATATTTATTAAAAGTCCATTTTGGTCAATATTTGGTCAATTTTTGATTGATTGTGTTTCAGGGTCTATATCAAACATTTCCTAACAGATGATTTTTGACATCCTTTTAAAAAAAATGACAAAAAAATCATCTGTCAGTAAATGTGGGATTTAGAGGTATATTTACTAAAAATTGATCTGGATTGACATTTGGTCGATGTTTGGCTGATTTTTGTATTTCAGGGTCTAAATCACACATTTACTAATAGATGATTATGGCATATTAAAAAAAAAAAAAAAAAAAAAAAAAGTAAAAAATCATCTGTTAGTAAATGTGGGATTTAGACCCTGAAATACAGTATCGACCAAACATTGACCCACATCGATTTGTAGTAAATATATCCCACAGAGTGCCAAGGGAACTATGTCAAAATTCCTTTAGCAAAAAATATGTCTACAGTATGTCAGGTCCTCTTTAAAATAGCCAGAGGTTATAAAGTAACCAGTGTTATATACTGTAAGGGTGAAGCCATTACACACTTTCTTAACTCCCACAACTTATTGGACCCACTTCAGTCAGGCTTTCGTGCCCAACACTCCACAGAGACGGCACTGACCAAAGTAGTGAATGATCTAGTCACTGCTAGATCAAAAGGCCATTGCACACTACTTATTCTTCTAGATCTCTCTGCTGCTTTTGACACTGTTGACCACTATCTTCTCATACAAACACTACAATCCCTAGGTCTTCAGGACACAGCCCTTACTTGGTTCTCATCCTACCTATCTAATCGCTCTTTCAGTGTTCACTTCTCTGGTTCTAACTCCTCTTCTCTACCTCTTCTTTCAGTGTTCACTTCTCTGGTTCTAACTCCTCTTCTCTACCTCTATCAGTTGGAGTACCGCAAGGCTCAGTCTTAGGTCCTCTGCTGTTCTCAATCTATACCTCCTCTCTTGATAAATTAATCAGCTCCTTCGGATTTCAGTATCATTTGTACGCTGATGATACTCAAATCTACCTATCCGCCTCAGATTTATCACCATCTGTATTGGCTCGTGTCACTGGATGCCTGTCTGCCATTTCATCTTGAATGTCATCTCGCCACCTCAAACTCAACATTTCCAAAACAGAATTAATTATTTTTCCACCAGCCAAGAGTAGTTACCAACCTGATATCTCTATAACTGTTGACAATGCAACTATCCACCCTACCCCACAAGCTCGCTGCCTAGGTGTCACCCTTGACTCTGAACTGTCCTTTGTTCCACACATTCAATCTGTCTCTAAATCATGTTACATGCACCTTAAAAACATATCCAAAATACGCCCTTA
Source organism: Pseudophryne corroboree (assembly GCF_028390025.1). Classification (NCBI taxonomy): domain Eukaryota; kingdom Metazoa; phylum Chordata; class Amphibia; order Anura; family Myobatrachidae; genus Pseudophryne; species Pseudophryne corroboree. Next base: position 322,444,875 of record NC_086448.1, read on the forward strand.
TCTTACACAAGACACTGCAAAAACTCTAATCCATGCACTCATCATCTCCCGCATTGATTATTGTAATAGTCTCCTTACTGGTCTTCCCAAACATAGGCTCTCACCCCTACAATCCATTTTAAAAGCAGCTGCGAGGCTAATCTTCCTTGCCAGACGTTCTTCGTCTGCTGATCTGCTCTGTCAGTCCCTCCATTGGTTACCGGTATTCTACCCTGTTAAATATAAAGTACTTTTACCTACATACAAGGCTATTAACCAAACTGCACCATCATACATCTCCTCACTCATCTCAAAATATCTCCCTACCAGGCCTCTCCACTCTGCACAATATCTGCGTCTCTCATCCACATGTATTACCTGTTCCCACTCCAAATTACAGGACTTTACCCGGGCTTCACCCAGTCTGTGGAATGCCCTCCCACGCACAATAAGACTCTCCTCTAGTCTGCAAACCCTTAAACATTCCCTGAAAACTCATCTCTTTAGACAAGCCTACCAAATTCCAGACCCATCCACATAACCTTCAATGCTTCCCTATCCAGTTACATCCTCTCTGTACAGCCCACATAACCTCACATTTTGTCTTCCAACATTGCTGGGTGATCATATCATACAACCCATTAAGAACCTAGCAATCTGGGGGACCATTAAGTAACAGGTAGCATCTATCCTTGTGTATCAATGCTTATTTCCCTATAGATTGTAAGCTTGCGAGCAGGGCCTTCCTACCTCTATGTCTGTCTGTCTGTCTGTCTGTCTTTGCCCAGTTTTGTTCTATAACTGTTGTTCTAATTGTAAAGCGCAATGGAATATCCTGCGCTATATAAGAAACTGCTAATAAATAATAAATACATTTTCGAATTTCTTTATATTTCAGACCTTGAAAAAGTTCTCTTGAGAAACATTGTGTAAAACAGGGACAATAGGGATAACATAGCTTGCAATGGGGCTAATTTAGACCTGATCGCTGCTGTGCATTTTCGCACAGCAGCGATCAGGTCTGAACTGCGCATGCGCTGGTGCCATAGTTCGCCGGCGCATGCCAGACAGCCAACGGCTGTCTTAGCCTTACGATCGCCTCTGCCTGATTGACAGGCAGAGGCGGTCGCTGGGCGGGCCGGCAGCATTTGCCCACCATTTAGGGGGCACGGTCTGGGCAACGCAGGTGTTCCCGGACCAATGGGGGGGAGCGGGCCGCGGCTTCTGCATGACGTCTCACGTAGTCGCTGCAACCTGGGCAGCGACAAGAAGCTCCCTGCCAGCGTGCAGGAGCTGTGCTGGTAGGGAGCTACTCTTCCAGCGGTGATGCTTTTGTATTTGTTCGGGAGGGAGGTCGGGCCTGACATGCAGGGGCGGACTAGCCCTGTGCTGGGCGTCCCCCCGCATGTCTGAAGATTGATCATAGATGTGCTAAATTTAGCACATCTACGATCAGGTGTGAATTAGGCCCAATGTACCAGTACAGAATATTGGCTGGAGGTGTGCTTTTTTAAACAGGAAATCAATTAAATTAACTATTTTTCATAGTTACATAGTTGTTGAGGTTGAATAAAGAAATATGTCCATTGAGTTCAACCTGTATTATAAATTTTATATTACTTAAATGCTGTATCCTTGGATTTTTTTTTCAGCTAGGAATTTATCTAATCCATTTTTAAACTTATTGATTGAATCCACCATTACTGCCATCTCTGGCAGAGAATTCCAAATCCTTACTGCTCTTAATGTAAAGAACCCTTTTCTCCGTTGTGTATGAATTTTTTTTTTCTTCCAACCTCAGGGGGTGTCCTCGTGTTCTATGTAGCGTTTTTGTGATAAACAAATCATTTGATAAATCCTTGTATTGTCCCTTTATGTATTTATAAATATTAATAATGTCCCTTCTCAATCGCCTCTTTTCCAGTGTAAACAAATGTAACCTTGTCTTTCCTCATAATTCAGTGCCTCTAGCCCAGTGATTTTCAACCTTATTCAATTCGCGGCACACCAAACATGATTTGAAAATTGCCAGGGCACACCATCAGTACCGCGCAAAAAAAAACCCAAAAAACAAACACACACACAGGGATATAAAACAAAGAGATATTGGCCCCTAAGAGGGAAAAACACAAATGCACTGGCCCTCACAGTAATTCCACACATTGCCCCCCATAGTAATGCCACCACACATTGCCCACATAGTAATGCCACCACACATTGCCCCCGTAGTAATGCTACCACACATTGCCCCCATAGTAATGCCACCACACATTGCCCACATAGTAATGCCACCACACATTGCCCCCGTAGTAATGCTACCACACATTGCCCCCATAGTAATGCCACCACACATTGCCCACATAGTAATGCCACCACACATTGCCTCCATAGTAATGCCACCACACATTGCCCCCATAGTAATGATACCACACATTGCCCCATAGTAATGCTACCACACATTGCCCCCATAGTAATGCCACCACACATTGCCCCCATAGTAATGCCACCACACATTGCCCCCATAGTAATGCCACCACACATTGCTCCCATAGTAATGCCACCACACATTGCCCCCATAGGAATGCCACCACACATTGCCCCCATAGGAATGCCACCACACATTGCCCCCATAGTAATGCCACCACACATTGCCCCCATAGGAATGCCACACTAACCTGTGACTGTTAAATCTTTCACCGTCAGTGGTGGGAGCAGTGAGGAGCATCGAGAATGAATGGAAGAAGCAGCACAGATCAGCAGTGGGCGGGCACTCCAGGCGGGAACGCGATGTGGTGTTTGCGTGACCGTGACCTGTGAGTCACGGCTCATCAGCATAGGTCGCAGGCTGGGCTGCAGAAGTGCCCAGCGCTGGCCGATCTTCTTAATCATGACTGCGGCAGTCAGGCAGCGGCATCTCTGGCGGCTGTGCGGCATACTTGAGAACCGCTGGCGGCACACTAGTGTGCCGCGGCACAGCGGTTGGGAATCACTGCTCTAGCCCCTTAACCAGTTTGATGGCTCGCCTCTGAATCCTTTCGAGTTCAAAGATATTTTTTTATAGTGAGTTGCCCAGAACTGTACACAATATTCCAGGTGTGGCCAAACCAATGATTTATACAGTGGCAGGATTACACTCTCATCCTTGTCAATTTTCAATTGAAATGATACATTTTAATACACAGGAAATCTTGATTATAGTAAAATAATTGAAGACTATAGACAAATATGACAAAGGCAGTAAAACCCCATTTCTCTTTAATCTACAGTATATTAAATACTGTATGATATCGACTCTTAATCACCACAGTTTACACCTGTCAGTTAAATTATAGTTGTAAACTTTCAGGCTCCTCCCTCTGGAAGAAGGCAACCAGATCGGCACTGCACTGGGCAGTGTATTGGGGGGGGGCATGATGCATCATAGGGGGCGGGGCAAGTCATAGGAATCTGTATAGGGACGCAGTTTCCTTGATCGCTTCATCACAGCCACATACCCCCTATACAATGATAAGATTACAAGAAAAGCACAACAGGGAGCGTGGCTATGAGATGGCAGATTGCACCCGGCTCCGGGAGACTTGTCCACTCTTCCAGGTGGCTAGGAGTGCCACTCGATTATCGGGAACCTCCTAGCCATCTCAGTAGAGTAGGCAAGATTGAGTTTTGAGTAATTTACCGGGGCTAATTGTCCCGCCGGTGGCTATCCTATTACCTCCGATAAGCCAACACGAGCGGTGGCTTATCGGGAGTTACCTGATGCTGCACCGGGTCCTGGCTGCTGACAGCTCCTGTTGCAGTGCTGCTCCTCCAGCACCCCCCGGTCACATGGGTGCTCCCCCCATCATGTGTCCGCTGGCGGGGGAGAGGGGGGGTGCAGTTACGGCGCTGCCTTCGGCTTCTTCGCCAGGGGTCACTGTACCAAGTGGCAGCTTCCGGACCGCAGCGCCATGCCTGCAGTCCCAGCCTGCTGCTGCTGTAGTGGGCATGGGACACTGCAGGTTTCCAAATCCCCAGAAACAGCCCCGTTTTAGTGCAAAAACTGGGCTGTTTCTACCGAAAACACACAGGTTTCACTGAACCTGTCTGTTTTCGGGAGAAATGGCTTTTTTACTATGAAACATACGTTTTTTGCACCTGATGTTTTACCGGAGCTAATAGAATATCCCCCTTAAAATTTCCTGTTGTAGTTAATGCAAAGGTATAGGGGTCTGTGAAAAAAGAACCAACCATTGGCCTGTCTTTCAATAATGATACTTTGGCTAGTTTATGTTTGAATATATGGTAGAAATTTAAAATTTCTGCCATTTCACATGCTCAGAACATCCTGCAACATTATGCAAACAATGATGCAATAACAAAGTACCACAAAGATAAAGCAAATATTACTTTTCCTTGCAATGAAATCACATTACAGTCATGTCTTTCTTTGTTGCATAGCTATCAAATAATCTAGGGCACACAGTGTGATGCCAGGATGTCTTTAAGTCATTCTGTATAATAACTTATTGATAAACCTCTTCTAAATGTTACCATTAATCCCAAAACATCCATGGCACAGATTTGTATTGCCAGGGAAGATAAAATTGCATATCTAATATAGCTCCAATCACCAAAAACAACAGGATTAATTTTATATACACAGGGACCTGTATTTATACTTACAACAGATGCCATGTCCCCAGGCCGAAAATCTATTAGAAATCTTTTATTTTTATCCATATAAGCCTTGGCATGATTTAAGTGAACAAAGATTATATTCTGAACAATAAAAATGGATTATACCGTACAGGGATTTTTTTATTTTTTTTTACATGTTATTGTAAGTAAAATGCATAATGCACAGTGTGGAAGAGAGAAAGGACAGATAAACTGTAATTTTCTGATTGCGTCAACATTAGAATCTTACTAGTATGTTTAATATACCACACTACAGAATGTTACCTTTTGTTCACAAAACAATAGTAAATTGAGGCATGTACAGTATGTGCCATATTTAAAACTAAATGACCATTACAGTTTTATTTAATATTAGTAGTAGTTTCAGATTACGTTCTTTAACACTTTAGAAATATGCCTGGTCAGGTCAGATTATATATTGTGAGGAATCTGAGACAATACAGGGCCATTCTGTTGTCCGGGGGTCTATGAGCTGTCAGCTATAATGCTAGTTTTTTATCTGGAATGTCCAGATACATTTGAATTACCAATTCATTTTCCAAGATACGTTTCTATGACTACATTATTTTAAGTAGCACTTACTGATAATGACAACTCTTTCAAAAAATGCCTCTGATTTTGAAGCACCATCCAGAAATGGGGATGGACTACTTCTGTATCGTCAACCTAATTCTTCAATAGCCTATAAAAACCCTCCCATATCAATGTGTTACATGGTTTTCACTGGAAATGCAAATAATTTCTTTCTATAAATCTGAAAGCCTTCTGCACGATTTCACTAATAAACAATTTCACAGTACTACTGCCCAGGACAAAATTCCATCTTCCATCGTATCTGTTCTTGATTTATTTAGATTTACATGCACCAGTGAGATTTGTTGAGAACAATTAAACAGAAGCATTGTAGTAGAAAATAGCACCAGCAAACCATTATATTAGAATATATTATAGCCCCATTTACAATTACTGAATTTCTTTCTCAGCATGAAATTAATCAGCCAGGTTTTGTGACATCAACGTCTGCTCCTGAGATAGGTTTGTGCATAATGTCTGCTAGAGCCGGCTGAAGTGTGTGGATTTATGCTGTCAGTTAGACATCGAAACTCTGGTTCATCCACATAAACAGGAACTGAAGCGTTAAATTGAAAGTATTTATCACATTAATACATGGATGAATGATTTACTGCTAAGCAAGAGCATGACCAACAATTATCTGTACTACAGGTGCGTTATTAACTTCAGCAACACTTTACCCTGTGCTTCTTACTGCTCATAAGATTTATCAAATTCATACTGCTGTGTATATTTACAGAATGCCACTAAAAGCAAAATCAGTGTAAACAGGCTAAAGCGTTATACAGGTATGTGTATACCTATATACAGTACTGTGCAAAGGTTTTAGGCAGGTGTGGAAAAAATGCTGCAAAGTGAGAATGCTTTAAAAAAAATAGAAGTGCTTGTTTATTTTTATCATTTAACAATATGCAAAATGAATGAACAAAAGAGAAATCTAAATCAAATCAATATTTGGTGTGTCCACCCTTTGCCTTCAAAACAGCATCAATTCTTCTAGGTACACTTGCACACAGTTTTTGAAAGAACTTGGTAGAGAGATTGTTCCAAACATCTTGGAGAACTAACCACAGATCTTCTGTGGATGTAAGTTTGCTCAAATCCTTCTGTCTCTTCATGTAATCCCAGACAGACTTGATGATGCTGAGATCAGTCTCTGTGGGAGCCATATCATCACTTCCAGGACTCCTTCATCTTCATTATGCTGATAATAGTTCTTAATGACATTGGCTGTATGTTTGGGGTCGTTGTCCTGCTGCAGAATAAATCTGGAGCCAATCAGACGTCTCACTGATGATACTGCATAATGGATAAGTACCTGCCTGTATTTCTCAGCATTGAAGCACAAAGAAATGGGCAACACTGAAGACAGTAGACGCAGTAGTTAGCCAAGGGAACAATAAAATCAGATAAAAGACACAAAATGCTTACTTCCCTTCAAAATCTGAAGACGTCCAGCAGTGCCAACAGCTCAGAACTGGCAGAAACCAGTGGGATCCAGGTATCCAGGTACAACCATCTACTGTTCATAGTCTAGCCAGAAGTGGTCTTCATGGAAGAATTGTAGCCAGAAAGCCATACCTTCGACATGGAAACAAGGCCAAGCGACATAACTATGCACAAAAACATAGGAACTGGGGTGCATTGGTGGTGGAGGTTCCTTTCAAGTTTGGGACTGCATTTCAGAAAATGGTGTTGGGGACTTGGTCAGAATTAATGGTGTTCTCAATGCTGAGAAATACAGGCAGGTACTTATTCATCATGCAGTACCATCAGGGAGGTATCTAATTGACCACAAACATACAGCCAATGTTATTAAGTACTATCTTTAGTGTAAAGAAGAACGAGGAGTCCTGGAAGTGATGATATGGCCCTGATCTCAACATTATTAAGTTTTTCTTGAAGAGACAAAAGAATCTGAGCAAGTCTACATCCACAGAAGATCTGTGATTAGTTCTCCAACATGTTTGGAAAAACCTTCCTGCCAAGTTCCTTCAAAAACTGTGTGCATGTGTACCTAGAAGAAATGATGCTGTTTTGAAGGCAAAGGGTGGTCACACCAAATATGTTCATTCACTTTTTGTTAATTGATAAAAATAAACTACTGTGTATTAAGACTTTTATTTTGAAAGAATTCTCACTGGTAGCATTATTTCCACACCTGCCTGAAAGTTTTGCACAGCGCACACACACACACACACACACACACACACACACACACACACGATTCACTCCTACTGTGAAATATAGGGGATATTAGAAGTTTCCTACTCATACTGAATAAGGTGCAGTGCAGCAGCATAGAACCCTGAGGTAACTATTGTGTTTTTTTTCACAGTACGGAATCCATTATTCCTTAGAATATACACTATACATATACCCCTTTCACACTGCACAAATAACCAGTTATCGACCTGGCATATTGCCGGGTTGATGCGGGTTGGTGTGCGAAGTGAAAAGGGCCATCGTCGAATTCCCGAGTCGCCTGACCCCGTAATTCAACCCGGGAATAAAGCAGTGTTATTCCCGGGTTGAATACCGGGCCAGTGGCAGTGTAAACGGGTTCCACCCGGGACTCGTTCACTACAATAGGGAGATGCGGCGTAGAGATGAGCTCATCTCCCATCGCCGCCACTCCACCCGCCGCCGATATGGCAACCGATCCGGGCCAGTAAGCCAGCTGTTAGGATCTAATGCCGGATCTCACCCGGGAAGGACCAGTTTCCAATTCCAAGGTGGGTTCCGGCATTGGCGGTGTAAAAGGGGTAATAGAAGTTTAATGACAATGGAATTAAAACATAAGTGTTTTAATTGCCATTAAAATATATATTTTTTTCTGTTATTGTTAAATTTTATATAAAAAAAATACAACATGAATAAGTAGTAGCAGTGTCTTGTGAGGTGATTCTATATGTGACAGGAATAATGGGGGTGTTTAGGTAGGGTTCAGGGCTGACTGAAGTAAGGAGGAAGACAGGGATGAAAAGGAAAACCTTTAAAAGTGTGGTCCAAAAACAGCATATAAACACAATGTTCAGTATTTTATCTTTGCACTGTGACATGAATGACGAATGTCTTAATAACATAGCAGTGAAAGATCTGATGATCTTTGAGGAATTGTGACAACAGTTGTTGGCAAACAAAGATATATTTGCACTGGCGCCGGGGGGGAGGGGGGGGGGGGGGGGGAGGGGGAATGGGAACTCTTTTTTTACCCGGCCCCAGACCTGTTGGAGGGGCCCGGAGGGGGCAGAAAGCTGGACAGGAGAGGGGCTGCGGCAACCGCTCTCCCCAGCCCAGCACACACTACTTAGTACTGTGTGCTGAGCTTGGGAGAGAGGCAGCCACAGTGACAGCCTGACCTCTCTCTCCCTGTGCACCCCACAAAACTGGCACACCCCACCCCTAGACACCGGGGTCCCCATGTGTGTGTAATAATTTTTTTTTTTAATTGAGTGGGTCTAGCCACGCCTCTTCCATTTGACCACACACCCTCCTTGTACTAGGTCCTGCCAGAACTGTCGGTGCCCCTGTATATTTGTAGCTGTTTACATAACCACACTCCTCATGCATTCAACAATTTATCAAACATAGATGAACCAAAGTATTAGTAATTAGTGATATCCTCTGTTAATAATCACCTAATGAGTACAATGTTAAATGGAACTGACAAAGTTACTTCACAGATTGTAACAAGAAGTGGCTCATTCTGTTTCATATAATATGGATATTAGTAATTAAAGTAGTATTTCCACTTACAGTAATTATGGAATATATTTTCACCTACTGTAATAATGGAATATCTTTAGCTAGTTAATTGTTGATCTTCATTAACCTCAGAGTATTCTCTATAGCAGGGGCTAGATGATCTCCTATATGACTGCCATCAAATATTTGAATAGCATTATTTACTACATGTAGCTATAGAAGCCAACTTATAATAGGATTTGAATTACCTACCGGTAAATCCTTTTCTCGTAGTCCATAGAGGATACTGGGTCCATTTAGTACCAAGGGGTATAGACGGGTCCACTAGGAGCCATGGGCACTTTAAGAATTTGATAGTGTGGGCTGGCTCCCCCTCTATGCCCCTCCTACCAGACTCAGTCTAGGAAACTGTGCCCGAGGAGAAGGACATACTTCAAGAGAAGGATAGATAAGGATAGTGGTGAGATTCCGAACCAGCACACACAACAAGAGGAAAGCCAAGCTAACCAAACTTGAAACAGGAACAGCAACGGCTGAACCAACATTACTTAACCAAGTAACAGTGCAGGAAGAACGAAACACTGGGTGGGCTCTACGGACTACGAGAAAAGGATTTACCGGTAGGTAATTAAAATCCAATTTTCTCTTACATCCTAGAGAATACTGGGGTCCATTTAGTACCATGGGGATGTACCACAGCTCCCAAACTTGGTGGGAGAGTGCAGAGGTTCCTGCAGAACTGATTGACCAAACTGAAGGTCCTCAAAGGCCAAAGTATCGAACTTGTAAAACTTTGCAAATGTGTTAGAACCTGGCCAAGTAGCTGCTCAGCAGAGCTGTAAAGCCGAGACACCCCGGGCAGCCTCCCAGGAAGAACCCACCGACCTAGTAGAGTGGGCCTGTACAGATTTTGTACATGGCAAACTTGCTGTGGAATAAGCATGCTGGATAGTAAGTCTGATCCAGTGTGCAATTGTCTGCTTTGAAGCAGGACACACAATCTTATTGGGATCATAAAGAACAAACAGCGAGTCCATCTTTCTGTGATGAGCTGTTCTTTTTGCATACACCTTCAAAGACCTCATGACATCCAAAGACTTTGAAGTAGCAGAGGTGACGGTGACAACCGGAACCACAATAGGCTGGTTGATGTGAAACGCAGACACCACCTTAGGAAGAAATTGCTGATGAGTTCTGAGTTCAGCTCTATCCTAATGGAAAATTAAATAGGGACTTTTGTGAGACAAAGCCCCCAGCTCCGACACACGTCTTGCTGAAGCCAAGGTCAACAGTGTGACAGTCTTCCACGTAAGATATTTTACGTCCACCTCCTGTAACGGTTCAAACCAGTCCGATTGGAGGAAATGCAGAACCACATCGAGATCCCATGGTGCTGTGGGAGGCACAATGGAGGTTGGATGTGATGTGCAGAACACCTTTCAAGAAGGTCTGGACCTCAGGGAGAGAAGCCAATTGTTTTTGAAAGGAAATGGACAAGGCCGAAATCTGGACTTTTATGGAGCCCAGACGTAGGCCCACATCCACTCCTGCTTGTAGAAAAAGCAGGAAACGTCCCAGATGTAATTCCACCGCAGAAAAGTTTCTGCTCTCACACCGAGACATATTTCTTCCAAATACAATGGTAATGCTTAGACGTTACCCCCTTCCTGGCTTGGTTCATAGTCGGGATAACCTTGCTAGGGGATCCCTCTCCTGGCTAGAATTAGCCGTTCAATTTCCATGCCGTCAAAGTTAGCCGCGGTAAGTCCTGATAGACGAACGGGCCCTGTTGCACAAGATCCTCGTGAAGAGGAAGAAGACACGGATCTTCGAGGAGCATCTCCAGAAGGTCCACGTACCAGGCCCTTCTTGGCCAGTCCGGAGCAATTAGAATTGCTTGAACCTTTTCCCTTTTATTCTCTTTAGAATTCTTGGGATCAGAGGAAGTGGAAGAAACACGTACACCCTCTGATAGACCCATGGAGTCGTCAGGGCGTCTACCGCACACCCTGTGGGTCTCTAGACCTGAAACAATACCGCTTGAGCTTCTTATTGAGACGAGAGGCCATCAGGTCGATCTGTGGATATCGACTTGTCAAGCACCTGAACACTTCCGGGTGAAGGCCCCACTCCCCCGGGTGCAGGTCGTGTCTGCAGAGGAAGTCTGCTTCCTAGTTGTCTACTCCTAGAATGAAGACCGCTGACAACGCCACAGCGTTTCTCTCTACCCAGAGGAGAATTCTTGACACCTCTGACACTGCTGCTCTGCTTTTCGTTTTGCCCTGCCGGTTTATGTATGTTACTGCCATCACATTGTCTGACTGGATCTGAATGGCCTGATCTTGAAGAAGATGTGAGGCCTGCAGAAGGGCGTTGTATATGGCCCTGAGTTCCAGAATGTTGACTGGAAGGACGACTTCCTGACTGGACCATCTTCCTTGAAACTGCACCCCGAGTGACTGCTCCCCAACCTCTGAGGCTTGCGTCTGTGGTTAACAGAATCCAATTCTGAATTCTGAACCTCCGACCCTCGACGAGGCGAGAAGTCTGTAGCCACCACAGAAGGGAGATCCTGGCTTTTGGCGACAGACGGATCCTCTGTTGCATGTGAAGATGCAATCCGGACCATTTGTCCAACAGATCGAGCTGGAAGGGTCTTGCGTGAAACCTTCGGTATTTTAGAGCCTCGTAAGAGGCCACCATTTTCCCCAGAAGTCGAATGCACAGATGCACCGATATCCGGGTTGGCTTCAGGACATCCCAAACCATCGACTGAATCCCTAATGCCTTTTCCAATGGAAGGAACTCCTTCTGCGGCTCCATATCCAGTATCATTTCCACAAATGGGAGCCTCCATGTTGGCTCTAGGTGATATTTCGGAAGATTCAGAATCCACCCATGAGCCTGAAGAAGTTTGGTTGAGAGAGCAATGCTGTCCAGCAACCTCTCCATGGACGGTGCTTTTATCAGGAGATTGTCCAGATACGGAATTATGTTCACTCCCTGTCTGCGGAGTAGAAACATCATCTCTGCCATCACCTTGGTGAACACCCTCGGTGCCGTGGAGAGAAAAAATGGCAGGGCCTGGAACTGGTAGTAACAGTCTTGCAGTGCAAACAGTAGGTAAGCCTGATGAGGCGGCCAGATCGGAATGTGAAGGTACGCATCCTTGATATCCAGAGACACTAGGAATTGCTCCTCCTCCAGACCTGAGATCACCACGCTCAGAGACTCCATCTTAAATTTGAACACTCAAAAAGTACGGGTTCAATAACTTGAGGTTCAAAATTGGTCTTACCGAACCGTCCGGTTTCCGTACTACAAACAAGTTGGAATAGTACCGCTTGCGTAGCTGATGAGGTGGAACTGGAACAATGACTTGAGTCTGTACCAGTTTTTGGATGGCATGTTGTAAAGTTATACTTGCCTCTTGTGAAACTGGCAAGCCTGATTTGAAGAATCTGTGAGGTGGGAGCTCTTGGAACTCCAGTCTGTAGCCCTGGGAAATAAGATTTATGACCCAAGGATCCTGGCATGAATTTGACCAGATTTGACTGAAGAATTGTAGGCGAGCTCCCACCTGACAGCCTTCCAGGCATTGCTGTCCACCGTCATGCTGAAGTCTTTGAGGAAGCAGAGCCTGAGCTCTGTTCCTGAGCACCTGCTGTTGCTGGTTTGCGTGGTTTCCCTCTTGCGCCGCTGGAGGACGTAGACGCACCTCTGGATTTGCCCTTGAATTTGGCCGTCCAAAAGGACTGTAACTTAGAAGCTGAATAAGTCTTCTTGGTTGAGGGGGCTGCGGAAGGAAGATACGTAGACTTATCTGCAGTAGCTGTGGAGATCCATTTGTCTAATTCATCTCCAAACAAGGCCTCTCCTGTGAATGGTAGGCCTTCCACGCCTTTCCTGGAATCCGCGTCAGCAGTCCACTGATGTAGCCACAAGCCTCTGCGGGCTGACACTGCCATAGCGGTGCTGCGTGTGTTAAGCACTCCTATTTCCTTTATGGCTTCCACCATAAGGTTCGCATAGTCCTGTATATGCTGCAGGAGTAAGACAACACCCCCCTAGATAAGGAATCTAACCCCTCAATTAGGTTACCTGACCATTTTGCAATGGCTTTAGTGATCCATGCACATGCAATAGTGGGTCTTTGGACCACCCCAGCAGCTGTGTACAATGATTTGAGTGTAGCCTCAATTTTACGGTCAGCCGTGTCTTTTAGGGAGGCTGGAACAGGCAATACAATTTTTCGTGACAGCCTAGAGACTGATGCGTCCACTATCGGTGGATATTCCCATTTTTTCCTATTCTCCAGAGGAAAAGGAAAAGATGAGAGTAACCTTTTAGGAATCTGAAACTTCTTATCAGGATTAACCCAAGGTTCTTCAAACAGGGTATTCAATTCCTTTGACGCAGGAAAAGTGACTGAGGACTTCTTTTTCACATTAAAATAAGATTCCTGACACTCCTCTGACACCTCATCAGGAATATGCAGAACATCTCTGATAGCTCCTATAAGAGCCTCTATTCCCTGTGACAGAGCTGCACCCCCCCCCTTTCCCGAGACCACCTCCCCCTCCTCAATGTTGGACCTGTCAGCGTAGGATACGGGCCAGAGATTGCTTTTGCGGACAAATGGGAGGGTTCATAAACTCTTCCACAGTCTGTTTTAAGTATTGCATACATTGGCTTTTCTATAATGGGTGCAGTATGTGCGGTGCACACGGGCCCCTGAGTCCCGGGGGAGGGAGTCCACACCGCACACACTGCACCCATTTCTCCTATACTTACCTTTCCGGAGTCCATTGCTGACCGTGTGTGGGCCCCCTCCTCTCTCGTAGCTGTTGCGCCGCTGCTAGTGAACTGACCAGTAGAGACTCTGACACAGGCCAGAGTCTACAGCGCATGCGCAGGACTCCGAAAAAAATGGTGCAGTAGCCATTTTTCGGAGTCCTGCGCATGCGCTGTAGACTTTGGCACTGTGCCAGAGTCTACAGCGCTCGGAGCGCTAGCAGCGGTGCAACGGCTACGAGAGAGGAGGGGGCCCACACACGAAGTCTGCACAAGGGTCCCTCCTCTCTAGAGACGCCCCCGATTGCGTCTCTTTCCCATTGCGGGACAATTTTGTAGAAAGAGTTGAGATCATTCCCTTAAGAGAATTAACCCATTCCGGTTCAACCCCGCTAGACTGTGAACCCAGAATACCAAGTAGTGAGCGCCCTGGTGAAGAGGAACACTCTGCGGTACAAGACACACACTCTTTGCCTGACATAATGTAATGTGACAGTACACACACACAAAGAGGAAAGGTTAAGTACAATTAACCCACAAAGAGCCCTTCAGGGAGACACAGAGATGTTTATAGCCAGCCCCCACCGCGTCCTTATCGCTAATGCCAAGCTTAGCCGGGTCACAGAGTAAGTACCCTGATAGGGGACTTAGTACACTAGTAATCGCTCCCCCCCCTGCTATGACTCCCTGGTACCGCTGAGGTAATTTGGAGTCACACTGGTGGAGCTGCGGGTCCCTGTCCTGTCAGTGTCTGTGTCCAGTGCAGAGGGAAAATGGAGCTGGTGAGCTGCTGTATCCTCTCATAGTGAAGCCCCGCCCCTTCAATGGCGCGCGGTCTTTCCGCTTTTTTTATACTGGCTGAGGAATCTGTACTTGAAATGGAGAAAACAGTTTTAAGGCTGTTGTGCCAGTATGGGTACTGTGTACAGTGTACGGAGACGCAGTTGTGTACTGTGTCCAGAGACGCATTCCGTACCATTTAGAAGCCTTGCGTCTCCGTACCCTCATGCCACCATAATGGCCAGCGCCCCGCTAGCCGTGATGCCGGCTCAGTACTCACCACTCTTCATTCTTCTGGCTCTGTTAGGGGTGGCGGCGTGCTGCGGGACTGTACGCTCGCCGTGATGGGCTTGCGAATAGGTCCCCCAGGAGCTCAGTGTCCTGTCAGCGGGAAACGGGACCATTAACCCTTCAAGAGGTTGGGCCGTTCCCCCCCTAAGTCCCAACGAAGCAGGCAGGCTGGTGCCATCCAGCCATGCCTGAAAATAACAAACATATAAAATAAATGCAGAAAACTCTTCAGGAGCTTCCTTCAGCGTGACCGGCTCCTCTGGGCACATTTTCTAAACTGAGTCTGGTAGGAGGGGCATAGAGGGAGGAGCCAGCCCACACTATCAAATTCTTAAAGTGCCCATGGCTCCAAGTGGACCAGTCTATACCCCATTGTACTAAATGGACCCCAGTATCCTCTAGGATGTAAGAGAAAATATTTTACAGTTACAGTACATTTCATTGCAATTAATAGTGTAGATGCTTTATTATCATGTAAGAGATAATATAGGATAGTATGGCCTGCTGTTCACTGCAATACACCTAGCTCAATCTGTATGCCTCATGGGCCCAACACACTGGCCGACATGACTGCACAATATGAACGATCTCGTTCATTAATGAACGAGATAACGTTCATATTGTGCAGTGTGGAGGCTCCAGCGATGAACGATGCGCGGCCCCGCACTCGTTCATCGCTGGTCCCCCGTCGGCTGTACATGTAGGCCAATATGGACGATCTCGTCCGTATTTGTCTGCACTTCAATGCAGCCGGGTGACGGAGGGAGTGAAGAAACTTCACTCCCCCCGTCACTGCCCCTCCGCCGCCGGGTCGCCCGTATCCGCCGTAGGGTAGCTCGGTGGCGGATCGGCCAGTGTGTAGGGCCTATCACACATGCAATCAACTTTCTACAGTACTGTATAATCAGAGGGGCACACTAAAGCTATATGTCAACAGGCACATTAATGTTCACTTCCACCCACTTGTATTTTACTGTTGGTGATTTCAAGTGCATTTACTACCATTGGGGGTTATTCATGTTTGTTAGCAAACCAAAAAAGCACACTAATGGGCAAAACCATGTGCACTGCAGGTGGGGCAGATATAACATTTGCAGAGAGAGTTACATTTGGGTGGGTTATATTGTTTCTGTGCAGGGTAAATACTGGCTGCTTTATTTTTACACTGCAATTTAGATTTCAGTTTGAACACACCCCACCCAAATCTAACTCTCTCTGCACATGTTACATCTGCCCCACCTGCAGTGCACGTGGTTTTGCCCATTAGTGTGCTTTTTTGGTTTGCTAACAAACCTGAATAACCTCCAATATGTTTGAGACTCACACAATACACAAGACTTGTAGCACATTCAAATTGCTGAAGTCATGGAACACCCACCTTATGTCTATAATATTGTCTTGGATGTTTGTGATTTTGCAATTATAATTCTAGAAACTTACATTTGTCTTGTAAATTATCATGTGGAATCTCTCCTTGAGTACTCTCCTCTACATCTCCATAGTGTAACACTTTATGATTGGGCGAAAGTCGGCAATACCAAAACTTATCTGCAAAATAAAATAATACAATTTGTAAACTGAAATAAAAGTACCTGTATAATAATGCAAAAATTCAAGGTACATGGACAGTATATATATCAATATTTTATCTTAGAATGAGGTCTGAAAATTCATTAAAATAAGACATCTACAGTAAATCCCCCTTCTTCACGTATAAAATTGCACTTGTTAAAGGAAATGAAACATGGCATATGAACATAGAAAAGTACTTATTTGTTTAACTCCAGCTATCGATTTAAATTATGCTATATGGGCATCTGGATGTGTGAGATCTCAAGTTTACTCATCTAGAGAACTTACTTCTAGAACGCTGTCAAGGATAGTTCACTTGAGAACAGGGTCCTCTTTCTAACAGCTGACACCCTATTCAGTCTATGGGGGTGATTCAGACCTGAACGCTGCTGTGCGTTTTCGCACAGCAGGAGATCAGAAATAGACTGTGCATGCATCGCAATGCGCATGCGCATCAGCCAACAACGGGCATCGACGGTCAGCAACAGGATAGTGCAAAAATTCAGATTGCATGGGTGTTTGACAGGAAACGGCCGTTTGTGGTTGGTAACTGACCATTTACTGGGAGTGTCTAGAAAAAGGCAGGCGTTCCAAAGCGTTTTCAGGGAGGGTGTCTGACGTCAGCTCCGGCCCCCGATCAGCCTGTTCTCATCGCACTGGAGGAATAAGTTCTGGGCTGCGCAGAGACTGCACACACTGCATTTTTCAACTCAGCGTACACATGCAATCGCACACTTGCATGGCGTATTTACACTCCCCCTTGGGCAGCGACTATCTGAATACTGGACAGCAAAGTTAGCAGCCCAGCGATCAGGTCTGAACCCCCCCCCCCCCCCTATAGTAGAGATTATTCACCCAGCTGTAGAAAAATTTGTTTAAGTATTCACCATAAAATCTCAATTTTTTGATCAATTAAAGAGATCAGGCCAAAGTGAACCACAAATGACAAACCTCAAACAGCAAACACGAAGAATACCAGCTGCAAATTTTCAATTTCAAATCAGGACAATTGGTTAAAGTACTGTCTGTGAACTCGTCTGTGGCCTTTGATCTGATCTGTAATCATAACTGTACGAAGATGATACTCAAATCTATCTATCATTCCCAGATTTGTCACCTTCTGTATCGATCTGTGTCACTGAATGCCTCTCTGCCGTTTCATCTTAGATGTCATTCCACCACCTCAAACTTAATATTTCCAAAAGAGTAAATTATATTTCCACCGACCAATAGTAGTCACCAACCTGATATCTCTATCACTGTTGAGAACTCGACAATCAATCCTACTCCACAAGCTCGCTGCCTAGGTGTCATACTTGACTCTGAACTGTCCTTTGTTCCCCACATTCAATCTGTCTCAAAATCATGTTACATGCATCTAACATATCCAAAATACGACCACACCTTACACAAGACTCTGCAAAAACTCTAATCCGTGCTCTCATTATCTCCCGCATTGATTATTGCAATTATCTTCTTACTGGTCTTACCAAAAAGAGACTCTTACCACTACAATCCACTCTGAATGCAGCCTCACCTCTTCAGACAAGCTTATCAAATTCCAGAACTGCCCACATAACCTTCATAAGCTTTCCTATCTAATTATATCCCCACTGTACAATCCACACATATACTTACATATCTTCTCTTCCTTCACTTTCCCTTCCTCCTGACCCTGGTTCATCATTGCTGTGTGACTATATCATACAGCCAGAGGTGCTGATTTATGTTTTTACTGGTGGGTGTTCAAGCCTGTGACTCTCCCGGTGAGGGGGCGTGGTCTTGCTAAAATGGGCATGGCCTTGCAGGAATACACTACCTTATACCCCAGTTTTTGACCATGCACCAACAGACCTCGGCCACCACAGGGAAAAGAATAAATTCCACCATATTAGGCCTCACACAGTAATGCCCCCTGCACCATTTTATGCCACACACCGCAACACCCGTGATACATTATGCCCGACAGTAAAGCTGCTAATCACTTTTAAATTACCTGCTCATTGCCAAGGGTTTCACGCACTGGATGTCATACTCACTGCCTGGGGTTTCATGGGCTGGGTGTCTTGCTCGTTGCCAGCAAGTGTGCGGGGCCAGGCAGGAATGTATCAGCAGCAGGTCAGTGCTCCCATCTCAGTGTCTGCTCCTTCACCAGCCCAGTGTCCCCCATCATTACTGCCCCCCAAACAAGTGTCTCCCCCCTATCTCAGCCAGCACACCTTGCCCATCTTACTGCCCCCTTCTCATCCTGCCCAGTGCCCACCCATTCACAATGTCCCCCACCATCTTACTGCCTCCCATCGCAGTGTCTCCCACCCTGCCAGCCCAATGTCTCACCCAGCCAGCCCACTGCCCCATCTAGCTGCCCCCAGCAAGAACCCCACAGCCAGTTAAGTCACAGTGTCCCTCCCTCATCCAGCCCAGTGTCCACCCTTCTACAGTCTAATGTTCCTCCCTACCAGCCCTATCTACTGCCCCCTTTCAATCCAGCCACCCCCCTCCACTTGCAATGTCCCTGCATCATGTGTGTGAAGGGCGGTTGGCGGATCGCAGACGGGAGGACAGCGCAGGGTAGGCGGAAGAGGGAGGACAGCGCAGGGTGGGCGGATGGACGCAGGAGACAGTGCAATGCGGGTGGACAGCGCTGGGTGGCGGAAGCGGGAGAAAGTGCAGGGCAGGCGGGAGGGATGTGCGGTGTTACGTCAGCTCGTCACATTGCTAGCCAGTCGGGGGTGAAGATGGGTTGGCTGGCTGCACACAAGTAGTGCCGACGGACCTGGTGGGTGCTTAAAATTTTCCGTGGGTGCTCAGGCCCGGGAGCACCCACGGAATCGGCACTCATGCATACAGCCCACCAAGAACCTTTGCAATCTGGTGGACAATTATGTGATAGCACTTATCCTTGTGTATCAATGCCTATTTCACTATTGATTGTAAACTTGTGAGCAAGGCCTTCCTACCTCTATGACTAATTGTTATTACCCAGTTTTGTTTCATCATTGTTGTTTCTAATTGTAAAGCGCAAAAGAATTTGCTGCACTATATAAGAAACTGTTAATAAATAAATAAATAAATAAATAAATAACTGGTATCCCAGACAGGAGAACAGCCAAAAAACAAATCACTGTCTGTAACAGCTACAAGCATTCCAGGAAATTACTCTATTAGGGATACAGGGCCTATTTATCATAAAGCAGTGACAACAAAACCTCGTATTGCCACAATTTAATTAGAAGAATTTGCCAGGACAGCTTAATGATGCTCTGGATCCCCAGCAGTACCGAATGCATCTGCACAAACGTGACCTGTTCATACATGAGCAGTGAATTGCAAACCCAGATTTCGGCTTTCAGTAACAGTTTCAATAAAAGAATCCAACCGCCCTAACAAGTTAAAAGTACATAAAAAAAAGAAAAAACAAAAGCAAGAAGGGCTTAATGTGAGATAGCTCAGTGATAGCAGAGGCTCAGGAAAGAACAGAGTGTACGGTAGTGGAGTGCTACACTGTAGAACCCCTAATCCCTGTGTATTAGGATATGCAGACTTTAAAGGGCCTATTTATCAAGTCTTTTGTCCACTAAATAAATTAGATCCAGTTTTTACATTAAGTATCCTTGATGATATCATGGATATCATTATCAAGGATATTATTAATGATATCCTTGACTAATGACAAACGCAGAAAATATTGCAGATAGATGATACATTCGACTCAAAAACCTCAGCAAACCTCTGTCCCCTTAACATATAATTTGCGTTTTCTAAATATGGTGCTACCCTGCTTACCTTTATGGGCAGCCTGGATCTTGTGATCCCTGCCTAGTCGGCTGTAGCTGAATAACCATGAGCAGGCGGGTTAGGGAAAAGCTCTTATCAGAGGCCATGTCGGGTTAGGAAAACCGAAGCTCTGTTTGTCCTGTATGATCCCAACAAGATTGGGTGTCCTGCTTCCAAACAGACCATTGCACGCTGGATTTGTAACACGATTCAGCATGCTCATTCCACGACGGGATTACCGTTGCCGAAATCGGTGAAGGCCCATTCTACTAGAAAGGTGGGCTCGTCCTGGGCGGCTGCCCGAGGGGTCTCGGCATTACAGCTTTGCAGAGCGGTTTCTTTGGTAAGGGTTCGAATACTTTTGCGAAGTTTTACAAGTTTGATACCCTGGCCGATGAAGACCTCAAGTTTGGTCAATCGGTGCTACAGAGTCATCCGCACTCTCCCGCCCGTTCTAGAGCTTTGGTATAACCCCATGGTTCTTTTGGTGTCCCCAGCATCCTCTAGGACGTATGAGAAAATAGGATTTTAATACCTACCGGTAAATCCTTTTATCTTAGTCCGTATAGGATGCTGGGCGCCCGTCCCAGTGCGTACTGTATCTGCAGTTATAAGTTATAGTTACACACCTGTTGTGTTCTGTTTATAGTCAGCCTGTTGCTGAAATTGTTCATGCCGTTGGCTTGTGTTCTGTTGAATACCGCATTGTGCAGCGAGCTTGAGGTGTGTGCTGGTATGCATATCACCTTAGTTTAACAATAAATCCTTTCGGTCACTGACCTAGGTTGGGGGTGTTGTGAACTCGGGGGTTCTCCCGATGGTAGGGGAGAGGAACCACAGTTGGGTCGGAACAGGGATGGCTTAATATAGGTCTTCCTCATACAGGACTCTGACAGTAAAGCTTGGTGAAAATATTAAAGAACTTTATTGTAGGAAAAGAGCAACACAATGTCACGTAGCAGAGAAGGAACGTATGGGGAAATGTCCAGACCTATAGGAGAACTTGTAAGCAATGCTGAGGATTCCAGGAAAAGAAGTACTTGTGAGTGTTGGTACAGGATAATAATGACTGAAGAACTTGTAAGCGATGTTTTGAAAGATACAGGTGATTTGAAGAACTGGTGAACGGTGGTTAAAGACACTGATGATTTGTAGAGCTTGAGAACGGTGGTTAAAGAAACTGATAATTTGTGGAACTTGAGAACGGTGGTTAAGGACACTGATGATTTGTATAACTTGAGAACAGTGATTAAAGACACTGATGATTTGTAGAACTTGAGAGCGGTGATTAAAGATACTGATGATTTGTAGAACTTGTGAGCGGTGATTAAAGACACTGTTGATTTGTAGAACTTGGGAGCGGTGATTAAAGATACTGATGATTTGTAGAACTTGTGAGCGGTGATTAAAGACACTGTTGATTTGTAGAACTTGAGAGGGGTGATTAAAGATACTGATGATTTGTAGAACTTGTGAGCGGTGATTAAAGACACTGATGATTTGTAGAACTTGAGAGCGGTGATTAGCCCACAGCACACGCTGACTCCAAGAAGCACTGGTGTCCGGATTGCAGAGAAACACACCAGCCGCAGTATACGCTGACTCCAAGAAGCACTGGTGACTGGACTGCAGAGAAACACACCAGCCGCAGTATACGCTGACTCCAAGAAGCACTGGTGACTGGATTGCAGAGAAACACACCAGCCGCAGTATACACTGACTCCAAGAAGCACTGGTGACTGGATTGCAGAGAAACACACCAGCTGCAGTATACGCTGAACTGTGCAGCAACTGGCATCTGGAAGTGCCGGAGACACTGGGGTACGACTGCAGAGAGATACGTCGGGAACAAGAGCACTGGCATCCACGTCAGGGGAAAAGACGATACTCAGGCGCCGAGGCTCTGCCCGGCGTCTGACTTTGAATCTCGCGCCTCCGCTGGATTGGTGGAACAGTCTGATGACGTCACCTGCTCCCCGCCCAAATGATGCCGGGTGTCATGGCGGCACCCCTGCCCCGGAAAACTGCCGGGAACCGCGCCAGCCAGACGCCGGAGCCCGTGGACCACCGAAGGCGGAGGCCACAACACAGACCAGCAGGCACGCAGGGGTAAGCGTGGTGAACGCCGCCTATGGCGTGTGACACTTTCCTTGAAATATGTCCGTCTCCCTGAGCACAGTTCCTATAACTGGAGTCTGGAGGAGGGGGATAGAGGGAGGAGCCAGTGCACACCCCTTTTGAAAGTCTTAAAGTGCCCATGTCTCCTGCGGATCCTATCTATACCCCATGGTTCTTTTGGTGTCCCCAGCATCCTCTACGGCCTAAGAGAAAAGGATTTACCGGTAGGTATTAAAATCCTATTATTTGTTACATGCAATCTTATAGTGCCTGTAAAACACATCCATAATGTCAGGCAAGGAAGCAAAGTCCAGCAGCAGGTCAGTCTCTGAGAAAATAGCATGGGAAATATCAACACTTCATTTGTTTAGTTCACTGATACAGTACCATGGTGTAGCCCCTGAAACTCCATAATTTGTCTCCTATTATGGATGCAGACATCTTACTGTAACCTCATATACAGTAGCTGCAGTTCTCTAGCTTACCCTCAGCTGACTTCTGTAACCAATCACAGGGTTTTGTGCCCTATTTAATCATCACATTTCTTTGCCAAATCTTGGTCTATCTCCCAGTGTGTAGACTCAGTGACTCTGTTGCCTACAATAACTGTTACTCCTCCCGTGTGGACTCCTGTGTACCAATCTGGCTCTACCATAACCTTGCTCCTCTGCCCGTGCCCCCAAGCTCTTGTTTCCTCTTTTCTCTCTGCTTCAGTACTGCATTCTTTACATCATAACTCCCATTAGACTCCTCGCCCTTGAATGCGTTATGCCAACCCCAGGAAAAGAGGTAGGGGAGAGATTTCCTGCACTCCTGGATTACCTGCAGAGTGCCTAACACCCTGAAGGTGAGAGTGGGTGACCCCAGTATACTACAAATGATTACAGACAGGTATTAGAAGCCACATCTGACATTCCACTACAACATTGTGTTTTTATATTGGCACAGAACTCCTGCATATCATCTATATAACATAGAATAAGGATTGCATTTTCCTGTATGCTATAATGATATTGGTTATTATCAGAGGAGTATTTAGCTGTCTCATATTCAACACTTACTCAAATCGAAAAGTAATGAGTGAAAACGTGAATGATACACTGAAACAATCCTGCTTACAGTGTCACCAAGGTCCAAGAAACATCTGATGTCAATCTCAGCTGTGTTCCTGAGATTAGAGCGGATAGATGATACAGTATTTGAAGTGGACTACAGGATTAAATGTGGGCAGGAACATACTGACGTCTGTTCATTTGATTTATAGGAAGTGACTAGATGGCCTCTGTCCAAATAGTGAGTAATCCTATGCAGGATGATATAGGATTGAAATAACAGTTCTCACTGGAGTATGTTGATGGCATTAAAATAGAATTTGACATTATGATTAAAAGAGTTTGAGCCAACAACCTGTATGCTGGCGAGGTGACTTTGAGGGATATTATTACCTTATTTTGGCCTCTGTCACTAGAACTTGGAGTCTTGACAAATGAAACAAACCAAAGTAACTATTTAGACAGATAGCTTTGTTGTGATTGCATACTGGTATTCTATAAGGAATAGTCACAGGCTAGAAGTTATGTAAGAGACGCCCGCACAACATAGAACTTTAGATCCTGTCTCATATGAGAAGGAGGAACCGCACTAAGGGGGTAATTCCAAGTTGATCGCAGCAGGAAATTTTTTAGCAGTTGGGCAAAACCATGTGCACTGCAGTAGTGGCAGATATAACATGTGCAGAGAGAGTTAGATTTGGGTGGGTTATATTGTTTCTGTGCAGAGTAAATACTGGCTGCTTTATTTTTACACTGCAATTTAGATTGCAGATTGAACTCACCCCACCCAAATCTCTCTCTCTCTGCACATGTTATATCTGCCCCCCTGCAGTGCACATGGTTTTGCCCAACTGCTAAAAAATTTCCTGCTGCGATCAACTTGGAATTACCCCCAAAGCACAGATTTCTCTAGATTAAGCACTGTTGTGTAACAAGAATTAAGTTGTTACCTTTGATGACTTTGTGCCGATAAACAAGCTCTTAAACAGTGTGTTTAATTTGCTGGTAAAACAAGGGAGCCGGCAGTTTCTGTATGATGCTAGACATAAGTACATGAACAAGTGAACAGATTTCTGTAGTGCTTGTTCATATCTATCAGTTTGTATATTACATATTCATGTTGGCAATGGTTGCCCCCATAGGTCCAGCAATAATAACTTCATCATTTATTGCAAGATCTAACATGGAAAGTTTCAGCAAAGATATGCACTTTGTCATTGTTTAATTTGCTGTTATCAATTGATTCCTTTGGACAAATATATTACTCTGCTCGATCATAATATCTGAATTATGCAAATACACAGTACTAGTGCCGGATTAAGGTGGGGGGGCCCTGGGGGTAAGTACCCCGGTCCCCCCTTTCTAAAAGGGCCCCCTCGCCATCCGCCACAGATCGGATCTTTACCGATCCGATCTGCAGTGCTCCCAGCAGCACTGGCAGGCAAATTAGTAGCCGCCGGTGCCGCATAGCAGACAGTACAGGACAGCTGAGCGACGGCTCAGCTGTCCAAAAGTGTTTGAAGCAGCAGCCTGCACAGTGCAGGGAGGAAGAAGACAGGTCCCATTGCCTGGCAGCGTGGAGACAGCAGAGGTAGAGGCTCTCGCTCTCCTGTGTCTCTGTCACAGCAGCCTGACCAAGTAAGGCTGGCTGTACTGTTTTATTCTTTCCTGGTGGTATAAATGTAAATTTTAGGCTCTGGGTCAACTATATATATATATATATATATATATATATATATATAGAGCGTACTTGTGGGGTAATTCGGAGTTGATCGCAGCAGGAATTTTGTTAGCAGTTGGGCAAAACCATGTGCACTGCAGGTGAAGCAGATATAACATTTGCAGAGAGTTAGATTTGGGTGTGGTGTATTCAGTCTGCAATCTAAATTGCAGTGTAAAAATAAAGCAGCCAGTATTTACCCTGCACAGAAACAAAATAACCCACCCAAATCTTACTCTTTCTGCACATGTTATATCTGCCTCCCCTGCAGTGCACATGGTTTTGCCCAACTGCTAACAAAATTCCTGCTGCGATCAACTCAGAATAACCCCCTTGGACCGGGACTCTCCCCAATGACTAATTAGTAGCTCCGTGTGTGTGTGTGTTTGTTTATATATATATATTTATATATATATATATATATACTGTATGTATATATATATATATATATATATATATATATATATAAAAAATTCATCTGCCTATCTCTTATTAGGGGCCCCATTGTCTGAAGTGCCCCGGGCCCCCTATATCCTTAATTCGGCTCTACACACAACTATTATTCAGGATTGCAGACTGCATGCATTCTATAGTTTTTGGTAACCATCTAACACAAACTGGGCATACAACTGCATCTTGTGGATTCACATTTCACAGATACTGGGGCAGAAGTATTAACCTGGAGAAGCGATCAAGCAGTGATAAATGTAAGGTGATAACGCACCATCCAATCTTTACAGAATTGAAAAAATAAGAATTTACTCACCGGTAATTCTATTTCTCGTAGTCCGTAGTGGATGCTGGGAACTCCGTAAGGACCATGGGGAATAGCGGGCTCCGAAGGAGGCTGGGCACTCTAGAAAGATTTATGACTACCTGGTGTGCACTGGCTCCTCCCACTATGACCCTCCTCCAAGCCTCAGTTAGGACACTGTGCCCGGACGAGCTGACATAATAAGGAAGGATTTTGAATCCCGGGTAAGACTCATACCAGCCACACCAATCACACCGTACAACTCGTGATACTATATCCAGTTTGACAGTATGAAAACAACTGAGCCTCTCAACAGATGGCTCAACAATAACCCTTTAGTTAGCAATAACTATTTACAAGTATTGCAGACAATCCGCACTTGGGATGGGCGCCCAGCATCCACTACGGACTACGAGGAATAGAATTACCGGTGAGCAAATTCTTATTTTCTCTGACGTCCTAGTGGATGCTGGGAACTCCGTAAGGACCATGGGGATTATACCAAAGCTCCCAAACGGGCGGGAGAGTGCGGATGACTCTGCAGCACCGAATGAGAGAACTCCAGGTCCTCCTCAGCCAGGGTATCAAATTTGTAGAATTTTGCAAACGTGTTTGCCCCTGACCAAGTAGCTGCTCTGCAAAGTTGTAAAGCCGAGACCCCTCGGGCAGCCGCCCAAGATGAGCCCACCTTCCTTGTGGAATGGGCATTTACAGATTTTGGCTGTGGCAGGCCTGCCACAGAATGTGCAAGCTGAATTGTACTACAAATCCAGCAAGCAATAGTCTGCTTAGAAGCAGGAGCACCCAGCTTGTTGGGTGCATACAGGATAAACAGCGAGTCAGATTTTCTGACTCCAGCCGTCCTGGAAACATATATTTTCAGGGCCCTGACAACGTCTAGCAACTTGGAGTCCTCCAAATCCCTAGTAGCCGCAGGCACCACAATAGGCTGGTTCAGGTGAAACGCTGACACCACCTTAGGGAGAAACTGGGGACGAGTCCTCAATTCTGCCCTATCCATATGGAAAATCAGATAAGGGCTTTTACATGATAAAGCCGCCAATTCTGACACTCGCCTGGCTGAAGCCAAGGCCAATAACATGACCACTTTCCACGTGAGATATTTCAGATCCAAGGTTTTTAGTGGCTCAAACCAATGTGATTTTAAGAAACTCAACACCACGTTGAGATCCCAAGGTGCCACAGGAGGCACAAACGGGGGCTGAATATGCAGCACTCCTTTCACAAATGTCTGAACTTCAGGTACTGAAGCTAGTTCTTTTTGAAAGAAAATCGACAGAGCCGAGAGCTGTACTTTAATGGAGCCTAGTTTTAGGCCCATATTCACTCCTGCTTGCAGGAAATGCAGAAATCGACCTAGTTGAAATTCCTCTGTTGGGGCCTTTTCGGCCTCGCACCATGCAACATATTTCCGCCATATGCGGTGATAATGATTTGCCGTAACATCTTTCCTGGCTTTAATAAGCGTAGGAATGACTTCTTCTGGAATACCCTTTTCCTTCAGGATCCGGCGTTCAACCGCCATGCCGTCAAACGCAGCCGCGGTAAGTCTTGGAACAGACAGGGCCCCTGCTGTAGCAGGTCTTGTCTGAGCGGCAGAGGCCACGGGTCCTCTGAGATCATCTCTTGAAGTTCCGGGTACCACGCTCGTCTTGGCCAATCCGGAACCACGAGAATTGTGTTTACTCCTCGCTTTCTTATTATTCTCAATACCTTTGGTATGAGAGGCAGAGGAGGGAACACATAAACCGACTGGTACACCCACGGTGTCACTAGAGCGTCCACAGCTATCGCCTGAGGGTCCCTTGACCTGGCGCAATATCTTTTTACCTTTTTGTTGAGGCGGGACGCCATCATGTCCACCTGTGGTTTTTCCCAACGGTTTACCAGCATCTGGAAGACTTCTGGATGAAGTCCCCACTCTCCCGGGTGGAGGTCGTGTCTGCTGAGGAAGTCTGCTTCCCAGTTGTCCACTCCCGGAATGAACACTGCTGACAGTGCTAGTACATGATTCTCCGCCCATCGGAGAATTCTTGTGGCTTCTGCCATTGCCATCCTGCTTCTTGTGCCGCCCTGTCGATTTACATGGGCGACTGCCGTGATGTTGTCTGACTGGATCAGCACCGGCTGGTGTAGGAGCAGGGATTTTGCTTGACTTAGGGCATTGTAAATGGCCCTTAGTTCCAGAATATTTATGTGAAGGGAAGTCTCCTGACTCGACCATAGTCCTTGGAAGTTTCTTCCCCGTGTGACTGCCCCCCAGCTTCGAAGGCTGGCATCCGTGGTCACCAGGACCCAGTCCTGTATGCCGAACCAGCGGCCCTCTAGAAGATGGGCACTCTGCAGCCACCACAGTAGAGACACCCTGGTTCTTGGAGACAGGGCTATTAAGCGATGCATCTGAAGATGCGATCCGGACCATTTGTCCAACAGGTCCCACTGAAAGATTCTGGCATGGAACCTGCCGAAGGGAATTGCTTCGTAAGAAGCTACCATCTTTCCCAGGACCCGCGTGCAGTGATGCACCGATATCTGTTTTGGTTTCAGGAGGTCTCTGACTAGAGATGACCACTCCCTGGCTTTCTCCTCCGGGAGAAACACTTTTTTCTGGACTGTATCCAGAATCATACCCAGGAACAGTAGACGTGTCGTCGGAACCAGCTGTGACTTTGGGATATTCAGAATCCAGCCGTGCTGGTGCAGCACTTCCTGAGATAGTGCTACTCCCACCAACAACTGTTCCTTGGACCTCGCCTTTATTAGGAGATCGTCCAAGTACGGGATAATTAAAACTCCCTTTTTTCGAAGGAGTATCATCATTTCCGCCATAACCTTGGTAAATACCCTCGGTGCCGTGGACAGTCCAAACGGCAGCGTCTGGAATTGGTAATGGCAATCCTGTACCACAAATCTGAGGTACTCCTGGTGAGGATGGTAAATGGGGACATGCAAGTAAGCATTCTTGATGTCCAGGGATACCATGTAATCCCCCTCGTCCAGGCTTGCAATAACCGCCCTGAGCGATTCCATCTTGAACTTGAATTTTTTTATGTATGTGTTCAAGGATTTCAAATTTAAAATGGGTCTCACCGAACCGTCCGGTTTCGGCACCACAAATAGTGTGGAATAGTAACCCCGGCCTTGTTGAAGTAGGGGTAACTTGATTATCAACTGCTGGGAATACAGCTTGTGAATTGCCGCTAGCACCGCCTCCCTGTCTGAGGGAGCAATCGGCAAGGCAGATTTTAGGAACCGGTGGGGTGGAGACGCCTCGAATTCCAGTTTGTACCCTTGAGATACTATTTGAAGGATCCAGGGATCCACCTGTGAGCGAGCCCACTGATCGCTGAAATTTTTGAGGCGGCCCCCCACGTACCTGGCTCCGCCTGTGGAGCCCCACCGTCATGCGGCGGACTTGGAAGAAGCGGGGGAGGACTTTTGCTCCTGGGAACCTGCTGTTTGTTGCAGCCTTTTCCCCCTACTTCTGCCTCTGGACAGAAAAGACCCGCCTTTTCCACGCTTGTTTTTCTGGGTCCGAAAGGACTGAACCTGATAAAACGGCGCCTTCTTAGGCTGTGAGGGGACATGGGGTAAAAATGCTGACTTCCCAGACGTTGCTGTGGAAACTAGGTCCGAGAGACCATCCCCAAATAATTCCTCACCCTTATAAGGCAAAACTTCCATGTGCCTTTTAGAATCTGCATCTCCTGTCCACTGGCGAGTCCATAAGCCTCTCCTAGCAGAAATGGACAATGCACTTACTTTAGATGCCAGCCGGCAGATTTCCCTCTGTGCATCTCTCATATATAAGACTGAGTCTTTGATATGGTCTATGGTTAGCAGGATCGTGTCTCTGTCTAGTGTGTCAATATTTTCTGACAATTTATCTGACCACGCAGCGGCAGCACTGCACATCCATGCTGACGCAATAGCTGGCCTAAGTATAATGCCTGAGTGTGTGTATACAGACTTCAGGATCGCCTCCTGCTTTCTATCAGCAGGTTCCTTGAGGGCGGCCGTATCCGGAGACGGTAGTGCCACCATTTTAGACAAACGTGTGAGCGCTTTATCCACCCTAGGAGGTGTTTCCCAACGTGACCTATCCTCTGGCGGGAAAGGGAACGCCATTAGTACCTTCTTAGGAATTACCAATTTTTTATCAGGGAAAGCCCACGCTTCTTCACACACTTCATTTAATTCATCTGATGGGGGAAAAACTACGCGTAGTTTTTTCTCCCCAAACATAATACCCTTTTTAGTGGTACCTGTATTTATATCAGAAATGTGTAACACCTCTTTCATTGCCTCAATCATGCAGTGAATGGCCTTAGTGGGCATCAGGTTAGACTCATCGTCGTCGACACTGGTGTCAGTATCAGTGTCGACATCTGCGTCTGCGATCTGAGGTAGCGGGCGTTTCAGAGCCCCTGATGACCTTTGAGACGCCTGGACAGGCACGAGCTGTCCCACATTTGGCATGTCGTCAAATTTCTTATGTAAGGAGTCTATACGTGCACTCATTTCTTTCCATAAGCTCATCCACTCTCATCCCTTCTAAAGGCATCTGCTCCGTCTCCACATCATTATCCTCATCAAACATGTCGACACAGCCGTACCGACACACCGCACACACACAGGGAATGCTCTAACAGAGGACAGGACCCACAAAAGCCCTTTGGGGGGACAGAGTGAGAGTATGCCAGCACACACCAGAGCGCTATATAATGCAGGGACTAACTGAGTTATGTCCCCTATAGCTGCTTTTTCTATATAAATGTATACTGCGCCTAAATTTAGTGCCCCCCCTCTCTTTTTTACCCTTTTCTGTAGTGTAGACTGCAGGGGAGAGCAAGGGAGCTTCCTTCCAGCGGAGCTGTGAGGGAAAAATTGCGCCAGTGTGCTGAAGGAGATAGCTCCGCCCCTTTTCCGCGGACTATTCTCCCGCTTTTTCCTA
This sequence comes from Pseudophryne corroboree, assembly GCF_028390025.1. Taxonomy (NCBI): domain Eukaryota; kingdom Metazoa; phylum Chordata; class Amphibia; order Anura; family Myobatrachidae; genus Pseudophryne; species Pseudophryne corroboree. Next base: position 322,475,645 of record NC_086448.1, read on the forward strand.
TATTCTGGCAGGGGTATTTTCCACATATATAGCCTCTGGGGCTATATATTGTGGTATTTTTGCCAGCCAAGGTGTTATTGTTGCTTCTCAGGGCGCCCCCCCCCAGCGCCCTGCACCCTCAGTGACCGGAGTGTGAAGTGAGTGTGAGGAGCTATGGCGCACAGCTGCAGTGCTGTGCGCTACCTTGGTGAAGACTGATGTCTTCTGCCGCCCATTTTCCGGACCTCTTCTTGCTTCTGGCTCTGTAAGGGGGACGGCGGCGCGGCTCCGGGACCGAACACCAAGGCTGGGCCTGCGGTCGATCCCTCTGGAGCTAATGGTGTCCAGTAGCCTAAGAAGCCCAAGCTGGCTGCAAGCAGGCAGGTTCGCTTCTTCTCCCCTTAGTCCCTCGCTGCAGTGAGCCTGTTGCCAGCAGGTCTCACTGAAAATAAAAAACCTAATTTCTATACTTTCTTTCTAAAGGCTCAGGAGAGCCCCTAGTGTGCATCCAACCTCGGCCAGGCACAAAATCTAACTGAGGCTTGGAGGAGGGTCATAGTGGGAGGAGCCAGTGCACACCAGGTAGTCATAAATCTTTCTAGAGTGCCCAGCCTCCTTCGGAGCCCGCTATTCCCCATGGTCCTTACGGAGTTCCCAGCATCCACTAGGACGTCAGAGAAATGACAGGAGCTGACTGGCTGGTGCGTTAACACCTTGCACTCATCACTGCTTTATCACTTTATCCCTTCTCCAGGCTTAATACATCTGCCCCACCGTATGTCCAGTGGCACAGTGTATATTCTGAAATCATTATGGATTCTTTGGATCTCATAGCACTTTCTGTGGGAAATCCGGTAGTTGAATCAGTGAAGTGTTGCTTGTTTGTGCCTTTTTATCCTTCATCATATCAGCACAGATCCTGGGTTCAACTCTCAAGATATATTTATTGTCGCAGAGTTCTGAATGCTCACTGGTTACATTTTGTAATGGACTAATAACATATCTAAAATCTCTATTACGACACTGCTGTGATCCCTCCATAGTACATCTGGGTAATAGTAAATATTTGGGGGCACCCTCTGAAAATAGCTTTTTTTTCAGTGAATATCCCACAAATATCCAATGATAAATAGGCCCTTAGGTCACTTTATCATCTCACTATTACAATATATTTGCTTCACTCTACCGGAGTATCCATTGTAATTTTTTTGGTGGAAATTGGAAAAGCAAATACCTTCATTTATATACTTCATTCAAACTGTGTTCTGGTACATTTGCACTTGATATAATTATATAATATTAATGATTTTGATAGATAGATAGATAGATAGATAGATAGATAGATAGATAGATAGATAGATAGATAGATAGATAGATTTATACACACACCCTTCCTGGCATAGAGCAGACAACTGGTTTAGATATGTCCTGTCCCGCTGCAGTTGGAGGGCCACGAGCGCTAGACATCACCAGGTTATTATATATTATATATATTTCTCTTTTATAAAGCCTCCAATATAGTCAGAGGTGTTTCCAATGTGCCTTTCCAAGTTTTGTGGTAATTGAATTCTGTACATGAGTCTGGGACTCCATTTACATACTGGGACTCTTTAGTTTCTATTTCATCTATTTCATATCCACTAGTACTTTTATTAATTCACATTATTGACAGTTGTATACTGTATCAGGAGTTACAGCATAAATGCATTGGAGAGAGAAGGATCTTTATAGTATACTGGATTTATAATTAAATATATTTCATTTTAATTCTTTTTTGTAATAATTTTTTTAATGTATTTTTCATTTGTGTATTTGTTCCATTATACCTGTGTTTTAAATGTTTTACAGTATATCATTAATGTGTCTTGATAATTATATTTATTCTGTCACATCAATATAGTTATCTTTGGTTAGCGCAACTCCACCCTTGGTTTTCGGTCTATTGCTGTAGTAACACCCTCACTTTTAGAATGCTAAGGTATTTTGGTATTTGAACTCTCTATTAGATACACACGTTGAGTGCTTGTTATAAATATTATTTCATAAGCACCTGGTTTAAAAAAAAAAAATTACGTAACGGGGAACATTTGCCTAGTCCATAAGGCAATACAGCAAAAATAGTACTGCTTGTATACAGCCCCAATGCGCAACATATAACAAATAACATATAACAAATCTACAATATAAAGACTGACAACATTGAAATGTTAGAGACTGTGTAATTCATCAACAAAGTTTCCGTGGTTACTTGCTCCCTCAAGTTTACTCACATTTGAATACAATTTTTAGATGCACCTTATGGATAGGCAGGAGCATCTTATGTCACATGTTAACTTTAGAAAAATGTGCAGTACATTCTACATATACCACTATTAATGCTATTGTGATTTATTTACTTATTTTTTTTTATATCTTTATTTGTAAAAGGGGAAAGTAGAAGTGTACAACACAAGCGAAGTCAACAGAAATCAATAGCAAAGTAAATTTGATGTACCATGACACATAAAACAGTAGAGTACATTCCCAACAAAACAAACATTGTCAAATCCTCTTATTTTTTCAATTTGTAAAGGGGATGGGGGTGGGGGGGTGGGTTAGCAAAACGAATCTGCAGTATGACAACAACTATATAAGGAAACAAGAAGAGGAAATAGGAAGGGGAGGGAAGGGGACACGACAACAATACTGCTGCATTCCGTACTGCTAAGGGTAGAATGGCGTAAATGGGGTAAGGAGAGCTCCAAACGCACAGCAAGAGAAAGGAATTAGAAACAAATTAGAATCAAAATTTATAAGGAACCCGGAAGTTTTATATTGAAATATAGGTACCAAGGGCCTATATGGCTACTGGTACCATGGGAAATTTGGCTACTGAGTCCTAAAGCAGGGCAGTGAGGTATTCTATCGACGCTATAAACCAAATTTATTTATCACATTTTGCATAGATGGAGCTGTGGGCTGCTTCCATTGCGTTACTATTAATAACCTGGCAGCATTAAGGATATGAGTGCAGAGTCTACTCGAGGGTCTAGGGATCTCTTCCAATGGTTTACACAACAAGGCATGTAAGGAGCTAATGGGGGCAGAAATCTGAAGAACATTCCTGACGAGGGTGAGGGTGTTATTCCAATAAGAACTAATCAAAGGGTAATCCCACCACACAAGAAAGAGCCCGTAGCTCCACACTGTCTCCAGCAGAGATCTGAACTTGTTGGAAAAATACAATGTAATCTCTCAGGTACCATATACCACCTCGAGTAGACTTTGAAGGCATTTTCCTTAAGATTCGTGTTTATAAAAGCTTTGGCAATCGAGCACTAAATCTCCGACCACTCCTCCTCTTCCAAGGTCACTCATAAGTCTTGACCTGGCCAGATGAGAGTGGGAAATAGAAATAACGCCTCTGCGCCCTGGGTCGTAAATACAAATTCACTCAAATGGGTGGGGTCTTCTGATTATACCAGATTTACTTAAAGAGCGCACAAAGCTGGTAATCTGCAAGTAATCAAAATACTGGGTTTCCTGAATATCGTATCACTTTTAATGTGAAATAAACTGTGTTTTTAACTAGTGATGAGCGGGTTCGGTTCCTCGGGATCCGAACCCCCCCGAACTTCACCCATTTTTGCACGGTTCCGAGCAGACTTGGATCCTCCCGCCTTGCTCGGTTAACCTGAGCGCGCCCGAACGTCATCATCCCGCTGTCGGATTCTCGCGAGATTCGTATTCTATATAAGGAGCCGCGCGTCGCCGCCATTTTTCACTCGTGCATTGGAGATGATAGTGAGAGGACGTGGCTGGCGTTCTCTCAGTTGTGTTCAGTGTGCTGCAAATATCTGTGCTCAGTGTGCTGCAAATATCTGTGCTCAGTGTGCTGCAAATATCTGTGCTCAGTGTGCTGCAAATATCTGTGCTCAGTGTGCTGCAAATATCTGTGCTCAGTGTGCTGCAAATATCTGTGCTCAGTGTGCTGCAAATATCTATGTTCTCTGCCTGAAAAATGCTCCATATCTGTGCTCAGTAGCCTCAGTGTGCTGCAAATATCTGTGCTCAGTGTGCTTTATTGTGGGGACTGGGGACCACCAGTATTATATAGTAGGAGGACAGTGCAGAATTTTGCTGACCAGTGACCACCAGAATTATATCAGTACGGTACAGTAGTCCACTGCTCTACCTACCTCTGTGTCGTCAAGTATACTATCCATCCATACCTGTGGTGCATTTAAGTTTTTGTGCGCAGTATATATATAGTAGTAGGACAGTGCATAATTTTGCTGACCACCAGTATGTACTATATAGCAGTACGGTACAGTAGGCCACTGCTCTACCTACCTCTGTGTCGTCAAGTATACTATCCATCCATACCTGTGGTGCATTTAAGTTTTTGTGCGCAGTATATATATAGTAGTAGGACAGTGCATAATTTTGCTGACCACCAGTATATAATATATAGCAGTACGGTACAGTAGTCCACTGCTCTACCTACCTCTGTGTCGTCAAGTATACTATCCATCCCTACCTGTGGTGCATTTCAGTTTTTGTGCACAGTATATATATAGTAGTAGGACAGTGCATAATTTTGCTGACCACCAGTATGTACTATATAGCAGTACGGTACAGTAGGCCACTGCTCTACCTACCTCTGTGTCATCAAGTATACTATCCATCCATACCTGTGGTGCATTTAAGTTTTTGTGCGCAGTATATATATAGTAGTAGGACAGTGCATAATTTTGCTGACCACCAGTATATAATATATAGCAGTACGGTACAGTAGTCCACTGCTCTACCTACTTCTGTGTCGTCAAGTATACTATCCATCCATACCTGTGGTGCATTTAAGTTTTTGTGCGCAATATATATAGTAGTAGGCCATTGCTATTGATATATTACTGGCATATAATTCCACACATTAAAAAATGGAGAACAAAAATGTGTAGGGTAAAATAGGGGAAAATCAAGATCCATTTCCACCTCGTGCTGAAGCTGCTGCCACTAGTCATGGCCGAGACGATGAAAGGCCATCAACGTCGTCTGCCAAGGCCGATGCCCAATGTCATAGTGGAGACCATGTAAAATCCATCCAAAAAACAAATATTCAGTAAAATGACCCAAAAATCTAAATTAAAAGCTTCTGAGGAGAAGCGTAAACTTGCCAATATGCCATTTACGACACGGAGTGGCAAGGAACGGCTGAGGCCCTGGCCTATGTTCATAGCTAGTGGTTCAGATTCACATGAGGATGGAAGCACTCATCCTCTCGCTAGAAAACTGCAGTGCCACTCCTAGATGGGCCAGGTGTTTGTGTCGGCCACTTGGGTCGCTTAGCTTAGTCACACAGCTACCTCATTGCGCCTCTTTTTTTCTTTGCATCATGTGCTGTTTGGGGACTATTTTTTTAATCTGCAATCCTGTCTGACACTGCAGTGCCACTCCTAGATGGGCCAGGCGTTTGTGTCGGCCACTTGGGTCGCTTAGCTTAGCCATCCAGCGACCTTGGCGCACCTCTTTTTTTCTTTGCAACATGTGCTGTTTGGGGACAATTTTTTTAATCTGCCATCCTGTCTGACACTGCAGTGCCACTCCTAGATGGGCCAGGTGTTTGTGTCGGCCACTTCGGTCGCTTAGCTTAGTCACACAGCTACCTCATTGCACCTCTTTTTTTCTTTGCATCATGTGCTGTTTGGGGACTATTTTTTTGAAGTGCCATCCTGTCTGACACTGCAGTGCCACTCCTAGATGGGCCAGGTGTTTGTGCCGCCCACTTGGGTCGCTTAGCTTAGTCATCCAGCGACCTCGGTGCAAATTTTAGGACTAAAAATAATATTGTGAGGTGTTCAGAATAGACTGGAAATGAGTGGAAATTATGGTTATTGAGGTTAATAATACTATGGGATCAAAATGACCCCCAAATTCTATGATTTAAGCTGTTTTTGAGGGTTTTTTGTAAAAAAACACCCGAATCCAAAACACACCTGAATCCGACAAAAAAATTTCAGGGAGGTTTTGCCAAAACGTGTCTGAATCCAAAACACGGCCGCAAAACCGAATCCAAAACCGAAACACAAAACCCGAAAAATGTCCGGTGCACATCACTATTTTTAACCCAAAAGTATTTCATCAACACCCTCTACAGTTATCATAGCACAGTTATGCTATATTTAGCCTCCAAAAAATATAGAACTATAAAGAAATTCCATTCAGCATATGTAATATAAGTTAAGAGTTGGGCAGTATAAAACCAAAACAGGAACACTGTCAGGGTCACCAATGTTTAACTGCACTCCCGCTACTTACCGGGGACACTTGGAAGCTATGATGCTTGATGAAATGTACTCAAGCATTTCACATTAGAAACAAGAAAATAGAAATGTATTTTGCTTTCCATATTACCAACAGAGCAATCACCCTGAGACACATTTCATGCTCTAGATGGCACTGATAATGTATCCTGGAAGCTGGGCTACACTAGCGGTCTCATGCTTTTATGTTTTCTGACTTTAAATTTCCATATGATGCACTTAATTCTATGGCTCATGTAGAAATGGACAAGTTGAAAATATAAGTTGAAAAAAAAAAAGAAAGAAAGAAAGATATATATATATATATATACACAAACAAATATAAAACCACAGCACTCGCCACCCCAGAAGCGGGGTGCAATGTCTGCACTCACCACTCATAGGATGGGGTGCATGTAGCCTATGGCCACCTACTTAAATATATACAAACAGAAAATTCAGCACTCACCATAGCAAGCGCACTTATCCTCACAACATCAATAAATAAATGATGGGGGTTTAGTTAGTGAATTGGACAATGCACGGAAGCCTGCAAACCGATCGCCAAGGTACCCCACCTTCATGCAGGTCCTACACTATCACAGAGTCTCAAAAATTAAAACCTGGCAACTGTATTACACATAATATAACTGCAAACATGCCTACTTGGTTTAATGTGCACCTGCCACATATCTTATGGCTTTTAAAGGTACACTAATCGCCATACCTTTGAAGCCCGAAACGTTGAATTAAAAAGCACGTTTGCAGCTTCATTCAAGTCTCCGAGTGCCGCCAATTTGCTTGTTTATATATAAAATAGGACTCAATCTATATGCATAACTCCCAACTATGCATAACTCCCAACTGGCCCGACTTTGGTGGAACAGTCCAATTTTACGGGACTGTCCCACCCAAGGGTCGCAGTGTCCCGCATTTGGGGGGCAGTTGGGAGACCCTCTCTCACCCATGCGCAGAACCATCTATTCACCGAGAGAGAGGGACAGGGGGCATGCCAGCAGCAAACAGCGCTCGGAATGCCCCCAACAGTGGCAAAAACAGTGGTCAGGCCCTCAACTGCGGCACTTCCCATGAGGCCACACACCCTAATTTCAGACGCGCACCTTTGTGCCTCCTCCCAGCTTTAGAAAGTTGGGAGGTATAATTTATGTATCAGGCATAGGTTTGAACATGTACAGTATAATCAGCTGAAAATGAGTGATTCTGTGAAAGGTGAATGTGCCAGCCTGAGTGATCTGCAAGTCTGCAGCATCTTTTCAGTGGCCCATTGGGCTCCCTCCTGCTCTCTCACCTTCACCCATTTTTTCTCACCCTTCACCCACTCTTTCCCACTACATCAATATCTTTCCTGCTCACCAACTTTTCATCTCAAAGAGCAGCCATTCTTGACTTCAATTCCTTCACCCCAGAAGTTTCCCTGCCCCTCTGTAGTGCATTTTCATAGGTTTTTTAACTCCTTTAGGCCTTATATTTTTATTTCTATGTTGATAACAAATTATATTTTTTATTTTACTATACCAAGGCATCTTTAAAATAATACATAAAAAAAACACAAAAGATGTCAACTTATATAAAAAATATTTTCTACCTAAAAAACAAACCCCAAAGTAATAACAAACAACAAATTTCCCCTAAAATAAAAACCCTACCGGCAGGATGTAATGGAGTCAGAGATCGCTGGACGAGCAGGATACCGGCCAATCTCGAATGTTTTTCTTAAGGTATAATAATCATTTACCAGGCAAAACCATGCCTTGTAAGTGATTGACCCTTTAAAAAAAAAAGTCTGAGATTGTCCGGCATCCTGCACCTACGGCAATCTTGGGCTCCATTACATACTGACGCATATGTGGGTTCTCTTCCTACAGGCTGCCCATTGTATACAGCAATTTAAAAGCTGCTAAAAGACCAGACTCTGTAAAGTAAGTGTACTGTACGTTGTTTATTCATTAAGTTGCCGCTCCCACTATTTTATTTGTGGGTAGACAAGCCAGGATTTCATCACTCTTATAAAACACCCAATCATTTTATAATATATCCATAGTCAGTTTGGACTGCTTTAGACAGCATTTATAAGAGTACTGCAGCTGGAAATACATATAGGCTAAAAGAAAATGTCGTTACAGCCTTATGTCACAGATTTCCCAATTACAGAGCATGCTATTATTATTATTATGCAAAATCACTTTGCCGGACTTTCACCGACAGTCACATCCCATGCGACCATGCAGTCCTCCTCCATCCACCAGTTTTAAAAATGGCAATGTGCAGAACATACAGTATTTCCTCCTGCCCTTCTCCACCCACCCAGCAGTAGGTCAATCAATGGTCTGGGAACACTGACATACTGTAGCCGCATCCCAGAAAGCCACATGAAAGGCACTCTGGAGCCTAGGAACACCTTCTAAAAGCGCAAAGCGCAACTTTGAGCACTGGGTACAACTATAGTGTTTATCCATCAGGCACACCAAAGCAAGCTACAGATGTGTCCTCTTTGCATCTTTGCTGAAGTCACGTCAAACAGCCCCTATTGGCACACCATTTGAATAAAAAAGGGTTTGTATTAATTTCTTAATACAAGTTCTGGCGCTATGACTGAGCTGGTTCCCTAAGATGCTGTAAAGTGGGAGATAGTCTCCCATGATTTTGTAAAAACAATTCTCATATTTTTAATAAACACAGTATAAACAATTACAGGAAATTTCTTTTCCCCAATTTAAAACAACAACCAGAGCCTCGTTGCCAGTCTCTAGACTATAATTAGTTATTTATGCGTGCACACATTATGCCATAAAACGTTCTTGTGACCGGTCACTATCAAAAGGATCCTTTTATATCATGCAGATGATTAATAGACATCCAGTTCCTTGGAAGAATAGTTACCAATTCCTTTGTGGATTTTGGCCGGGTATCCGACCTAGCGAGGGTCCAATGTGTGTTTCCGATCCTACGCAAGGCAATGGTGGTTCTCCCTTTATTATTGTCCACAGAGCTCAACTGGAAATCTCCAAGTTGGAATGTCTGCAGGGCGTCCTGTAAGATGGTTTTATGGTGCACAGGGTCAGAAACTGGCACCAGTGTGTATAACAATCTTCTAGCGTTGGGCATCTTTTTTTGCCAAAAATGCATCTTATTTGCAACACACTGCAACTATGACACACAAGGACACTTAAAGTGCATAATTTGATATATGCACTTGTATATGGTGTACTCCTGAGTCTCTGAATCTGTATACAAAGTGCTACAATGTAGCAGCCACAGCTTTTTTCCATTCAAGTTTGTTCCATATATAGTCTCAGTCACACACAATATACGTGTCAATATATCAAATCTAGAGTCTCCTTGGGCGCCAGCTGCGTTGCGAATAAAATGCATTTTCTGCAAAAAGACGTCCAACATTAGCAGTGTTGCATGGGACCTGTCAGCTCACTCAAGCCAGGCATCTTGCGCTGCATGGTGTATTGAGACTGGATATATGAGGACACATCTGTAAATGTGCTGCAGACAAAGCAAAGGAATTTTTTTTTTTTTTAGTAGTCATGTTCTTAAATGAGTCATGAGGGAACAACAAAGGATATTCAATAACTGTTTATGGTATTAAAGTATGAGTAAAAGAAATAGAAAAAGGAACTGACCATAATATTACACTGTACATTATATTATTATTAAAGATCACAGGGCCATAACTAGGGTGGTGCCTACGATGCTTGCCACACAGCGCAAATGGTCTGTGGCTAGCAGCGCACACAATGGTACCCATGCCTCATACTCCGCCGCTAGAAACTCCAGTCATTCACTGGTCTGGAAAGTGGTCTCCTGTAATTAGCTCTGCCCCCAGTAGGTGAGGTCACTTCTGCAGGGGGCTGGGGGGGAATCATTGTTTATTTTTTCCTGGCTGTGGGGGCAATAAATCAATGTGTGTTATTCCCCTTTCATGCCGCACAAATAACCCGGCATCGACCCGGTATATTGCCAGGTCGTCAGGGGTCGCTGTGCAGTGTGAAAGGGTCAGTCCTGAATTCCCGGGTCACCTGACCCGGTAATTAAACCCGAGAATAAAGAAGGTTTATAGGTTTATTCCCGGGTCAGGTGCAGTGTGACCGGGTTTCCGGGTCGATGCGACCCGGTACCCGTTTATTGCATAGGGAGAGGTGGCGCAGAGATGAACTCATCTCTCAGTGCTGCCTCCGCACCCGCCCCTGATACCACTGCGGTCCCCGCTCCCTATGGCAACCTGGCAATATGCCAGGTCGGAAAGCTAGTTCTCAGGCTCCAATGCTGGGTCGCACCTGGGAAGGACCAGTTTCCAATTTCCAGGTGCACCTGGCATTAGCGATCTGAAAGTGGTATTATTTATTCCTGTGTAGGCTCTACGAGGGCTATTGTGTGATTTTTTTCCCCTTGTCTGGGGCCAACGTGTTTTATTTTTTCATGTTGGGGCCAATGTGTTTTATTTATTTGTTCAGGAACCAATGTGTGTGTATTTGTTTTTCTGGGGGGACAACTTGTGATTTTTTTTCTGAGTTGATGAAAACAATTTTTATTTGTCTTGTGCAATGTTTTTTTTTTTGGCGGGGGGGGGGTGTTACCTATTCTATCAGTCACAGGTATGACAATTTCTGACAGGAGGCGAGTGCTATACAGTGAATATAATTTCGTATAAAATAATTTATCAGTTCAGTGATTTGAATCACCCCATCCTTGGGAGGGGGATTGGGCACTGACGCTCTTTCTTGCACACGACACTAAGGGGTCTATTTACTAAGACTTGGACGGATATAAAGTATCAGCCAATCGGCTCCTAACTACTATGCCACAGGCTGTGTTTGAAAAATGACAGTTAGGAGCCGATTGGCTGGTACTTGATCTCTAGCGACTTCATCAACAGACCACTTAATTGTCTAGTTACGGCACTGATCGATCACACTGAAATCCAATAGTAAAAGAGTACAACAGTTTGCTTGTGTTCTTTTATAACGATACTATGTTTGATTTGAGTCTGTTCTATAAGTTTGCTTCCCACCCCTGCATTTAGAAGTTTCGACAGCAGATATCCCAAGTTCCCTGCCACATGATTATCGTGGAAGAGATGAACATTATATCTATAGTAATCGCCACTTGCTAAACTTGTAAGAGAGGAAAACTGTATTAACAGTTTTCTGTCAAGCGCAATTAAGAAATCAGCGCACTGGGAGTGTAAGTTACCTGATGGCTATGGCCAGATTTTCTGAGTAATGAGCAAGCAGCTGAGTGACAGTGCAGGGTATGGTGAGTACATTGGGGGTAATTCCAAGTTGATCGCAGCAGGATTTTTGTTAGCAATTGGGCAAAACCATGTGCACTGCAGGGGAGGCAGATATAACATGTGCAGAGAGAGTTAGATTTGGGTGGGGTGTGTTCAATCTGCAATCTAATTTGCAGTGTAAAAATAAAGCAGCCAGTATTTACCCTGCACAGAAATAAAAAAACCCACCCAAATCTAACTCTTTCTGCACGTTATATCTGCCTCCCCTGCAGTGTACATGGTTTTGCCCAATTGCGATCAAAAATCCTGCTGCGATCAACTTGGAATTACCCCCATTGTGTGGATACTGAGTCCAGGAGATTCAGAATGTGTGTAAATTAAATTAGTCAGTGAAAGCAAATACCCAGTTGGTGACAATGGGTTACTGTACTTTTTTCATCATTCAAAAATAACACCCATTATTTTCAAACCTATACATGACTTGTTTCACTTCAATGAAAAACATAACATGCCAAGCAGTGCCATGACTACCTTTATCTAAAAGGAAAAAAGTCAATTCCAAGGCTTTGTGAGACTTCATGAAAGCAGCCGTGTGTAGTCACTGCTGACGCAGTTTACAAGCAATCTCAGCATGTGTGCCTATATATTCACTTCTGGATCTAAGACGTTACTGTATACAAGGGAATACTGACATGACTGACATATCAATTTGGCGCTACATAATGCTTCTTTTCTGGTTGATGCTTGCTTTATTGTTTGCAGTTTATGGGATTTTTGTGCTTTTTGTTTTTCTTATCCGCTCTCTTGCCGAATGCCTGTCAGTCAGCACCAATATAACTACCTGCTTCTAATTAAAGACAAATGTCCTTGTAGAAGAAGAAAAACACAAAACATCCCACAGATCTTGGATTTGTCTTGTCACAGTCTGTGCTCATGTTTCAAATTTCTTTCATTCTGTGACTTCATAAAGAAAAGAAATAGTGGTAGATAAGTTCTGATTCTGAGATATAGCCTTTGAAAATTCCTGGCTCCTATTGTCATCTTGAACATTTTGCAGAGGATTATCTCAAGTGCATTGTATTAACGAGAAAATATTTCAATACCACAATGTGGGCAGTGGGTAAGGGAAGATGCCTGCTTGCAGTAGTTGAATTAATGGCATTTACTGCACCATACCAGAGGAAAATAATGAGACAACTAAATTCAGAAAAAAAAAGTTTTCTAAAAATGATTAGATAACTGTTGTTCTGATGCATAAAGTAAGAGCTATATGGAAAATACCATTTCAAATGCTGTCCATTTTATTTGCAATTCCATGCATTCAAACTCCACAAACAGAATATATTGTTCATATTTGCATTTTAATACATTTTATATAGTGTCAAAGGTACAGCATAAACATGCCTGACATGGATGTGGAACAGCAGTGTGTGGAATCCAGTTCAGATATTGTTTGGTCAAGTCTGAGCAACAGCAAGCATGATTGCAGACACCTGTCAGCCTGGTGTTAAAATGGTTGCAGACACAAGAGACAGGGCTCCTGATGGTGAACTAGTTGCCCAGGTGTTAGGCCACCGTGGTGGCTACTGTTTAGGGGTCCTGGATTAGTGGTCTCTGGAAAATTTACACCTTGTATGCTAATAACTGCTGTGAACTATCCTGTAACCTGTGACTTGCTGGTAACTGCTTACAGTATGTTCAGTTGTGAATTGCCTATGTGTGTAAAATAAGCCTGCAGTGTGCAATGTTTACCCAGTGTACGTGATCCTTGTCATAATAGATTAAGAAATAATCTAGAATTATTGAGAACAGATTCCTTTCCTACTACGGCTGAGTAATTAGGCATGCACATCTAATAGAAAGGGTTTAGTGAGCAGTCTCATCTTTTGTTTTAACATTTTGAGCAGTAAAATCTCACATACTGTACTTTATGCAATGGCGGTGGTCCTAGTTCTGACAATGAAAACAGAAGAACTTGCATACTATCAAGTTATGAATATATATTAATCGCAAAGTGAGGGACATCATATAAACATATATAAATAATAATAATAATAATAATAATAAAATGTAATATATACATTGCCCAATTAAATATTTGGTTATAAATAATATTAATTTATTTGTTTTCATTTTAGAAAATAGGTAAAAGTTTCTATTATTTATCTTAACAAGTTTGATAATGTGCTGATAAAAATAACTACATGGTTCTAAAATACATAAGCAGTTTGTAATTACAGAGTTGGTTCCTGACATATTATTCTCAGAAGTTTGTCTATAAGAAGCCAAATGTAGCAGCAGGTTTTAAAATTAAGTTTTTTGGAATCCATTTACAAAATACAAATTTTCTTGAAGAAAGTATCTAAATAGTGGTTCTTACCACTAGTTAGGTGAATGACCAAATAATGATTAAAATAGTAATTTATTCATCTACAGAATACATTGTTTGAATACATATATTTGTTCTAGCAAGCAAAATAGATAAGAGGATGCCACCTCATCACCTTGGGCACCAGAACAATTAAACCCACCCCTGAGCACATTCAATTATAACAGAGGCCAGTTGTACATGGTAGGGGGTCATACATGATCATTCAATGTGATGCCTCCTTCCTACATCTTCCCAGGACTTGCAACAATAACTCTGGTAAATGTTATATATATATATATATATATACATACACATATATACATCAGCATTAACATTAAAACCGCCTGCCTAATATTGTATACGTCCCACTTGTGCTAAAACAGCTGTGGAATGTCAAGGAATGAACTCCACAAGGGGCCTAATTCAGAGTTGATTGCAGCAGCAAATTTGTTAGTTGGGCAAGACCATGTGCACTGTGGGGGGGGGGGGGGAGGGGGCAGATATAATATGTGCAGAGCGTTAGATTTGGGAGGGGTGTGTTTAAACCGAAATCTAAATTGCAGTGTAAAACTAAAGCAGCCAGTATTTACCCTGCACAGAAATAATATAACCCACCCAAATCAATCTAACTCTCTCTACAAATGTTATATCTGCCACACCTGCAGTGCACATGGTTTTGCCCAACTGCTAACAAATTTGCTGCTGCGATCAACTCTGAATTACCCCCATGGTGTCTTGTGGTATTTGGGATAAACACATTAGCAGCAGATCCTTTAAGTCCTGTATGTTACAAGATGGAACCTCCATGGCTCAGACTTGTTTTTCCAGCACATCACACAGATGCACAATCAGATTGAGATCTGGAGAATTTGGAGGCCAAGTAATATTATGTTCATCAAATCATTCATGAACAATGATTGCAGTGTGGCAGAGCGCATTATACTGCTGAAAGAGGCCACTGCCATCAAGGAATACCATTGCGATGAAGGGGTGTACTTGGTCTGCAACAATGTTTAGATGGTGGTACACGCCAAAGTAACATCCACATGAACGGCAGGACACAAGGTGTCCCAGCAGAACATTGCGTAGAGCGTTACACTGCCTTCTCCGGCTTGCGCATCCTGGTGCCATCTCTTCCCCTGTTAAATAACGCACACATCCGGCCATCTGCATGAAAAGAAAACGTGATTTATTAGGCCAGGCCACTTTCTTTAATTACTCTTTGGTCCAGTTCTGATGCTCACGTGCCCATTGTAGGTGCTTTTGATGGTGGACAGGAGTCAGCATGGGCACTATGACCAGTCTGCTATGCAGTGAGCCGCAATATACTATGTGTTCTGACATCTTTCAATCACAGCCAGCATTAACTGTTTGAGTAATTTGGGATACAGAAGCTCTTCTGTGGGGGTCAGACCAGATGAGCTAGACTTTGCTCCCCATGCGCATCAATTAGCCTTAGGCGCCCATGACCCTGTTGCCAGTTCACTGGTTGTTCTTCCTTGGACCATGTTTGTTAGGTACTAACCACTGGGAACACCCCACAAGACCTGCCGTTTTGGAGATGCTCTGACTCAGTCATCTAGCTATCACAATTTGGCCTTTGTCACCGTCACACAGTCACAAGCTGCTTCCAAGTGTTCACTTGCTGCTTACTGTATCACACCCCTTGACAGGTGCCACTGTAACAAGAGAATCACTTACCTGTCAGTGGTATTAATGTTATGGCTAACCGGTTATACATAAATAGATAATGTGAACATGATCTTAAAGGCCTGCATAGTCTCCACTTTCCGTAGCACAATTGACTATCTACTGTGTCATGTTACCAGTGATTTTTTTCTATGCATATACACAAATCTCTGGGAAGATGTGATCAGCGCCCTTGTTACAGTGATTTGGGCAGCGACGACGCAAGACTTTGGAGAGGTGAGCTTACTAATAATTGCGGAGTGTGCAGTGTGAGCCCCCCTGGACCCAAGGCCCATGTGCACGGTACACCCTGCGCCCATTATAGTAATGCCACTGATTATCATACTAGAAAAGTTGTCTAGCAGAAATTCAAAAAATATAGTGTCCACTAACTGCGAACTTGAGTCTTCTTAAATTATGAAATCAGATGAGAGCAAATATTTTTTTTATGTATATGGCAACAGAATATCACTGTAATGTGGTTTATAATTGGAAAAAAAAAATCTATACAAAAAAATACAGAACTTCTTTCAAGTTTCAAGCTTTTTTCCAGCATTTAAAGTGGACTCCAGGGAATCCACATAACACGCACTCTGGGAAAAATCAAAATGTGCTTATTTATTAGTCATCCCCAACTAGTTACAGCTCTGTTAATATTTAATCTGAAAACTGTATACTGTGCAGTTTGTATCTGAATACATAAGAGCTTAAACATACTGTTAAAAAATGAATGTACAGTATTCCCATAGAAATTAGATTTTGGAAGAGAAGACTCATTTCACATTATAAAATATTAACACCTCTATAAAAGCAAAAATGACCCTTTTAACAATTTTCACACAAAAATGTGTAATAATGAAAATTTGTACTGGTAAATACATTTGTCCGTGTAAAGATGCTAAATACATTTCTAGGTTGAGGAACCATTCATTTATTGACTCCTACAAAATAAAGTATGGAAATACATTGTATAAGCAAGACTAGTGCCTAGAACCTGAGGTTCTACACAGCCAAGTTTGGAGGAGGAATGAAATAAAATATGAACACTTAAGGTCACTGGCCCGGTAGTGGGAAATTATGAAGGTACAGTTATAACAAAACATTTATAAATTATGTTTTAATCCTCTAGCAAAATTAGTTTGCATCCTCCTTCTTTAGTTCGGCTTTTGCCTAGAGTAGATGTATTAGGTTCGTTGTAATGTCATTACTTGGGTATTTATTCGGTACACAATATACAGTATAACCAAGAATTATTAGATCCAAAACTGCAAAATCCCACATGCACAGATTCCAATTCTATTATACCATGTTGACAAAACAAGAAAAATCAGAAACCCAAGGCGCTAACACACTTGTGCAGCCACTTGAGGAAAAAAGGGCCACTTCACCCTTACATAAATACAATGGAAAATGCGAATACTTAAATAAGGCGCTCAGTAGGTTTCACATGGAATAAAATGAATACTCAATGTCCATTTATATTGGCAAAACCAATTATATTATAATGTTCCTATGCTATCCAATGTTCCTGTAATAAGCTTTATATTGGCAAAACCAGCAGGGCGTTGAAAATCCGTTGGGCAGAACATCTGCGCAATATTCGTAAGGGGCTAATTACTCACCCTTTTTCGCTTCATTTCAAGGAATCCCACAATTGTTCGACTGATTTTATCACATCATTTTGGGGTATAGAATTAACAAAAGATCAATGGCGGAACAATAATAGGGATATTAGACTAGCCAAAAGTGAAATGAAGTGGATTTTCAACCTACAATCTCTGGTGCCGAATGGTTTAAACCATGAATTTGAATTAAGATGGTTTCTGTGACAACATTGTATTGTATTATAGTGTTTTTTGTTCATTATCGTATCTCTTGTCAAAGCCGTGTACAGCCTCAAGCGGGACTTTGTTATGGTCCACCCAGACGGGTTGTCATGGTTATCATCCACATGTCACGCAAGTTTTTTTCTTCTCGCGTTGACACGTTGCTAGAGTGAGATGTTAGATAAACTCTCATTATAAACTCCTTTTTTGTTCTGGCAATAGCGGCTCCTGTTTATTAAGTGGTCCTCCATTAAGGTGGTCATGTTTATTCACCTATATAGTAAGTCATAAGGCGGTAGTTCTTTTTGTGTTCTGGCATGTTGCTATGGCAATGCGTATAGTAAGCTAGATCACCTCGGGTGGTTAGCATTTATTTGTCAGCGAATACCCATGCTAATATAGGATATAATTCAGTGCACTATATGTTACTATGGGCACGTGTACAAATGGGTTATTATGACATTTTTTCTGCCTGTAATTTTACTTATATATGTCTATCAGATTTATTTAATAATCCACCTTTTTCCTAATAGTGTCCGGATTTATCGATATGTCTAATCATTAGCTGTCCTATTCACAATACTAGTACGGGCAAAAGTCCGTCTTTTGCCAATACTAGCACGGGTAAAAGTCTGTCTTTTCGTTATGCTGCCATGGTAACGCGGATAGGAAGTGACGTCACCACGGGCGGAAGTATCCCTCCGTCCGATGGTATTCATGCCCATACAGGATATGGTCAATCCCCATGTACCGCACTACATACTGGGTACACGTGGAAACGTGTAACCATGGCAACCCGCTGTTTTACAATTAATTCTTAATTAAAATCGCATTCACACTAATTTCCGGTTGTTTGGTTTAAATAGTCCCATTTCACAAGCACTCTTGTTCCTTGACAAAGCCCTATAACGGGGAGAAACGCGTTGGAAGGGTGCAGGCGGGTTGGATCACATACTTTCTTCTCTTGTGGCTGGAATTGTGTTTCACATCTTGCTGGTCAGTGCCGTTTTCGGCCGGCGGCCAAAACCAGTCTCACAGTTTCCACCCCTGAGTCGTATATGTTAGATACTCCTGTCTTTGTTTTATTCTTTTAATAAATTAGCATTTTATCATTACTCTCACGTTCATCTTTGGAGCCGCCTATAAAGAAACCGCTATGTGAGGATCAGCACCTGATTCAGAGTGAGTAACGGTGCGCATCCATTATCACGCCTATGCATGCAGT
The DNA here is from genome assembly GCF_028390025.1 of Pseudophryne corroboree. Lineage (NCBI taxonomy): Eukaryota > Metazoa > Chordata > Amphibia > Anura > Myobatrachidae > Pseudophryne > Pseudophryne corroboree. The sequence continues at coordinate 322,494,279 of NC_086448.1, forward strand.
CAGGATAAAAGATACCTTTATGTACGGAGTTCTATTTTGTCCATTGTGAGTGGGGTACGCCATCCAGTCATAGTTGATGCATCATTGTCTGAGAGAATAACTACAGACGTTTAAAGACTTACTACACTATGATGTTTTATTTTATTTTCTGTTACATATCATCGTGAGACATTGTGCGGATTAGAAGAATCTTCCATATTCCAACAGGAGGCGCCCATTGAATTTGGATTCCTCTATCATATAAATGGACATTGAGTATTCATTTTATTCCATGTGAAACCTACTGAGCGCCTTATTTGAGTATTCGCATTTTCCATTCTATTATACCATGTGCTGGGTGCCAACGCCAACACATCCAGAAATAATGAGATACAGTATCAGAAAACTCTATTTGAAAAGTTCTTTGAATGTGTTGTACCAGCTTCATAGAGGACCTGCTGTGTCTGAGAGTCAGACAGTTCTTCTGTATTAGAAGAATTAGAACAAGTCTTAATGTTGACAATTCACAAATTTAAAGTCACCCAGGATTTAATCTGATTGTGCAGGTTGTGGCTCCAAAAAGAGCAAGTACAAACATTATTTAGTATACTGTATAGTGAACAAAAATAAATATAAGTATAAAAAAAAAATCCTGCCATGAGAAGCTAACAATCTAAATAAGAGAAAAGAGTAAAAATGTATAAATTTAAATGTAATAATTACAGATACTGATACAAGTGTGCATCTTAAAGTGGTATCCAATTAGGTGCTATGAAACATTGGGAGCAAAAAACTGGAGTTTTCCGCAATTTTTCTCGATGTTAAAATGATATATTTTTTACGAGGTATTCATGCCTGCCCCTTTTTTCACTGCTTTGGGTGCCCCGGCCAGGCGTTAGTCATGGGACGAGGAAGGTGGTGGGGGTGGACCCATAAATGGAGGCGTGTGCCGGAGCACAGGAGCAGTCAAGGAAGCCAATGGCTAGTGCACCGATGCAGGTAACACAAGCCCCGATATACCGTGGTAATGTACCGCGGGTAACTGGATGCCCCCCCTAGATTAAGACTATGCCAATTAGGCTGGATGTCAATTTTATTTTGAATACAAAATAGGACAATTCCTGATACAAAGTAAGGGATCAAATTCCAGAAATACTAGTATATTGTTGTACTCTGTAATTGGGTGCTGCGGAACCCTTGTTGGGCCATATAAATATAGGATAATAATAAATAATAATAATTGTGCCTTAAAACAGAGTAAATTTACCATTTATTTATACATGGCCTGACAGAGTTGTATGAAATGTCGATTTACAGTAGTACACACTGGAGTGATTTTTTGGCACTGCACATGCGTCTAAGTCACATGTGCCATAGTGGGCTTGCAACAGTGAGCATCGAGAGAATTTATTTGTGAAGCAATTTATAGTGTAAGACTATTTGGGGGAGGCAACGGGGAATCGTGGCAAAAACAAAGGCATGTCACGACTGATTTGGGGGCATGAGTGAAACTACGACTGTGATCCTGTACGCAGTTACATACAATATCTCTGGTGTATTACTTTCTGCATCCATGCTGTATGACCACAGACGATAACTGACTGCTCTGTGACTGATTCTGAAACTTTGTATGCAGCCACTGGGATTTGCAAAGCCGGCAGTGGGGGACATAATACAAATCTCTGTGGCTATGACATTTGCTGATTTTTTGCACAGTATCTGTGATTAGCGTACAATAGGACCATATTGTGTTGCACTTTGCACTTGGAAACAAAACAATATTAAAACAAGACTTAGTAATAATAGACAGAGATAAGAGGGCCTTGCTTGCAAGCTTACAAACGATACTGTACATTGTTGCTTTTGGCATTAAGGAAAATAGGGGGAAAGTAGTACAGTATTTTATGCAAGTGAAATTATTTAGTTTATTATAAGATTATTAATGGTGAGATACAAAATGCATCTGTGAAACGCCTTGCTTTCTTATAAGTATTCTTAATACTGTATTTACAATAGAGGGGATATTGATTATTATACTATAAACCTTGGACAGACATGACACAAGGGGCTGGATTCAAATGTTTCCTTCCCCCTCCCGGCCGCGATCACGCTGCCGGCAGTATTCTAATGTTAGTGCTGACAGGAGCAACAAGTTCATTTCAGCTCGCTACCCCCGGAGGTAGCAAGCTGAAATGCATGTAAAAAGACCATTTTGGGCTCCCAGACAAGTCTTTTCATGATCGTGCCCATTAGTTTAGTCGGGTTTAGGTGCTTTGCGTGCATCACGATAACGGGGGCCATTTGAATATCGCTCCACTATCTCCCGTCACTATAGAAGGGAGATAGGGGGCGCGTGAAGATTTGAATCCCCCCGAGGAATCTACTGCTGTTACCTACGCGTAGCTCCTATGGAAGAGGTCATTAGCATTTCACTGGTTAGGAAGACAATATGTACAAACATTTTATCTGGAAATCAGAAATATTAAGCAATTTGGTTCTAAACTGATCTTGTCAAAAAAAATAATAATCCGTCACAGTTTAATTATTGTGCATTAACATTTTCTTGAACTCCACACTTATAATAATAATAATAATTTTATTTATATAGCACTCTTTCTCCAACAGGACACTTAAATTCTGCTTAATGAAAACACTACACAGAAATTATGCTAAAGGTAAGAAAACATTCTGCTACATTATAAAATGTGCAACTATATACAGTTGCAAGCCGAAGGTGCATGCAGGAAAAGAAGGTGTGGTCACTCAAAGGGGGGTGTCCTTAAGACACCCCCCTTTTCATTGGGGTAGGGGGTGTGCCCATCCCACTCAAGGAGATGCTGGTCCCGCAGCGTGAACAGATGCCATGTGCATGTAAATTGTGGTCTCTACCTTTCAATTGCAGATCATGATTTCTCCAGTTTGCAGCTATAGCTGGCCATCATGAAGTATCTTTCTGTGTATGTAGAGAAGTTTTTCCTGTATCCAGTATTAACTGTTTTCTAAAAAAAAGCAATCTAGAGACATTTGTCCTATTAGACTGTGTCTATTACACTCTTTGAGAGCAGAGAAATACTTCACGATGGCCGGCTTAGATAATAACATCTGCGTGCCTACATACAACTGCAAATTGGAGACAAATGTGCAGCTTGGGATATAGGGGGTCATTCAGAGTTGATCGCTCGCTGACGATTTTCGCAGCACAGCGATCAGGTGAAAAAACTGCATTTCTGCGCATGCGTATGCCCCGCAATGCGCACGCACAACATACAGGTACAAAGCTCTTTGTGGTTGTGCTCAGGTTCTAGCAAAGTTTTCCTTCTCACTGGCAGAAGCAAGAAGATTGACATGAAGGGGGCGTTGCTGGGTGTCAACTGACCGTTTTCAGGGAGTATTTGCAAAAACGCAGGCGTGTCTGAAAAAATGCAGGCGTGGCTGGGCGTTCGCTGGGCGGGTGTATTACATCAAATCTGGACACAAACAGGCAAGCGCTGAGTAGGTTCAGAGCTACTCTGAAACTGCACAAACTGTTTTTGCAGAGCTCGGCTGCACATGCGTTCGCACTTTTGCAAAGCTTAAATACACTCCCCAGTGGGCGGCGGCATAGCGTTTGCACGGCTGCTAAAACTAGCTAGCGAGCGATCAACTCGGAATGGCCCCCATAATACAGTAACACATCATCTAGCTCTGCTAGTAATAGTCGGGAACCTGTGCTCAGAATACACATCCTGACACCTACACTCTCAGCACACAATACACTTCTGGTCAGGTGCTTTCTACTGCATTTGTCACAACTCTAACCTCAATTAAAGACATTTTTGGAACTGACCTTTATGTATTGTTCAAATCTATGAGACTTCTATTCCAAAAAGAATATCAATATTACTCCACAATACAAAAAGTGTTTTAAAAGTTTGAATGTAATTTCTGATTTCCATATCTAATCATTTCTACTAAAATATATTTCATACATTTTCTGAATTCAATATTTAACATTACTTCTTGTTATTTGAGATTAAAATAGTGTACAAAAAGCTGTGTAATGTTAAGCTTGATAATATACATGCCATTACACACATTTACACTTATGTGGCCCATGTCAGTGAATATTGCCCCATTCAGGCTGTCACGGCACAGCTTATTTATCCTTCAGGAGAGAAGATGAGCCTGGTAACGGCGGCAGGAGATGGCCACACAGGCAAGAAGCCTGGAGCGGATGGAAACGGGATCTCTAGCTCAGTGCCAGCGGGGACAGGAACCAATGCCACCGATTCATTGGCAGGCAGCCGCGGATGAATTGGGAAGCGGTGTTACATAGGCACGTAGCACTTTAGGACTCCACAGTGTGTGGTTGTAGCAAGCCACTCCCCTGCTGTACAGCCACTACAGATTTTTGCAACTAATTTATATATTTGCTCCAAAATGGAATACAATGTTTCACACATTAAATGCTAACTCTGTACGGTCGCAATCAAACCACATAATGTGGCAAAAAATACTATCATTTTCTTTCAGAAGACCTTTTTTTTATCAACTAACCCAGTGGATCCCAAACTTTTTTGGATCATGGCACCCTAGAAGAGTATCAGAATTTTCTTTACGGCACCCCTAGGCCAACAGTTTCTTATTGAGAAATTTAGAAAGAAATATTAAATGAAGTAAACAGTGTTTAGATCCTTAGGGTCAGTTATGCGGTGAGGGACAATATTTGCTTCTGTTTGTCCACATATTTTGTGATTGACAGCCGCCAGCACTGGTTTTGCCTATCAATTTGACCATAAATAATTTGAATTAGTCCTGGACCACCAATCCAAGGCACACAGTTTGAGAACCACTGAACTAACCAATTGCTGAGGTTCTACTGTAGTTGTAATTTTTTATGCAAAATTTTCTGAGAGATGGCAAAACCCATTCATTACACAATAGTAAAGAAAGAATTCGGTAACGCACCTTGTCGTCTTCTGCTGTTCAGTTTCCTAAAGCATGTTCCTTCAACAAGCCGGTTAAGTCGCTGCTGTTTTATGAGTTCTAAGATTTCTGGTTGGATCTTCTCTTTCAGCTCCCTATGCAGTGATATAAAACCAACATGACATGACATGTTAGTCATACAATTTAGTAATCACACAACTCCAGTGATGGATGACTGAAAAGAACATTAAGATATCTGTGAAGAAAGAAGGTCAGTTGATTTTTAAATAAATGCACAGAGAACCTCTTGTAAAATCCTCAATCCTATAAAAAATATTGCTGGAGCTGAAAATGTAAAGGCATTGAATGCCAAAAATACAGTTTACATTTTTATGGGCAGATTCACAGCTCTCACTGTGCATTTTTGTGCGCATTATGATAAGCAGATTCTGTAAGCAGCTCCGTAGGCTGGGAACACAATCAGCCTTTTGCAGTTAACACACAGAAGCTGTCAGCACTCGTTCAAACAGCTTCCATGCCTAATTGAATCTGTTCCCTAGAATGTGCATTATTAGTTAATGCAAATGATTTATTGTAAATATACAGTACATGAAAAAAAACACAACTGTTATTTAAGGTAACTAATAAAAAAAATAAGAATTTACTTACCGATAATTCTATTTCTCGTAGTCCGTAGTGGATGCTGGGGACTCCGTAAGGACCATGGGGAATAGCGGCTCCGCAGGAGACTGGGCACAAAAGTAAAGCTTTAGAACTACCTGGTGTGCACTGGCTCCTCCCCCTATGACCCTCCTCCAAGCCTCAGTTAGGATACTGTGCCCGGACGAGCGTACACAATAAGGAAGGATTTTGAATCCCGGGTAAGACTCATACCAGCCACACCAATCACACCATATAACTTGTGATCTAAACCCAGTTAACAGCATGATAACAGAGGAGCCTCTAGAAAAGATGGCTCACTACAGCAATAACCCGATTTTTTGGTAACAATAACTATGTACCAGTATTGCAGACAATCCGCACTTGGGATGGGCGCCCAGCATCCACTACGGACTACGAGAAATAGAATTATCGGTAAGTAAATTCTTATTTTCTCTGACGTCCTAGTGGATGCTGGGGACTCCGTAAGGACCATGGGGATTATACCAAAGCTCCCAAACGGGCGGGAGAGTGCGGATGACTCTGCAGCACCAAATGAGAGAACTCCAGGTCCTCCTCAGCCAGGGTATCAAATTTGTAGAATTTTACAAACGTATTTGCTCCTGACCAAGTAGCTGCTCGGCAAAGTTGTAAAGCCGAGACCCCTCGGGAAGCCGCCCAAGATGAGCCCACCTTCCTTGTGGAATGGGCTTTTACAGATTTTGGCTGTGGCAGGCCTGCCACAGAATGTGCAAGCTGAATTGTACTACAAATCCAACGAGCAATAGTCTGCTTAGAAGCAGGAGCACCCAGCTTGTTGGGTGCATACAGAATAAACAACGAGTCAGATTTTCTGACTCCAGCCGTCCTGGAAACCTATATTTCCAGGGCCCTGACAACGTCTAGCAACTTGGAGTCCTCCAAGTCCCTAGTAGCCGCAGGCACCACAATAGGTTGATTCAGGTGAAAACGCTGAAAACCACCTTAGGGAGAAACTGAGGACAAGTCCTCAATTCCGCCCTGTCCGAATGGAAAATCAGATGAGGGCTTTTACAGGATAAAGCCGCCAATTCTGACACGCACCTGGCCCAGGCCAGGGCCAACAGCATGACCACTTTCCATGTGAGATATTTTAACTCCACAGATTTAAGTGGTTCAAACCAATGTGACTTTTGGAACCCAAAAACTACATTTAGATCCCAAGGTGCCACTGGAGGCACAAAAGGAGGCTGTATATACAGTACCCCTTTCACAACGTCTGAACTTCAGGGACTGAAGCTAGTTCTTTTTGGAAGAAAATTAACAGGGCCGAAATTTGAACCTTAATGGACCCCCATTTCAGGCCCATAGACACTCCTGTTTGCAGGAAATGTAGGAATCGACCTAGTTGAAAATTCCTCCGTCGGGGCCTTACTGGCCTCGCACCACGCAACATATTTTCGCCAAATGCGGTGATAATGTTTTGCGCTTATATCTTTCCTGGCTTTGATCAGGATAGGAATGACTTCATCCGGAATGCCTTTCTCCTTCAGGATCCGGCGTTCAACCGCCATGCCGTCAAACGCAGCCGCGGTAAGTCTTGGAACAGACAGGGTCCTTGCTGGAGCAGGTCCCTTCTTAGAGGTAGAGGCCACGGATCCTCCGTGAGCATCTCTTGAAGTTCCGTTTACCAAGTCCTTCTTGGCCAATCCGGAGCCACGAATATAGTGCTTACTCCTCTCCATCTTATAATTCTCAGTACCTTGGGTATGAGAGGCAGAGGAGGGAACACGTACACTGACTGGTACACCCACTGTGTTACCAGAGCGTCTACAGCTATTGCCTGAGGGTCCCTTGACCTGGCGCAATACTTGTCGAGTTTTATAAACATGTGGAAGACTTCTGGGTGAAGTCCCCACTCTCCCGGGTGGGGGTCGTGTCTGCTGAGGAAGTCTGCTTCCCAGTTGTCCACTCCCGGAATGAATACTGCTGACAGTGCTATCACATGATTTTCCGCCCAGCGAAGAATCCTTGCAGCTTCTGCCTTGCCCTCCTGCTTCTTGTGTCACCCTGTCTGTTTACGTGGGTGACTGCCGTGATGTTGTCCGACTGGATCAACACCGGCTGACCTTGAAGCAGAGGTCTTGCTAAGCTTAGAGCATTGTAAATGGCCCTTAGCTTCAGGATATTTATGTGAAGTGATGTCTCCAGGCTTGACCATAAGCCCTGGAAATTCCTTCCCTGTGTGACTGCTCCCCAGCCTCGCAGGCTGGCATCAGTGGTCACCAGGACCCAGTCCTGAATGCCGAATCTGCGGCCCTCTAGAAGATGAGCACTCTGCAACCAACACAGGAGGGACACCCTTGTTCTTGGTGACAGGGTTATCCGCTGATGCATCTGAAGATGCGACCCGGACCATTTGTCCAGCAGGTCCCACTGGAAAGTTCTTGCGTGGAATCTGCCGAATGGGATTGCTTCGTAGGAAGCCACCATTTTTCCCAGAACCCTTTCATTGATGTACTGAGACTTGGCTCGGTTATAGGAGGTTCCCGACTAGCTCGGATAACTCCCTGACTTTCTCCTCCGGGAGAAACACCTTTTTCTGGACTGTGTCCAGGATCATCCCTAGGAACAGAAGACGAGTCGTCGGAATCAGCTGCGATTTTGAAATATTGAGAATCCAATTGTGCTGCCGTAACACTACCTGAGATAGTGCTACACCGACCTCCAACTGTTCCCTGGATCTTACCCTTATCAGGGAATCGTCCAAGTAAGGGATAACTAAAATTCCCTTCCTTTGAAAGAGTATCATCATTTCGGCCATTACCTTGGTAAAGACCCGGGGTGCCGTGGACCATCCATACGGCAGCGTCTGAAACTGATAGTGACAGTTCTGTACCACAAACCTGAGGTACCCTTGGTGAGAAGGGTAAATTGGGACATGAAGGTAAGCATCCTTGATGTCCCGAGACATCATGTAGTCCCCTTCTTCCAGGTTCGCAATCACTGCTCTGAGTGACTCAATCTTGAATTTGAACCTCCGTATGTAAGTGTTCAAGATTTTAGATTTAGAATCGGTCTCACCGAGCCGTCCGGCTTCGGTACCACAACAGTGTGGAATAATACCCAGTTCCCTGTTGCAGGAGGGGTACCTTGATTATCACCTGCTGGGAATACAGCTTGTGAATGGCTTCCAAAACTGCCTCCCTGTCAGAGGGAGACATCGGTAAAGCCGACTTTAGGAAACGGCGAGGGGGAGACGTCTCGAATTCCAATTTGTACCCCTGAGATATCACCTGAAGGATCCAGGGGTCTAATTGCGAGTGAGCCCACTGCGCGCTGAAATTCATTGAGACGGGCCCCCACCGTGCCTGATTCTGCTTGTAAAGCCCCAGCGTCATACTGAGGGCTTGGCAGAGGCGGGAGAGGGCTTCTGTTCCTGGGAACTGGCTGATTTCTGCAGCCTTTTTCCTCTCCCTCTGTCACGGGGCAGAAATGAGGAACCTTTTGCCCGCTTGCCCACGAAAGGACTGCGCCTGATAATACGGCGTCTTCTTATGTTGAGAGGCGACCTGGGGTACAAACGTGGATTTCCCAGCTGTTTTGCCGTGGCCACCAGGTCTGAAAGACCGACCCCAAATAACTCCTCCCCTTCTTCCAAATGCCGTTTGGAATCCGCATCACCTGACCACTGTCGTGTCCATAACCCTCTACTGGCAGAAATGGACAACGCACTTAGACTTGATGCCAGTCGGCAAATATTCCGCTGTGCATCACGCATATATAGAAATGCATCTTTTAAATGCTCTATAGGCAATAATATACTGTCCCTATCTAGGGTATCAATATTTTCAGTCAGGGAATCCGACCACGCCAAACCAGCACTGCACATCCAGGCTGAGGCGATTGCTGGTCGCAGTATAACACCAGTATGTGTGTAAATACATTTTAGGATACCCTCCTGCTTTCTATCAGCAGGATCCTTAAGGGCGGCCATCTCAGGAGAGGGTAGAGCCCTTGTTCTTACAAGCGTGTGAGCGCTTTATCCACCCTAGGGGGTGTTTCCCAACGCACCCTAACCTCTGGCGGGAAAGGATATAATGCCAATAACATTTTTGAAATTATCAGTTGTTATCGGGGGAAACCCACGCATCATCACACACCTCATTTAATTTCTCAGATTCAGGAAAACTACAGGTAGTTTTTCCTCACCGAACATAATACCCCTTTTTGGTGGTACTCGTATTATCAGAAATGTGTAAAACATTTTTCATTGCCTCAATCATGTAACGTGTGGCCCTACTGGAAGTCACATTTGTCTCTTCACCGTCGACACTGGAGTCAGTATCCGTGTCGGCGTCTATATCTGCCATCTGAGGTAACGGGCGCTTTAGAGCCCCTGACGGCCTATGAGACGTCTGGACAGGCACAAGCTGAGTAGCCGGCTGTCTCATGTCAACCACTGTCTTTTATACAGAGCTGACACTGTCACGTAATTCCTTCCAACAGTTCATCCACTCAGGTGTCGACCCCCTAGGGGGTGACATCACTATTACAGGCAATCTGCTCCGTCTCCTCATCATTTTTCTCCTCATACATGTCGACACAAACGTACCGACACACAGCACACACACAGGGAATGCTCTGATAGAGGACAGGACCCCACTAGCCCTTTGGGGAGACAGAGGGAGAGTTTGCCAGCACACACCAGAGCGCTATATATATACAGGGATAACCTTATATAAGTGTTTTTCCCCTTATAGCTGCTGTATGTTTAATACTGCGCGTAATGAGTGCCCCCCTCTCTTTTTTAACCCTTTCTGTAGTGTAGTGACTGCAGGGGAGAGCCAGGGAGCTTCCCTCCAACGGAGCTGAGGGAAAATGGCGCCAGTGTGCGGAGGAGATAGGCTCCGCCCCCTTCTCGGCGGCCATATCTCCCGTTTTTCTGTGTATTCTGGCAGGGGTTAAATTCATCCATATAGCCCAGGAGCTATATGTGATGCATTTTTTGCCATCCAAGGTGTTTTTATTGCGTCTCAGGGCGCCCCCCCCCCAGCGCCCTGCACCCTCAGTGACCGGAGTGTGAAGTGTGCTGAGAGCAATGGCGCTAGAGATGAGCGCCTGAAATTTTTCGGGTTTTGTGTTTTGGTTTCGGTTCCGCGGCCGTGTTTTGGGTTCGAACGCGTTTTGGCAAAACCTCACCGAATTATTTTTGTCGGATTCGGGTGTGTTTTGGATTCGGGTGTTTTTTTCCAAAAACACTAAAAAACAGCTTAAATCATAGAATTTGGGGGTCATTTTGATCCCAAAGTATTATTAACCTCAAAAACCATAATTTACACTCATTTTCAGTCTATTCTGAATACCTCACACCTCACAATATTATTTTTAGTCCTAAAATTTGCACCGAGGTCGCTGTGTGAGTAAGATAAGCGACCCTAGTGGCCGACACAAACACCGGGCCCATCTAGGAGTGGCACTGCAGTGTCACGCAGGATGTCCCTTCCAAAAAACCCTCCCCAAACAGCACATGACGCAAAGAAAAAAAGAGGCGCAATGAGGTAGCTGTGTGAGTAAGATTAGCGACCCTAGTGGCCGACACAAACACCGGGCCCATCTAGGAGTGGCACTGCAGTGTCACGCAGGATGGCCCTTCCAAAAAACCCTCCCCAAACAGCACATGACGCAAAGAAAAAAAGAGGCGCAATGAGGTAGCTGACTGTGTGAGTAAGATTAGCGACCCTAGTGGCCGACACAAACACCGGGCACATCTAGGAGTGGCACTGCAGTGTCACGCAGGATGTCCCTTCCAAAAAACCCTCCCCAAACAGCACATGACGCAAAGAAAAAAAGAGGCGCAATGAGGTAGCTGTGTGAGTAAGATTAGCGACCCTAGTGGCCGACACAAACACCGGGCACATCTAGGAGTGGCACTGCAGTGTCACGCAGGATGTCCCTTCCAAAAAACCCTCCCCAAACAGCACATGACGCAAAGAAAAAAAGAGGCGCAATGAGGTAGCTGTGTGAGTAAGATTAGCGACCCTAGTGGCCGACACAAACACCGGGCCCATCTAGGAGTGGCACTGCAGTGTCACGCAGGATGTCCCTTCCAAAAAACCCTCCCCAATCAGCACATGATGCAAAGAAAAAGAAAAGAAAAAAGAGGTGCAAGATGGAATTATCCTTGGGCCCTCCCACCCACCCTTATGTTGTATAAACAAAACAGGACATGCACACTTTAACCAACCCATCATTTCAGTGACAGGGTCTGCCACACGACTGTGACTGATATGACGGGTTGGTTTGGACCCCCCCCAAAAAAGAAGCAATTAATCTCTCCTTGCACAAACTGGCTCTACAGAGGCAAGATGTCCACCTCATCTTCACCCTCCGATATATCACCGTGTACATCCCCCTCCTCACAGATTATCAATTCGTCCCCACTGGAATCCACCATCTCAGCTCCCTGTGTACTTTGTGGAGGCAATTGCTGCTGGTCAATGTCTCCGCGGAGGAATTGATTATAATTCATTTTAATGAACATCATCTTCTCCACATTTTCTGGATGTAACCTCGTACGCCGATTGCTGACAAGGTGAGCGGCGGCACTAAACACTCTTTCGGAGTACACACTTGTGGGAGGGCAACTTAGGTAGAATAAAGCCAGTTTGTGCAAGGGCCTCCAAATTGCCTCTTTTTCCTGCCAGTATAAGTACGGACTGTGTGACGTGCCTACTTGGATGCGGTCACTCATATAATCCTCCACCATTCTATCAATGTTGAGAGAATCATATGCAGTGACAGTAGACGACATGTCCGTAATCGTTGTCAGGTCCTTCAGTCCGGACCAGATGTCAGCATCAGCAGTCGCTCCAGACTGCCCTGCATCACCGCCAGCGGGTGGGCTCGGAATTCTGAGCCTTTTCCTCGCACCCCCAGTTGCGGGAGAATGTGAAGGAGGAGATGTTGACAGGTCGCGTTCCGCTTGACTTGACAATTTTGTCACCAGCAGGTCTTTCAACCCCAGCAGACCTGTGTCTGCCGGAAAGAGAGATCCAAGGTAGGCTTTAAATCTAGGATCGAGCACGGTGGCCAAAATGTAGTGCTCTGATTTCAACAGATTGACCACCCGTGAATCCTTGTTAAGCGAATTAAGGGCTGCATCCACAAGTCCCACATGCCTAGCGGAATCGCTCCGTGTTAGCTCCTTCTTCAATGCCTCCAGCTTCTTCTGCAAAAGCCTGATGAGGGGAATGACCTGACTCAGGCTGGCAGTGTCTGAACTGACTTCACGTGTGGCAAGTTCAAAGGGCATCAGAACCTTGCACAACGTTGAAATCATTCTCCACTGCACTTGAGACAGGTGCATTCCATCTCCTATATCGTGCTCAATTGTATAGGCTTGAATGGCCTTTTGCTGCTCCTCCAACCTCTGAAGCATATAGAGGGTTGAATTCCACCTCGTTACCACTTCTTGCTTCAGATGATGGCAGGGCAGGTTCAGTAGTTTTTGGTGGTGCTCCAGTCTTCTGTACGTGGTGCCTGTACGCCGAAAGTGTCCCGCAATTTTTCTGGCCACCGACAGCATCTCTTGCACGCCCCTGTCGTTTTTTAAAAAATTCTGCACCACCAAATTCAAGGTATGTGCAAAACATGGGACGTGCTGGAATTTGCCCATATTTAATGCACACACAATATTGCTGGCGTTGTCCGATGCCACAAATCCACAGGAGAGTCCAATTGGGGTAAGCCATTCCGCGATGATCTTCCTCAGTTGCCGTAAGAGGTTTTCAGCTGTGTGCGTATTCTGGAAAGCGGTGATACAAAGCGTAGCCTGCCTAGGAAAGAGTTGGCGTTTGCGAGATACTGCTACTGGTGCCGCCGCTGCTGTTCTTGCGGCGGGAGTCCATACATCTACCCAGTGGGCTGTCACAGTCATATAGTCCTGACCCTGCCCTGCTCCACTTGTCCACATGTCCGTGGTTAAGTGGACATTGGGTACAACTGCATTTTTTAGGACACTGGTGAGTCTTTTTCTGACGTCCGTGTACATTCTCGGTATCGCCTGCCTAGAGAAGTGGAACCTAGATGGTATTTGGTAACGGGGGCACACTGCCTCAATAAATTGTCTAGTTCCCTGTGAACTAACGGCGGATACCGGACGCACGTCTAACACCAACATAGTTGTCAAGGACTCAGTTATCCGCTTTGCAGTAGGATGACTGCTGTGATATTTCATCTTCCTCGCAAAGGACTGTTGAACAGTCAATTGCTTACTGGAAGTAGTACAAGTGGGCTTACGACTTCCCCTCTGGGATGACCATCGACTCCCAGCGGCAACAACAGCAGCGCCAGCAGCAGTAGGCGTTACACGCAAGGATGCATCGGAGGAATCCCAGGCAGGAGAGGACTCGTCAGACTTGCCAGTGACATGGCCTGCAGGACTATTGGCATTCCTGGGGAAGGAGGAAATTGACACTGAGGGAGTTGGTGGGGTGGTTTGCGTGAGCTTGGTTACAAGAGGAAGGGATTTACTGGTCAGTGGACTGCTTCCGCTGTCACCCAAAGTTTTTGAACTTGTCACTGACTTATTATGAATGCGCTGCAGGTGACGTATAAGGGAGGATGTTCCGAGGTGGTTAACGTCCTTACCCCTACTTATTACAGCTTGACAAAGGGAACACACGGCTTGACACCTGTTGTCCGCATTTCTGGTGAAATACCTCCACACCGAAGAGCTGATTTTTTTGGTATTTTCACCTGGCATGTCAACGGCCATATTCCTCCCACGGACAACAGGTGTCTCCCCGGGTGCCTGACTTAAACAAACCACCTCACCATCAGAATCCTCCTGGTCAATTTCCTCCCCAGCGCCAGCAACACCCATATCCTCCTCATCCTGGTGTACTTCAACACTGACATCTTCAATCTGACAATCAGGAACTGGACTGCGGGTGCTCCTTCCAGCACTTGCAGGGGGCGTGCAAATGGTGGAAGGCGCATGCTCTTCACGTCCAGTGTTGGGAAGGTCAGGCATCGCAACCGACACAATTGGACTCTCCTTGTGGATTTGGGATTTCAAAGAACGCACAGTTCTTTGCGGTGCTTTTGCCAGCTTGAGTCTTTTCAGTTTTCTAGCGAGAGGCTGAGTGCTTCCATCCTCATGTGAAGCTGAACCACTAGCCATGAACATAGGCCAGGGCCTCAGCCGTTCCTTGCCACTCCGTGTGGTAAATGGCATATTGGCAAGTTTACGCTTCTCCTCCGACAATTTTATTTTAGGTTTTGGAGTCCTTTTTTTTCTGATATTTGGTGTTTTGGATTTGACATGCTCTGTACTATGACATTGGGCATCGGCCTTGGCAGACGACGTTGCTGGCATTTCATCGTCTCGGCCATGACTAGTGGCAGCAGCTTCAGCACGAGGTGGAAGTGGATCTTGATCTTTCCCTAATTTTGGAACCTCAACTTTTTTGTTCTCCATATTTTATAGGCAGAACTAAAAGGCACCTCAGGTAAACAATGGAGATGGATGGATTGGATACTAGTATACAATTATGGACGGACTGCCACGGTTAGGTGGTATAAAAAAACCACGGTTAGGTGGTATATAATACAATTATGGATGGACGGACTGCCTGCCGAGTGCCGACACAGAGGTAGCCACAGCCGTGAACTACCGCACTGTACACTGGTTGATAAAGAGATAGTAGTATACTCGTAACAACTAGTATGACGACGGTATAAAGAATGAAAAAAAAACCACGGTTAGGTGGTATATATTATAATACAATTATGGTTGGACGGACTGCCTGCCGAGTGCCGACACAGAGGTAGCCACAGCCGTGAACTACCGCACTGTACACTGGTTGATAAAGAGATAGTAGTATACTCGTAACAACTAGTATGACGACGGTATAAAGAATGGAAAAAAAACCACGGTTAGGTGGTATATAATACAATTATGGTTGGACGGACTGCCTGCCGAGTGCCGACACAGAGGTAGCCACAGCCGTGAACTACCGCACTGTACACTGGTTGATAAAGAGATAGTAGTATACTCGTAACAACTAGTATGACGACGGTATAAAGAATGAAAAAAAAACCACGGTTAGGTGGTATATATTATAATACAATTATGGATGGACGGACTGCCTGCCGAGTGCCGACACAGAGGTAGCCACAGCCGTGAACTACCGCACTGTACACTGGTTGATAAAGAGATAGTAGTATACTCGTAACAACTAGTATGACGACGGTATAAAGAATGAAAAAAAAACCACGGTTAGGTGGTATATAATACAATTATGGTTGGACGGACTGCCTGCCGAGTGCCGACACAGAGGTAGCCACAGCCGTGAACTACCGCACTGTACACTGGTTGATAAAGAGATAGTAGTATACTCGTAACAACTAGTATGACGACGGTATAAAGAATGAAAAAAAAACCACGGTTAGGTGGTATATATTATAATACAATTATGGATGGACGGACTGCCTGCCGAGTGCCGACACAGAGGTAGCCACAGCCGTGAACTACCGCACTGTACACTGGTTGATAAAGAGATAGTAGTATACTCGTAACAACTAGTATGACGACGGTATAAAGAATGAAAAAAAAACCACGGTTAGGTGGTATATAATACAATTATGGTTGGACGGACTGCCTGCCGAGTGCCGACACAGAGGTAGCCACAGCCGTGAACTACCGCACTGTACACTGGTTGATAAAGAGATAGTAGTATACTCGTAACAACTAGTATGACGACGGTATAAAGAATGAAAAAAAAACCACGGTTAGGTGGTATATATTATAATACAATTATGGATGGACGGACTGCCTGCCGAGTGCCGACACAGAGGTAGCCACAGCCGTGAACTACCGCACTGTACACTGGTTGATAAAGAGATAGTAGTATACTCGTAACAACTAGTATGACGACGGTATAAAGAATGAAAAAAAAACCACGGTTAGGTGGTATATATTATAATACAATTATGGTTGGACGGACTGCCTGCCGAGTGCCGACACAGAGGTAGCCACAGCCGTGAACTACCGCACTGTACACTGGTTGATAAAGAGATAGTAGTATACTCGTAACAACTAGTATGACGACGGTATAAAGAATGAAAAAAAAACCACGGTTAGGTGGTATATATTATAATACAATTATGGATGGACGGACTGCCTGCCGAGTGCCGACACAGAGGTAGCCACAGCCGTGAACTACCGCACTGTACACTGGTTGATAAAGAGATAGTAGTATACTCGTAACAACTAGTATGACGACGGTATAAAGAATGAAAAAAAAACCACGGTTAGGTGGTATATAATACAATTATGGTTGGACGGACTGCCTGCCGAGTGCCGACACAGAGGTAGCCACAGCCGTGAACTACCGCACTGTACACTGGTTGATAAAGAGATAGTAGTATACTCGTAACAACTAGTATGACGACGGTATAAAGAATGAAAAAAAAACCACGGTTAGGTGGTATATATTATAATACAATTATGGATGGACGGACTGCCTGCCGAGTGCCGACACAGAGGTAGCCACAGCCGTGAACTACCGCACTGTACACTGGTTGATAAAGAGATAGTAGTATACTCGTAACAACTAGTATGACGACGGTATAAAGAATGAAAAAAAAACCACGGTTAGGTGGTATATAATACAATTATGGTTGGACGGACTGCCTGCCGAGTGCCGACACAGAGGTAGCCACAGCCGTGAACTACCGCACTGTACACTGGTTGATAAAGAGATAGTAGTATACTCGTAACAACTAGTATGACGACGGTATAAAGAATGAAAAAAAAACCACGGTTAGGTGGTATATATTATAATACAATTATGGATGGACGGACTGCCTGCCGAGTGCCGACACAGAGGTAGCCACAGCCGTGAACTACCGCACTGTACACTGGTTGATAAAGAGATAGTAGTATACTCGTAACAACTAGTAGGACGACGGTATAAAGAATGAAAAAAAAACCACGGTTAGGTGGTATATAATACAATTATGGTTGGACGGACTGCCTGCCGAGTGCCGACACAGAGGTAGCCACAGCCGTGAACTACCGCACTGTACACTGGTTGATAAAGAGATAGTAGTATACTCGTAACAACTAGTATGACGACGGTATAAAGAATGAAAAAAAAACCACGGTTAGGTGGTATATATTATAATACAATTATGGATGGACGGACTGCCTGCCGAGTGCCGACACAGAGGTAGCCACAGCCGTGAACTACCGCACTGTACACTGGTTGATAAAGAGATAGTAGTATACTCGTAACAACTAGTATGACGACGGTATAAAGAATGAAAAAAAAACCACGGTTAGGTGGTATATATTATAATACAATTATGGTTGGACGGACTGCCTGCCGAGTGCCGACACAGAGGTAGCCACAGCCGTGAACTACCGCACTGTACACTGGTTGATAAAGAGATAGTAGTATACTCGTAACAACTAGTATGACGACGGTATAAAGAATGAAAAAAAAACCACGGTTAGGTGGTATATATTATAATACAATTATGGATGGACGGACTGCCTGCCGAGTGCCGACACAGAGGTAGCCACAGCCGTGAACTACCGCACTGTACACTGGTTGATAAAGAGATAGTAGTATACTCGTAACAACTAGTATGACGACGGTATAAAGAATGAAAAAAAAACCACGGTTAGGTGGTATATAATACAATTATGGTTGGACGGACTGCCTGCCGAGTGCCGACACAGAGGTAGCCACAGCCGTGAACTACCGCACTGTACACTGGTTGATAAAGAGATAGTAGTATACTCGTAACAACTAGTATGACGACGGTATAAAGAATGAAAAAAAAACCACGGTTAGGTGGTATATATTATAATACAATTATGGATGGACGGACTGCCTGCCGAGTGCCGACACAGAGGTAGCCACAGCCGTGAACTACCGCACTGTACACTGGTTGATAAAGAGATAGTAGTATACTCGTAACAACTAGTATGACGACGGTATAAAGAATGGAAAAAAAAACACGGTTAGGTGGTATATAATACAATTATGGTTGGACGGACTGCCTGCCGAGTGCCGACACAGAGGTAGCCACAGCCGTGAACTACCGCACTGTACACTGGTTGATAAAGAGATAGTAGTATACTCGTAACAACTAGTATGACGACGGTATAAAGAATGAAAAAAAAACCACGGTTAGGTGGTATATATTATAATACAATTATGGATGGACGGACTGCCTGCCGAGTGCCGACACAGAGGTAGCCACAGCCGTGAACTACCGCACTGTACTGTGTCTGCTGCTAATATAGACTGGTTGATAAAGAGATAGTATACAATACTACTAATATACTGGTGGTCAGGCACTGGTCACCACTAGTCACACTGGCAGTGGCACTCCTGCAGCAAAAGTGTGCACTGTTTAATTTTAATATAATATTATTTATCATGTACTCCTGGCTCCTGCTATAACAACCTGCAGTGCTCCCCAGTCTCCCCCACAATTATAAGCTTTATATACAATACATTGATGTGCAGCACACTGGGCTGAGCAGTGCACACAGACTGAGTCACTGTGTGACTGTGTATCGTTTTTTTCAGGCAGAGAACGGATATATTAAATAAAACAAACAACTGCACTGTCTCTGGTGGTCACTGGTCACTGTGGTCGTCAGTCACTAAACTCTGTCTGCACTCTCTTCTAATCTACAGTATCACAGCAATCTCTCTCTCTCTCTCTCTTCTAAATCTAATCTAAATGGAGAGGACGCCAGCCACGTCCTCTCCCTATCAATCTCAATGCACGTGTGAAAATGGCGGCGACGCGCGGCTCCTTATATAGAATCCGAGTCTCGCGAGAATCCGACAGCGTCATGATGACGTTCGGGCGCGCTCGGGTTAACCGAGCAAGGCGGGAAGATCCGAGTCGCTCGGACCCGTGAAAAAAAAAGTGAAGTTCGTGCGGGTTCGGATTCAAAGAAACCGAACCCGCTCATCTCTAAATGGCGCACAGCTGCAGTGCTGTGCGCTACCTTGTTGAAGACAGGACGTCTTCTGCCGCCGATTTTCCGGACCTCTTCTGTCTTCTGGCTCTGTAAGGGGGCCGGCGGCGCGGCTCTGGGACCTATCCATGGCTGGGCCTGTGATCGGTCCCTCTGGAGCTAATGTCCAGTAGCCTAAGAAGCCCAATCCACTCTGCACGCAGGTGAGTACGCTTCTTCTCCCCTTAGTCCCTCGATGCAGTGAGCCTGTTGCCAGCAGGTCTCACTGAAGATAAAAAACCTAAAACTAAACTTTTCACTAAGCAGCTCAGGAGAGCCACCTAGTGTGCACCCTTCTCGTTCGGGCACAAAAATCTAACGGAGGCTTGGAGGAGGGTCATAGGGGGAGGAGCCAGTGCACACCAGGTAGTTCTAAAGCTTTACTTTTGTGCCCAGTCTCCTGCGGAGCCGCTATTCCCCATGGTCCTTACGGAGTCCCCAGCATCCACTAGGACGTCAGAGAAATCAAGATTTCATTGGATCCAAAGTTTCTTGTTTATTTTTTAAAGCAATTTGTTATGCTCCTTACAGGGGTGTAGTATGGTATGCCGGCGGCCGGGCTTCCGGCGACCAGCATACCGGCGCCGGGAGCCCGACCGCCGGCATACCGACAGCGTGGTGAGCGCAAATGAGCCCCTTGCGGGCTCGCTGCGCTCGCCACGCTGCGGGCAATGTGGTGCGCTATGCACGCCACGCAATTTTATTCTCCCTCCAGGGGTGTCGTGGAACCCCACGAGGGAGAAAAAGTGACGGTATGTCGGCTGTCGGGATTCCGGCGCCGGTATACTGTGCGCCGGGGTCCCGACAGTCGGCATACTGAAGACCACCCCCTTACAGGGCCACCAAGTCATCTGGTGAGTCCTATTGCTAGAGGGGTCTTGGCCATGCCGCTTGGGGCCAGGTAATGCGCTTCCACCTACCACTTTCAGGCCCCCCATGTCAGTTAGTATTGAACCAACCAAATCTACCGTTTGAATACCCTGTGATTTTGTGGTGCCATTTCTAAATTTACTGTAGATTTACTGTAGGAAAAAACTGCTTAAGTGATTCTCATCCAGTTTACAAGTACTAAACACCCTCTTTTCTTTAATCTCAGTTTAGTTTGCTCAGTTGGGCTGGGGGGAAGCTGGGGTTTTAATTTTTTCATTGAAAGTACCTATTGACCGGGGGGTGCTAGGGGTAAGCACGCCATGTTTGAAGTTAACATTACGGATTTCTAAATGACTGGAAGTCCTTATTTCTTGGATGATGGAGGCGAGTTACAGCCTCCTGTCCTGTTCTGCTTTTTTGTTTCTATATGTTGTTACCCTCTCTGTGTCTTGTCTAGTCCACCCTGTATGTTTGCTTAAGTAGCGTGGTGGGTGGAGCAGCGGTGGCTGGACCACCATTGCATTTATGTGCTCGTCATTACTTCACTGGGTTTATTTAGATTGGCTGCATGTCGTCTTTAACGATTAGCACATGGAATGTGGGGGGTATTAACTCTCCGGCTAAGAGGAAAAAATTTCTTATGTATCTGAACAAGCTTCGTATGGATATAGCTTTCCTGCAGGAAACGCACCTCCTTCCTCTAGAGATGGCCAAACTTAACACACTTCGGTGGTCAGTGATGGCCTCGGCCCCATACTCCTCTAAGGCACGGGGGGTAGCCATATTGATTAGACAGTCTCTTTCTTATACTGTTCATTCTGTAAAGGTGGACCCGCAGGGTCGGTATATTATTGCAGACGTCACAGTAGACTGCACACGCCTATTGCTATGTAACATATATGCTCCGAATAATCGCCCCAAAGTGTTTTTTCTAGAAATGCTGAACAAACTGTATGGTCATATAGATTCCAACATTGTGATAGGGGGGGATTTCAATGTGGTTTCGTCTCATGTTATGGATAGGAATGTGGCTTCCAGTCGGGGGCATAGGGACCCTAAAGTGGGTGTTAAATATATAACCCGCCGGCTGTGGGTGGTGGATGTGTGGAGGGCGTGCTATCCGCTAGAACGGGATTATACTTGCCTGTCAGCTGCATATGGTACGCTCTCCCGCATTTATTACTTGCTGTTGTCAGAACATATGTTCCCTAAGGTTATGGATGCTGGGATCGAAGCTATAAGTATTTCGGATCATGCCTTATGTTGGATTAAGCTGGCGGTGCAGGTGGATAAGGGTCCGGTGCGGCAGTGGCGGTTCCCGGCACATCTGGCTAATTCATTGAAATTTCGTAACATGTTGGAGGCGGCGTGGCTAGATTATAAGAGTAATAACGCAAGTTATGAGTCCGAGAAGCCTCTGACATTCTGGCAGGCATCTAAACCCGTCATGAGAGGGGTAATTATGTCTTACTGTGCACACAGGGATAGGCAATTAGACAGCTCATACTTGGAAGCCCAGGCAAACTTAACAACTTCCTTTCAGAGGTTTAAGCATTCACCTACTCCAACTAATAGGGCTGATTATAATAACAAAAAGACCGTTTTTGATAATATTCTGAATTACTTAGAAGCCAAGCACACTTTCTATAGGACTGCTTCTTTTCACAGATATGGTAATAAACCGGGTAAATTAATGTCCTTCTTATTGAAAGGGCGCCATTCTTCCTCTGTAATTAAATCCCTCCGCACTAGTGACGGTACTAGAGCCAGGTCTAATGCCAAAATAACGGAGGTGCTGAGCTCTTTTTATGCCCAACTGTATTCTCAGCCTCCTAGCAATCTGCCCAGTAAAGAGGCCTTTTGGGCTAATATGAGTTAACCTCAGATGTCTGACAGCCAGGCCTCATCCCTTATGACACCCATCTCGGGGAGGAGGTGGAGAGGGTGATTAAGGCATTGAAAACTGGAAAGGCGCCGGGACCGGACGGCCTCTCCAATGATTATTATAAAATCCTAATGCCCCATATCCGGGACACATTATAGGTATCTTTTAATTAATTACTCTCCGGTCGGTCCCTGCCTGGTTTCTTTAACTCAGCGTTCCTTAGGTTGTTGCCGAAGCCTGGCAGGGATCCGGAACTCCCGGAATCTTATAGGCCTATTTCCCTGCTTAATACGGACTATAAGCTGTTTACCAAGATATTAGCTGACAGGTTAAAACTTGTATTGCCCTCCATTGTCCACCCAGATCAGTCGGGATTCATTTGGGGTCGCCAGGCGGTTGTTAATATAAGAAAAGTCTTAACAGTAATGCAGAGGTTACAGGATTCCTCAGATACGGGCACCAATGTAATCTTATCACTTGACGCCGAAAAGGCATTTGATATGGTGACTTGGGACCATTTATTTGATACCCTACATAGGTTCGGGGCCCTGTCAGCCTTTGTGGAAATGTTGGTCCGCCTATACACAGACCCGGCCACACAAGTATTAGGCAATGGCTATATTTCTTCCCCCTTCTACATCCAGAGAGGCACCCGTCAGGGCTGCCCTCTATCCCCTCTGCTATTCGCCCTGGCCCTGGAGCCACTGGCGATAGCCCTTCGTGGCGCGTCTTCCTTTAGAGGCATTTTGGTGGGCAGGCTGGAGGTTAAGATAGCGTTGTTTGCTGATGATATGCTGCTATTTATCGCTGACACCAGCAGGTCGATAGGACCTATAGTCTCCATTATTGATGGCTTTGGATCCTTTGCGGGTTACAAGGTTTAATCTTTCCAAATCGGAACTCATGCCTCTATCGGGAGATGCGTCCTTCTTTAATAGGCACCCGATATTGTCCCAGTTCCCTAGGACCCAGAGGGCTCTTAAGTATTTGGGGATAATGATACCCAACATCACTGGAACGGTTGTATACAGTTAACGTGGCCCCGGTCCTGACGGCTGTCCGGGCTCTCCTAGACGGGTGGGTTAATTTGCCCTTGTCGTTGCTGGGAAGGGCCACGGTCCTTAAAAGTGTAGTGTTCCCGAAACTCTCATATTTTGCAGATGCTGCCATTACGCCTTACAAAAAAAGACTGTAGGTCTGTAAATTCCATGTTCTCTAAATTCTTATGGGGGGGGGGGGGGGGGGGTGGAGGAAACCAAGGATTTCTTATGCTAAACTTCAGATGCCAAGGGCGGAGGGGGGGCTGGGGATTCCAGACTTGGAAGTGTTTAGTAGAGCGGTGATGTTCCGCTATGTCACAGACTGGTTATGGCAGCGTTCTTGTTTTACCAATTATACATTGGAGGAGGAATTGTTTGCCCCCTTCTCTCCCAGCGCCCTCCTTCACACCCCAAGGAACAAGCTGCCGGCATCACTTAAGACAAATATTATCCTTTTAGATACTCATGGAGCCTGGCACTATTCCAATTCAAAATTACATAGAAACCCGGCCTCCTCCCGTTACACAACTTTCTGGGGGAATCCCTGCTTCAGTCCTGGGCTGGAAAATGCTAACTTTAAGCAGTGGCGGGAGCGGGGAATTTCGTCTATTAGAGACGTATTTGACCCTGGGGGAAGGCATATGCTCTCATTTGAGGAATTAAAGTCCAAATATGGTATAGCAAACTCAAATTTTTATATGTACCTGCAAGCCCGACATTTTGTCATTACTATGGCTGTCCCTATGACGTCGCCAGACAAACAGGATCCGATAGCCACTCTCCTCACTCTCACGAATGCCTCTGCTTATCGTTTATCTTATTATTATGACCATTTACGGGTGATACAGACGGAAAAGCTATGGAAACGTACGGTTTCTAATTGGGAGGGGGATGTACCGGACTTCCCGGCGCAACCAATTCTACTGAAATCCTGTCAGTTTACATTTAAATATCTACACTCGGCTCAGCTTCAGGAAGTGTACTTTAAGTTATTACACAGGGCTTACATAGCCCCGGCCCAAAGAGTGCATATGATCCCGGATGGGAATAGTGAATGTTTAAAATGCCACATGTCAAGGGCCTCCTTTTTTCATTGTTTTTGGACATGTAGGAAGATTGCTACGTTTTGGAACAAAGTTATTGTATTTATTAACAGAACTCTCTCATTGGGGGTCGCCAGAGACCCCATAGCTTGTTTATGCAACTGTTTTGAGGGTTGGCCTCTTGGCCCGGATAGGAAGCGAGTTACGCCCATTCTCACGGTCATCCTCACGGTGGCTAACATGGTTATTTTGAACCATTGGATGAAGAAGTCATCTCCATCTTTGGGGGAATTAAAAAATGTTCTTTTACGGGTTCTCTACTTCGAGCGCCAAGCCACCTTGCCAGACATTGAGAGGGGAGTCGCTCGCTTTTACACGAAATGGGAGCCTTACATTGACAGTCTAGACATTGATACACAGAGCCATATTGAAAGGCTCTTTGAAAATACCTCCTGGGTTCTTCACAAACATGTAGATGCTAATTGATATGAGTTAATACTTTGCTGTATTGAGGTTGATGGGCACATGGAATGGGGTAATATATGAATGCCACGCGACTAAGGAGTGAATTGTCTTGTCTCGTCTCCCCCCTTCCCTTTTTGTGTTCTCCCTTATTATTTTATGATGTTTATAAGTGGGTGATGACAGTTTACAGTGTATAAGTATAGGATATGCGCATTAAGTGGTACGAGTTGCAAGGCACAGAGACACTCGCAGATCTGTTAATGCTGAATTGTATGCATGTATCTATGCCATTCCTATACTCTTCCATTTTGATTGACCACTGTATGTAAAATTTTATATTATAAAAATGAGAAAATAAAAACAGTTTTACAAAAAAAAAAAAAGAGGGACTGTGAGCGGCCGAAAATCAGTGACTGCTGCTGCATCGCCCTAACAGGTAAACAACACACAACACACACACTCCCTCTCTCTAAAATTGGGGACTATGCTGCCGTAATGTGTACACAAGGGGGACTCTGCTGCCGTAATGTGTACACAAGGGGGACTCTGCTGCCGTAATGTGTACACAAGGGGGACTCTGCTGCCGTAATGTGTACACAAGGGGGGCTCTGCTGCCGTAATGTGTACACAAGGGGGGCTCTGCTGCCGTAATGTGTACACAAGGGGGGCTCTGCTGCCGTACTGTGTAAAAGGGAGCTCTGCCTGATATACTGTGTAAAAGGGAGCTATGTGGCCATGCCGCTTCCCCATGAAGCCACGCCCCTATATTTTTTATGCACGCCTATGGCGCATATTGGCCCTGCTCTATATTGGGTGCGGGGGGGCTGATGCCGTTTCTTGCGCTAAGATGTCTAGTTATGGCACGGTTATATATATATTTGCCTGCATCATTCCTTAGCTAAAATAAAGATGATAAAACAAGAGCATATTGGGCAGTAGCCATCCCAGCTGTGATAAAGATATCAGACCTAGACAACTGTAAAGGTTCAAAGGTTCAGTAGGGATCCAGTCAAGGTGCCGGCATACCAACCGTGAGTATGGCGGGAAGGTTAGGTTTAGGGCTGGGTGTGGGTGTGTGTGTGTGTGTGTGTGGGGGGGGTTTAGGTACCACCCCGGGAGGTTAGCGTTAGGCTGCGGGAGGGGAGAGGTTAGGGTTAGGCTGTGAGGAGGGGGGTTTGGGGCGTAGGGTTAGGCATCACCGGGTGGATGTTAGGGTTAGGCACAAAGCTACCTCTTCCCTGCCGGGACTTCATTTGTCAGGATGCCGGCGTCGGTATACAGAGCGCCAGCATCCCGACTGCCGGTAAATCATACCCAACCCATTCAGTATCATTGGCCAAATTCAGCATGGATTGCTATTCAGAGAAATTGCAGTTATCTGCGAGTAGAAAGGCGGCGCCCTGACAGGAAGTAAAAATGCCCCGTGCAAAATTGTGAATGCATCGTAGATTGCTACCCATTCACAGATGCATACGCAATTTCCGAAGAAACTCTGCCGTCTGAGCAAATGTGAGTAGGTCTGAGGCTGCCAATAATCTGCGACTGAGAGGGCCTAAAAGTGGTCTGCACTGACGTCAGAGACCCTCCCCAAAAACACCTGGAAATGCCTGCGTTTTTTCCGACACACCCAGAAACGCCCGGCTTTCTGTCAGTCAAACTGCGGCTACATTGCGATTTTGATCTTTAAGTATTTTCTGTTGCTATTACCACTCCCGTGTGTGCAATGCGAATGCTACACATATAATCGCTCGATATGCGATTTCTCTTAATAACGATCCATGCTGAATTGGGCCCTATATTTGTATATTTAAACCATTGATTTGTAATTCTCATAACTGTAACTTTAGAAATTGTTTTATGTTCTGTACATACAGAAATAGGGGAAAGGAAGTTGAGTAATAGATTTATCTCAGATGATTACTCCAACTGTATAGTCTCTAATTCCTCTACTTCTGTGCATTGGTCAGGACTCTCATGCTCTATTATTAGTAGTAAAATACAAGCAAGATTTATTGGATAAAAATAATATTTCTGTCATGGCACCTGTGAGTTTTTATGGGTCTTCTGAATTGCCCTCATTCACTTGACTGCATGTGGAAGACAATCGAACGCTTTAGAAAGTGGTTCTTTAAACTTGCATTGACAAAACAAACAAAAGATTTCTAGCAGAACTTACATCAGAAAAACTGATTTTGTACAGATGAACCACTGGAATTGTGATCTTGGAAGCAGGGGCTTAGCCAGAATTTTGAGGGCCCCGTAATAATATTCTGAAGGGGCCCCTGTCCAAATGCTTCTAGAGAGACACCTCTTTGCAGCAGTTGTTCATTTTATGCCCCATAATAGTGCCCTAGTTCATATTCTGAACCATAGTAGAGCTTTAGTTACTGGTATTCCCCATAATAATGCCCTAGTTTATTTAATGTCCATAGGCTATAGTAGTGCCCTAGTTCACGTTATTCCACATTGTAAGGCTGACAATACACATTACGCAACACAGTACCCCCAGTTCATATTACGACATACAGTGTCCACAGTTTATATTATGCCACATTACAGTGCTGCTCCCAGTTCATATTTTGCCACACTATAGTGCCCTCACGTCATATTGTGCCAAATGAAAGTGCCCCAGTTCATAATATGTAACATTATAATGCCCGCCAGTGCATTTTATACCACATTTCAATGAGTAGGTCCAGGGGCATAACTAGGTATTGTAGGCACCAAGGCAAACGTTTGTAAGGGGCCCTATGTATCTAGTAAAGGTGAAAATTGTATAAAAAACATGTAACTTTGGCAGGGAAGGTGGGCCCCTCTCAGCTCTGGGCCCCATAGCAGCTGCTCTTGCTGCACCTGTGGTAGCTATGCCCTTGTTTGGAAGAATAATCATAGATTACTTATCTTCTCCAAAAATGGTGGCACTATTTGGAATATTGATGATTTTTAATTAGTTTGTATTTAACATGGAATCCAGTTGGGCGCGAGGTTTAGGGAGGTAAAAAACCTTGCACCCAATTTTGGATTATCGCGGGTATGCACGCTACTGATACCCGTGATAGCCAATTTTTATAGAAATTACTGTGTCCAATTTTCTGGGTTCTAATTGAATACCAAATCACGCGGATGCAGGTTTTTTAAATTTCCCATGTGTAATTGGATTCCCCCTAAGAAACTATTTATCCACCTCCAGTTTTTTTAAGTCTATACTTAATATGTTATACTGCATGTCTTCATCTATGTGCCCTGATTATTGTATTCTATAACCCAAAATGTAATGTTGATGATATAAAATGAAAATATATAAAAATATATTTGTATTTCAAATTCACTGGTTGTCTTGTTTCTAGTACAGAGATTGTAAATTACTCCAGCTGTAGGAATGTCATTTATGCACTATGAAGGAAGGTGTGCAGGCTATCCCGTACCATAAATATGTACCATTCAGTTATATCAAATATAGCAGAAGTAAAAAATGATATACAGGTTGAGTATCCCATATCCAAATATTCCGAAATACGGAATATTCCGAAATACGGACTTTTTTGAGTGAGACTGAGATAGTGAAACCTTTGTTTTTTGATGGCTCAGTGTACACAAACTTTATTTAATACTCAAAGTTATTAAAAATATTGTATTAAATGACCTTCAGGCTGTGTGCATAAGGTGTATATGAAACATAAATGAATTGTGTGAATGTAGACACACTTTGTTTAATGCAAAAAGTTATTAAAAATATTGGCTAAAATTACCTTCAGGCTGGGTGTATAAGGTGTATATGTAACATACTGTAAATGCATTCTGTGCTTAGATTTAGGTCCCATCACCATAATATCTCACTATGGTATGCAATTATTCCAAAATACGGAAAAATACGATATCCAAAATTCCTCTGGTCCCAAGCATTTTGGATAAGGGATACTCAACCTGTATATTTATCTCAGCAATCACATTATGCATCCCTGTACAGAGCCGTCTGACAATTTATGAACAGGAAATGGGCATTAGACTTTGGGGACACTGCAGAAGAGGGCGTGCATTTATTTGTATATCAATTAACTGCATGTGACCCCTTCAGTCAATCTTGAATTAACACTGTCTACGTGCCAAGAGCCTGCAAATAGTGAACCAGAAAACCCAGCAGCATCATCATAATAATAATAATAATAATAATAATGCCATATAAACACTGGGCTCAGCTCAATAGTAATTTTTTTTCCAGAAAAGTGTCAAGTGAATATCAATATTTATATTAACAACAATAAATAAAATAGTGAGTTGCCTATCCCCACTTATACTTCATATTACAAACTCTTTTGAACTCTTGTGCAAAGTCACAGTAAGCCTTTAGGGCAGGGATGGGGAATCTTCGGAACCTCCAGCTGCTGTTGAACTACACATCCCAGCATGCCCTGCAACAGTTTTTGCATGGCCAAATAGCAAAACTGTAGCAAGGCATGCTGGTATGTGTAGTTCAAAAACAGCTGGAGGGCCGAAGGTTGCCCATCCCTGCTTTAGGGCTACACTACAAAAAAAGGAATATTAAGGGGCTAAATCTGATTAATGACAGCTGTTTCAACTCACTCACCCAACCACACATTCCACATCCACCTCATTCACTGAATGACCTTGACAGTTTACACACATTTTTAGTAGAAACAGTTTCTAGATATGAATTGTGAGAATAATGCACAGACAGTGGCGTATCTATAATGGGTACAGTGTGTGCGGTGCCCCTGGGTCCAGAGGGGACCACATTGCAAACCCTGTACTATTTTTCTAATACTTACCTCTTCAGAATCCCGCGGCTTAAACGTTCTGGGCATTCTTGGGCCTACACAGGATATTTAGTCACGGCAAAGGCTCAACAACCCTGGACAAGGGGGTAGTGGCTACCACTGCAATCTCTATTGCTATGTCACCAGTGGTAAACTTGTAAGTATATCATACTTGCCTACCCGTCCGCATCCTGCGGGAGACTCCCGGATCACAGTGGAGTCTCACGCTGCCCCAACACACCATGCAACCCCCCTGGATTATCCACTGCAGCGTCCGGACTGTCATGCATGCACAGTTAACCATTTTCCTGGAGACCAGTACATAGCATTTAGCTATGGGAAATTACAGATGAGCTGGAGACACAGCAGCTGATTGCATGCTGCCTCTAGTGATGACATTTTTGTTCAGTGATTGGGCAGTGTAGTACCACATGTCCCGCACAGAGGGAGCAAAATGTTGGCCGCGGTACCGTTCTGAAGTAATCACAGAGCTGCCCAGCACTGTGACAGCAACAGGCCGCCAGGAGGACAGATGAGAGCAGCGGTGACGCCCCCTACCACATAGTGAGTGAATACCTCCTCCCCCCCTGCCACTTGGTAATCCCAAGCTCCTCTCTCCCTCCCATAACACTGGGTGCTCACCTTCCCTGCTACTACGTAATCACCGTTCCCCACCCACTCCTTACATCTGGTCATTTACAATGCTCATCCTACTTTTATCCGCAACCATAACCCACACACACACAGGGCTACATACCTCTGCCCACCCAGTGTGTGTATTTAGGATTGCACTACCCCCAGTATGTTTGTGTAGGTGTTCCCTGTGTATATAATATGGCACTGCTCCGTGTGTGTGTGTGTGTGTGTGTGTGTGTGTGTGTGTGTGTGTGTGTGTAATATGGCACTACCCCCAGTGAGTGTGTAGCATTGCCCCCAGCGTGTGTGTGTGTGTGTGTGTGTGTATAGGGTGGGGCACTGCTCCCAGTGTGTGTGTAATATGGCAGTGCCCCCAGAGTGTATGTGTGTGTAGGATGGCACTGCTCCCAGTGTGTGTGTGTGTATGCAATATGGCACTACCCCCAGTGTGTGTGTTTTTAGGATGGCACTGCCCCCAGTGTGTGTGTGTGTGTGTGTGTGTGTGTGTGTGTGTAATATGGCACAGCCCACAGTGTGTGTGTAGGATGGCACTGCCCCCAGTGTGTGTGTGTGTGTGTGTGTGTGTGTGTGTGTGTGTCTGTGTGTGTCTGTGTGTAGTATGGCACTGCCCCCAGTGTGTGTGTGTGTAGTATGGCACTGCCCCTGTGTGTGTGTGTGTGTGTGTGTGTGTGTGTGTGTGTGTGTGTGTGTGTGTGTGTGTGTGGGTGGGATGGCACTTCCCCTGAGTGTGTGTAGGATGGCACTGCCCACTGGGGTGCCCAAACAGTGGAGGTCACTCTGACTTGGGTGCAATGTAAATTAGCAATTTTTACAACTGCACATGCCACCCATACAAAATCCCTCTCTGGTAGCACGCTGCACTTAAATTACCACCTGCCACTGCAGAACACCCCTGAGAGGCAATAGGTACACCCATAAGGTGGAGCTAGATACGCCCCCTAAACAGAGGTCCGTGCTGTGCACGACGCGTTCTGATGCAGACTAAAATCTCCCTGAAACTAGTTTTCACAAGTAGGCAAGTATGAAGTACATTACTTACTTATAGATGTTTCTAATCAGTGTTCCCAAGAAAACAGGTACCAGAACTATGAAAAAAAAGTGTCTCCCTGATCTATAAAGTGGCTGGAACAAAGTACAGTAGTCTGGTGATGTAAGTTCCAGATAGGAGTGTTAAAATATTCCAGTGAGGATGGCAAGATAATCCCCTCTTTTCTGTAAAAATGGTGCACTGTTTCTAATAAAAAAAGGTGTTTATACTATTCTGACTGTTGGGCTGTAACCAGTAAATAAATGGAATTGAGATACTTACAGTATAGGCCGAGACTGGAAATCCTCTTGGTTCATTCTCTCTGACTGACGTATTTTCAAGATTTCCGTATAGCTGAGGTTTTGGAGTCTACTTTTGAACTGGTCCAGAGAACTTGGCTTGTTTGTGAGTGATCTCATGATTTGTTCTTTCACAACTTGCATGACCTATTGGAAAGCACAAACGGAACTGTAAGTAAAAGATTGGTTCACTGCCTCAACACTAGTACAACTAAAGAGGACATCAGAGGCCTTTCACAGTCAATTAAATATGCTTGAAATATGGTAAGAATCTGAAAGTTACAAGGCTGAGCTTCTGTGCAGGCAGAAGGGGAGACAAAGGGGGCAGTAAAGAGCAGAAGTGTGGGGCTTCAGAGCATAAGGTACATCCCTAGTCAGGCCCGGCGCTAGCCGCTCAGCAAGGGATGCAGTGCAGGTAGGCGCCGGGTAGGAGAGGCGCCTTCACTGCTCTGCATAGCTGAAGCGCCGTCCTGTCCCCCCTGCTGCTGCTGCTGCTGCGCCTGCCCTGTCACACTGACAGGCAGCCGCAGCAGCGCCGGCAGCATGACCCCTTCTCCTCTGTCCCCTGTGACAGGGAGAGGAGTGTTTTCGGTCTGACGAAAGGGGGCGGAGCTACACGGACCAAGAGGCGGGGCTACACTGACCAAGGGGGCGGAGCTACACGGACCAGGCTAGCAGACTGTGGAAGATCTGGCCAGCAAGATTGTGGTAAGGGTATGTAAAGAGTGTGAGAGAGAAAGTGTGTGTGTGTGTGTGTGTGTGTGTGTTTGTATTTAAAAAGTGGACGCTGTCTGCCGTAATGTGTAAAAAGGGGGGCGCTGTCCGCCGTAATGTGTAAAAAGGGGAGCACTGTCCGCCGTAATGTGTAAAAAGGGGACTCTGTCCGCCGTAATGTGTAAAAAGGGAGGCACTGTCCGCCGTAATGTGTAAAAAGTGGACGCTGTCCGCCGTAATGTGTAAAAAGGGGGCGCTGTCCGCCGTAATGTGTAAAAAGGGGGCGCTGTCCGCCGTAATGTGTAAAAAGGGGAGCGCTGTCCGCCGTAATGTGTAAAAAGGGGGGCGCTGTCCACCGTAATGTGTAAAAAGGGGAGCGCTGTCCGCCGTAATGTGTAAAAAGGGGAGCGCTGTCCGCCGTAATGTGTAAAAAGGGGGACGCTGTCTGCCGTAATGTGTAAAAAGCGGAATCTGTCGGCCGTAATGTGTAAAAGGGGCTCTACCTGGTGTAGTGGCGCTACTGTGCGGCATAGTTTGAATAATGGAGACTACTATAATATGTAATATGAATTGGTATTATTTTGTAGCCATACCCCTTCCCTGTGAAGCCACGCCCCTATATTTTTTGTGCGCGTCTGCGGCGCGCACTGCCCCTATTTTACATACAGGTGTGGGGGGGGGGGTGTGCCGATTCCCTCTCTTGCACACAGCGGTAAAATGTCTAGTTACGGCACTGTCTGTGTGCAGGGCCGTAACTAGCGCTGCACAGAGTGAGTGTGGGCAGAGAGTTCACATCCATAGGCTTACACGGATCTCCTGCAGCTCAGGGGCCCAAGAGGCCATGGTAACCCCCCCGGCCCTACATGTAAAGTATGGGAGGGCACAAATTTATATTTTGCAGGAGGGCGCCGAACACCCTAGCACCGGCCCTGTCCCTAGTCCCCGACTTCTGCATGCAGTATGGGAGATAAGTTGGTTAGATCTCTACCCAGCCCTAAATACAAGGTAAGAAGGAGGGGGACAGTATATTGTATGCAACAATATCTGTGTATGTGTGTCCCTGTGCATGTGTGAAAGCCTGCAGAGTCACACTGCTATGAGTGTGACTCTGATATGTGTGAGAGACTGCTGTGAGTGTGACTCTGCATGTGTGAGAGACTGCTGTGAGTGTGACTCTGCATGTGTGAGAGACTGCTATTAGTGTGACTCTGCATGTGCATACTTGCCAACTTTTTTTTGTCTCCTCTCCAGGAGAGGCCAATAGATGCTACTGGCCACTTTGAGGGGCTGGGCCAGGTGCTCACATCATTAGGCACCACCCCCATCATGGGAAAATGCAACGAATTGCTGTATTATTTCCCCATCCTGCCTGCTTTCCTAGGAAGCGGGTGTGATGTAGGCATTTGGGACACTCTTCCGGGGGTGCGGGGGACTACCAGAAAAATCGTGAGTCTCCCACAACTTCCAGTGTTTTGGAGCAAATGGTCAATTGTCATTTGCTCCCATACATTACCAGATTTTCATTCCAACCAGACAGATGGTCTGCCAGATAATTGTATAGTATATGCCCAGCTTTACACACAACTACAGGCATTTCTGAGTCATATGTACCTCTGTTGCAACAACACCTGTCGTGGGGCGTAGCTAGGTGGCAATGGAGAGTTTGCATGCAACTAATTTTAATGAGGGAATGTTGAGGGCGTAAAGTCAAAATGGTGGGCAATGGTGAGTTGTGTGTACACAGAGATCCATCTGATTTCAGATGTATTTCTTACACCAGCCCTATGGCTGCTCACATTGACCGTCGGAACTAAGATATCGGGGGCCCAGTACAACTGCGAATAAAGACGCAGTCACTGGCAAGGACATGACAAGGAAATTCTTGCTACATGCCTGGGTTTGATAAGCCACCTCGTTACCTCCCAAAAATGTACACTGACAATCACTTTGATTTCAAATACTCACAGTGATTGCCATCACTAACCTATCGCCACAAATGTGCAGTGCAGGTGTACCGTATGTGCAATCCCCCCAATAAAAATCGCTGAAATCTGCAAACATCTGCATTTGCAACGTGCGTGCAGATGTATAATTTTTAAATCACATACAGTAGATACAATTTCAGTAAAGATAAATTCAATGATAAAGCTTATGTGAGAGATACTCCCAAGCATTTGCTCTATCATTCCACACATAATATCCAGCCTGGTTATCAATGATCCTTCTTTTGTAGGAGGATGAAATCCATCTATTACTATCTTGTTTTGGTGGTGGTACCATTGATAATCATATAGGGCAATTCAGATAATTGGTACTTTGGGCCCTATAGTGCTATGCTACAGACTAGGGCTAGATGCATCATCGCTTGGAAAGTGATAAAGTGGAAGGTGATAAAGTACCAGCCAATCAGCTCCTAACTGCCATCTCACAGGCTGTGTTTGAAAAATGGCAGTTAGGAGCTGATTAGCTGGTACTTTTTCACTCTCCATTTCGTCACTTTCCAAGCGATGATGCATCTACTATCCTTCTTGCGTTTAGAAGTACAGTAGGAGTATTATACTAACACATCATGAGAATAAAGCACATAACGTTCATCTTACAACAGCTGGAACAGAGTTATTATTTCATCTCTACAAAGAAAGTCTGATCAATTCTGTCTAACATTAGTTCTGTTCCTGACAACATCAGTATCTAGGTGATTGAGGGGTCCATGACCAAGGCAGATTTGGTGGAATCCTAAAATGATGGTACAATAAAACTTTTGCATTCATAAGACATTATGAATTTTATGTCTATAATTGACCCATTAATTATTAATGAAGATCAGTGTAAAATTCTCTGTTTTTGCTACATTCAATGTGTAAGGAGGAAGGAGAAAGAGACGTAAGTTGTCAGAAGCTAACAGAGAGGTAGTAGAGGACGGTGTAGTTGATGTGAGGTCACCACTCATGTCAATAAATCAATAGTATGTAATGAAAAGACAGCCCTACCAGAAAGGTTGGTGCTGCTTCAGAAATTCAATCGCAATGTGTTTCAGTTATAAGATCGCAACCAATTTAAGGAATCTTTTAACCAACAGTTTCATCCAAATACAAGAAACCTTTACAATAATTCAAACAAAAGGTTTCCATTACTGTCTTAACTGCACGGGATGTGAAAATTGTCTGTACTGCAAAAACAAATCAAAATGATCAATAAAAATAAAACAAAATACAAATACACATCTCTACACGAAAAGTTTAGTATAGATTAAAGTATTGATCGTGGAACATCAACAAATTAGCAAATAGATTGACATCACAGTGTAGCCAAAGATCTCTGTTTTTTAAAACCACTCCTAATCCTAAAAGACTGAGATTTGTTTATATACATTGCATATTGGAAAAGTGGAAACGAGAAATTACATCACTATGCATAACAGAAGCAAAGTAGTTTTTACAACTTAAAACCTTGGTCCAATGTGGTTAAACATGCTGGGTACGAGAGCCCTGCAGTCGGGGTGCCAACAGTCATAATACCAACCCCAGCATCCCGACTGTTTTAAATGTCAACAGGGGTGCAGGAGGCAGCTCAGCCTAATCGTTCCCTTCCACTAAACCTCCCGGCAGTCTAAACCTAACCGTCGGTACCCGCAGTCTAACCCTAACCTCCCGTGCCCGTAGCCTAAACCTAACCTCCCTGGAATACTTACATTCAGGATCCCGCCTGTTGAGGTGCCGACATTGGTATTCTGACAGGTGTCGGGATTCCAGCACTCGCTGGTTAAACATAGACTCTGACCTGGAGTCCTCCTTAGCACAATATAGCAGCCAAATACTGTACATCACCAGAACAAGTAAAATCATTACATAGCAAACTATTCATCTGTATATTTTGGGTACAACATACTATTCACTATCTAACACATGACCTTCAGAAGATGCATCTACTTTCATTCAATGCAACACTTTCATTTCTCAACATTACAGTTACATAAAAAAGTAATAAGACAACTACCCTGCATCAGTTTACATTTACCTGTTTTTTCCTGTTGTGTTTCAATACATATACAGTATACCAGTGGTTCCCAAACTGTGTGCCTAGGCACCCTGGGGTGCCTCAGGACACTAGCAGGGGTGCCCTGGATTAGTGGTCCAGGACCAATTCAAACTATTTTTGGTCAAAGTAATAGACAAAACCAGTGCTTGTGGCTACCAATTATAAAATCTGAGGATAAACAGAAGCAAATATTGTCCAGCAACACACTAAAGAAACTAAGGATGACACAAACATCATTTCATTATTGTTTTCTAAAATTCTCAAAGAAACTTTTGGCCTAGTGGTGCCGCGAAAAAATTCTGATACTCTATTGCACCATGATTAAAAAAAAGTTTGGGAACCACTGCAGTATACTGTATACACCATACAATGCAATAATGTACCATTTGTAAAGCATTATATTCAGTACATACTATATTGTTATCACTACTGTATATATTATGTCTATTTCTCATGCAGTTATATTATTTGGCACCAGTTTCATGTACCACCATTTTTCTTTATCGTTTATCTTAAGCCGGCTACACATCATAATGATTTGCAGGCGGCCGATCCAATAGGTGACGGTACCCTGCATCGGCAAGTGCATACACACTTGCCGATGCAGGGATGCAACTGTGGAAGCCATGCTGCACTGCTAGCAATCCTACTGGTTGACCCTGCAGCAGGGCCAACCAGAAAACATTGCGAACGACCATGGGAGCGCGCAAATTGGGCAAACACACACTGGTCTATATGTCCTATTTGTCATTTCGATTAGGGGTTACACATTCAGGAGGTTAGTCAGGCACTAGAGAAGACACAGTAGGTATCATAAGCAAGAGGTCAGACTATCTAGACAGCAGAAAAGGCATTGTCATAAACAAGGGCTTGATCCAGGCAGCAGACAAGGCAAGATAGGGGTCACAAGCAAGAGGTCAGTACAGGCAGCAGACAAAGTAGAGTAATGATAATAACCGGAGATCAAGAACACTGGGATGCAGAAACACTAGGGTATTAACACTATGGAGTGTATTCAATGCTCGTTGGATCCTTTCTGACGGAAAGGATACGACAACGTCCTAGAGGATACTGGGGTCCACATTAGTACCAAGGGGTATAGACTGGTCCACTAGGAGCCTTGGGCACTTGAAGAAATCAATAGTGTGCACTGGCTCCTTCCTCTATGCCCCTCCTACCAGACTCAGTTTAGAAAATGTGCCCCGGAGGAGACGGTCACGCTTGGGAAGCTCCTGAAGAGTTTTCTGCATTTATTTTCTGTTTTGTTATTTTCAGGCAGGACTGGTTGGCAACAGACTGACTGCTTCGTGGGACTTAGGGGGTGGGGGGGACAGCCCAACCTCCCTAGGGTTAATGGTACCATTCCCTGCTGACAGGACACTGAGCTCCTGAGGGTCGTATTCGCAAGCCCTACCACGGCGAGCGTACAGACCCGCAGCATGCCGCCACCCCTAACAGAGCCAGGAGAGTGGTGAGTAGGTGGCCGGCGTCCCGGTTAGCAGGTCGCTGGCTGTGATGGCGGCATGAGGGTAGGAGCACAGTGCTGCATGCATGCTGCGCTCCAGGCACACTGTACTGTCCGCTGTGAGGGGTGGCTGGAGACACATCTATTACCCACAAAACTGGCACTATTACAGGGGTTCTGATCCCCTACAGACATGCTTCCACACCTCAGCCAGTATAAAGACCGGGAAGACCGTGCACCATTATGGGGGCGGGGCCTTCACTATGAGCGGATCCAGCAGCTCACCAGCGCCATTTTCCTTCTGCAGCTTTACACAGGCAGCCTGTCAGAGAAGCGCAGCTCCTCCACACGGACTCCAAAGCACCTCAGTGGTACCAGGGGGTCATAGCAAAGGGGGGAGGGGAGCAATAATTTGGTGTACTAAGCCCTATTAAGGGTACTTAGTTTGTGACCCAACTAAGTTTAATCTTTAGCTATAGGGGCGCTGTGTGGCTGGCTTCACTGTACTCTGTGTCTCCCTAGAAGGTGAACTCTCTATGTGGGTTAACTGTGCTTTAACCTTTTCCTTACTGTGTGTGTTTCTTTCACATTTATCATGTCAAAGGAGTGTGTATAATGCACAGCAGAGTGTTTTTCTCAATCAAGGGGATCACTACAGTATACTCAGGATAGTACACATTCTCAAGCTAGTAGAACTGAACCTGTATGGTTCGATTCATTAAAAGGGATGATTTCAAATATTTAAAATAAATGGTCCCAAAATTAAAAGGAGACGCAATATTTAAGGCAGTCCGTAGAAGACCTCATGAATAGGGATTAAGTGGTTATTCCAGTGTCTCAGACCCCTGCTATTTGTGCACAGAACTGTACTCTGGCCCAAATCATGCAGGCTGATACAGACGATGATGTATCAGACCCAGAGGAGGGGGTGGTGGACTTGGTAGGGGGGGATGCAGCTTTAGCACAGGGAATACAGGCCCTGATTGAAGCTATAAGAAATGTATTACACATTCCTGACAAGGTGTCCGAGGAGGAGGAGGAATCCTTTTTTAATGTGAAAAATAAATCCTCTGCTACTTTTCCTGCTTCTAAGGAATTACATTCTCTTTTTGAAGCAACTTGGCTTAATCCTGACAGGAAGTTTCAGATTCCAAAATGGTTACTCACATTCTTCCCGTTCCCTCAAGATGACAGGAAAAAAATTGGAAAACCCACCAATAGTGGACGCTTCAGTTTTCAGGCTCGTTACATAGTTTCACCTGTTCCTGGGGCTGCTTCGTTGAAGACCACTCTCAAAATCTCAAATCTCTGTACACAGCTTTGGACCCACTATAGCTTGTGAATGGATCACTAGGGCCATTGCAAAATAGTCAGGTAATTTAATTGACGGGTTAGATTCCTTATCCAGGGAGGATATTATTTTACTCCTATAGCATATACAGGATTCTGCTAACTTTATGGTGGAGGCCATAAAGGAGATTGGATTGCTCAATGCACGCACCACTGCCATGGCAGTGTCAGCATGCAGGGGCTTGTGGCTACACCAGTGGACTGCGGATGCCAATTCCAGGAAATGCGTGGAAAGCTAATTTTCACAGGTGAAGCCCTTTTTGGAGATGAACTGGATATGTGGATATCCAAGGCTACGGCGGGTAAGTCTACATACCTTCCTTCCGCAGCACCTCTGGTTAGGAAATCCTATACTACACCAACATTGCAGTCCTTTCGGACGGCAAAGTTTAAAGGTAAGGCCAAAGGTTCATCTACTGCCTTCAAAGGCAATAGAAGTAAACCCAGAAAACCTACAAATACAGTCTCACAGGATCAGACCTCCGGTTCTGCTTCCACAAAGCCTTCAGCATTATGGTGGACCACACTGCCTGGTCAACAGACAGGTGGGAGCCCGGTTGCGATATTTCAGTCACGTATGGACCACCTCATGCCTGGATCCATGGGTAAAAGATCTTATCATCCGGGGCTACAGACTGGAGTTTCAAGAAAATCCACCTCACAGATTCTTCAAATCCGGCTTACCAGCTTCACGGGAAGCAAGTATGACCTTGCAAGCAGCAATTCAAACACTGGTACAGACTCAGGTCATTGTTCCAGTTCCATGTCAACTACAAAACAAGGGTTTCTATTCCAACCTGTTTGTGGTACCGAAACCGGATGGTTTGGTGACGCCCATTTTAAATCTCAAGTCACTGAACTCGTATTTACGGGTGTTCAAATTCAAGATGGAGGAGTCTCTGAGAGCGGTGATCTCAGGTCTGAAGAAGGGAGAATTCCTGGTGTCTCTGGATATCAAGGATGCGTACCTTCATATTCGGATTTGACTGCCTCATCAGGCTCATCTAAAGTTTGCATTGCAGGACTGTCATAACCAGTTCCAGGCCCTGCCCTTTGGTAAATACCTTTGGGGCCGTGGAGAGCCCAAAGTGATGGCGGAGATGATGTTTCTCCTCCGCAAACAGAGAGTGAACATAATACCGTACCTGGATGATCTGCTGATAAAAGCACCTTCCAGGTAGAGGTTGTTGCACAGCATTGGCCACTCCACACGACTTCTCCAGGATCACGGGTGGATTGTGAACCTGCCAAAATCTCACCTGGAACCAACACGGAGGTACAGAAAGTATTCCTTCCTCTGGAAAAGGCATTGGTAATTCAGTCAATGGTGCGGAACGTCCTCAGGCCGACCCGGATATCGGTGCATCTGTACATTCGCCTCCTGGGGAAGATAGTAGCCTCTTATGAGGCATTACAGTACGGAAGGTTTCATGCAAGGCCCTTCCAGCTGGATCTGCTGGACAAATGGTCCGGATTGCATCTTGACATGCACCAGAGGATACGTCTGTCGCCAAGAGCCAGTATTTCTCTTCTGTGGTGGCTACAGACTTCTCACCTGACCGAGGGCCGAAGGTTTTGGATTCAAAATTGGATTCTGCTGACCACGGACGCAAGCCTCATAGGTTGGGGAGCAGTCACCCAAGGAGAACACTTCCAAGGAAAATGGTCAAGACAGGAAACCATTCTTCCGATCAACGTTCTGGAACTATGGGCCGTATATAATGCCATTTGCAGGCAGCACATCATCTTCAAGATCGAGCCATCCAAGTTCTGTCGGACAATGTGACGGCGGTGACGTACATAAACTAACAAGGCGGAACGAAGAGCAGAGCAGCAATGTCAGAGGTGACAAGGATTCTCCTCTGGGCAGAGAGACACATTGTGGATCTGTCTGCAATCTTCATTCCGGGAGTGGACAACTGGGAAGCAGACTTCCTCAGCAGACATGATCTCCTCTTCTGGGGCCTTCACCCGTAGGTGTTCGGGTGCTTGACTCATTGGTGGGGGACTCCACAGGTCCACATGATGGCCTCTCATCTCAATAAGAAGCTCCAGCAGTATTGCTCCAGGTCAAGAGACCCACAGGCGGTGGCGGTGGAGGCTCTGGCGACTCCGTGGGTCTATTAGATGGTGTATGTCTTTCCACCACTTCCTCTGATCCCAAGAATTCTCAAAATAATAAAAAGGGAAAGGATTCAAGCAATTCTCAATGCTCCGGATTGGCCAAGAAGGGCTTTGTACGCAGATCTACTGAAAATGCTTCTGGAGGACCCGTAGCCTCTATCTCTTCGGGAGGATCTTCTACAACAGGGGCCGTTCGTCTATCAAGACTTACCGCGGCTACGTTTGACGGCATGGAGGTTGAGATGCTAGCATGGAAAGGTATTCCGGACAGGGTAATTCCCACCTTGATCCAAGCCAGGAAAGGGGTAACGTCAAAACATTACCACCGAATTTGGAGAAAATACGTCTCTTGGTGTGAAAACACAAAATTTCCTGCAGTGGAATTTCAACTGGGTCGTTTTCTGCTTTTTCTGCAGTCTGGTGCAGATGTGGGCCTACGTTTAGGATCCATAAAAGTCCAGATTTCGGCAATGTCCATTTCCTTCCAGAAACAGTTGGCTTCGCTTCCTGAGGTCCAGACCTTCTTGAAAGGTGTTCTGCACATCCAACCGCCCTTTGTGCCTCCCACGGCACCTTGGGATCTTAACGTGGTGTTGAAATTTCTGCAGTCAGATTGGTTTGAACTTTTACAGGAGGTGGATGTCAAGTTTCTTACATGGAAGACCGTCACACTATTGGCCTTGGCTTCGACACGGCGTGTTTCGGAATTGGGAGCCTTGTTTTAAAGGATTCCCTATTTGATTTTTCATGAAGATAGAGCTGAACTCAGAACTCGTCAGCAATTTCTTCCAAAGGTGGTGTCTGTGTTTCACATCAACCAGCTTATTGTGGTTCCGGTGCTTGCTGACACCTCTTCTACTTCAAAGTCCCTGGATGTTGTGAGGGCTTTGAGAATCTATGTCAAACGGATGGCTTGTCACAGAAAATTGGACTCGCTGTTTGTGCTTTATGATCCCAAGAAAATTGGGTGTCCTGCTTCTAAGCAGTCTATTGCTCGCTGGATCACGCTGACTATCCAGCATGCTTACTCTACGGCAGGCTTGCCGGATCCTAAATCTGTTCATGCCCACTGTACTAGGTCGGTGGGTTCTTCCTGGGCGGCTGCCCGGGGTGTCTCGGCTTTACAAATCTGCAGAGCAGGCACTTGGTCTGGTTCGAACACGTTTGCTAAGTTCTACAAGTTCGATACCTTGGCCTCTGAGGACCTTCAGTTTGGTCAGTCAGTTCTGCAAGAACGTCAGAACTCTCCCACCTGGTTTGGGTACTTTGGTACATCCCCATGGTACTAATGTGGACC
Source organism: Pseudophryne corroboree (assembly GCF_028390025.1). Classification (NCBI taxonomy): domain Eukaryota; kingdom Metazoa; phylum Chordata; class Amphibia; order Anura; family Myobatrachidae; genus Pseudophryne; species Pseudophryne corroboree. The sequence continues at coordinate 322,536,904 of NC_086448.1, forward strand.
TCAGTATCCTCTAGGACGTAAGAGAAAATAGGATTTTAATTACCTACCGGTAAATCCTTTTCTCGTAGTCCATAGAGGATACTGGGCGCCCACCCAGTGCTTCGTGTTTCCTGCAGGGTTACTTGGTTAAGTATTGTTGTGGGATCAGCCGTTGCTGTTTGAATCTCACCACTATCCTTTCTGATTCCTTCTCTCAAGATATGTCCGTCTCCTCGGGCACAGTTTCTAGACTGAGTCTGGTAAGAGGGGCATAGAGGGAGGAGCCAGCCAACACTATTGATTTCTTAAAGTGCCCAAGGCTCCTAGTGGACACGTCTATACCCCATGGTACTAATGTGGACCCCAACATCCTCTACGGACTACGAGAAAATAATTTACTGGTAGGTAATTAAAATCCTATTTTTTCTCAATTGCATTATAGAAAATGATTGACAGAATCTGATTGGTTGCTATGGGCAACACCACCACTGGTCTGTTTTTAGAAGCTTTAGTAAACCTACCCCTATATCTGGCAAAGTACTATCCCTACTTAGGTGTTCAAGTGGCAAGTGCATGCTTTGTGACACTACAGTTCGAGTCACTTTGGCCGTGCGGTGCAATGGCACAAATTGCATAAACATGCCAAGGGGGAGGACAAGCATAAAGACGTGATTCAGGAATTGGGGGAAACCTGCTAAGGTTCCCTGACCTTGCAGAAGTCAGGGAGAACTTAATACAATTCCGGAGACTCTGTTCGTAAAACCTTCTTAACAGGAAACCCACTTAATATAATAATAGTTGATACAAATACACAATCACTGCACATCACTTTAAATTAGGCATCATGCCATTCAGTTTGACCGACAGAACATTGGGCAGTCATTCTGTGGCTCAGCCATGAATATTACTGTGTCAGGTCCGGGTGTTTTGTGAATCCGTTAACCTGGAACCAACCACAGGTGTAGGTGCTGGGGTATGAAGAAAACAGGGAGGACGAAGGAAGTTCCGTTTCATATATTTATTAAAGTAACAATTCAGTAAGGAGTTAAATGACTAGTTGTTAATCATCATTATACTGAAGTATTGCAGGAATGACAGAAATAATATGCAAGAGAAAACTCAGAAATAAATAAAAGAAATGTTCATGGAAACATATGCAAAAACAAGCTGAAGAATAAATGTTGAATTGTCCAAATATAAACAGGCTTTGATGCTGAACTGCAGATTGTGTTTAACTGGTTAATGCAGACATGGAGAATTAACTGTAAGAATTTGCAATGGAGTTTTAAGAGTTAACTGAGAGACTGTGAAGAATTATCCTTGTAATGACAACATAGAAAAAGTACTGAATTGGGTTACTTGCGGGTTCCGGAGATCACTGTGAAACTGTAGTAGATGGCAAGGTGATGAATGGGTTAAATGCAGAGTTGAACAAACGAACAGCTGAGGGAATTGGAATCCTCCAGACTTTGTATGATAGGCAGACAGACAAGGTAACCTCATGCAGGACACTGGGAATCCAAGTATTTCCAATAGGTGTGCAATTGACTGATAGCACAATGGAGAGCCGGTAGATCTTTGGCAGTGAAGGCTGCAAAACGGACCTCTGGGAACGGAGGCGATATCTGGACCACGGGAATCACACAGGAATGCACGGAGAGAGTTCAGAGCTAGAGCACAGCTTTGATACAACAAAGCACTGGCCCAGAGTGACATAATCCCAGCCTACTTAAAGGCAGCACAAGCACGGGATTGGCTTACACCTGCCCACAGGTGTTTTCACAAGTGCTCAGTATTAGCCATTTGGTCTCCAACATGGCCACCTCCTATACAGCAGACACACCGCAGTGCCTTAGGCCATTTGGTCCCCGCACTCACAGTTCCCAGACTCTGCATTACCTGTGCCATTGATCACGCCGTGTCCCCACACGGGCGCACAGCACCGCGAGCAACCGCACTGGCAACGGATGAACCCCAGAACCCGCAAAGGTGAGAGACCGGTTCGTGACAGTACCCCCTCTTCTACGGGTGGTCTCCGAACACCTTTGAACCTTGTCAGGATTTTTGGAGAAGTATTTCTGTACCAGTCTTGGAGCATGAACATCTTCAGAGAAAACCCAGGATCTCTCCTCCGGGCCGTAACCCTTCCAGTCGACCAGAAACTGTAAACGTCCATATCGGGAACGTGAGTCCACAATCTCTTTAACTTCAAATTCCTCATTCTGCAAAGAGTGAACTTTAGGAGATTTGGACTGGGTAGTACGGAACTTATTGAGAATCAAAGGCTTCAGTAAAGATGTATGAAAGGCGTTAGGAATTCTCAAAGACGGTGGCAGCTTGACTTTGTATGACACAGGGTTGAGTACCTTTACAATGGGAAATGGACCAATAAACCTGGGAGCAAATTTCTTAGAAGGAACTTTGAACTTGAGATTGCGCGTAGAAATCCAAACTTGGTCTCCCACTTTGTAATTCGGTACAGCTTTACGTTTTCTATCTGCAAAAGATTTATAACGAGCGGAAGTTTTGACCAAGGACTTACGTACACAACTCCAGATGCTAGATAGACGTTGAAGCTCTTGATCTGCCGCTGGGACCTCTAGGGCTGGCAATGGATGAAACTCTGGCACACGAGGATGAAAGCCGAAGTTAATATAAAAGGGCGTAGATTCTGAAGATGAATGGAAGAGATTATTATGAGCAAATTCTGCCAATGGAAGGTAGTCAACCCAGTCATCCTGTGAGGACGATATATATAGCCGGAGAAATGTTTCAAGGTCTTGGTTGACTCTCTCAGTTTGTCCATCTGTCTGAGGATGATATGCAGAAGAAAAGTTCAACTTGACATCTAAAGATGAACAAAGCGACCTCCAAAACTTGGCCACAAACTGTGTTCCCCGATCAGAAACAATTTCTCGAGGAAGGCCATGCAACTTGAAGATTTCAGAGATGAACAATCTGGCTAGTAAAGGGGCTGATGGTAACCCAGTTAATGGAATGAAATGTGCCATTTTCGAGAATCGATCCACTATCACCCAAATGGTATTTCGCCCTTTTGATGGAGGTAGATCGGTCACGAAATCCATTGAGATATGAGTCCATGGTTGTTTGGGTATGGATAGTGGATGTAACAAACCTGGTGGAGAACTTCTTGGACTCTTATGTTGGGCACATTTAGGACATGCTGCTATAAACTCTTGGACATCGGCTTTGAGACGTGGCCACCAATAAGACTGTTGAATGAACTTGAGAGTCTTTAGAACCCCAGGATGACCCATGAAGGAAGAGGAGTGAGCCCAGGTAAGCAGCCGTTTTCGAAGACTTGTGGCGACAAAGGTCTTGCCAGGCGGAGGAACTGGAGAGGTTCGAGTCATTAAAAAGGACCTAGGATTCACAATGGCTTGATTCGTGGTAGCATCATTTAATTCAGAAGAAGCAAAGGACCGGGAAAGGGCATCTGCCTTTTTGTTCTGAGACCCTGGACGATAGGTGAGTTTGAAATCAAATCGTGAGAAGAAAAGCGCCCATCGAGCTTGTCGTGGATTCAAACACTGAGCTGACTGCAGATACAGAAGATTCTTATGATCAGTATAAACTGTAATGCGATGTTGAGCTCCTTCTAGAAGGTATCTCCACTCCTCAAATGCCAACTTGATGGCAAGTAACTCTTGCTCACCGATTGCATAATTACGTTCTGCCGGGAGGAACTTACGGGAGAAATATCCGCAGGGATGGACCTTTTTATCTTCAAAGACTTGTGACAACACAGCTCCTACTGCTTCTGTAGATGCATCCACCTCTAGTAGAAAGGGACGATTCAGATCAGGCTGTCGAAGAATGGGGGCTGACACAAAGGCTTGCTTTAAATCAGAGAAGGCTTTGATTGCTTCTGAAGACCAGTTCGTAGGATTTGCTCCCTTACGAGTTAGGGCTGTGATGGGAGCAGCTAACGTAGAATAATTCTTAATGAATCTCCTATAGAAATTAGCAAAGCCGAGAAATCGCTGAATCCCCTTGAGAGTTGTAGGAGTGGACCAATCTCGGATAGCTTGTACCTTACCGGGATCCATACATAGCTCTGATCCAGAAATGATGTAACCAAGGAACGGTATGGAAGATACTTCAAAAGTGCACTTCTCTAACTTACAATAAAGTTGATTTTTCCTCAGACGTGTCAGTACCTCTTTAACTTGGTGACGGTGAGACTTTATATCCCTAGAGAATATTAGGATATCATCCAGGTACACTACTAGACACTTGTAGAGAAGATCACGAAAAAGTTCATTCACATAGCTTTGAAAAACTGCAGGTGCATTACAAAGACCGAAAGGCATTACAAGGTATTCGTAATGCCCATCCCGGGTATTAAAAGCAGTCTTCCACTCGTCCCCTTCTCGGATGCGGATTAAATTGTAGGCCCTTCGGAGATCCAGTTTTGTAAACACAGTAGCTCCTTTTACCCGGTCAAATAATTCTGGAATTAAGGGTAATGGATACTTGTTTTTCACAGTGATCTCATTGAGTCCACGGTAATCTATGCATGGTCGTAACCCACCGTCCTTCTTCTTAACGAAAAAGAATCCGGCTCCTGCAGGTGAAGAAGATGGTCTGATAAATCCTTTGGTTAGATTTTCTTGTATATAATCAGACATAGCTTGCATCTCTGGGATGGATAGCGGATAAATTCGTCCCCTAGGAGGTGTTTTACCCGGAACCAGGACAATTGGGCAGTCCCATTCGCGATGAGGAGGTAGAGAGTCTGCTGCTTGTTTACTGAAAACATCCGCAAAGGATTGATACACCGGAGGTAGGTCGGGAAGGCTGATTGACCGGAGAGGTACAATTGAGGCTAAACAGTCCTTGGTACAAGATTTACCCCATGAAAGGACTTCCATGGTTTGCCAATTAAGTTGAGGGTTATGTTTCTGCAGCCAAGGTAAACCAAGTATCACATCTTGAGAGGCTTTGGGAATCACGTAGAAGGAGAGGTATTCGGAATGGAGCACACCAACTTTCATCTTGAGACATACGGTTCGATGAGTAATTATACCATCTGGAATTCGACTTCCATCCACTGCTGTAACGGCAACTGCTGCTTCCAGAGGCATGGTTTGAACTTTAGACCGCATGACAAAGGCTGAGGAGATGAAGTTCTCGGCTGCCCCAGAATCTAGGAGAGCTGAAACTTTCACTGTAGAACTTGGAACTTCTAACTGAATAGACAAGGTCGGCTCTTTCCCAGAACGTGATTCTAGAGTAACTCCTAGCTTAACCTCTCTTGAATAAGCTAGGAGCGAGAGTTTCCCGGTCGGAGTTTGCAGAATTTAACTAAGTGTTCAGAGGACCCACAGTACATGCAGAGGTTACCCTGTCGACGACGAAGTCGTTCCTCTTCTGTGAGGCGAGAGCGCCCAATCTGCATAGGTTCGTCTGTCGTTACCGGAGACTGTGATGAAGAATCTTGTTGAGGCCTAGGATGATAACGTGGACTGGATCGCTCTGCCCTGGATTTCTCTAAACATCGCTCCCTGTAGCGTAGGTCAAGTTTGTTACAGAGAGAAATCAATTCATCCAGTTTAGTTGGCACATCCCGGATAGTTAAATCGTCCTTGATTCTCTCAGAAAGTCCATTCCAAAACGCGGCGATCAGGGCCTCCTCATTCCAGTTTAACTCTGAAGACAACGTGCGAAACTGAACAATATATTGATTGACAGGACGTAAACCTTGACGTAGACGGAGAATCTCCAAAGATGCTGAGGTGGTCCTGCCGGGTTCGTCAAAGATTCTCCGGAAAGAAGATACAAACTCTTTGTAATTAGAGAGGATAGGATCACCTCTCTCCCATAATGGTGATGCCCACTCCAGAGCCTGACCGGAGAGGAGGGCAATAATATATGCGACCTTAGAACGAGCTGATGGGAAACTGGCGGACATCAGTTCGAACTGGATCTCGCATTGATTCAGGAATCCCCTGCAAAGTTTTGGAGTTCCGTCAAACTTACTCGGAGAGGGTAACTGCAAGCGGGACGTAGGCAGCATCACAGGAGAAGCTGTAGTGGTAACTGGGACAACCGGAGTTGGAATCTGGACTTGAGACGTTTTAATTGCTGTATGAAGAGTCTCTAAACGGTCTGCCATAGTTTGCATAAACTGCACTATTTGTGTCTGTATAGACTCCTGGTTTTCCAGACGGGAAAGGATATTTGACGTAGCACCGCCTCCTGCGAATTGGTCACTTGACGGATCCATGTGGCCAGTGCTTACTGTCAGGTCCGGGTGTTTTGTGAATCCGTTAACCTGGAACCAACCACAGGTGTAGGTGCTGGGGTATGAAGAAAACAGGGAGGACGAAGGAAGTTCCGTTTCATATATTTATTAAAGTAACAATTCAGTAAGGAGTTAAATGACTAGTTGTTAATCATCATTATACTGAAGTATTGCAGGAATGACAGAAATAATATGCAAGAGAAAACTCAGAAATAAATAAAAGAAATGTTCATGGAAACATATGCAAAAACAAGCTGAAGAATAAATGTTGAATTGTCCAAATATAAACAGGCTTTGATGCTGAACTGCAGATTGTGTTTAACTGGTTAATGCAGACATGGAGAATTAACTGTAAGAATTTGCAATGGAGTTTTAAGAGTTAACTGAGAGACTGTGAAGAATTATCCTTGTAATGACAACATAGAAAAAGTACTGAATTGGGTTACTTGCGGGTTCCGGAGATCACTGTGAAACTGTAGTAGATGGCAAGGTGATGAATGGGTTAAATGCAGAGTTGAACAAACGAACAGCTGAGGGAATTGGAATCCTCCAGACTTTGTATGATAGGCAGACAGACAAGGTAACCTCATGCAGGACACTGGGAATCCAAGTATTTCCAATAGGTGTGCAATTGACTGATAGCACAATGGAGAGCCGGTAGATCTTTGGCAGTGAAGGCTGCAAAACGGACCTCTGGGAACGGAGGCGATATCTGGACCACGGGAATCACACAGGAATGCACGGAGAGAGTTCAGAGCTAGAGCACAGCTTTGATACAACAAAGCACTGGCCCAGAGTGACATAATCCCAGCCTACTTAAAGGCAGCACAAGCACGGGATTGGCTTACACCTGCCCACAGGTGTTTTCACAAGTGCTCAGTATTAGCTATTTGGTCTCCAACATGGCCACCTCCTATACAGCAGACACACCGCAGTGCCTTAGGCCATTTGGTCCCCGCACTCACAGTTCCCAGACTCTGCATTACCTGTGCCATTGATCATGCCGTGTCCCCACACGGGCGCACAGCACCGCGAGCAACCGCACTGGCAACGGATGAACCCCAGAACCCGCAAAGGTGAGAGACCGGTTCGTGACATACTGTAGTACTGTACTTCTGCAAAATGGCTGCCAACACACTGCCAATAGGGGATAGGTGTCTCCTGGTGTAGATTATTTTGACCCAAATGGCATCAACATTATTTGTTAATACATTTAAAACAATGTGTAATTGCATAGAATATCATTCTGAGTCAAAAAAAAGATCTTTATAAGATAAACAAAGCCTAAATAGCAAGAAGCAAATGTATGACTACATTTTGATGTTGCTGCACAGCATGCCCCCAGGATGAGCTAAGCCAGTATGACAGTGGCTGCATTAGAGAAAGCACTCTTACCAGTACAGAATGATTTTCTATGACAACTTATATAAACTTGCTTATTAGTTAATTGAATCCATGGTCAGCTAGCATTAAATTATCTCCCCAATTTCTGACAGAGCCCTTGGCAAAATATAGCATTCGCATGAAATCAATGGACTGTTTAAAATCCAAGAAAACCCAATTTGCAGCTGAGCTTGGAAGTCTTGTTCAGTGAAGGGAAGTTTATTTGTTTATGAGTCATGATAGGTATAGCGGTAACAGCCATTTTCATAAAATAAAAAATGTATATGTAAAACATCTGCACGAGTAGAAATGCAAAATGCAGATGGAGATTAATACTTTGTATAATTATTTCCTCTAATAACCATTGCTATTCTACTAGTTTTAACCACATACATTTCATATATCTTATTTTGAAATGATAGCAGAACGCCCTGAAAACAGAGCTTTTCCCTATGGCAACTCTTGCTGAGAGACAAACCAGAGAACCTTTGCAGCACACACTCCAGGCTCACAACTGATTTTACCAGACTGTTCCCACTAAGTATTCCAATCTGTAACCCATTTTGAAGTCCCGGGATTGTAATTACACACGCATAGCTGTCACAATGCAATCAGAACTGATTTTTTCATCTGGAGTTGGGTGATAAGGAGCTGTCCCTAATGTGACAGATATCAGCAGCTCAGTCTGCTGCACTACATTTCTTGGATTTGCTCTGGCTTCTCTCTTAGGGAGAGATGCATCAAAGTTGGAGAGAGATAAAGTACAAGCCAATCGGCTCCTACCTGCCATGTTACATGCCCTGTTTGAAAAATGACAGGTAGGAACTGATTGGTTGATACTTTATCTCTCTCCAAGCCAGGCCTCGGCATGGCGCGACTTCAAGGGCTCTTTCTCATCCTCGATCACTCTCACTCCCTTCTCCTTTTGTCTACTTTCTGGGCGGCTGTGGCTCTTGCCACAGTATCATGACTACAGTCGCTTTCATCCTGTGCACACAATCATGGATAAACTGTCTCTACAATCACAGTAATACTGGAGGTCAGGAACAGTCACTCATTAGTGACTGACTCAGATTCTAAAGCTGGATACACACATGAACGAACCGGCTATCTTGCGTTGGACCGCTATGATGCAACAATATATCGTGCCCATGTACATAATGCTTGATCTGCTGTATGACGACACAATATATTGTTACAGTATAAATGTTAGCGAACCACACTTCATCTCAGACTGAGTCACTCATACACAGTGACAGGATCTTGGTAAAGGCATAAAGCATCATCCCTTGAGAAGCCTTTGTGGATTTGTAATACCGTGCAGTAGCGCTCTTCACCTCTAACAGTACATACTTTATAATGGTCTTTGCAATCCATCAAGATCACAAGATTGTTCAATATAGAGTATAGTGTGTACCCAGCTTAAGAGTGATTTATGGAACCCTGTAATACTGGTATCTAAGGGAGTAAACCCCCCACCAGGTGTCTACAAGGGGTGAGGCTTTCTTAAGGAAATATTCAATTTATATATATATATATATATATATATATATATATATTCACATAAACACACATATATATATATATATATATATTCACACATATATATATATATATATATATATATACACACACACACACACATACATACATACATACATACATATACACACACACACACAGATGTGGCCTTTTTACATCTTTGACCATGCGCTACAAGTCGCGTTACACATAACGCATGAGTGCCTCTGCTCAGGGCCGGATTAACAATGAGGCTGATGGAGCTGCAGCTCCAGGCCCAACATCAAAATAGGCCCACGGCATCTTTATATTGCTATGCTGCTGTAGACAGGAAAAACAAATTCCTGCTACAGCAGGCTGCCAGTGGGTATTCGTGGCCCCGCCTCCCGGCTGCATAAACAATGTGACCGGAGCTCAAGAGGGAGAAGCTGAAGTAAAATGGCCCGGCGGCCGCTGGTCACGGGCAGTGAAGGTCCACGCTGGACGGCCAGCTGGTGTTGAGGCTGAGAGCTGTGGTCAGCGAGTCGGGAGCAACAGGCGCTAAGAAGTGAACGCTGCCAGGAGCCGCGGGAGCCTCTGCTAGCATCACACTGGGGAGGCAGGAAGCACCAGATCGCCGGAGGTCACCAGCGCAGCATGTCACTCTGAGCCGCAGGCAGGAGGTAAGAGGGGAGCCTCCGGCGGTTGTCCCTTACGGCTGGTTGTGAAACAAACGGGTATACACCAAACTCCCCAGTCGGCGTGGGAGGGCAGAGACTGTAAATCGGCCAGACAGGTTAATTTCTAAAATCAGTCAAAAACATATTGTAAAAACATATGTTTTATTCATTCTTGATTATCCGCACAAAATACATGTGTGTTTTAATTGTCCACCGAAAATGGGAAACTGATATCTCTGTGATTATAGTATAATGCTGGGTACACATAGGCGGATATGTCGGCTGATCTATTGAACAGCTGATATGTAGGTGAGCCCGTCGACCAGTGTGTAACAACGATATGTCTGTGAACGCTATCGTTCACAGACATATCGCATCGGCCCTGCATCACACACATCTTCACATATATTGGTGCATCCCTGTGTGCATACAGTCGGTCAGCCGACTGCCCGTGCACATGCTAGAGCAGCTGGCGGTGACTGATGGCTGAAATGCGCGCCCAGTTCGTGACATCAGTCACAACGGATCGGGCAGTGTGTACAGATGGAGCCATCCTCATCTATCCCTTTAATAAGATTAATTGAGCCAGGGCAGTCTTTCTTAATCCCATGCTGTAATGACTTAATCCCCTGCTGTATTGTTCTCTCTGTATTGTATTGCAGCTGAGAACAATAGATGAGTTTATGCTGATAAACCTTGGTGCACCTAGGCGCAGAGAAGGCTAGATGAGCGAGGCCCCATCTGTATGTACAACACACTGCGTGGTCTGTCTGTAGATATATCTGCAGATATGTATATCGAGCAGTGTGTACCCACCATAATTCAACAACAGTACCAGGGATCTGCCTTCTATGGGGTATATTCAATTAGTCGGTAAACCGGCACTAATTCGACTGTTTGCTATTCAGTAGCGGGCATTTTTGACAGTTTTTTGCTTCATTTTCATCATGCCTTTTCGTTTTTGTTTTTTAGTTGAATCGGCATGGATGAAAACAAACAAAAACTGTTGTAAACGCCCACAAATTCTACAAAACACGTGGATCAGCGGTGAATTCACGATCCACGTGGTTTTCGGCCGGGCAGATTTTTCACAAGCTAAAAAATCGGAACAGGCTTTAAATAGGTTGAATGAGGCATTTGGCAGCAGCGCATCCCATATAGAATTGTGTGTGAGATGCGGTGGGAAGTTTTGGAGGGATCGCAGCAGGTATCGGAGATAACCACTGTGATCCCTCCTTTTTACATTGCAGTGAATCCCATCCCTCGAAATCATGTGTTTTATTTCCAGATAAATGGGCTCCTAAAACCCCCCAAAATGAGCTATGACAGTCGGAGCTCCACTAAAGCGCAACCACCCATGATTCAGAAAGAGTGAGATTTGGGTGGGGGGTGTTAAAACTGAAATCTAAATTGCAGTGTAAAAATAAAGCAGCCAGTATTTACCCTGCACAGAAACAAAACAACGCACCCAAATCTATCTCTCTCTGGACATGTTATATCTGCCCCCCCCCCCCTGCAGTGCACATGGTTTTGCCCATCTGCTAACAAAGTTTCTGCTACGATCAGGTCTGAATTAGGCCCATAGGGGGTCATTCCGAGTTGATCGTTTGCTAGCAACTTTTTGCTGTGCTGCGATCAGATAGTCGCCGCCTATGGGGGAGTGTATTTTCGCTTTGCAAGTGTGCGAACGCTTTTGCAGCCGACGGCACAAAAAAGATTTTTTGCAGTTTCTGAGTAGCTCTGGACTTACTCAGCCGCTGCGATCACTTCAGACTGTCCTGTTCCGGAATTGACGTCAGACACCCGCCATGCAAACGCTTGGACACGCCTGCAGCGGTGATCATGACCCTGCGGCGACACACACTAGGCCTTTCTTAAATTTCAGCTCCAGGCCCATATGGACCTTAATCTGGCACTGCCTCTGATGATTACAATGATATGCAGCATGCCTATATTCTGTGTGTGACTGCGACTCTATCTGCATACAGAATTGTATGCTACAGTATTTTCCTGGAAAACATTGTAACGTGGCATTTCAGATGCAATAGAGCCGCAAATACACACAGAATATAGGCATGCTGCATATAATTGTAATCAACGGAAGCTACTTGCGCGTCATATGACATTACTTTGCGTCTAGGACGCATTTTCGCTGGAAAAAATGCAAAAAAGATGATTGGCAGTACAGAGTTCTGCCACGGCATGGTGCAACTTCAAGGGCTGTTTAGCGTGACTGCAGCAAGGATGTAAGAGGACACATCTGTTTATCTATCTATGTATATATATCTCTATCTATATAAATATATATATATATTTATATATGTATATATATATATATATATATATATATATATATATATATAGTATACACACACAGTATATATCTTTATTAAATACAAATAAACATTGTGTTCTATTTATCACTGTGCAAGTATACCGTAGCTTATTTGGTTCTGCTCCTCCTCTTTTGTATGTTCAGTAGTAACTTCTTATTACCTTCATGGGCCACAGTTGCAAATGTTTATGACAAATCACAGTTTGCAATTAGGGCCATAACTAGGGTTTTGCAAGCAGTGCCACCAGACAGAGCGGAGAACCTTGAGGGTGGCACTGCCGCTCATCCACAGCCAGGGCCGGATTAAGCCTTGGGGGTGCCCGGGACACTTAAAACAGGTGGGCCCCGATGGAAGGTGGGGGATGTATATTAAATTGTGCATACCTCACAACATAACACATTCCAGGAGGGACAAAATGCTCTCTACCTGGACTTCCCTCTTAATAGGACTGTTGTCTCTTGTGTTGAACTATTTAATTGATAAGAAAGGTATTTCAACACAGGTGATTGCAATCATAGATTAAGAAGAAAGTCCAGGTATAGCCCATTTTGTCCCTCCTGGAATGGGTCATAAACCAATGCTATATATTAGTTTTAACTAACAGTTTAACAATGCCTAGGTACTGTTTATAGCTCCAGCTAAATAAAAGACAACAATTTTATAAACTTTTCTTGTAGTGGAACAAAGACAGCTTAACCTTAAAATACACATAGAGAAATAAAATAATTGATCTTATCACATGCAAGAATAGCAGCAGCCTCTGTACTACTTACACACTGGGGCAGGACTCAGGAGGACTCTCTGTGTGTGTCTCTATTTCTAGAGCAAAATGGTTTAGTTGCATAGCAGTTTACACAGGACTCAGACACCCAGGCGGGGAGGAGAAGCTGGGATCCCTGTGTCACTTACAGCTCTCTCCAGCCTCCTATCTCTCCTCTGGTCAGAAAGCTCTGTCGGTAGCTCATGAAACTTGATATTCCTGTCTCTCTGCCTGCACTGCATACTGGCCCTGCTCACATTCTGGCTGCTGGTTCTGCTGCTGCTTAAGAGGGAAAGTTAGTGATGTCAGTGTACTCAGGTCAGGGGGGGGGGGGGTGACAAAGGGGGACCCGGGGTACAGTGTGCCCTGCATCCCCCCCTTAATCTGGCAATGTCCACAGCCCCTGCATCTAGCTAGATGCTGGAATGGCACCCTGAAGCCAGAAATGCTACTGCAGTGCCGACTGGAGTGTCCTATGGATGCTCCAGATGTGCACACTGCAGCTTTTACAGCACCCCTGGAGAATACTCCACACAGTGCTGTAATTCCCGGTCCTGGTGGCCCTGCCGCCTCCACGTAATACCATAACATCAAGTACTCAGGGGGTGTGGCCGGCACAGGGTACAGTAATTCCAATATATAAAAAAAGAACCAAGAAATAAAAAACACAAATAATTGTTATTTTCCTTTTCAGACCGATAACATTTTACAAAAATATTTTTTTACTTGGAGAGAGAAGAATAAAAGCAAATACAATATATCAGTATATTTTTACGTGAAAATAAAGTAGATACCATAACAGATACAAAAGAAATCTGGTCATCTGAATGAGGGGAACAAAGAGTGAGTGCTATAAATGTATACTTTCATTATAGGTTTATGCATACTGAAAAATCCAACATACAGGCAGAATATACCAATAACTATCTACCAGGATAGAAGCTTCATTTATAGTTAGATGAGAAATGAATGATTCACCAGGTGATCATCCAATCGGTGAACCAATTTACTAAAACATGTTGCTGATGTATACACCAAACAAAATGAGACACCGAGGAATACTAAATCCCAGCTTTATTATTATTTTGAAACCATCAGGGGCGCAATGATTCTAGAGGTGTAGTGCATTATAAACGCCACTGCGGCATACGGATTAAGATAATTCCTAGGCACCAAGTTTGTGTAAATAAATATGCAGAAATAATCTGCATATTTAGTAGGTACTCGATGTATTGGTCTTGGATGAACAATTCTAGGCATTTATTTATGAATAAAAAAGCACATGTAATCTTTATGCACACACGGATTTAGGAAAATCAATGTAAACATTCCTAACCAAAGTCATGCCTGAAGGTTTTGTGTTCCCAAGCAGAGATCACTTCTTGTGTTTATTAATATCCAATCTTGCTTTATTACTGTGTTTATTACCAACTGTAAAATCTGCAGCGTGTGTTTGCACTATATAAATAAGTTTATAAATAATAAATAAACAGACTATTTTTAGGTATGCCAGTTTGTCCATCATGCTATATTATAACACTAAGCACAGCATCAATGAAAACATGATCATCTGTGCTATAGAAACACTATTTTATATAAACATATGATGTTAAAGTCTATTGAAATATTAATAATGCATTATCCATACTTATAATATATTCCACAGATGTTCCCAGTAACATCAAATGAATATTTAATGGCATTTTTCAACATCCAAATATTTTTCAGGCAAAGCGATTTTGAAAGCCAAAGGGACAAGGGTAGAGGGAGCCTGAGCACTGGCACTAACACTGGACTTTGGGCATAATTCAGACCTGATCGTAGCAGCAACTTTGTTAGCAGATGGGCAAAACCATGTGCACTGCAGGGGGTAAAGGGGGGGGGGGACAGTTATAATATGTGCAGAGAGAGTTAGATTTGGGTGTGGTGTGTTAAAACTAAAATCTAAATTGCAGTGTAAAAATAAAGCAGTCAGTATTTACCCTGCACAGAAACAATATAACCCACCCAAATCTAACTCTCTCTGCACATGTTATATCTGCCCCCCTGCAGTGCACATGGTTTTGCCCATCTGCTAACAAAGTTGCTGTTACAATCAGGTCTGAATTAAGCCCTATAACGCAAAGTAGGTACAGCAACTCCACATATAGAGACCGTCACAGGCATAGGAGAATATAATTGTGGTGGTGCACCCATAAGAGTAACTTAAGTCAAAATAGAAAACAGAAAAAAAAGGACGTACTCTCTTTTGTTGGGCCATTACCCTACTAATTGTGTAGTGTAATTAAGAAAGAATGTTTATCGGTATACAGAAATAGACATCACACTCAAGTTATAAAGCAAAAACATCATTTGTTTGTGTTTAGTCTTTTTGCTCTATAACTTGATTGTGTTATATTTTTATATATTCCATATAGGCAGCGGGAGTGGATTGTTATGATTAGACTGCTGGAAAGGGCAGGGTTAAAATATTTACAGGGATTCGTCAGGATTCTGACCATTGAGAAGACACCATTGGCATTCCGACAGTCAGTATAATGAGTGTCAGGATTTCAATAACAAGCCCATAAATATGTACAAATAAATATAGATGGACATATTTGCGATTTCCTACTGCCATGAGTAATATTAGTAAGGTGGCAGCAGCTGGAACCAACATTAAGATTAAACTGGTCATTGGAGGTATTAGGAGGAATTTGTGTACCCAACATTTCTGAACTATTCAAATAGCAGATTATTTTTTGTAAAGGAGGGAATGATCACTGAAGAGTATATTGTCAAATGAAATATTTAGAAGTTATCTGATTAGTGGAGGACCTTCTAGACTCCCAAGTGCTGGCATGCACTTTGAAGCCATGCCAGACAGAGAACCTATTGGTACACAAAATATAACAAACTTTTTATTCAAGTATGCGAGATCCATGAATCCATAATCCACTGGTTTCCCGGGTAAAATAGAAAAAGGTCTGGCAAAGAATAGGAAATGGAAGGTGAGAGAGAGTCTGAGAATTTAGAGTTTGCTAAAGCACTAGTAATAACGGTGGATGTATTTCGGTCTCCTAAAAATGTGCGGAAATCCAACATCTACCAAATGAGAACATTTTGGGTTTTTTATGTGCCTAGAAGGAAGTCACTATTCTTAACAACACTGAACAATGTTCCCAATGGCAGCAGACACCTATTTAAGATACTACAGCAGGACCAGTCACCTAAATGTTTGTTTCTTTATTAAGCCTCATCTTCTCTGGAGCAAATGGCCAAGATGCCGTTCACCACTGTAGCTGTGTACTCATGACCAAGACCTCTGATCACTACATGGTGCTATAAAAAAAGATGAGGTGTACAAGTTACCATTTTACCATACTTGACTACTCTTCTGGAATGGCTGGGAGGCTCCTGAAAATCGTGCGGCACTCCCACCCTCCAGGAAGAGTGGGCAAGTCTTCCAGACAGCCGCCACCTGTCTGTACCCCTCCGCAGTGCACACAACCTCCCGCAGCCTGCGGGGGGCTCAATGACGCGATTCACAGTATCACATCATCATGGCCCTGCTTCACAATGCCTGTAATCTCAGCATTGTGTAGCGGGGGCGGGTCTGCAATGACGCAATATTTTGTGGACATGCCCTCCGCTCCGCCCCTACATCACGCCCCCAATATGCCGCACCACACCCAATCACAACGCCGAGCTACCTGCCTCCTCCCGAAGGGAGCAGCCAGAATATCAGCAAGCATGCATTTCACCTTAGCCTCAGTAGGAAGAGAGGTCTATAACCATTGTGATACATGAATATGCATTTACTATCTTCTATCAATTTTATGGGGTGCAACAATAACAGAAAAATGTTACATGAATATATAAATTAATTTTACATTTTAAGAGACTTTTCAGTTATATATGAACCAGTTTAATATATTAATAAAATGCAGTTATATCCTATGAAAAATAGAAGAAATAAGTAATTATCAAGGAATAAATAATGTTGGAGATACTGTAATAAAGCACATTTCAAAACATGCAACAGACAGCATCCCTAAAATAATTGGACACTTGATAGGCTTTGCATAATAAGGAGTATCATTTGTCAGTAATGTGAACACAGGGGAAGCTGGGGGTATGCAATGCTACAGCGAGATAATGTCAGCATCAATTCTGTAAAAGTCTGACTGTGCCTACTTAATGCAGGCTCTGCCTATACAGCTTCCTGCTGGGAACGAGAGTGACAACATTATGCATTGGAATTTAGGATATACAATATCTGACGAAAACAAAGGCTTGTTTCAACCAGTCTTAAACTATGTGGGGTGAAGACTTGCAGCAGTGACAGTTTTACTGTAACTCACATTCTACTGCAACTGTTTGCAAATATTTGTACACAGAAACAGCTTCTGATCAACAACAAATATGTTCTACCCTCTGGATTTTCATTCTGCTCATATGACTACTAGAAATAATATACAGTAAAACACACTTAATAAGGCACCAATGCACATGTATTACAAGTGGAAAGTCTATACTATGTGAATACTGTTGATCTCAGGAAAATATCATTAAACTACCCAAAGATCACTGAATAACCTAAGGTACCACGTGAAGGTCCAGTGACATTTGCATCCAATAACTCCTTTGTAAGCTCAAGAAGGTTGATAATTAAGCCCCACAGCAAGCTTTTATACCCTTTTGTATTTCACATGTTCTTCTGATTTAGAAACACATGTAAAACTTAAGGTGCAAACACACTGGGCGTTTTTGCCCAGTGTGTATGCACAGTGATGATGTGAACATTGCTGGCAGGAAAAACGCTCAGTGCATACACACCTGGCCCAGCGAAGTTCACGGGGTATGAAGCACTTTTCACAGTAGGAGTCTGTGGAAAGTGGTTCACTCTGCTGTTCAAACAGCCCAACGGATGGCGGTGGCTGGCGATGATGTGGGAGCGCCCGTCAGCGCTCACCGCTCGGCCATACACCCTGGGCCTAATTCAGACCTGATCGCAGCAGCAAATTTGTTAAAGGGCAAAACCATGTGGACTGCAGGTGGGGCAGATATAACATATGCAGAGAGAGTTAGATTTGGGTGGGTTATATTGTTTCTATGCAGAGTAAATACTGTCTGCTTTATTTTTACACTGCAATTTAGATTTCAGTTTGAACACACCACACCCAAATCTAACTCTCTCTGCACGTTACTGCACCGGGCATCAGTGCCTAGCTACGGGATGGTGGGAAAAAAAGCGATCGCACGGGAGATCGCAAGGTAATTGACAGGAAGTGGACGTTTGTGGGTGGCAACTGACCGTTTTACAGGAGTGACCAGACGTTTTCAGGAAGGGTGTCTGACGTCAGCTCCGGCCCCGATCAGCATGAAGCAAACGCAGCAGCTGAGTAAGTCCTGGCCAGTGCCAAGACTGCACAAACTGATGTTTGTGCAGGTCTCCTACAAAAGCGAATGCACACCTACACACACCATCCACCCTCCCCCTGTAGGCGGCAACTATCTGATCGCAGGGATGAAAAAAACGCACCACAGCGATCAGGTCTAAATTACCCCCATGGTTTTGCCCATTAGCTAACAAATTTGCTGCTGCAATCAGGTCTGAATTAGGCCCACTGGCCAAGTTTGAGCTCAAGGTATCTCAAAACTGCAAAAGTGAGCTACTTTGAGCTGAAAATCGGCTAGTGTGTATGGGCCTTTAGGTGGCTATAAGCCCCATAGCTTCTGAGTAGGTAATGGCCAGTTCAGCCTACATTTGAAACAATGTATGTACTATTTAGTCTTCTTGTGT
Organism: Pseudophryne corroboree; assembly: GCF_028390025.1. Classification (NCBI taxonomy): domain Eukaryota; kingdom Metazoa; phylum Chordata; class Amphibia; order Anura; family Myobatrachidae; genus Pseudophryne; species Pseudophryne corroboree. The sequence continues at coordinate 322,555,595 of NC_086448.1, forward strand.
GCAATTTGTTTCAGAAAAAAAATGGATTATAAAAACAAACCATACCAGTGTATTGTTAGTAGTGATGTGCACCGGAAATTTTTCGGGTTTTGTGTTTTGGTTTTGGGTTCGGTTCCGCGGCCGTGTTTTGGGTTCGAACGCGTTTTGGCAAAACCTCACCGAATTTTTTTTGTCGGATTCGGGTGTGTTTTGGATTTAGGTGTTTTTTTCAAAAAACCCTAAAAAACAGCTTAAATCATTGAATTTGGGGGTCATTTTGATCCCATAGTATTATTAACCTCAATAACCATAATTTACACTAATTTCCGGTCTATTCTGAACACCTCACACCTGACAATATTATTTTTAGTCCTAAAATTTGCACCGAGGTCGCTGGATGGTTAAGCTAAGCGACACAAGTGGCCGACACAAACACCTGGCCCATCTAGGAGTGGCACTGCAGTGTCACGCAGGATGGCCCTTCCAAAAAATACTCCCCAAACAGCACATGACGCAAAGAAAAAAAGAGGCGCAATGAGGTAGCTGTGTGAGTAAGCTAAGCGACCCTAGTGGCCGACACAAACACCTGGCCCATCTAGGAGTGGCACTGCAGTGTCACGCAGGATGGCCCTTCCAAAAAATACTCCCCAAACAGCACATGACGCAAAGAAAAAAAGAGGCGCAATGAGGTAGCTGTGTGAGTAAGCTAAGCGACCCTAGTGGCCGACACAAACACCTGGCCCATCTAGGAGTGGCACTGCAGTGTCAGGCAGGATGGCCCTTCCAAAAAATACTCCCCAAACAGCACATGACGCAAAGAAAAAAAGAGGCGCAATGAGGTAGCTGTGTAAGTAAGCTAAGCGACCCTAGTGGCCGGCACAAACACCTGGCCCATCTCACGCAGGATGGCCCTTCCAAAAAATACTCCCCAAACAGCACATGACGCAAAGAAAAAAAGAGGCGCAAGCTCTTCCCGTCCAGTGTTGGGAAGGTCAGGCATCGCAACCGACACAATTGGACTCTCCTTTGGGATTTGTGATTTCGAAGAACGCGCAGTTCTTTGCTGTGCTTTTGCCGCAAGTCTTTTCTTTTTTCTAGCGAGAGGATGAGTGCTTCCATCCTCATGTGAAGCTGAACCACTAGCCATGAACATAGGCCAGGGCCTCAGCCGTTCCTTGCCACTCCGTGTCGTAAATGGCATATTGGCAAGTTTACGCTTCTCCTCAGACGCTTTTAATTTTGATTTTTGGGTCATTTTTTTACTGATCTTTTGTGTTTTGGATTTTACATGCTCTGTACTATGACATTGGGCATCGGCCTTGGCAGACGACGTTGATGGCATTTCATCGTCTCGGCCATGACTAGTGGCAGCAGCTTCAGCACGAGGTGGAAGTGGATCTTGATCTTTCCCTATTTTTTTAACCTCCACATTTTTGTTCTCCATATTTTGCGCACAACTAAAAGCCACCACAGGTATACAATGTAGATGGGTGGATAGTATAGTATTATATTACTTATGGACGACGAGTGACGACACAGAGGTAGGTACAGCCGTGGCCTACCGTACTGCTGCTTATATATATATATATAATATACTATATAACGGACCTGGTGGACACTGTCAGCAGACTGCTAAACTAGTATGAAGAAAAAAACAACAACACAGGTATACAATGTAGATGGATGGATAGTATAGTATTATATTACTTATGGACGACGAGTGCACTGACGACACAGAGGTAGGTACAGCCGTGGCCTACCATACTGCTGCTTATATATATAATATACTGTATAACGGACCTGGTGGACACTGTCAGCAGACTGCTAAACTAGGATGAAGAAAAAAAAAACACCACAGGTATACAATGTAGATGGATGGATAGTATAGTATTATATTACTTATGGACGACGAGTGACGACACAAAGGTAGGTACAGCCGTGGCCTACCGTACTGCTGCTTATATATATAATATACTGTATAACGGACCTGGTGGACACTGTCAGCAGACTGCTAAACTAGGATGAAGAAAAAAAAAAACACCACAGGTATACAATGTAGATGGATGGATAGTATAGTATTATATTACTTATGGACGACGAGTGACGACACAGAGGTAGGTACAGCCGTGGCCTACCGTACTGCTGCTTATATATATAATATACTGTATAACGGACCTGGTGGACACTGTCAGCAGACTGCTAAACTAGTATGAAGAAAAAAAAACAACACAGGAGTGTTTTTCAGGCAGACAAACGTATACTGGACTGGTGGTCACTGTCAGCAAAACTGTGCACTGTACTCCTGCTATAACTGCTCCCCAGTCCCCACAATTAGGCAGTGTGAGCAGAGCAGTGCACTCAGCACAGATATATCATGCAGCAGTGCAGCACACTGAGTGAGCACAGATATGGTGGTCGGAGCGTTTTTTTCAGGCAGAGAAACAAAGGATTAAACTCACTGGTGGTATAATCAAAACCCTGCACTGTACTCCCTAACAGCTGCTCCCCGTCCCCAATCCTCCCCACAATTATAACTAAGTCACTCTGTGTTCTACTATAACGGAGAGGACGCCAGCCACGTCCTCTCCCTATCAATCTCAATGCACGTGTGAAAATGGCGGCGACGCGCGGCTCCTTATATAGAATCAGAGTCTCGCGAGAATCCGACAGCGGGATGATGACGTTCGGGCGCGCTCGGGTTAACCGAGCAAGGCGGGAGGATCCGAGTCGCTCGGACCCGTGTAAAAAAAAGGTGAAGTTCGGGCGGGTCGGATTCCGAGGATCCGAACCCGCTCATCACTAATTGTTAGTAAAGATATTAAAAAAGGGTTTTGATATTCAGTAGTGGTGTTTAAAAGAGCATTAAGGGGCAGTACAATTCAGCAGGAAGTTAAACAAAGTCAGTAATGAGTGCCCACAGCTATTCAATTGTCGGCATCGTGCCCTGCACTTAAGTGGGGAGATGCAGTTTATTGCACCTAAAGCCAAGGGTTTGGTTGCGGTAAATGGCATTTTCTGCCTTAAGTGCCCGGTGCGATACTGTTAGCTCATGTGGAAAGCCCGCACACAGCATCGTGGTACTACTTTAGCTGGATTTCTGCTTGCACCTCAGTAGAGTGCGAGCAGTTCTTCTCTTTTTGCTGGTTTAACGCACGGCTTATTGAATAGCTCCAGGCACTCATTGCGCTGAATTGAATTGCCCCCAAAGGGACCTATTGATCAAGCAATTTTGCAGATGTTTTCGGGAGGTACCTGCAAATATTAATTTTCCCCTGAATGTATCTATAGGGAACCACCGCAGATATCCACGGTGGTCCCCTGTTTCCAACTGCAAAAGTATATGGGAGTTCAGACGATAGCTAACGTCATCTTAAGATACCGTTAGCCATTATAGCCTATAGTCTGCAGCAGGCCTGAACAACCTGTGGCTCTCCAGCTGTTGTGAAACTACAACTCCCAGAATGCTCTGACACAGCTTTGGTAATACGGTATGCTAAACCTGTGGCAGTCCATGCTGGGATTAGTAAATTCACAAAAGCTGGAGAGCCACAGGTTGGCCAGGCCTGATCTACAGTCTGATGGTGGCGCATGTGCGCGGCCATCAGACCATGCATGAACAGAACTGCACTGTGGTACCGAAGGCGATACTGTATTTCTTATTGCAGCGATAAGAAATTATAATTATCTGGTCTAGAACCCGATAATAAATATTCAATTATGTGCAAGTTGCATCACATATTGTTTTAATGCAGGTAATGTGAATAGACTTTAAAAGGGAATAGGAAATAGGGCCTACATTTACCGGTTTTTGCTTGCACCTCCAGATTGATCGATTCAGACCATACTGGCCACAGTGTGTGAATTGATTAATTAGATGCCATTTTCCATAATCTGCAGTCATCAGCTAACTCTGTCCCATGTGATCTGGTTATTGGGTAAGGCACCTGAGAGCAGTATCTTGGGGCGAGCAAGTGGTGCCGTCGCCCAGAGCACAAGACACCATTACTGCCCCACGGCATCTGCATGTGGCTAGCAGGGTGACAGAAACGGCACCCTGTAACCTGTGGAACTGGAACGCTCCAAGCAGTTCTCTACTTCCTAGAGCCCACTAGGCATGATGTCATAAGTTTAGAGGGATTCGGTATGATATACCGATGGACAGGATACCGGCAGTCATAATACTGACAATGGCATCCCAACCATCAAAATCCCCACAGGCCCCAAGAAAGTACCCTAACCCTCCCCTTCCCCCTACCCTAACCCTCTCCGTGGTGCTTAACCCTAACCTTCTCTTCCCCTCTGCCTAAACCTAACCCTCCCCGCTTGGTGCCTAACCCTATCCTCCCCTTGTAAGTTCCTAACCCTTACCCCCTCCTCCTCAGTACCTAACCATCCCCTTCCCGTCCCTGCATCCTAACCTTAACCTTCTAATGCTGAACCCTAATCTCCCACCCCTTCACGGCTGGACTCTCGCTAACAGAATGTTCTGGATTCCAGGCAGAACATGTTGATGCTGGGTATGTTGATGCTGGGATCCCAAGCTCTGTCGGTATTGTGATGTTGGCATTATGGCGCCGGTCTGGATTCTGGCATCGGTATTTCGACCGCTGGGATCCTGTCCGGCAGCATTTTCACTACATCCCGTTTAGAGGCATGGCCAGCACAGAGCCCTGTTCAAGCCATCCTAAACCATAATGGAGGCACAATATGGACGTACCACAGGTCCTGAACCATACAAGGCATTGTTTGTCACCGTTTTGTAGTATAATTAAAATGCATGTCTGATATATGGAACAACATATCTTGCTGTACTGAATGGACATATATATGAAAGAACATAAAATGGAACAAAGTGCATCTTTCATTGCAAGTGAGGATGATGTAAGTAAATCCTATTTTTATAGCAGCTTCACATTTTAGAAGTATACATATTACCATATTGTTTACTGGTTATGGCATTGGTATTGTGTATAAAAATGAAATGCTTTGGCTCTTACAATTGCAAAGATATACTGTACATGTTAAGAGTCCTGATTTTCATAGGACAGTCATGCTTTAATATAACCAAACATGGTGGTGTGCCTATGTGTAGTGCAAAGTGGTTTAATATGTATTGCCTGCATAATTGGAATGGAGGTAGTATCATTTTTAAGGCGCTACAAAACTCGGCTGTTCCGGACACTGGACCTAATTTGGAGATGTACGAAAACTAGAGATGAGCGGGTTCGGTTTCTCTGAATCCGAACCCGCCCGAACTTCATGTTTTTTTACACGGGTCCGAGCGACTCGGATCTTCCCGCCTTGCTCGGTTAACCCGAGCGCGCCCGAACGTCATCATCACGCTGTCGGATTCTCGCGAGACTCGGATTCTATATAAGGAGCCGCGCGTCGCGGCCATTTTCACACGTGCATTGAGATTGATAGGGAGAGGACGTGGCTGGCGTCCTCTCAGTTTAGAAATTAAAATAGATAGGAGAGTGAGAGTGAGACACTTCATTTACTTACTGGAGCTTAGGAGGAGTTATACTAGTGACTGATGACCAGTGACCTGACCACCAGTGCAGTTTTATAATTTATTATTATTTAATAATCCGTTCTGTTCTTGTTCTCTGCCTGAAAAAACGATACCATATCTGTGCTCAGCCCAGTGTGCTGCATCATCTATGTATAATATCTGACTGTGCTCACACAGCTTAATTGTGGGGGAGACTGGGGAGCAGTTATAGGTTATAGCAGGAGCCAGGAGTACATATTAAACAGTGCACACTTTTGCTGCCAGAGTGCCACTGCCAGTGTGACTGACCACTGACCACTGTGACCAGTGACCTGACCACACTGACCACCAGTAAAGTATATTGTGATTGTCTGCCTGAAAAAGTACACTCGTCGTGTGACTTGTGTGGTGTTTTTTTATTCTATAAAAATTAAAAAACTCATTCTGCTGACAGACAGTGTCCAGCAGGTCCGTCATTATATAATATATACCTGTCCGGCTGCAGTAGTGATATATATATATTTTTTATATCATTATTTATCATCCAGTCTATACTAGCAGCAGACACAGTACGGTAGTTCACGGCTGTAGCTACCTCTGTGTCGGCACTCGGCAGTCCATCCATAATTGTATACCACCTACCCGTGGTTTTTTCTTTCTTTCTTCTTTATACATACTACATCTCATTATCATCCAGTCTATATTAGCAGCAGACACAGTACAGTACGGTAGTCCACGGCTGTAGCTACCTCTGTGTCGGCACTCGGCAGTCCATCCATAATTGTATACCACCTACCCGTGGTTTTTTTTTTCTTTCTTCTTTATACATACTACATCTCATTATCATCCAGTCTATATTAGCAGCAGACACAGTACAGTACGGTAGTCCACGGCTGTAGCTACCTCTGTGTCGGCACTCGGCAGTCCATCCATAATTGTATACCACCTACCCGTGGTTTTTTTTTCTTTCTTCTTTATACATACTACATCTCATTATCATCCAGTCTATATTAGCAGCAGACACAGTACAGTACGGTAGTCCACGGCTGTAGCTACCTCTGTGTCGGCACTCGGCAGTCCATCCATAATTGTATACTAGTATCCATCCATCTCCATTGTTTACCTGAGGTGCCTTTTAGTTCTGCCTATTAAAATATGGAGAACAAAAATGTTGAGGTTCCAAAATTAGGGAAAGATCAAGATCCACTTCCACCTCGTGCTGAAGCTGCTGCCACTAGTCATGGCCGAGACGATGAAATGCCAGCAACGTCGTCTGCCAAGGCCGATGCCCAATGTCATAGTACAGAGCATGTCAAATCCAAAACACCAAATATCAGTAAAAAAAGGACTCCAAAACCTAAAATAAAATTGTCGGAGGAGAAGCGTAAACTTGCCAATATGCCATTTACCACACGGAGTGGCAAGGAACGGCTGAGGCCCTGGCCTATGTTCATGGCTAGTGGTTCAGCTTCACATGAGGATGGAAGCACTCAGCCTCTCGCTAGAAAACTGAAAAGACTCAAGCTGGCAAAAGCACCGCAAAGAACTGTGCGTTCTTCGAAATCCCAAATCCACAAGGAGAGTCCAATTGTGTCGGTTGCGATGCCTGACCTTCCCAACACTGGAAGTGAAGAGCATGCGCCTTCCACCATTTGCACGCCCCCTGCAAGTGCTGGAAGGAGCACCCGCAGTCCAGTTCCTGATAGTCAGATTGAAGATGTCAGTGTTGAAGTACACCAGGATGAGGAGGATATGGGTGTTGCTGGCGCTGGGGAGGAAATTGACCAGGAGGATTCTGATGGTGAGGTGGTTTGTTTAAGTCAGGCACCCGGGGAGACACCTGTTGTCCGTGGGAGGAATATGGCCGTTGACATGCCTGGTGAAAATACCAAAAAAATCAGCTCTTCAATGTGGAGGTATTTCAACAGAAAAGCGGACAACAGGTGTCAAGCCGTGTGTTGCCTTTGTCAAGCTGTAATAAGTAGGGGTAAGGACGTTAACCACCTCGGAACATCCTCCCTTATACGTCACCTGCAGCGCATTCATAATAAGTCAGTGACAAGTTCAAAAACTTTAGGCGACAGCGGAAGCAGTCCACTGACCAGTAAATCCCTTCCTCTTGTAACCAAGCTCACGCAAACCACCCCACCAACTCCCTCAGTGTCAATTTCCTCCTTCCCCAGGAATGCCAATAGTCCTGCAGGCCATGTCACTGGCAATTCTGACGAGTCCTCTCCTGCCTGGGATTCCTCCGATGCATCCTTGCGTGTAACGCCTACTGCTGCTGGCGCTGCTGTTGTTGCTGCTGGGAGTCGATGGTCATCCCAGAGGGGAAGTCGTAAGCCCACTTGTACTACTTCCAGTAAGCAATTGACTGTCCAACAGTCCTTTGCGAGGAAGATGAAATATCACAGCAGTCATCCTGCTGCAAAGCGGATAACTGAGGCCTTGACAACTATGTTGGTGTTAGACGTGCGTCCGGTATCCGCCGTTAGTTCACAGGGAACTAGACAATTTATTGAGGCAGTGTGCCCCCGTTACCAAATACCATCTAGGTTCCACTTCTCTAGGCAGGCGATACCGAGAATGTACACGGACGTCAGAAAAAGACTCACCAGTGTCCTAAAAAATGCAGTTGTACCCAATGTCCACTTAACCACGGACATGTGGACAAGTGGAGCAGGGCAGGGTCAGGACTATATGACTGTGACAGCCCACTGGGTAGATGTATGGACTCCCGCCGCAAGAACAGCAGCGGCGGCACCAGTAGCAGCATCTCGCAAACGCCAACTCTTTCCTAGGCAGGCTACGCTTTGTATCACCGCTTTCCAGAATACGCACACAGCTGAAAACCTCTTACGGCAACTGAGGAAGATCATCGCGGAATGGCTTACCCCAATTGGACTCTCCTGTGGATTTGTGGCATCGGACAACGCCAGCAATATTGTGTGTGCATTAAATATGGGCAAATTCCAGCACGTCCCATGTTTTGCACATACCTTGAATTTGGTGGTGCAGAATTTTTTAAAAAACGACAGGGGCGTGCAAGAGATGCTGTCGGTGGCCAGAAAAATTGCGGGACACTTTCGGCGTACAGGCACCACGTACAGAAGACTGGAGCACCACCAAAAACTACTGAACCTGCCCTGCCATCATCTGAAGCAAGAAGTGGTAACGAGGTGGAATTCAACCCTCTATATGCTTCAGAGGTTGGAGGAGCAGCAAAAGGCCATTCAAGCCTATACAATTGAGCACGATATAGGAGGTGGAATGCACCTGTCTCAAGCGCAGTGGAGAATGATTTCAACGTTGTGCAAGGTTCTGATGCCCTTTGAACTTGCCACACGTGAAGTCAGTTCAGACACTGCCAGCCTGAGTCAGGTCATTCCCCTCATCAGGCTTTTGCAGAAGAAGCTGGAGACATTGAAGGAGGAGCTAACACGGAGCGATTCCGCTAGGCATGTGGGACTTGTGGATGGAGCCCTTAATTCGCTTAACAAGGATTCACGGGTGGTCAATCTGTTGAAATCAGAGCACTACATTTTGGCCACCGTGCTCGATCCTAGATTTAAAGCCTACCTTGGATCTCTCTTTCCGGCAGACACAAGTCTGCTGGGGTTGAAAGACCTGCTGGTGAGAAAATTGTCAAGTCAAGCGGAACGCGACCTGTCAACATCTCCTCCTTCACATTCTCCCGCAACTGGGGGTGCGAGGAAAAGGCTCAGAATTCCGAGCCCACCCGCTGGCGGTGATGCAGGGCAGTCTGGAGCGACTGCTGATGCTGACATCTGGTCCGGACTGAAGGACCTGACAACGATTACGGACATGTCGTCTACTGTCACTGCATATGATTCTCTCAACATTGAAAGAATGGTGGAGGATTATATGAGTGACCGCATCCAAGTAGGCACGTCACACAGTCCGTACTTATACTGGCAGGAAAAAGAGGCAATTTGGAGGCCCTTGCACAAACTGGCTTTATTCTACCTAAGTTGCCCTCCCACAAGTGTGTACTCCGAAAGAGTGTTTAGTGCCGCCGCTCACCTTGTCAGCAATCGGCGTACGAGGTTACATCCAGAAAATGTGGAGAAGATGATGTTCATTAAAATGAATTATAATCAATTCCTCCGCGGAGACATTGACCAGCAGCAATTGCCTCCACAAAGTACACAGGGAGCTGAGATGGTGGATTCCAGTGGGGACGAATTGATAATCTGTGAGGAGGGGGATGTACACGGTGATATATCGGAGGATGATGATGAGGTGGACATCTTGCCTCTGTAGAGCCAGTTTGTGCAAGGAGAGATTAATTGCTTCTTTTTTGGTGGGGGTCCAAACCAACCCGTCATATCAGTCACAGTCGTGTGGCAGACCCTGTCACTGAAATGATGGGTTGGTTAAAGTGTGCATGTCCTGTTTATACAACATAAGGGTGGGTGGGAGGGCCCAAGGACAATTCCATCTTGCACCTCTTTTTTCTTTAATTTTTCTTTGCGTCATGTGCTGTTTGGGGAGGGTTTTTTGGAAGGGACATCCTGCGTGACACTGCAGTGACACTCCTAGATGGGCCCGGTGTTTGTGTCGGCCACTAGGGTCGCTTATCTTACTCACACAGCTACCTCATTGCGCCTCTTTTTTTCTTTGCGTCATGTGCTGTTTGGGGAGGGTTTTTTGGAAGGGACATCCTGCGTGACACTGCAGTGCCACTCCTAGATGGGCCCGGTGTTTGTGTCGGCCACTAGGGTCGCTTATCTTACTCACACAGCTACCTCATTGCGCCTCTTTTTTTCTTTGCGTCATGTGCTGTTTGGGGAGGGTTTTTTGGAAGGGACATCCTGCGTGACACTGCAGTGACACTCCTAGATGGGCCCGGTGTTTGTGTCGGCCACTAGGGTCGCTTATCTTACTCACACAGCTACCTCATTGCGCCTCTTTTTTTCTTTGCGTCATGTGCTGTTTGGGGAGGGTTTTTTGGAAGGGACATCCTGCGTGACACTGCAGTGCCACTCCTAGATGGGCCAGGTGTTTGTGTCGGCCACTAGGGTCGCTTAGCTTAGTCATCCAGCGACCTCGGTGCAAATTTTAGGACTAAAAATAATATTGTGAGGTGTGAGGTATTCAGAATAGACTGAAAATGAGTGGAAATGATGGTTTTTGAGGTTAATAATACTTTGGGATCAAAATGACCCCCAAATTCTATGATTTAAGCTGTTTTTTAGGTTTTTTGGAAAAAAACACCCGAATCCAAAACACACCCGAATCCGACAAAAAAAATTCGGTTAGGTTTTGCCAAAACGCGGTCGAACCCAAAACACGGCCGCGGAACCGAACCCAAAACCCGAAAAATTTCCGGCGCTCATCTCTAACGAAAACCTGGTGTACATCTCTGATGTTTTTAAACCTACGTATATGCAGGAACCGTACTGCGCATATCTTGGTCTGCGATGTCGCTCACAGTGCCCCAAACATGATTGACTGCTGCTGGCAGTTGTGGGCGGCAATAGGCAACATTGCCGAAAACGAGGGCATGTCGGGCCCATTTTCTGGGGGTGCTGAAACCAGTGGCTGCGTCCTAGGATGAAGATTAACTAGCTTCAGCAGTGTTTATTTCCTGGTTATCCTGAGCAACAAGAGAGTTACTCAGATGACTGATGTTCAGGCAGATGATCCAATTGCTGCTTCCTTAGGCACTGCAACGGATCAAAGAAGTCGGCAGGTGGTGTGGTGTCCATTTGCTTAAGATGCCTCCAGTACCATTAGCATATTATCGCACAGCTGCTGCGTACAAAGACACAGCAGCTGTGTGATCTGCGTACATCTCTGAATCTGGCCCAGTGTGTATTAGAACTTAATAAAAGCAAATGAAACATTAAATCAGAACAAGCACATATACAGATGGGATAGAAGATGGTGCAGATGAGAAGGAGTGATGGGACTGCTCACTAAAGATTACAATCTACGCTACATATACAGACAGGAAATAACTGCATTCAAACTACAGATGTAGCTATGCTCAGCTTTGCTGCGATGCTGCAACACGGCTTCCTGCAGTGCATGCCAGGCCGCAAATAGTCGCAGCCTGGCACACCACACAGCATGCCACATCGCAGTAAGATGGGCATGGCTACATCTGTATTAACATACTTTTACACAAAGGACAATAAACCTTAATTATAATTACAGTTAGAGAAACCGTGTAATAGGGAATAATTTATAGCCATGTTACTTTTCTCCTGTACAGTTTACATATTGAGCTTTGGTTCTAAAACGGCAACAGTGTGATGTTCATTTAATTACCGCTGTAAGATTGAAATTCAATTTGCTGGTCTGCTGCTTAAAGCTGAAAGTTTCCAAACCTGATAATGTGGGGCTGCACACATCTGGGCTGGGTGTATTGCTGACGGGCCATATTTGATGGCTATTCCAAATTAAGAAAAGCAGTAACAGCCAAAATACAGTTCCTCTTAAAGCCAAATGGCTGATAGAGTAGAATAAAAAAAATATAGGAAAATAAATACAGCATTCCAGTGACTGGGTAGTAATAGTGGGCAAGATACACACAGTAACGCTGCCTCCTGGCCAGCGGTCACATTAATAAAATATATACACATCATTTAATTCATATTGACTGACATTTGTCTCCAGCTGTATTACACTTTCTATTTGAAACAAATCAGTCCGCTTGTCAGAAAAGATCCTCTACACTTTCAGCATAAAGTTGCATTTGTCTCCCCATAAAGCGGTATAATTCAGTACAGGTGGAGTCTCCCATATCCAAAATTACAAAATAGGGAATATTCCAAAATATGGATTTTTTTTTTAGCCCAACTGAGATAGTGACACCTCCACTTTCTGATGGTTTAATATACAAAATCTTTTAATGGACATAATTATAAAATATATGACATAAAATGATCTTCAGGCTATGTATATAAGGTGTATATGAAACATAAATGCATTAACGTGTTTAGATGGGTCTTTATGGTATGCAAATATTCCAAAATACAGAAAAATCTGATATCCCAAATACTTCTGGTCCTGAGCACTTTGCATATGGGAGACTCACCCACACATAATTACTCAACAATCAGGTCTGAATAGAAGCATACCAACTTAGTGAATGGACTATTGTACCTCTTGTCTCATTAGAAAATATACGCCAGCAGAAACAAGGCAGAACGTAAAACGTTTTTGGCTCAGAAACAATCTAGATACATTTCACATTTCTATTGCAAAAATAACATTGAACAGAAACTAAGAATTTACTTACCGATAATTCTATTTCTCGTAGTCCGTAGTGGATGCTGGGGACTCCGTAAGGACCATGGGGAATAGCGGCTCCGCAGGAGACTGGGCACAAAAGTAAAGCTTTAGAACTACCTGGTGTGCACTGGCTCCTCCCCCTATGACCCTCCTCCAAGCCTCAGTTAGGATACTGTGCCCGGACGAGCGTACACAATAAGGAAGGATTTTGAATCCCGGGTAAGACTCATACCAGCCACACCAATCACACTGTACAACTCGTGATCTAAACCCAGTTAACAGCATGATAACAGAGGAGCCTCTAGAAAAGATGGCTCACTACAGCAATAACCCGATTTTTTGGTAACAATAACTATGTACCAGTATTGCAGACAATCCGCACTTGGGATGGGCGCCCAGCATCCACTACGGACTACGAGAAATAGAATTATCGGTAAGTAAATTCTTATTTTCTCTAACGTCCTAAGTGGATGCTGGGGACTCCGTAAGGACCATGGGGATTATACCAAAGCTCCGAAACGGGCGGGAGAGTGCGGATGACTCTGCAGCACCAAATGAGAGAACTCCAGGTCCTCCTCAGCCAGGGTATCAATTTTGTAGAATTTTACAAACGTATTTGCTCCTGACCAAGTAGCTGCTCGGCAAAGTTGTAAAGCCGAGACCCCTCGGGCAGCCGCCCAAGCTGAGCCCATCTTCCTTGTGGAGTGGGCATTTACAGATTTTTGGCTGTGGCAGGCCTGCCACAGAATGTGCAAGCTGAATTGTACTACAAATCCAACGAGCAATAGTCTGCTTAGAAGCAGGAGCACCCAGCTTGTTGGGTGCATACAGGATAAACAGCGAGTCAGATTTTCTGACTCCAGCCGTCCTGGAAACATATATTTTCAGGGCCCTGATAACGTCTAGCAACTTGGAGTCCTCCAAGTCCCTAGTAGCCGCAGGCACCACAATAGGTTGGTTCAGGTGAAACGCTGAAACCACCTTAGGGAGAAACAGAGGACGAGTCCTCAATTCCGCCCTGTCCGAATGGAAAATCAGATAAGGGCTTTTACAGGATAAAGCCGCCAATTCTGACACGCGCCTGGCCCAGGCCAGGGCCAACAGCATGACCACTTTCCATGTGAGATATTTTAACTCCACAGATTTAAGTGGTTCAAACCAATGTGACTTTTGGAACCCAAAAACTACATTGAGATCTCAAGGTGCCACTGGAGGCACAAAAGGAGGCTGTAAATGCAGTACCCCTTTTACAACGTCTGAACTTCAGGGACTGAAGCTAGTTCTTTTTGGAAGAAAATTGACAGGGCCGAAATTTGAACCTTAATGGACCCCAATTTCAGGCCCATAGACACTCCTGTTTGCAGGAAATGTAGGAATCGACCCAGTTGAATTTCCTCCGTCGGGCCTTACTGGCCTCGCACCACGCAACATATTTTTGCTAAATGCGGTGATAATGTTTTGCGGTTACATCCTTACTGGCTTTGATCAGGATAGGGATGACTTCATCCGGAATGCCTTTTTTCCTTCAGGATCCGGCGTTCAACCGCCATGCCGTCAAACGCAGCCGCGGTAAGTCTTGGAACAGACAGGGTCCTTGCTGGAGCAGGTCCCTCCGTGAGCATCTCTTGAAGTTCCGGTTACCAAGTCCTTCTTGGCCAATCCGGAGCCACGAATATAGTGCTTACTCCTCTCCATCTTATCAATCTCAGTACCTTGGGTATGAGAGGCAGATGAGGGAACACATACACTGACTGGTACACCCACGGTGTTACCAGAGCGTCTACAGCTATTGCCTGAGGGTCCCTTGACCTGGCGCAATACCTGTCGAGTTTTTCCCAACGGTTTATAATCATGTGGAAGACTTCTGGGTGAAGTCCCCACTCTCCCGGGTGGAGGTCGTGTCTGCTGAGGAAGTCTGCTTCCCAGTTGTCCACTCCCGGAATTGCTGACAGTGCTATCACATGATTTTCCGCCCAGCGAAGAATCCTTGCAGCTTCTGCCATTGCCCTCCTGCTTCTTGTGCCACCCTGTCTGTTTACGTGGGTGACTGCCGTGATGTTGTCCGACTGGATCAACACCGGCTGACCTTGAAGCAGAGGTCTTGCTAAGCTTAGAGTAAATGGCCCTTAGCTTCAGGATATTTATGTGAAGTGATGTCTCCAGGCTTGACCATAAGCCCTGGAAATTCCTTCCCTGTGTGACTGCTCCCCAGCCTCGCAGGCTGGCATCCGTGGTCACCAGGACCCAGTCCTGAATGCCGAATCTGCGGCCCTCTAGAAGATGAGCACTCTGCAACCAACACAGGAGGGACACCCTTGTTCTTGGTGACAGGGTTATCCGCTGATGCATCTGAAGATGCGACCCGGACCATTTGTCCAGCAGGTCCCACTGGAAAGTTCTTGCGTGGAATCTGCCGAATGGGATTGCTTCGTAGGAAGCCACCATTTTACCCAGAACCCTTGTGCACTTGTGAAGACTTGGCTCGGTTTTAGGAGGTTCCTGACTAGCTCGGATAACTCCCTGGCTTTCTCCTCCGGGAGAAACACCTTTTTCTGGACTGTGTCCAGGATCATCCCTAGGAACAGAAGACGAGTCGTCGGAACCAGCTGCGATTTTGGAATATTGAGAATCCAATCGTGCTGCCGCAACACTACCTGAGATAGTGCTACACCGACCTCCAACTGTTCCCTGGATCTTACCCTTATCAGGGAATCGTCCAAGTAAGGGATAACTAAAATTCCCTTCCTTCGAAGGAATATCATCATTTTGGCCATTACCTTGGTAAAGACCCGGGGTGCCGTGGACCATCCATACGGCAGCGTCTGAACGGATAGTGACAGTTCTGTACCATAACCTGAGGTACCCTTGGTGAGAAGGGTAAATTTGGACATGAAGGTAAGCATCCTCGATGTCCCGAGACATCATGTAGTCCCCTTCTTCCAGGTTCGTAATCACTGCTCTGAGTGACTCAATCTTGAATTTGAACCTCTGTATGTAAGTGTTCAAAGATTTTAGATTTAGAATCGGTCTCACCGAGCCGTCCGGCTTTGGTACCACAACAGTGTGGAATAATACCCCGTTCCCTGTTGCAGGAGGGGTACCTTGATTATCACCTGCTGGGAATACAGCTTGTGAATGGCTTCCAAAACTATCTCCCTGTCAGAAGGAGACATCGGTAAAGCCGACTTTAGGAAACGGCGAGGGGGAGACGTCTCGAATTCCAATTTGTACCCCTGAGATATCACCTGAAGGATCCAGGGGTCTACTTGCGAGTGAGCCCACTGCGCGCTGAAATTCATTGAGACGGGCCCCCCACCGTGCCTGATTCTGCTTGTAAAGCCCCAGCGTCATACTGAGGGCTTGGCAGAGGCGGGAGAGGGTTTCTGTTCCTGGGAACTGGCTGATTTCTGCAGCCTTTTTCCTCTCCCTCTGTCACGGGGCAGAAATGAGGAACCTTTTGCCCGCTTGTCCACGAAAAGACTGCGCCTGATAATACGGCGTCTTCTCATGTTGCTTCCAAATGCCGTTTGAAATCCGCATCACCTGACCACTGTCGTGTCCATAACCCTCTACTGGTAGAAATGGACAACGCACTTAGACTTGATGCCAGTCGGCAAATATTCCGCTGTGCATCACGCATATATAGAAATGCATCTTTTAAATGCTCTATAGGCAAAAATATACTGTCCCTATCTAGGGTATCAATATTTTCAGTCAGGGAATCCGACCACGCCAACCCAGCACTGCACATCCAGGCTGAGGCGATTGCTGGTCGCAGTATAACACCAGTATGTGTGTAAATACATTTTAGGATACCCTCCTGCTTTCTATCAGCAGGAACCTTAAGGGCGGCCATCTCAGGAGAGGGTAGAGCCCTTACAAGCGTGTGAGCGCTTTATCCACCCTAGGGGGTGTTTCCCAACGCACCCTAACCTCTGGCGGGAAAGGATATAATGCCAATAACATTTTAGAAATTATCAGTTGTTATCGGGGGAAACCCACGCATCATCACACACCTCATTTAATTTCTCAGATTCAGGAAAACTACAGGTAGTTTTTCCTCACCGAACATAATACCCCTTTTTGGTGGTACTCGTATTATCAGAAATGTGTAAAACATTTTTAATTGCCTCCATCATGTAACGTGTGGCCCTACTGGAAGTCACATTTGTCTCTTCACCGTCGACACTGGAGTCAGTATCCGTGTCGGCGTCTATATCTGCCATCTGAGGTAACGGGCGCTTTAGAGCCCCTGACGGCCTATGAGACGTCTGGACAGGCACAAGCTGAGTAGCCGGCTGTCTCATGTCAACCACTGTCTTTTATACAGAGCTGACACTGTCACGTAATTCCTTCCAACAGTTCATACACTCAGGTGTCGACCCCCTAGGGGGTGACATCACTATTACAGGCAATCTGCTCCGTCTCCACATCATTTTTCTCCTCATACATGTCGACACAAATGTACCGACATACAGCACACACACAGGGAATGCTCTGATAGAGGACAGGACCCCACTAGCCCTTTGGGGAGACAGAGGGAGAGTTTGCCAGCACACACCAGAGCGCTATATATATACAGGGATAACCTTATATAAGTGTTTTTCCCCTTATAGCTGCTGTATCTTTAATACTGCGCGTAATTAGTGCCCCCCCTCTCTTTTTTAACCCTTTCTGTAGTGTAGTGACTGCAGGGGAGAGCCAGGGAGCTTCCCTCCAACGGAGCTGTGAGGGAAAATGGCGCCAGTGTGCTGAGGAGATAGGCTCCGCCCCCTTATCGGCGGCCTTATCTCCCGTTTTTCTATGTATTCTGGCAGGGGTTAAATGCATCCATATAGCCCAGGAGCTATATGTGATGCATTTTTTGCCATCCAAGGTGTTTTTATTGCGTCTCAGGGCGCCCCCCCCCCAGCGCCCTGCACCCTCAGTGACCGGAGTGTGAAGTGTGCTGAGAGCAATGGCGCACAGCTGCAGTGCTGTGCGCTACCTTGTTGAAGACAGGACGTCTTCTGCCGCCGATTTTCCGGACCTCTTCTGTCTTCTGGCTCTGTAAGGGGGCCGGCGGCGCGGCTCTGGGACCCATCCATGGCTGGGCCTGTGATCGTCCCTCTGGAGCTAATGTCCAGTAGCCTAAGAAGCCCAATCCACTCTGCACGCAGGTGAGTTCGCTTCTTCTCCCCTTAGTCCCTCGATGCAGTGAGCCTGTTGCCAGCAGGTCTCACTGAAAATAAAAAACCTAAAACTAAACTTTTCACTAAGCAGCTCAGGAGAGCCACCTAGTGTGCACCCTTCTCGTTCGGGCACAAAATCTTAACTGAGGCTTGGAGGAGGGTCATAGGGGGAGGAGCCAGTGCACACCAGGTAGTTCTAAAGCTTTACTTTTGTGCCCAGTCTCCTGCGGAGCCGCTATTCCCCATGGTCCTTACGGAGTCCCCAGCATCCACTTAGGACGTTAGAGAAACACATGGTTAAACAATTAACCTGGAAACAAAAGCTATTTGTTATTACTTACAGTATGCACAACTTTAAAAAACAAAGTATATCATGTATGCCTTTAATTAGCAGACTGTAAGAAATAGCACAGCTAGCTAACTACTTAGCTTGGGTTTGTTGGGGCGTGGTATAATAGATCTGCAATGTCTTAGTAGACAGTCAACAGGTCGACAAGTTTAGAAGGTTGACATGGCAAAAAGGTTGTCATGATAACTGTCGACACAAAAATGACCGACTCAAGTTTTTTAGGCCATATCTTGTATATCTTCTATGTTAAATGACCACCATCAGTACAAAAAAATTCCCTCACTTCGCTCACCACACTTCAGGTTACTATTCCCAAGAGATGTCCACGTGGATAGTAGATCAAGCAAGTGTTGGAAAAACATGTGAAAAAAATAATAATGTGTCGACCATTTCATGTTTCATGTTGACCTTTTGACCCTGCTGACCATATGGTATTGACCTTCTGACTCTCAACCTAGACACTGGATCTAAGTTTGTTGATATGGATACCAGTTTGTTGATATGGCACAGTCTATTAAGCCTAACACTAGAGTAGTAATTCCTTCCATTGTGAACAAGAACGGCAGCTGGTAGGTGAGCAAAAAAAAAAAAAAACATTAATGTAAAAGTACAGTATGCTGGCACACGATTCACACCAAGCAGAATAACACATATAAAACAAGGATGTGGGGAGCTGACATGCTTTGTCCACATGTAGGAGGAATAACCAGGCCTGGTAGATAAGAAGAAATGGGGAGCAACCTTATATTTCCTAGCAAATGTATGTCCAATCACTTACAGTTAATGCACCATGTCAACCATGTTTAGGTTGAACTCGATGGACAACTTGTCTTTTTTCAACCCCACTATGTTACTATGTTGATTAGTATGACATTACCCAGATGTACAGTATGTACTCTTTTTAAAGTTTTGGCATATTGCCCCTTAACTGACGATTTTTCACTTCAAAAGCGTTAACAACATCGTTTTTTAAAATGTATTTAATAAAGTTGAAAAAGTATTTTTTTTAAATATTTAAACATTATATTATGCACATCTGCAGAACGGATCTCCTCCTCAAAAATGGGGGGACAGGGTGGGACGGCGCAGTTGCATGAAATCTGACCATGCCAGTTAAGTGGTTAAGGACCAGAACAAACTATCCTGCACTTTGGAGTGCAAACAGTTTGTGCCATTGGACCTCCCCAGAGGGAGGTCCAAATAACAGGCAAGTATGTATTTCACCAACAAAAATAAGAAATTATAGACCCAAATTCAAAGGACAACAGCCTGGCAGGATAATTTGCCATTATAAAAAAAATGACATTAGTATGTACCATATTAATGAGTTTCACAAGCATTTTATGAATTCATCTTGAAAGCATGGAGATGCTTTTAAATATTGTGCATGTATACATATTCTATGCTATTGTGCCTTAAATCCAACAACATAATTTCTTTGTGCAGCTAGTGAGGAATAGCCACAAAGCCAACAACAGGTGTTACATTGCCAAGCACACTCTTTGAGGTTTGAAGATACCTTCACTCAGAGGCACTTTAAGAAAGGAGGGGGCCTGAGAGACCTTGCACCCCATTATAGATGCGCCAGCGCCTTTACTTCTGCCCAGTCCTTTAACTGTAAAATCAACATGCCCACCTGAAAGTTGCTAATATTTTTTTTTACTGTTTTTACAAAAACAAAATGATTTTTCTGAAGAATTTCTGAAACCATGATCATATATTGTTTTAGTCTGTATAAAGAGCAGAAAAGCATAATTTCCTGCAAACCACATAGAAAAATTACAATCTAATAATAATAATAATAATAATAATACTTAATATGTATTTTAAATAACCATTCATCTGGTTGAAGGATGCTCAACAGTTAACAAACATAGCACTTTCTAAAAATGGTTTAACTCAGTAAGGTGTTGCATGGAACCGTATTACAAGAAATAAACCCAGACCGTTATTCTGTGACAGCTTCTAACCTTGCAATGAAAAACAAAAGAATTTAAAAATCTAGGTGGAATGCAGCTATTGCTTACAGATATCCAAATCTATAGAGCATGATGCACACCGAGCATTATATAGCTGGCAGAACGCAGAGAACACATCTGTGCCTGCAACACCCTAAACACAAAGTGTGTATCAATATCATGCCAGTCCATCTGCTCTCTGTGTGGCTTCAGGATCACATGAACTTGTTTTTACCACAGTCATCCACATTAAAGTCATTTGTATAACTCAAGTAAATGACCTGAAAACAAGCAGTCAGCATAAAAAAAATAAAAATAAAAAAAAAATAGTTACTTAAGGCAGTGGTAAGACTAAGGGTGTGTACACACGGTGAGATATTTTCTTGAGATTTTGACTATATAGTCAAAATCTCAAGAAAAGTTAGTGCAGATCGCAAGGTGAAAGTCACCTTGCGATCCCGATGCGCGGTCCCGCCAGGTCGGTATCGCAAGAAAAGATAGACTGTGCAGGCAAGTCAATCCCTGCTAGATTGGTGTACTATCTAGTTCATCTCACATGTCAATGACATCTCACATAAGCCAAAATCCTAAGCACACATAGTCCATATCTCAAGAAAAGTTAGTCAAAATCTGTGCTATCTGGGCTCTGGGGAGTTCAGGGGAAATCGCAAGTAAAATTCGGGCATAGCAAGGATCTCACCGTGTGTACACACCCTAAGGAAAAATATAATGAAAAATGATCAAAATCGTAGATTTTTGGAATGTAAAGCAGCATTTCTATTTTAAAGCCATATAATCAACTTGTTTTTGCACTTAAAAAAAAACACAGCTCTAAATCCAGTTCCAAGAATTGCCATTCATTATATTTGCCCATGTTAAAGATTGTAGTGCATCAGTTTCAAAGTCAGGCAATGACTGCCAAATAAAAGCACCATGAGAGCTGCATTCAACCATTAGAACTGTACTTAGCAACTTTCACTTACTGTGTTTTCAATGCAATTATAATTGTTAGGCAATTTGTATGAATTTGAAGAAATGACAAATTATGGCTGACTAGACTATGGGGTAAATTTACCAAAGTGTGAGGTATTTTTTAGAAGTGTACATGTTGCGCATAGCAACCAATCATATTCTACTTATCATTCATCTAGCACCTTCTAGAAAATAATAGATAGAATCTGATTGGTTGGTGTGGGCAACATCTCCACTTCTAAAAAAAAAAGTCACACTTTAGTAAATTTACCCCTGTGTATGGAAAATTTGCAGATGGTTGGAGGTCATACATGACTTGTCGGAGGTACTGTAGGGCTATGGCAATATAAGGCATATAAAAATAAAAAAAGGCAAAATATCTTGGTGCAAATATGTCTTTAGAGTCTAAAGTGTTCCTGTGCATCTTTATCCCATATTATTATGTAAAGGCAGTCACAGTGATGGTGCACCTTTTCAAATATTTAGTAGATTCCAACCATCATGTCTCTAGCAATTCCATCCCTTCCCTGTCTGTCTCTATTTCATCTTTGTCCCCCTCCCCGTTTGTTTGTTTGTTTGTTTGTTTGTCTCTCTCTCTCTATCTATCTATCTATCTCATCCTTGTCCCCCTCCACCCATCTGTCTCTCACATCTGTGCCACCCCATCTCCATCTTGTCATCTTTGTTCCTCATCTCCACCCTCACGGGGGTTGTGAGTGGGGAGGTCACTGATTACTAGGACTGACAGAATAGTGCATGCAAACAGTGCAGCAGGGAGAAAAGAGTCTGTGTGTCCGGGAGTCAGGCAGCCAGTGAGAGCTGTGAGGAGGTGGTGGGAACTATCACTGCACTTGTGCAAGATAGGATTGTATATAATATACATCATACTTACCTTCTCCCCCAGAAGTTGCATGAGACTCCTAATTTTTCAAGAAGTTCCCCACACCCCTGGAAGAGTAGGTAGTGAAGTTGGCAGGATAGGAAGGTAATGGTGGGAATCGTGGGGCAGTGTGATTGTGGGGTTAAAATGCTGTGAATCGCTGTAATTTTAGCCCCATGGTGGCATGGTATATAACACATACACACACTTTTACAACTGCTTTCCTGCCATAACATGAATATCTTGCCATAACATGAATCTTCAGTGTTTAAGAACGTAAGCACACAAGGGCTACACTTTTAGCTACCCAAAGTATATATGAACGCTTGGCCTTGGCCACCCCGGTCTTGCAATCCAACATACACTGTACAGTATAGATTTATATAAGTTGTAATGATTATTTGTATGAGAAAACAATGGTTTCCTAGTATACAGGAAAATAAAACCATGCGCTTTGTGAGATGTGAAGATATTAGCAACACTGATATATATGGACATGGTTGATTGGTCATTTCTTTTTACTATTATCCTTCCTAAACAGAAAACATTTAAATATCCTCTGAATATACTGTATGTGTATGCGTCTTAAGTAATTTCTGTTCTTACTATATTTGTTGAGATTTAAGCATTTTATAAAATGTGCAAAATTCCTTTTTCAATTTTTATAAGTACATATGAAAAACTCAAACATATTTTCCCTAAAAAGGTCCTAGTACATGGATCGAAATGTTGTACTTTTGTATTGCTAGTAAATAAAGTCCATGTTTGTACTATAGTCCCATGATGGTACTGCATTGGCAAATTGTTACATGAGAGTTGGACATGAATGTGTGTACATCATTTACAGTATGTTTTATAAGCATTTGGGAGTACTCTTAACTCTCTTGGGTTTTTTCAGGTTTTCAGCATCCTGAATAGTTTGTGTTAACAATAGCCTTCTATAACACAGGAAAATGAACAACTTTTTGTCCAAAAACAGTTTTAAGATGACTGTGCCTAGTAGAACGGAACGCAAACAATGAGCTCCTCTTTTTTAAAGTGAAAAAGCCTATAAGAAAATAATTGATAGAACAGCAAGCTACCAGAAAAAAGTGAGTAAAATACTAGAGGTCAGCAAGCTACCACTTCGAAATTGCTTATGAGGATGGAATAATCAGACTGAATGATGGACGTTCTAGTAAGGCAGATTAATGGCTCTACTAGGTGCCACTTAGCTGAGCTGAAACTGCAGTTCAGCATTCCAAGCTGACAGCTTTCTTCTTTCTGGGAAATAGATGTCTTTTTTTTCAGACTTTAACTATCAGTCTGCTTGGAAGCAGCAGGTATGATTGCATGAAAGAGGAATAAGGCAGTTATTTAAAAATACTGTTATTGTTATATGGGCACCCTGTGACCAGGAGCCTGAAACCTGCTTCAGCAGCCTGACAATTTAGAACTGGTGCTGGAGCAGCCTGAGATGAGGTTGAAGATAATAATCAAACAAATGGGCTGTAATTCAACGAGTACTAAGAATGAGCAAATCAGGGGAAATACGGACTGTCTTCCAGTCTGTCTTCCAAATGTCTGGACTGTCTTCCAACTGTTAAAGCAAGACTACTTCCAAAACGAAATTTAGTTTTAAATGGCCTGTAAAAGACAATGGGGCTGATGTATCAAAAATTAGATAAGTTTCTAAAAAAAATTTAGTCACTTTACGTGTCTTTTTTTGTTTTTATTTCGAAGTATGTATAATTTTTTTTTTTAATCGAAAATGTGATTGTGATAAAAGCCCAAAAGTGTGATAAAATCGCAATCTAATTTTCGGTGGTTTTATCGCATTTTGAACAAATTAAATGAAGTGTGCATGCACTGTTTCAGAGCTGGAGAAAAAGATAGCTATTTTACTAGGGGACACTATAAGAAAATAATGAAAGGGGAGGGAACTTTTAAATATAGTAAATATAAGTACAACATTTTTAAGCTAATTCAACATATATATGTATAATTAAAAAAAATTAAGCATATACTTTTAGTAAAAAACAACACATTTTACAGGTGTATACAAGAGCAATCATAGCCTATTGCAAAATTCGCCAGCAGTAGCTGGTGAAAAATAGTTATGACAAGTTTCAGACAATTTAAACGAAAAACCAATAATACATTAGGTTTCCATTCATTTTCAATAGAACCTGAAAAAGTTTGAAAACCCCCCCCCCGAAAAGTATAATTTAGTAAAAAAATAAATACATTCGAAAAACTTACATACATTCAGACGATAATTAAAAAATGTGAAAAGTATAGAAAAGTGAAATGTATCTCTTTTTTAAATGCAAATAACTGATGATCAGGCTCAATATAGGAAATGAAACCTTAGCTGAAGTTCCTGGTCTCTCTAACCGTACACATGTAAGCCCACTACTCTATCTATTTCAAAGACATAGCAGGTGTCATTAACCCTCTCCTGTAAACTTACCATTCACCATACTTGCCTACTTTTGAAAAGAGTTTCTGTGAGCTTGCAGTTAATAGTAGAATGCAACGTGCGCAGAGCATCACACCGTTGAGGGAGTGTGTCTAATTACACTTATGGGTATACTGTATGTATTGACAGTCAGGGGTGTATCCTGCACTGGTAGGTGAAAACTAAAGTACTAAGTGCAGCAAGCTGCCCGAGGAGGTTTGTGTTTGGGTAGCAAAGTATTATTAAAACCTCCAAGTTTGGGCTGTGTAGGAATTGGGGGAAAATTAGTGAGAATCCTATGTACTAGCTATGTGTGATGCAGCTGTGGCTTGTAATCACCTTCCTCGCTCTGCCACATAAATGGTGTGCATATGGGTGAATGCCTTTCTGGTGAAGGGGTTACCTCAGTTTTCTCTTGGGTCAATACAGTGTTTCCCCGGGATATGAAAGCAGCCTTCCCAGCTTCCTGTGAGTGCTCCACCAGCTGAGACCGGCAATAAGCTGCTTGGCCGGCATTGGTATCTGTCACCACTGCTCCTTTCAGATTGTGTCGGTGACCAGACTGGTTCACTCTGAGCAGCATCCAGTATACGGGTCTATTCAATGCCTGTCGGAGAGGATCCGACAGGTCAGTATTCAATTAGCAGGCATTTCCGACAGGTTTTGCCCATTTTCAACAATGCTGATCTGTCTTTTTTTGAAGTCGGATCAGCATTGTCGAAAACAGGCTGAAAACCTGTTGGAATCGGCTGCTAATTCAACAAAACACGTAGATCCACGGCTAGTCCGCCGATCCACGTGTTTTCTGACAAGTTGGAATTGCAAACAAGTCAGAAAAATGGCAAACCATTTGAATAGATCGAATCCAGATTCAACCTAAAAAAGTCGGAAACTGCTGTTCTTTCCGATTTGACGGCAATTCTGACAGGCACTGAATAGACTCCATAGCCTATCACCAGGGTTGGCTGATGTTGTCAAACGCTCTGCAGATCTCCACTCTGGTACCCCTGTGCTGTGCAGGGTGACTTCTTCCCCTCAGTACTGGTGCTGTATTATTTACTGTACCAAGGAACTAACCTAGAAGGTGTCTCCCAGTCTGAATGCCTCTCTACCTGCAATATAAGGATGACTCTCCACAGCCTGCTGATAGTCATGGCTACTGCTTAGCTATCACATTGCTCTCACACAGTGCTCTCTCATCTTACTTGTCTCAGCCTGCTCTTTTCTCTGTTAGACTCAAAGGCTCTTCATTGTCTCTCTGGACTCTCCTCACCCCAGACCTGTCTCTCTTAGCACTCTTTTTGCTGCCACACACAGCCAATGCCCATAAGGAACCAATGCCCATAAGGAAGCATACTGCATATCTGCAGGAAGGCTGCCTCCCAAAGCTTAAACTGTACCGTCATAGTCTCTCCCTGATTGCTGGTTCCTGCCGACTGCCTCCAGGACAGTGGTCAGGTGGTGCATGATGGGGGTGGGAGGGAGGAAGGTGTTGCGGCGTGTGGCTGGTATCAGGGATCTGGGTCCTCTCAATGGATTCCCAATAGGGCAGGGGAATTCAGTTTTTTTTATATATAATGCAGGGTAACGGAAGACTCAGCTATAAACCATGAGTCGGCAACTATGCCATTCACACAAATGCAAAGTTTAGTTAGAGAAATCATTTACATCTGCCTGAAACAGGCTAATCAACAAGAAGAAAGAGACGTACAGTGAGTAAACATTGGAGCCATTTGGGGTCCCTGGCATCAGGGCCATCTTAATGAATAGGCATACTGGGCAGCTACGCAGGGCCCAACAATTATAGGGACCCTGGAGCAGGGGCAGGATGGTGCCCCTGTAGCTTCTTGAGGGTCAGGTAGTGAATGCTGTTTAGCTGCTATGACTGGAATTACGCACAATATGAGCGGCCAGGCAGCATTCTCTACCTGCTTCCCAGCCGGCAGCAATTAGCTGTCAGCATGCTGATTGGTAGATGGCTGGAGTTATAACAGTGCTGACAACCATTCACTGTATGGAAGCCTGTGATGAGAAAGAGCGGCATTGTATTCCTGTGAATAAGTGTGTAGGGGCCACAATGCACTGCTTTGCACAGGAACTACAATGCTGCTAAGATGGCCCTGCCTGGCGGTCCAAGCAAGCTGCATGTGCAGTTGTGTTCTCCATATTAACTGTATTAGTTTCTACCAAACAAATATTTTGTTACTTTGAATGAGATTATTCTTTACATGGTTTCTTTTTTTCTAATTGGTACAGTATATATGTTGAAGAATATGATATATTATAGTTATGAAGTTACAAGGTATAACTGCAATTGAACATTAATTTCTATTCTAATACAACTGCTAATATCTTATTATGTTTTATTTTACATTTAATGAGTTGTATAGGTTTGATTTAGCTTGTACACATAACTGCATTCTATGCAAATTTTTATAAAAAAAAAAAAATAAGACACCCATTGAAGGGTTAAAGGGTCTATGTTCTTCTCTTGCTGTATTGCTACAAAGACAAGAATGTCTCGATGTTTTCTATTGTGGTTATGACCTTGCAAAGTTATCCCACACTGATACTATGCCTTAGCTTCGACACGTACTCCTGTCCGTGTACGGAAGCCCCTATATGGACATAGAGCTCATGATGTCCTCATGCTGTATGATATCCTGCATGTAATGTCGTATGCTACTTCTATTTATCCAATCATATGCTTGCACATATTGTATACACCCATGTTTCTTATCTATATAGTACGCTGTAATTTTTACAATAAACAGAGTGATTCTTAACCATTGACTCGGAATTCTTTACATAGCGTTAAGATTTACTCTCACTGGTACCAAAGAGGTCATCAAATCGAGGGGGCACAAAAAGGGTTAATTCCTTACAGCTGGGGGCTAGGTCCGGGATCCAGCCGATCGTCCCCTGATCGGTAAGATAGAGAATTTTGTTGTCTGTCTTGTCCGCTAAGGGATTGCGACCATCTACTGGATCTGAACTCACTCCGTGTTCCGGGAACACGTGACAAGGTAATATTTAAGTCCGGGACTTAATGTTACGTAGTTTTATGTAAAGGATTTTTTTTTAAGGCGCCATAAACAGGTATCAGGGATACCATAGAAGGACCAGGGGTCCACAAACAGGTATCAGGGATACCATAGAAGGACCAGGGGTCCACGTATTTAAGGCGTCATAAACAGGTATCCGGGATACCATAGATGGACCAGGGGTCCAAATAACAACGCCTCCTTGATTTGATCACCTAAATATTTGTATGTCTGTCTTATAAGTACTCATATTGTAATTTTTCTATTAAGGACACTCAGTGAACGGGTGGTAAGTGCACGGACGCTGAGTGCCAGAGGACATTGTTGTTTACAGTGATTTCAAGTACATTTGAAAGTTGATTTGTAACAAATAACATTGTCCACGATTGCAGAGATATTAATTGTACGGGTGGTAAGTGTACGTACATTTGGTATCACAAGTTGTACTGTTGTTGTTTTCTGTTCCCGGTAGTTTGTGTAGGGAATATGCACTCCCACATGTTACCAATGATCTATGATCAGATCAGCTGAATGCATACATAGACTATTGTTCCCCTTCCCTGTTATTTGTGAATTCTTTTAGAAATATATTGCGTGGGTGGTAAGTGTACACGCACTATATGACACTGTGTTTGGAACAATCTATGTTTGTTTTTTTTATGATAAAGATTGTTATTAATTCAGTTTAGACACGTTAGTTACTTATTGGTAATATGGGATCAGATCAGAGTAAAGAGACTGAATACCCCCCTCCCCTCCCGGGAGAGACCTGCAAGGAATATGTTGCTCGTGTCTCCCCTACAAATTACTACTTTGTTAACCCCTGGTTAGACAATTTAGTGGGATGAACTGAGTGAACATCTGGACGCAGTGTTAAAAACCCGCTCGTCCCTAGCAGTAGCTTGCAAACAGAAACCTAGTGAGAATGTGACTGAATTCTGGAAGAGATTTAAAAAAAAAATGCTGGTCAGAGGAAGCAGGTCTCACCCTAGTAAATACTGACAGCTTACTTATTTCCACATTTATAAACAACATGCTGCCTTCTGTGACCTTGACAGTAAAACAAAGTGTTTCCAGTTGGACCTCAGACAACATTGAGGAATTTGCTAAACACTTATATGAGAAGGAAGCAGCAGGCTGTTTTGACATTAAAAAGACTACTCAAAACGTACTGACCCACAGTTTTCAGAACCTCCGGAGGCAACACAGGAACCCTCGCCCCCAGCGGGACACCCCACATAATAGGGGTCCCCCTGCACCTCCAAACAGACAACATTCATCCTGCTTTAACTGTGGCAAGGATGGACACTGGGCTAGGGACTGCCCCTACCCCCTTAACAAACCTAGGCAGCCATCAACTGAATCTGCCCCCCTTAGCAACGTTCCCAGGGACCCCCCAAGGTTCCAGATTGACTGGTAGGGACAGCCCCGCTGATGGGGCCCGGAGGAGGGTGTCCCGACTTTCATGCAGCTCACAGAACACTGGAAGGAACCCCCAATGATCAATCAAGGTGTCAATGGAACAAGTGTCCCATTCCTGATTGACAGCGGGGCCACCACCAGTGTTCTGTGCAGGGACCAGTACCATGGGCCCCTGAGAAAGTCCGCTCCTTCAATGAGAATCAATGGGATACCCACAAAAGCTTACTCCACTGTACCTATCCCTATTGACACACCACGGGGACATTACATAGGGACTCACTCATTCACTGTCATACCTGACTGTCCAGTTAACTTGCTGGGAGGAGACCTCCTTACTGAACTACAGATAACCATCACCCCTACTGGTGGGGGTATGGACATAACCTCACCACACTTCCCCGTGCTCACTGAGACCACTGAACTAGATACAATAGACCCCCTTGTGTGGGCAGAAGGTCCCTTCGACACAGGACTGATATCTTGCACACCATACAAGGCCACACTCAAAACCAGACTCACAGCCAGTGTACCACAAACAGTACCCTTTGTCACAAGAAAAGATAGAGGGTCTTAGACCCATGGTACAACAATTCCTAAAGCAAGGAATTCTCAAACATGTAGTATCCCCATACTGCACACCAGTTAACCCTGTAGCTAAATCAGATGGGACTATAAGGTTTGTGCAAGATCTTAGAGCAATTAATCAGCTAATTGTTCCTATTGCACCCATTGTACCTGATGTAAACTCACTCATTTCAGCCATCCCTGTACACGCTGCATTTTTTTTCAGTAATTGATTTAAAAAAAATGCATTTTTCAGCATACCAGTGGACCATCAGACACAATTACTTGTTGCTTTTTCTTTTGAGGGCAAGCAGTTCCCTGGCACCCCCCCTATGGTTCTGTCCTGCTACAGTATGCAGATGATCTGCTTCTCTGTAGTCAAACGGAGGAGGCCTGCCGAGAGGATGGTATATCACTGTTAAACTGGCTCTGTGAATGTGTCTAAAACAAAAATGCAATGGTGTAAAAAGCATGTTGATTATCTAGGTTTTGTACTTACAAAGGGAGAAAGGAAAATCAGTCCACAACGCATTCAGTCTGTACTGGGCCTGGTCACCCCAACCACTCAGAAGGAAATGCTATCCTTTCTGGGCATGATTAATTATTGCAGACAGTGGATATCTGATTGTTCCTACTATGACAATATCTTGAGACAAGCCACTCTCAATGACAAACCTGAACAGATTCAATGGTCACAAGAAATGTTAACTGCATATGAAAGTCTAAAATGTATGTTGGTAAACAGTCCGGCACTGGGCCTCCCAAACTATGTACTGCCGTTTCATTTATATGCAAGGGACAACTGTAAAACCATGGCGGGGGTACTGACTCAATTTCATGGAGGCAAGCTGCGCCCCGTGGCATTCTTTTCCAAAGTAATGCCTGTGTCGGTCCAAGGTATGCCTGCCTGTCTTCGGGCACTAGCGGCCTGTGCAATGGTAGCTGAAATGGCAACTACACTCACCCTAGGACACACCACTGTACTTCACACAACCCATGATGTTTTGGCCATTCTTAAAGGATTACATACACAACACATGTCTGCCCAACGCCTTAGTGGCTATGAAGTACAATTGCTGGGAAATCCCTCCCTCACCATCAAGTATGCTAATACAACTTCAGGTCCTGCCCCTATTCTAAACGCTCTTCTTGGTCTCAAAGGTCCCCAAGATGACTTGCCCGACGACCATGACTGCTGTCTGACCATAGAGACTGAGACATCTCCCAGACTGGACATGTCCCCCATACCTGTTCCTGGCTCTGACCATGTTTCTGTTGACGGCTCTTGTGCTAGACCAAATGACTCCACATACCAAGCCATGGCCGTCATAACCCCACCCATGATAGATGATCAGTATCTATTTACTGAACTCCAAGTTTCTGCCTCCCCCAAAGATTTAGCTGATTGGTTGTTTCCAATAATGCAGAAGAATCCTAAAACAGGATTAATCTGCAAAGAGGGGAAACCATGTATACCTCAAGCAAGCCCTCCCTATCATCCTAGCTGAAATCAGAATGACTCCTCAAAAGACCCTAGGTTATTCACCCTTTGAAATACTCATGGGAAGACCCTTTCCCACACCTTGGGCTAAGAAACCATTAGTAGTACAGGAAGGAGACTTAGAGCTCATAAGGGAAGAATACGTCAGGTCCCTTATAACGAAACTAGATGAAATTGAACACAAGGTTGTTTGTAAAAATCCTTCTAACCCACAGGAATCAACACACCCTTTCCAGGTTGGAGACAGAGTCGTTGTGAAGGTGCTCCCGAGGAATAAAGGTCCAGGAGATTTCACCTATGGTCCAGAGACGGAAGTCGTGGCAGTGACCAGGACGGCTGTCCTTACTGAAGAGGGGCCCACGTGGATACATGCATCCCGAGTAAAGAAGATACCCAGCCCAAACCGCGAAGCAAGTCCAGGAGAGGTACTAACGGGGGCAGACAGCCCTGACCTCCAACGAGGAGAGGTACTAACGGGGGCAGACAGCCCTGACCTCCAACCAAGATGACCTCACACATGGAGAAGATGATTGTGAACCACGGACCCCGCTGGGCATGTGTTATCCTAACCCTCATCACAGTCCTAACACTTCCCTGTAAGAACTGAGGTTAACATCTCACAAAAGGAAGGGGTGACCACCTTATGGTATAACTCCTCCAACACACACGTAGCCACCTATGTCTTAGATTACTTTATGTTCTCCAAGCTTGCTGAAGCAAAACACTCTATACACAAAAAAAGAAAATCAGGAATATCTGAGACAGTTTATATTTGTGTTACTGATTCATGGTGGGGATACAACTGTGATTCCTGGGGATCTGTGGGGTGGAACACAGGAATTGACTGGGGGTACAGACCATCAGACGCTTTAAATAGATGGAGCCAACCTGATGGAATACCTCTACTCTCTAGAATGTCTATCTTTAAGATGGACGAGGGCCTAAGTGCATATAGGTTCAGATTAAACATAGAACGCCCCAGCAGAGCAGATAATGGTACCTATGTAGTTGGAATATGGTGGGGAACAGGGTACTATAGCGAAAGGCAAAGCTTTCATTTATGGGACATGTTTAACAATCCAGCGTATCAGTCTAAAGCTATCCCCCAAGGTAAACCCCTAAGGCCTCATATAGCTACCTTCAAGGATATGATAGCCATTAACAATCCCACCTTTGAAGACATCCTAGCTATTGAAACTGGTTTCTCTGACATCAATTTCTGGTTAGAATGGATGAAATATAGCGCCAATAAACATAATAAAAGTAACTGCTATGTTTGTGGCAGATCTAGGCCTCACCTAGGTACAGTGCCCCTTAATATACCCCTAGAGCAGGAAAGTTGTTTTTTCAGCCTTTACAACGGCACCAAAAACCAATGACAGCCAATGTGAAATGTGGAAAAAGGAATACCCCATACTCTCAAAAAACCCCAACCCTGGTAACACAATAACCATATACCCAGGTAACTACACCTGCTACAACTCCACTAGACACTCTGGCAAGGATTTTAAAAATTTTCCTCCTGGATACTGCTCAGAAACACGTAACACCATCCTAGTTAATCAAACCAAGTCCCTAGGGGACATTTATTATATCTGTGGAGATTTAAAACTCAGAACTAGATTAGATATCCCATGGAAAGGTCAATGTGCCTTAGCCAAAATAATTATGCCATTACACATACTCCCAACTAATGAAGGTTCCCCTACCTCAAACACTGCTCCCACACATAGAAGAAAAAGGGAAGCTCCAATAGGTAGCTTCGATCCACATGTTTATATTGACACAATTGGGGTCCCAAGAGGGGTGCCAGACGAATTCAAAGCTAGAGATGAAGTAGCTGCAGGATTTGAATCCTTAATCCCTATAATAACTGTCAATAAAAATGTTGCATGGATCAATTATATCTACTATAACCAACAGAGATTCATTAATGATACCAAAGTTGCACTCAAAGGTATAGCTGAACAATTAGAAGCCACCTCCCAAATGACATTCCAAAACCGTATGGCCTTAGACATGATACTGGCTGAAAAGGGTGGAGTTTGTGTCTACATAAAACAGGTAGAAGGATGTTGTACCTACATACCTGACAATACTGGCCCTAATGGCAAAGTCACCTTGGCCATAAACAAACTGGAAAACTTATCCATTGAACTTAAAAGAAATTCTGGTATTGACAACCCCTGGAGCCAATACTTTGGCTGGTTTGAAAATTGGAAACAAGCCCTCGTTCAGTTAGGAATCTTCATACTAATTGCCTTTATTCTCATCTGTGTTGTTGTATACTGCGTAATACCCTGTTGCAGAAAGCTCACTTCCAAAGGTATCGACAACGCACTTATGTACGAAGACATCACCACTTTACGTGATGATTCCCCTAAGGCCTACGCCCAATACTTAGCCACTTATCGATTAAAGAAATCCCATTGTAAGAATCACATAATATAAATTTGTGATTCTAAGAGGGGATTGAAGGGTTAAAGGGTCTATGTTCTTCTCTTGCTGTATTGCTACAAAGACAAGAATGTCTCGATGTTTTCTATTGTGGTTATGACCTTGCAAAGTTATCCCACACTGATACTATGCCTTAGCTTCGACACGTACTCCTGTCCGTGTACGGAAGCCCCTATATGGACATAGAGCTCATGATGTCCTCATGCTGTATGATATCCTGCATGTAATGTCGTATGCTACTTCTATTTATCCAATCATATGCTTGCACATATTGTATACACCCATGTTTCTTATCTATATAGTACGCTGTAATTTTTACAATAAACAGAGTGATTCTTAACCATTGACTCGGAATTCTTTACATAGCGTTAAGATTTACTCTCACTGGTACCAAAGAGGTCATCAAATCGAGGGGGCACAAAAAGGGTTAATTCCTTACACCCATCAATTTAAATGAAACTGTATCATAGCGGAAACATCTCTCAAAGATTTTACTAAAAACATTGGAATCATTGTAACAAACATGTTTCCCACCACACCATACATACTATTAGGGACTTCAAAATCATGATTCCTTGACAGTATATCATTTTAAGAAATTGGTTTATGACTAGATATATTCTACACAGCAATACTGCCGATATTGTTATACAATTAATAGGGAGCCCTGGCTGACAAGCACCTGTGTGGAAGCCTGTCTCATGAAGTCTAGGTGGACCGGACTGCATGTACTGTAGCATGGACAAAGCTTTAAAAAATTAACTCTCTCAAACTAGCTGGGAACAGTAGTTACATATTGCCGTATTTGGTAACGAGTAGGAGAGGATATATCGTAATGCATTTAAAATGTATAAATGCATTAATCGTGCCGAAATGCTTGTTAATTTGATACAAAGCATATACCTCACACTGGAACATGCACAGATTTTGCCCAGCACCTCACTGATCTGTTGGAAGGATTGCAGAGAGGTTGGTGACTTGCTTCATATGTTTTGGTCTTGTATTGTAAATTCAGAAGCTCTGGATGGAAATTTTGAACCTTATTTCTCAAATTACAGGGATTACTCTCCCATTACAACCTGAGACCACTCTACTCCACCATTATCCAGCTCCTCTTCAGTCGCTCTGTAGATACGGAACAGGTCACATTCTTATTGCTACTAAATCGGCCATTGCCCAATACTGGAAAAAACTAGAGATGAGTGGGTTCGGTTCCTCGGGATCCGAACATCCCCCCCCCACCCCCCCCGAACTTCACCTATTTTACACGGGTCTGGGGCAGCCTCGGATCCTCCCACCTTGCTCGGTTAACCAGAATGCGCCCGAACGTCATCATCCCGCTGTCGGATTCTCGCGAGATTCGTATTCTATATAAGGAGCTGCGCGTCGCCGCCATTTTCACTCGTGCTTTGGAGATTGAACGGAGAGGACGTGGCTGCGTTCTCTCCCTGAAAAGCTCCGTAATCTGTGTTCAGTGTGCTGCAAATATCTGTGCTCAGTGTGCTGCAAATAATCTGTGCTCAGTGTGCTGAAAATATCTACGTTCTCTGCCTGAAAACGCTCCATATCTGTGCTCAGTGTGCTGCAAATATCTGATCAGTGTGCTGCATTGTGGGGACTGGGGACCACCAGTATATAATAATTATAGTAGTACAGTACAGTAGGCCATTGTTGTATTTTGCAGCTCTGTGTCACTGCACGTATCCATTCCATATCTGTGCGGCATTTTTGTGAGCAGTATATATAGTATTAAAGTGCAGCATTTTGGTGACCCAACAGTATATAGTTGTGTACAGTAGGCCATTGCTGTATCTTGCAGCTCTGTGTCACTGCACGTATCCATTCCATATCTGTGCGGCATTTTTGTGAGCAGTACATATAGTATTACAGTGCAGCATTTTGGTGACCCAACAGTATATAGTTGTGTACAGTAGGCCATTGCTGTATCTTGCAGCTCTGTGTCATTGCACGTATCCATTCCATATCTGTGCGGCATTTTTGTGAGCAGTATATATAATATTACAGTGCAGCATTTTGGTGACCCAACAGTATATAGTTGTGTACAGTAGGCCATTGCTGTATCTTGCAGCTCTGTGTCACTGCACGTATCCATTCCATATCTGTGCAGCATTTTTGTGAGCAGTATATATAGTATTACAGTGCAGCATTTTGGTGACCAACAGTATACATATATAGTACAGTACACTAGGCCATTGCTATTGATATATTACTGGCATATAATTCCACACATTAAAAAATGGAGAACAAAAATGTGGAGGGTAAAATAGGGAAAGATCAAGATCCACTTCCACCTCGTGCTGAAGCTGCTGCCACTAGTCATGGCCGAGACGATGAAATGCCATCAACGTCGTCTGCCAAGGCCGATGCCCAATGTCATAGTAGAGAGCATGTAAAATCCAAAAAACAAAAGTTCAGTAAAATGACCCAAAAATCTAAATTAAAAGCGTCTGAGGAGAAGCGTAAACTTGCCAATATGCCATTTACGACACGGAGTGGCAAGGAACGGCTGAGGCCCTGGCCTATGTTCATTGCTAGTGGTTCAGCTTCACATGAGGATGGAAGCACTCATCCTCCCGCTAGAAAAATGAAAAGACTTAAGCTGGCAAAAGCACAGCAAAGAACTGTGCATTCTTCTAAATCACAAATCCCCAAGGAGAGTCCAATTGTGTCGGTTGCGATGCCTGACCTTCCCAACACTGGACGAGAAGAGGTGGCGCCTTCCACCATTTGCACGCCCCCTGCAAGTGTTGGAAGGAGCACCCGCAGTCCAGTTCCTGATAGTCAAATTGAAGATGTCACTGTTGAAGTACACCAGGATAAGGATTGGGGGTTGCTGGCGCTGAGGAGGAAATTGACAAGGAGGATTCTGATGGTGAGGTGGTTTGTTTAAGTCAGGCACCCGGGGAGACACCTGTTGTCCGTGGGACAAATATGGCCATTGACATGCCTGGTCAAATGACAAAAAAAAATCACCTCTTTGGTGTGGAATTATTTTAACAGAAATGCGGACAACAGGTGTCAAGCCGTGTGTTGCCTTTGTCAAGCTGTAATAAGTAGGGGTAAGGACGTTAACCACCTAGGAACATCCTCCCTTATATGTCACCTGGAGCGCATTCATCAGAAGTCATTGACGAGTTCAAAAACTTTGGGTGACAGTGGAAGCAGTTCACTGACAACTAAATCCCTTCCTCTTGTAACCAAGCTCCTGCAAACCACTCCACCAACTCCCTCAGTGTCAATTTCCTCATTAGACAGGAAAACCAATAGTCCTGCAGGCCATGTCACTGGCAAGTCTGACGAGTCCTCTCCTGCCTGGGATTACTCCGATGCATCCTTGAGTGTAACGCCTACTGCTGCTGGTGCTGCTGTTGTTGCTGCTGGGAGTCGATCGTCATCCCAGAGGGGAAGTCGGAAGACCACTTGTACTACTTCCAGTAAGCAATTGACTGTCCAACAGTCCTTCACGAGGAAGATGAAATATCACAGCAGTTATCCTGCTGCAAAGCGGATAACTCAGGTCTTGGCAGCTGCGTTGGTGTTAAACGTGTCTCCGGTATCCACCATTAATTCAAAGGGAATTAGAGAATTGCTTGAGGTACTGTGTCCCCGGTACCAAATACCATCTAGGTTCCATTTCTCTAGGCAGGCGATACCGAGAATGTACACAGACGTCAGAAAAAGACTCACCAGTGTCCTAAAAAATGCAGTTGTACCCAATGTCCACTTAACCACGGACATGTGGACAAGTGGAGCAGGGCAGACTCAGGACTATATGACTGTGACAGCCCACTGGGTAGATGTATTGCCTCCCGCAGCAAGAACAGCAGCGGCGGCACCAGTAGCAGCATCTCGCAAACACCAAATCGTTCCTAGGCAGGCTACGCTTTGTATCACCACTTTTCATAAGAGGCACACAGCTGACAACCTCTTACGGAAACTGAGGAACATCATCGCAGAATGGCTTACCCCAATTGGACTCTCCTGGGGATTTGTGACAATGCCACCAATATTGTGCATGCATTACATGAGGGCAAATTCCAGCACGTCCCATGTTTTGCACATACATTGAATTTGGTGGTGCAGAATTTCTTAAAAAACGACAGGGGCGTGCAAGAGATGCTGTCGGTGGCCCGAAGAATTGCGGCCCACTCTCGGCATTCAGCCACCGCGTGCCGAAGACTGGAGCACCAGCAAACACTCCTGAACCTGCCCCGCCATCAGCTGAAGCAAGAGGTGGTAACGAGGTGGAATTCAACCCTCTATGTGCTTCAGAGGATGGAGGAGCAGCAAAAGGCCATTCAAGCCTATACATCTACCTACAATATAGGCTAAGGAGGGGGAATGCACCTGACTCAAGCGCAGTGGAGAATGATTTCAACTTTGTGCAAGGTTCTGCAACCCTATGAACTTGCCACACGTGAAGTCAGTTCAGACACTGCCAGCCTGAGTCAGGTCATTCCCCTCATCAGGCTTTTGCAGAAGAAGCTGGAGAGACTGAAAGAGGAGCTAAAACGGAGCGATTCCGCTAGGCATGTGGGACTTGTGGATGGAGCCCTTAATTCACTTAACCAGGATTCACGGGTGGTCAATCTGTTGAAATCAGAGCACTACATTTTGGCCACCGTGCTCGATCCTAGGTTTAAAGCCTACATTGTATCTCTCTTTCCGGCAGACACACGTCTGCAGATGTTCAAAGACCTGCTGGTGAGACACTTGTCAAGTCAAGCAGAACGTGACCCGTCAACAGCTCCTCCTTCACATTCTCCCGCAACTGGGGCTGCGAGCAAAAAGCTAAGAATTCCGAGCCCACCCGCTGGCGGTGATGCAGGGCAGTCTGGAGCGAGTGCTGACATCTGGTCCGGACTGAAGGACCTGCCAACGATTACTGACATGTCGTCTACTGTCACTGCATATGATTCTGTCACCATTGAAAGAATGGTGGAGGATTATATGAGTGACCGCATCTAAGTAGGCACGTCAGACAGTCCGTACGTATACTGGCAGGAAAAAGAGGCAATTTGGAGGCCCTTGCACAAACTGGCTTTATTTTACCTAAATTGCCCCCCTCCAGTGTGTACTCCGAAAGAGTGTTTAGTGCAGCCGGTCACCTTGTCAGCAGTCGACGTACGAGGTTACTTCCAGAAAATGTGGAGAAGATCATGTTCATCAAAATTAATTATAATCAATTCCTCCATGGAGACATTCACCAGCAATTGCCTCCAGAAAGTACACAGGAACCTGAGATGGTGGATTCCAGTGGGGATGATTTAATAATCTGTGAGGAGGGGGATGTACACAGTGAAAGGGGTGAGGAATCGGACGATGAGGAGGAGGTGGACATCTTGCCCCTGTAGAGCCAGTTTGTGCAAGGAGAGATTGATTGCTTCTTTTTTGGTGGGGGCCCAAACCAACCAGTCATTTCAGCCACAGTCGTGTGGCAGACCCTGTCACTGAAATGATGGGTTGGTTAAAGTGTGCATGTCCTGTTTATACAACATAAGGGTGGGTGGGAGGGCCCAAGGACAATTCCATCTTGCACCTCTTTATTCTTTAATTTATCTCTGCATCATGTGATGTTTGGGGCTAATTTTTTGAAGTGCCATCCTGTCTGACACTACAGTGTCACTCCTAGATGGGCCAGGTGTTTGTGCCGGCCACTTGGGTCGCTTAGCTTAGTCATCCAGCGACCTCGGTGCAAATTTTAGGACTAAAAATAATATTGTGAGGTGTGAGGTGTTCAGAATAGAATGGAAATGAGTGGAAATTATGGTTATTGAGGTTAATAATACTATGGGATCAAAATTACCCCCAAATTCTATGATTTAAGCGGTTTTTGAGGGTTTTTTGAAAAAAAAAAAAAAACGCCCGAATCCAAAACACACCCGAATCCGACAAAAAATTTTCAGGGAGGTTTTGCCAAAACGCGTCCGAATCCAAAACAAGGCCGCGGAACGAATCCAAAACACAAAACCCGAAAAATGTCCGGTGGACATCTCTAGAAAAAACTAGTGATAAGCGGGTTCGGTTCCTCGGAAACCGAACCCCCCCGAACTTCACCCATTTTACACGGGTCCGAGGCATACTCGGATTCTCCCGTATGGCTCGGTTAATCCGAGCGCACCCGAACGTCATCATCCCGCTGTCGGATTCTCGCGAGATTCGGATTCTATATAAGGAGCAGCGCATCGCCGCCATTTTCACTCGTGCATTGGAAATGTTAGGGAGAGGACGTGGCTGGCGTCCTCTCCGTTTGTGCTTATTGCTTAATTGTGGGTACTGGGGAGCAGCTGTATTATATAGGAGGAGTACAGTGCAGAGTTTTGCTGATCAGTGACCACCAGTTTTATCCGTTGTCTGCCTGAAAAACGCTCCATATCTGTGCTCAGTGTGCTGCATATATCTGTGCTCACACTGCTTTATTGTGGGGACTGGGGACCACCAGTATATTATATAGGAGGAGTACAGTGCAGAGTTTTGCTGACCAGTGACCACCAGTATACGTTGTCTGCCTGAAAAACGCTCCATATCTGTGCTCAGTGTGCTGCATATATCTGTGCTCACACTGCTTTATTGTGGGTACTGGGGACCACCAGTATATTATATAGGAGGATTACAGTGCAGAGTTTTGCTGACCAGTGACCACCAGTATATATAGCAGTACGGTACGGAAGGCCACTGCTCTACCTACCTCTGTGTCGTCAAGTATACTATCCATCTAGATTCTATACCTGTGGTGCATTTTAGTTTTGCAGTTTGCTGACAGTGACCACCAATATATATAGCAGTACGGTACGGAAGGCCACTGCTCTACCTACCTCTGTGTCGTCAAGTATACTATCCATCCATACCTGTGGTGCATTTCAGTTGTGCGTAGTATATATAGTAGTAGGCCATTGCTATTGATACTGGCATATAATTCCACACATTAAAAAATGGAGAACAAAAATGTGGAGGTTAAAATAGGGAAAGATCAAGATCCACTTCCACCTCGTGCTGAAGCTGCTGCCACTAGTCATGGCCGAGACGATGAAATGCCATCAACGTCGTCTGCCAAGGCCGATGTCCAATGTCATAGTAGAGAGCATGTAAAATCCAAAAAGCAAAAGTTCAGTAAAATGACCCAAAAATCAAAATTGAAAGCGTCTGATGAGAAGCGTAAACTTGCCAGTATGCCATTTACGACACGGAGTGGCAAGGAACGGCTGAGGCCCTGGCCTATGTTCATGGCTAGTGGTTCAGCTTCACATGAGGATGGAAGCACTCATCCTCTCGCTAGAAAACTGCAGTGCCATTCCTAGATGGGCCAGGTGTTTGTGTCGGCCACTTGGGTCGCTTAGCTTAGTCACACAGCTACCTCATTGCGCCTCTTTTTTTCTCTGCATCATGTGCTGTTTGGGGACTATTTTTTTGAAGTGCCATCCTGTCTGACACTGCAGTGCCACTCCTAGATGGGCCAGGTGTTTGTGTCGGACACTTGTGTCGCAAGGCTTAGTCACACAGCCACCTTGGTGCGCCTCTTTTTTTCTTTGCATAATGTGCTGTTTGGGGACTATTTTTTTGAAGTGCCATCCTGCCTGACACTGCAGTGCCACTCCTAGATGGGCCAGGTGTTTGTGTCGGCCACTTGTGTCGCTTAGCTTAGCCATCCAGCGACCTCGGTGCAAATTTTAGGACTAAAAATAATATTGTGATGTGTGAGGTGTTCAAAATAGACTGAAAATGAGTGTAAATTATGGTTATTGAGGTTAATAATGCTATGGGATCAAAATGACCCCCAAATTCTATGATTTAAGCTGTTTTTGAGGGTTTTTTGTAAAAAAACACCCGAATCCAAAACACACCCGAATCCCAAAAAAAAATTTCAGGGAGGTTTTGGCAAAACGCGTCCGAATCCAAAACACGGCCGCGGAACCGAATCCAAAACCCAAAAAATTTCCGGTGCACATCTCTAGAAAAAAACCAACACTCCATCCCTATCCAAGAGTAGAGCATAGATTCAAAAGAGTTATGATATGGAGACCCTTGGATTTAAGCACTCCACTTCTGCCTTATCCCCTCTGGTTAAATGAAGATTGTGGTTTGAATATTTTACAACATACAAACCATCAGAATGATCAGCTGCCCAGAATGTTGATATGAGATTTACGGTTTAGTTGGAGATGCTTTTTTGGCCCAGTTTGTCCACAGTTTGCATTTTATATGTATATTTTCTTGTTTCTTATTATGTGTATTTGCAGATACACCGTCTCTGGATTATCCCTCTTTTTTCCCTTCCCATGTTTTATTTTATTCTTTTCTGTTGCTGCAATATTGCAATATTGTGCGTCTATTTTTTTTCTGTTTATTTGTTGTAGTTTTTTTACAACCTTTTCTTGTCTATCGAATACTGTATATTAGCCATTGATGGTTAAATTTTGAAACTACCAGTAAAAATGTTAAGTGTAAAAAAACAAAATGGAGACTATTCTATAAAATTAGAGGCAGTTGGCAAATATGTACACGT
This sequence comes from Pseudophryne corroboree, assembly GCF_028390025.1. Taxonomy (NCBI): domain Eukaryota; kingdom Metazoa; phylum Chordata; class Amphibia; order Anura; family Myobatrachidae; genus Pseudophryne; species Pseudophryne corroboree. The sequence continues at coordinate 322,597,613 of NC_086448.1, forward strand.
GATGACAGATAGCTGCCTTTAATGCACACATATTTGTTGTGAAGTTGTGTAGTGTCTTTCTGCCTGTTCTGCTTTAAACAGACAAGGTCAATTCAATCATGTTCGCCAGAGGCAGGATACAGAGACAAATGACAATAAAGTACCTTATAAACAACATAGTGACAGAAGGATTAACATTATTAATTGTGCTTAAACTGTGTGCAGTACTGCTAGCTCTGCAAAGCGCCCAAATGCACAGATATGTGTTTGTTTTATTTATTCGCTAATATTGTACTACAGAATACCCCAAATATATCAACTGTGTCCTGAAATACTGAAGCCAAAAAATGTCGTATAAGTTCCAAATTTCAATGCTTTGAAATGATTCAAAGGACCCGAATACTGTATGACACTCTGTGGCAAACACAGGATCTCTAGAGGGGGGTTTACAAATGCAATCCACAAACTTCCACTTTGTGGAACATTGGAGCAAGTTTGGGAGTCTGGGGTTGCGGTAGAAGGACCCAGTAACGACCCTGGACATTACTGTAAACAATGGTCTCTTTATAGACTGGGTACTGAATGGAATACAGTATTAATATTTAACACTATAGATTGTCTATAGCAGTGGTTCTCAAACTCGGTCCTCAGGACCCCACACAGTGCATGTTTTGCAGGTAACCCAGCAGGTGCACAGGTGTATTCATTATTCACTGACACATTTTAAAAGGTCCACAGGTGGAGCAAATGATTTCACTTGTGATTCGGTGAGGAGACCTGCAAAACATGCACTGTGTGGGGTCCTGAGGACCGAGTTTGAGAACCTGTGGTCTATAGTATAGGATGTATCAAATATATTTAATATATTTAAATACATAAGTGTGTTAATACTTAAGTGCATTTACATATGTGTTTTGTGTATGTTTGTATGTTTCCCGGAGCTATCCCAGGTCCTTGACTTGTCACGAGGGCCTATTGAGTTAATGATCTCACCACCCCCCTTGCTTTTGTCTATTTATTATTAATACTATTTTTGTCATGTTGTATCCAATATGTTCCATTGGCAAGATGTGTGTTGGTTCCTATATACAGGGTGAGTGAGATCATTGGCTCTTGGGCTCTCTCACTATCTAACTGTTGTCAGAATTGTGCACATGACGTTTTTTGGTGATTGACAGCCTTCACACTCCACTTGTATGCCCAGTATAGGTAATGATGTCACTTCCGGTAAAGCGGATCTTAGTCATGATCCACACGTTCTTTAAAGGTTACGTGTGGGCTTTATAGCGGAGTTCTCGACCCTGGTGAATGTTGCCTACTGTTAGTACATCTCATCCAGTTACATACATTTATATAACCACGATTTGGTTCGTTTGCGAGCCGAGTAGCAGCACTTCCGCCTAGTGGAACGCATGGACTTCCTGCCGGTGGAACGCGGAAGTCGCGTCTCCGGCGTGTGCCCCAGTAACCATAAACTTTCCCCTATACCCAACTTGCTTATCGTAGCGATACCTACACAGCTTGATCCCTAGGCTATATAGTGCTTTTTCAGCAGGTCTGGTTTCGATTTTTAAGCAGTAGTTTTCCTGCAGCGTAGTTTAGTATTTGTTAATTACTTTAAGTGGCACTTCCTGTGGCTGACCCTTAAATAGCTGTCAGCTGAGGCTGAACAATATGCAGCTTTCATTTGGCTCTGGACACTTGAACTGTGAGTATGATACTCCTGCAGCTAACTTCTGACATAGGATTACGGTTGGTGGTCATTTTTTTCTTTGCCCTTCAATTGCAGATCTAGTGTTGGAAATATGCATTGAGCCTTCAGCTGCCATTCGTTGTTTTAATAAACTATCAGGTATGATTCTTATTGGGTGGCCCCAGGTGTCGGTCTTACACTGGGGGTCATTCCGAGTTGTTCGCTCGCAAGCTGCTTTTAGCAGCTTTGCACACGCTAAGCCGCCGCCTACTGGGAGTGAATCTTAGCATATTAAAATTGCGAACGAAAGATTAGCAGAATTGCGAATAGACACTTCTTAGCAGTTTCTGAGTAGCTCCAGACTTACTCGGAATCTGCGATCAGTTTAGTGCTTGTCGTTCCTGGTTTGACGTCACAAACACACCCAGCGTTCGCCCAGACACTCCCCCGTTTCTCCAGCCACTCCCGCGTTTTTCCCAGAAACGGTAGCGTTTTTTCACACACTCCCATAAAACGGCCTGTTTCCGCCCAGAAACACCCACTTCCTGTCAATCACATTACGATCACCAGAACGAAGAAAAAACCTTGTAAGGCCGTGAGTAAAATTCCTAACTGCATAGCAAATTTACTTGGCGCAGTCGCACTGCGGACATTGCGCATGCGCATTAGCGACTATTCGCTTCGTTGCGACAAAAAAAATAACGAGCGAACAACTCGGAATGACCCCCACTATCCAGTGGCTTGGAAGTTTATCTAATAGGCCATATGTTCTTATTTTTATTATTATAGCATCTTCTATGTGTTGAAGAAGCAATCTATTACATCAGTATGACCTAGTGTGTTGTCCAGGTAATTATTTGTTGAGATGAAGTACTTACTCTGTGTGAGGTGAAACCTGAGGGTGGAGGCGTCTCTAAATCACACATGGATTGAGTTTTTTTCTATTAAAGCATGTTTGTGCTGCTCGGTGACAGTCTTTAGGGCCTGGTAGGCACTGGTGGTGTTGGTGTTGATAATCTGTTTTTTTTATACATATTGATTTTAATTGTTTCCGATTGTTTAGGTGTTTTAAGTGCCAATCTTGATAAAGGTCCTTATATGGACCGAAACGTCGATGAAAAACGGCATCAACAGTGAACCTGATTAAAATAAATTGAACCTACAAGTGATTTCAGAGACTGATTTCTGGGCGTGAGTGCACCTTCCACCTAGGTGGTAGTTGCGGTAAATACATAAGTGGTTAGGAAAAGGTTAAACATACCATAGTAAATAAATAAATACACAAACATAACAGAACCAGTACTTTCTAAGCACACATTCTCCCACCTTAGGGTAAGGCTCCTGTCTCTTCTTCCTGCTAGCTACTCTCTGGTCCATTGCACTGATTGAGGACTCAGAGCCACACACACTGCAAACTTGGTAGAAGAAGTAGCTACCACTGGTTATGCGCAGCAGCTCTGCTCTGTCCCTTAAACAGCATGATCTGGCGGCAGTTCTAGTAATCGTATTATATACCATTGCTATTGTTGTCATAATTTGAGCCACTTAGCAAGAGAAGGGGGCTTTTCGGGCAACTGGAAACTCCCCCTGCGTTTGCCTATGCCACTCATCAGAAACTGCGGGCTTGAAATCTACAATTCATGTCTGCAGGTCATGTTTGAGTTGCCAGCTTTGGCAAAACAAGTGATTTTAACTTTTGCTAAAACAAAACACTAAATAATAATTTGAATTAATAAAATTATTTTATATTTTTATTTAAAGCAAACTGCAAAAATGACTGCATTCCAAGTTGATTGTTTGAGTAACAGCGTCTTGTCCCTATTTCACAACGTAAAAAAAAACATGTACATTTCTCAAAGACTTTTTTGAATTAGCTGGAACATGGTTGAACATGCGCTAACCTGTTTTGTTTTTTTCTTCAAACTTTTTAATGGGTCTAAAATTCCAAATTGTTACACTTTGGAACGTTTTTATTGATCCAGCTTGAGAATAAAAATGTGGCCTGTATGAGCAACTTTAAAAAGAGGGGTGCGGACCGCACCCGGCTGTCACCAAAATGCTGGCTCCTCTGCAGCAATTGGGAGCCAGGTGCTGCACTGTAACATTCTCATGCAGCGTCCGGCTCCTGTCTCTGAAGAGGAGTCAGCAGTTCAGCCAGAGTCTCGGGAAGCCGCTCAGCATCTCTGGGAATACTGGGCATACCGCTGGAGTTATGTAATGGGGGTTCCTGTGAGACCACGCCCCTGACTGAAATAAACAAAGGCTTTCCATGAGACCATGTATCCCCCCACAATGCCACACCCCTTTTGTGATCACTCACCTCGGTGCCATCTCTGTGTCTGTCCCTCAGGTCATTGACACAGATCAGCTGCACATCACCAATGCTTTTTTTTTTTCTTCCTTTTTTTTATTTTTTATCTCTGCAACCATTGCGATGTATGCAGGTGTAATGAGTGCAGCACACACCAAGAATTGACTGTACTGTGTACTGTATGTGTGTCCAGGAAAAGACAGGCTGTGGTAAGTAGGTAGGTGGTTGATTGGGTGGATAAAGAAAAATACATGTGCCAGGTATGTCATCTTTTCATGCCAGTGAAAGCAGTGGAGTGTGTGGGTGGGTTGGGGTGGGTACAGCAGGGTAAATGCCCACTTTGACTATCACTGCACAACTTCTGGATGGATACTTCAGCCCATTATAAAAATGATTAACAGAGAAAAGCATGGTTTTTTTTTGCAGCTTCTAGTGATGCTGTACAAGCCAAAAGTACTTTGTACAATAAACAAATGAAATGAATGCGCTTATACAGAGCCGCAACTAGACATTTTGGTGCCCTGTGCCAAAAAGAGAATTAGGGCCCTCTCCCACCTGGCCCCCTCCCACCCCATATTAGAAACAGGGATGGTTGCGGCTTTGTGGGAAGGGTCATGGCCACAGAATAGTATCAATTCCTATTACTCCGTACAGTAGTGTCCATTATTCATGTCACACCACACAGTAGTACCCCTTATACACATTGGGGGTCATTCCGAGTTGATCGCTCTCTAGCTAGTTTTAGCAGCCGTGCAAACGCTATGCCGCCGCCCACTGGGGAGTGTATTTTAGCTTAGCAGAAGTGCGAACGCTTGTGCAGCCGAGCTCTGCAAAAACAGTTTGTGCAGTTTCAGAGTAGCTCTGAACTTACTCAGCGCTTGCGATCACTTCAGCCTATTCGTTTCCGGATTTGACGTCATACACCCGCCCAGCAAATGCCCAGCCATGCCTGCGTTTTTGCAAACACTTCCTGAAAACGGTTAGTTGACACCCAGAAATGCCCCTTCCTGTCAATCTTCTTGTGGCCGTCAGTGCGAAGAAAAACTTAGCTAGAACCTGAGCACAACCACAAAGGGCTTTGTACCCGTACGTCGCACGTGCGCATTTCGGGCCATATGCATGCGCATAAATGCAGTTTTTTCACCTGATCGCTGCGCTGCGAAAATCGGCAGCGAGCAATCAACCCAGAATAACCCCCATTATACAACACAGAAGAGCCCCTTATACAAATTACCACACAGTAGAGATCCTGCTCATCCTTCCTCATCCCCCAGCTGCTGTGCATCATCATTCCTTTTCCACATCATCATTTCTCACTCCTCTTCCCCTGCATTTCTCCTCATCTTCCTCCTAAATCCACACTAACCCCAAGGTGCTGTGCATCATCACCATAATTTATCCTATACATTGTTCTTCCTCCTTCTCCTCATTTATCCCCCTTCTCAGCTGCTCTGAATCATCAACATTTCTCCTCATCAACCTCCTTCCACAACCACTCCCCACCCCCTCCATGACCTGTAGTTTATTTCAACTTTGCCAATAACTCTGCCTATTGGAATACGTGAAGATCTCCAGGACAGGTCATGTCCTCAGTACTGAGGCAAATTCTCAAGTCTTGCAGGAGGTACTTATCCTGGCTCCTTCTACAACCACCTCCTGCGCTCTGTGCAGTGCACCGTCTGCACCACCCTCGTTATGGTCCTGCTAGTATACAGTATGTGCATTAAGCCTGAGGATAGTGTTAAGCTGATAAATATGCAGATGACAAGAGAGGTGTATATCGAAGAAATGAAAAAAAAAAAAACTAATGAAAAAATAAAGAACTACATCAGTTGCAATGGTACACTGCAACCATGGTAAACTCTAGGAAGAGCTTCTATCAGCAGGTGCCTTGTGTTGCTATTAGTAGCCATTACACCATCATCTAATACTTGTAGTGATGCTCACACTGTTCAGTCTACTAAGGGGCAAGGAGTTGGAGCTACTGTGGCACAATGGCTTTGACTTTTCTGCCACATATAATAAGAATTAATAACTGCAGCATTTTTGTAGTCTACTTGAATCATTAAAAAACGATGAGGCACAAAATGTAGTTATTTCCATTGTTCCTCGAGGTACAAAGATTTATATTTTACTTTTTAACTTTGCGCAGGTACAGTTTGCTTTTTACAGTTTTCTGGGAATTAACGTACTTTGTTCCAGATTGTCCCCATTAACAGCACATATTAATTTGAATGCAATAATCCAAGAATGATTCTTCATCTTTGCAATGTCAAAATGTTATTCCTTGTTTGTACTTTGAAAGACAAATTCCACACAATGAAATCAGTCTCTGAAATTTGCCTCTTGTTGCAAATAAACTTCATGTGCCTACAGTAGTTAACATGTAGGTAAAAAGACTAAATTGGTCTGTCTAATTGGAAAATGGGCCATAAAAATTAGTCACACTGCATGAATTGTCGTAAAAAAAAATATTTACTTCCCAACAAAATTACTGAAACAGGTATCCCTGAGTGCCAGCTACAAAATAGTAAAGGGATAATCTCTTTCTTATATAGTTTAAACATTGTATGCTGTCTCCTCTTTAGCTTTTATCCTGCCAAAAAAGTCTTGCTGAAAGTAACTACAAAACAAACCCTATTTTTGAGAGAGTTACACAATTGCTTTACAAGAATTATAGCAAGCAGATAAAATGTACACAAGGCAGCTGTAGCAACAGGGTTGTTTATATAATTACTTCAAGTCAGTGACTTGAACGGAATACACAGTCTTAGATATATGGGTGCATATGGGGGGTAATTCTGAGTTGATCGCAGCAGGAATTTTGTTAGCAATTGGGCAAAACCATGTGCACTGCAGGGGAGGCAGATATAACATGTGCAGAGAGAGTTAGATTTGGGTGGGGTGTGTTCAATCTGCAATCTAAATTTCATCATAAAAATAAAGCAGCCAGTATTTACCCTGCACAGAAACAAAATAACCCACCCAAATCTAACTCTCTCTGCACATGTTATATCTGCCAACCCTGCAGTGCACATGGTTTTGCCCAATTGCTAAGAAAATTCTTGCTGCGATCAACTCAGAATTACCCCCATGGACTGCATAAAGCAGAAGAAAAGTACTATAAAGCATTACCTAAACCAGGGGTGGGGAACTTTTTTTCGGGTGTTCTTCAGGTTGCCGGCGGCCTGGCTCCTGTTGATCACTATACCGGCGCCGGAAACCCGACCGCCGGCATAACGACATTTTTTCTCACTCTTGGGGGTCCACGACCCCCCTGGAGGGAGAATAGACAGAGTGGCGCGCTACCATGCCCGCAGCCAGCTCGCAAGGGGCTCATTTGCGCTCGCCCAGCTGTCGGTATGCCGGTGGTCGGGATTCTGGCACCGGTATGCTGGTCGCCGGGAGCCCGACCGCCAGCTTCACATACTACACCCCCTTTTTTCTACCAGGGGCCATTTGAATATTTATAAAATCCTTCAGGGGCCATACAAAAATTATCAACTTGAAAAATAGCCTGCCCCCAGTAGTTATGCCCCCAGTCAGTAGTTATGCCCCAGTAGTTATGTCCCCAGTATATATGCTCCCAGTCAGTTGTTATTCACTAGTACATATACCCCAGTAGATATACCCACATCTAGTTGTTATGCCCCAGTAGACATGCCCCCAGTACATATGCCCCCAGTCAGTTGTTATACCCCAGTAAGTTGTTATGCCTCATTAGATATGCCCCCAGTCAGTTGTTATGCCCCATTAGATATGCCCCTAGTCAGTTGTTATGCCCCATTAGATATGCTCCCAGTCAGTTGTTATACCCAATTAGATATGCCCCCAGTTAGTTATTATGCCCCATTAGATATGCCCCCAGGCATTTGTTATTGCCCCATTAGATATGCCCTAGTCAGTTGTTATGCCCCATTAGATATGCCCCCAGTCAGTTGTTATGCCCAATTAGATATGCTCCCAGTCAGTTGTTATACCCAATTAGATATGCCCCCAGTTAGTTATTATGCCCCATTAGATATGCCCCCAGGCATTTGTTATTGCCCCATTAGATATGCCCCATTAGATATGCCCCCAGTCACTTGTTATGCCCCATTAGATATGCCTGCAGTCACTTGTTATGCCCCATTAGATATGCCTGCAGTCACTTGTTATGCCCCATTAGATATGCCCGCAGTCACTTGTTATGCCCAATTAGATATGCCCGCAGTCACTTGTTATGCCCCATTAGATGTGCCCCCTCCAGTAGCGCCGCTTACACACACATTTAAAAAAAAACCCAAAAAAAACACAATAGTCACCAGCCCCGCTCCTGCTTCCGGACCGCTGCACACCACCTGGCCGCCTGCTCCTCGGAACTATGGGAGAGACATCATGACCTCTCTCTCATAGCGCACAGCCGCTTTCGGCTGCTGCTGAGGGGAAGGAGCCGGTGCCTGCTGGTAACACAATCTCAGCGGGCGCCCAGCATCTCCCTCGGTTAGGTGAGCCGGGCTGGATCAATTGGCTTTGCGGGCCTTATACGGCCCGCGGGGCAGACGTTCCCCACCCCTGACCTAAACAAATTAAGGAAATGTACCCTGTCCATTACTACAGTACAGTATAACAAATACGTCTCTGTATAACACAAACCTTAATGTCTTATTGGCTGGGTATACTGTACATTCTCAATATCCATAATAATTAACAACAACATGTACTATCAACCCTCCTGATATTAATCTGCATGTAGAATAAGCATGACATACTGTAAGGTCCCTTTCTAAAAATACGTTTTATTGTCAAGAATATTCCGTTATTTCAACCCTGACATTACAACTACTAAGTCTGCAGAGCTTCTGTCATATATTCACCCGAATTACTGTGCTACTTTCTCTAGTATATGTTTGCAAAGATTAATAGAACACCATGCCACTTTTTTTTTTTTGTATTACACTAGATTTGGAGTAGATCAAGTAATTTTTTTAATCGAAATGTAATCTCATCAATGAATGGATGTATTAAGCATTTGCTACATCCTACTGAAACCCCCACTTCTGTGCTGATTTACATATTCTTACTCATTTATATGCATGCCTTTTGTGTAAGCTGCTCTTCCCAAAATGTATGTGAAATACATAAATAATGCATTTTAACAGGGAAGTGAATATTCCGATTAATGGACAAACTGTAACTCAGCAATGGACAGTGTTGTAAGCAGTGTTTGTGTGTGTGTGTGTGTGTGTGTGTGTGTGTGTGTGTGTGTGTGTGTTTGTATACACACGTATATAAGAGAGAGAGACAGATACTGTAGATGTATAAGACAAGTAAAGTGTAAAAAGTGCCTAAAAGTGTAAAACATTTGAGACACCACTTTTTGTAAAGTAAAAAAAAAACCCAGATAACATAATGATGAGTAGATCCACAAGCTTAACTTGGTCTAGTTGTCTTAGGTCGTATGACTACCATATGGTTCAGGGTATATGTAAAAATTAGGGGATGTAGTTATGTGACCGACAAAATGTGTCTGTATTTTGTGCATCCCAGACACACAAAATACAGACAGTCGGCATGCCGATTAGAAGGGACTATTCCCAGTCGTGGGTGTCCACAACACCCCTAGAGTGGGAATAGAACCTGTGGCAAGCACAGCTCCCCACCAAGCCCACAGCTTTGCGAGCACAGCAAGCCAGAAAGGGGCTTCATAGCAACGGCCCCCTCTACCGGAATTCTACGGCCGGAATCCCAGCGTCTGGATGCTGACCACCGGTAACAAGTAATAAGACATAAGGAAGAAGACATTGGGCCTAATTCAGACCTGATCGCTGCTGTGCATTTTGTAGCCGTGGAAAATTTTGCACGGCTACAATCAGGTCTGAATCAGGCCCATTGTGTGTACTGTTTAACCACTGCATGCATCATTTGTAAAAACTGTGAATATAAATTAGCGGCAGTAGAGTCCCAGAGCTGTAAAAAAGGGTACTTGACTTTAGGTACCTTTCAAAAAAAGTAAAAACCGGCCACGGTTTTAATTCCACAACAAAAAAACAACACACAGCACATAACACATGTACAGGAAAAAAAAAACATTTGTCCATATGGGAAATCCAAGGCAGTATGACCCAATGCGTTTCAGCTCAGCTTGGAGACTACATCAAGGGAATATTGATACAGGGACAGTAGGACATATTTATAGCTAGTTGGCGATTAAAGATGGAGGCCACATGTGGCCCAAAACTAATGACATAACTTCCTGTCTAGGGAACAAAAAGTCACAAAAAAATCATACATACTTTAAAAAGAGCTATACTGGGGTACACCCCAGGTTATAAATCACATTATCACAATATACATACTGTATGTTGGGCCCGATTCAGAGCTGACCTCAGATGTGCGAAAAAACGCACATCTACAATCAGAATCAGAGGCATGCAGTGGGGTCGTTTTCTGATACAGCGCACTTTGTGAACTGTTCACATGCTGCTGTGGTGAAGGTGTATCATGACTGGACAAATGGCAGCCTTGCAATTAACCAACGTAGAAGCTGTGGAGAACCACATGCCATTGATGTGAGAGGTGAACATCAGCTACGAAGGTGCGTGAGGGCCGACCGACACGCTACAGCGGAGCTGCTCACCATTAAAATGAACCTGGGGCCAACCAGATATGTGTCTAAAACAATAGTTCAGCCCATCTAACCGCTGTCCTTGCTGCACAATACACATACACACATACATAAAACACACACACGCACCACACAATCCAACTACAAAATCTATTGATGATTAAAAAGGTGAATGCTAGGCAGCAGGTGTGAGTGCTGTCACCTGTAGCAAGCAGGGTAAGATCTCTAGAAACAAATTCTCCTTCAGGAAAAATGTCATGAATTCTTAAAGTACTCCTACACTTTAAACCAAGGATCGGTGTTTTCTGGTATTAATGTGTCATGAATAATAAGTCAAAGACTGGGATATGTATCAAGTGTCAGAATTAGATCACTGCTGTAGGGCAGACACACGAGATTTAGCATTTTGGTACTGTGACTTTGTATAACTTATACAGTAACTCTAGCAGCTAAATATGGAACTAATTAAAGGAGAGCTGAAAAAAAGACCATTGGTAAGGCCAGGGCAGAAGAAAATAACCGGCAAATTACTGTGAAAAGTTGTGATGAGAAATACTGAATTTATTGCTGTCATATTTGCCAAGAGTGATATCTTCCGCTGCTTCTACAAAGTAATCCGATAAATGGTCTGAGAGAAAACATGCTTGACAAGCAGTAAAATTAATGAGTCTGATGAAACCAGAACATTATTATAGAGCTTCACTCACATTTAGACTTTTTATGTAACCAATGTTTGTAATCCAACATTATATATAGAGTGAAGTACTGGCTGCAAGTAAATATGAAACATAAAATATACATACCATTGATATATAACTAAGCTAATCCTCAAAATATCTATATACACAAAAAAAAAAAATCAGGCTCAAGTTAAAGTATCTCAACCATATAAGCATATAAGTAACAATGAGCATCAGGTTAGTAAAGGGCAATTTTACCTATTTAAGTTCTAAACAGTGTTTTCCATAAATCATGTAGTTTTATGGGACATTCAACTATGTAAAATAATCCCCATTAAATTACCAGAAACATTACATCAGTAATGCAATCATGTAAACACACGGTTTCCAAAGTGCTAACAATTCTAAGAGGGTGGTTCAATAAGTAAGGTAACAGGATCTCTCATGTGTAATGTTCTTTATTTCATTCTATATTTCCAGCCCAGAGCAGGTAGATCACTGCTTCCACTCACGGCCATTTGACTGCGCCTCATATCAGTCATATTGTCCCAACATCAGTTGTAAGACGACGAGGCTGGCGGAAACATGGTCAAACATTACAGTGTGTAGAGTGATCAGATATCTGCATCCAAAGGGAACATCAGCAGCTGAAATTCATCATCAGCTTGTTGAGGTGTACAGTGATAATGCCACGTCATGGCAACAGGTTTGGTGCACTGCCTTTGATAATACACACACGAGTTGTTAAGGCACTTCCGTTGGGAGGTACTGGATCATCCTTCCTATAGCCCTGACCTGGTACTCAGTAATTTCCATCTGTTTAGAGCACAGGTTCTCAAACTTTGTCCTCAGGACCCCACACAGTGCATGTTTTGTAGGTAACCCAGCAGGTGCACAGGTGTATTAATTACTCACTGACATATTTTAAAAGGTCAACAGGTAGAGCTAATTATTTCATTTGTGATTCTGTGAGACCTGCAAAACATGCACTGTGTGGGGTCCTGAGGACAGAGTTTGAGAACCAGTGGTTTAGACTATTGAAGAAGCACCTGGGTAGAAGGCATTCCGCAATCAATGGTGAAATTCCGCTTCAGGCGCTTGACACTGATTTATTCTGTACCGGGAAAGATACCTTGGTGTACCATCGGAACAAATGCTTAGACAAGTACAGGGACTAAATGGAAAAACTATCTGTACCAAGGCCATATTATTGATTATTAGTATATGTACGAGTTTAATAAATTTACGCAATGAGAGGTCTTGTTACCTAATTTTTTGAACCACCCTCATATAACATCTACAATTTATTGGTATTAAAAACAGGATATTCCATCCTTCCAACATAATATTCATTCTCTGTAGTTAATAGTCTTCTGAGCAAAGGATATTTGAAAGAGGGTATGAACCATAGAGTAGGGAATGTAGCTTTGGTAAATAAACAGAAAACAACAGACAGCACTGAGATATAAATATATCATTATTACTTGCCACTGCATCATCATCATTATTATGAAGTTGGTCTCTGTAGTCACTGTACCTAAGAATGGGCAAACCAGTAGTACTGTCACCTTTCTGCCAAAATTTGTGAGATACAATTTACAGGAACACCACACCAAAAATGTAACCAAAATATTTATCAGGTCATGAAGGGTATTCTGGAAAAATTGCCTATAAATTGTTTTAATGATTCAACATTTCTATATTTTTATCTTGGCAGGAAAAGCTCCAACTCATGAAAATAGGTACAACCTTATGTATAAGATCATTTAACAAATAAGCAAAGTTTGAGGAAAATGTAACTTTTTCTGTAAAGAGGCCTTTTTTCCTTTGTCTTTTCAGTGAACTAATGAAAAAGTATTACAGTATAATGCATAACAACATACTGTACATTTTCTATACACAAAGCAAATAAGCTGCATTCGTTTTACCAGTTTTGAGTAAGTAGTCATCATCCATTCATTATAAAACATGTACTGTATTCTCTTAAAAGGATTATAGGAAATGCTAAACCTATTCTGCCTCTGTCCAAGGTGCTGAAACAATTATTAAGGTTTTTTACCTTCCCTTTGTACAGCACTCCATTACATAAATTCTTACTTATCTTACTTTGCACATTATAAAGCTGAGTAATCATTTTATTATGTCCTTACCCTTATGCTTTTATAAGATATACTCTGAACTTATACCTGCTCTGTAGAATGGGACGTAGCAGCAGAGTGTTTGAAGTTTTAGTAAATGCTGTAAACAGTTTTATTTTGACAAAAACTAAAGTAAGTATAAATAGAAAAACATTCACATAATCCAGGAACACAGAAATTCACAAAATTAATGACAAAAAAACTAAATAATTTACAGTTACTTTATGTCTGCAGAAAATCTATCATGCTAATACTCTATAATTAGTCTAGATATAAATACAAATTATTATTTTATCATGCGTCTTTAAACATCCATTGATCCCAAATGCCTTCTTCAGCAACAAAACATCTGGCTTCTGTCTCAACTTCAGTATTTCACTAAAAGACTATGGGGCCATAAGTAATAGTTTCCAATTTGTCAAAGGTGCCAACGTTTTTGCAATTCTGACACTGGAATTAAAGCGCTGATAAAACTTCCCCACTATAAGATAGAGAAACACATAAGGGCTGTTTTCCTTGATCTGTGAAACACACTTCCCTACAGCCATATGAGTGATCCGTATCTACTATGTGTTAGAATCCGTTTGGAATTCCCTCTGTAGGAATATATTCACAGGGACTGATGTTCACGGTACAATAGCAAGTTTATTTATACAGGGTAAAGCAGTGTACAACTGTAAACAATAAGTATAAACCAGGAATGATTGGAGAACACAAAATGAAAGGGAGAACTGGAATTGCACTTGCAATGCTGGGAGTCTGGGAAGTACTTGGCAGTACTGAATACTTGGGAACACGCTTGTGATACTGGGATTGGAAACTCACTTGTGATGCTGGGAACTGAGGGGACACGGGATGCCAGGAGACTGTGAGTACACGGGATGCCAGGAGACTGTGAGTACACGGACACACTGAAGACTGTGATTACATGAAAACGGTGTAGACTGTGGAAACACTTGAGACACTGTGGACTGTGAAGGCACTTGTAGTAGGATTGTTCTGTAGCAGATATAGCACCATAGCAGGATGCACTTGAGCAGAGAATGCAGGGTTGCTGTAGAAGGTTAGCACCGTAGCAGGATGCACTTGAGCAGAGAATGCAGGGTTGCAAGATTGCACTTTAGAAGCAGGGCCGATTCAAGGGCGCTCTGCGCCCTGGGCAGGAAAAGGGGCGTGTCCTAATACAAGGGGCGTGGTCAGTTACGCCCCCTGTACATTGCTAGCGCCGCTTGAATGCTGAGCGGTGCGCGATGACGTCATCGCGCACCGCACAGCAAAAGGTCCTCTCCACGAAGGGAAACTAGACGCTATGCGTCTAGTTCCCTTCGTGGAGAGGACCTTTGCTGTGCGGTGCGCGATGACGTCATCGCGCACCGCTCAGCAAAGTTACTCTCCACAAAGGGAAACTAGACGCATAGCGTCTAGTTCCCTTCACAGGAGGCGGACGGGGACGGCAGCGGGCAGCGGAGGCGGACGGGGGACACAGCGGGCAGCAGTGGCGGATCCTGCCACGGTGCGGCGCCCTCCGGATGGCGCCAGCGCCCTCCGGAAGGCGGCGCCCCGGGCAAAAGTCCTGCTTGCCCGTGGCAAGATCCGCTACTATGTAGAAGGTTAGCACCATAGCAGGATGCACTTGAGCAGGGAATGCAGGATTGCACTGTAGAAGGTTAGCACCGTAGCTTGATGCACTTGAGCAGAGAATGCAGGGTTGCAGAATTTCACTGTAGAAGGTTAGCACCGTAGCAGGATGCACTTGAGCAGAGAATGCAGGGTTGCACTGTAGAAGATTAGCACCGTAGCAGGATGCACTTGAGCAGGGAATGCAGGATTGCACTGTAGAAGGTTAGCACCGTTGCATGATGCAATTGAGCAGAGAATGCAGGGTTGCAGGATTGCACTGTAGAAGGTTAGCACCGTAGCAGGATGCACTTGAGTAGAGAATGCAGGGTTGCACTGTAGAAGGTTAGCACCGTAGCAGGATGCACTTGAGTAGAGAATGCAGGGTTGCAGGATTGCACTGTGGTAGAGTATGCAACATACCAGGATAATAGGATTGCACTGTAGCAGGATCTCAGGATAGCACTGTAGTAGAGTATGCAACGTAGCAGGATAACAGGATTGCACTGTAGCAGGATCACAGGATAGCACTGTGGTAGAGTATGCAATGTAGCAGGATAACAGGATTGCACTGTAGCAGGATCTCAGGATAGCACTGTGGTAGAGTATGCAACGTAGCAGGATAACAGGATTGCACTGTAGCAGGATCACAGGATAGCACTGTGGTAGAGTATGCAACGTAGCAGGATAACAGGATTGCACTGTAGCAGGATCACAGGATAGCACTGTGGTAGAGTATGCAACGTAGCAGGATAACAGGATTGCACTGTAGCAGGATCACAGGATAGCACTGTGGTAGAGTATGCAACATACCAGGATAACAGGATTGCACTGTAGCAGGATCACAGGATAGCACTTTGGTAAAGTATGCAACGTAGCAGGATAACAGGAGTGCACTGTAGCAGGATCACAGGATAGCACTGTGGTAGAGTATGCAACATACCAGGATAACAGGATTGCACTGTAGCAGGATCACAGGATAGCACTGTGGTAGAGTATGCAACATACCAGGATAACAGGATTGCACTGTAGCAGAGTAGCTACACGGGATAGCTGTTGGAGCCTGGCAGTACTATGGGTGATTTCAGCAGTAGAGACCAGCATAACCAGGACCAGGAACTGAGACAACATTGACACGATGAACTGGCAACTGGGAGCCTGTGTGGCTGGCCTATATAGTGAGTTCAGGTGTTGCTCACAGCTGTGGTAACAGCTAATTACCAAGCTGCAGATACAGAGCAGAGAGTGTTGAGCACCAGAGCAGAGAGCGCCACTCCAGGCACGGAGGAGAAACTGCATGGATCGTGACACTATGCCATGTTACATAGCCATACTACAGTACATTGAGCATCACACGAGTGTGCAAAGTCCAGCCGGTAGAATGCGTAAGACTCCAGAACTCTGAAGTGCCACCAAACACATTTACCACTTGCCCCTGAAAGGTGTATTATGGATGACTATTTTGTTAATAGGATCATCATTTGATTGGTGGTGTGTATGAGTTACAGAGACCGAGGCATTAGCCAATCTGTTATTCATTTTAAAAAATGCACACCACATCTGTATTTTTAACTAAAATGTTCATGTGGTATGAAAGGTATTAATCTCTAACTACCCCCCACTGGATTCCTACATAAACTAGTGAATGCTAACTTTAACTGTAAGCATTCTAATAGATCTGCTTTTCTAAAATTATCATTCAGCTGATACTTAACAACACTACTTGATCACAAAATATTGTGCAACATTAAAACCATCTGTAATGTTAATGATTTAAGGTAAGGAAACTTGGTTGTTGTTTTTTTTAAACTAACTTCAGTGACACGCTACTCACCCACCACCACAGGAGTCTTGTATTATTGCATATGTAATTATGACACGATACACAAATTGACCAAATATTACAGTACATGATTACATATGTTTGGTGTCAATTAAAAGATATTTATCTGAAATAATTTTAAAGGAATTTCAAACTTCACGCATTAAAACTCTGTCATTGAGACAGCCAGTCATTGCAAATATGTCATGTCATGCAACCAGATTTTGTCACATCCTAGGGGCTTAATAATCATGTTTATGTGTGCTCAGTCCTTTCCAGCAACTCCTGCCAACAGAAACCAGACTTTACAAGTGTGCTAATATTCGTATTTTCTTTTGCTTATTATTTTAGATAATCTTGTGCACGTTATATTGTCATTTATCATTGCTTGTGTACTAAGCATTGTAGAAACGTATCCATATTAGATAATAACATGTAATAAGTTTTAAGTCTGTCTTAAAACGTCACAAGTTAAATTCTAGATTGGTATTTTTCAATGCAGATATTGTTCGGATAACAATAAGTCTGATCAAAGTAAGTTGTTTTAAGTATATTCTGGAACACAAGAGTAGGAGACTTAAGACCTTTTTAAGTGGCAAGCTCTCAAATCTAAATCTTAGTGGTGGTGGCGGCAAAGGTAGTATTATTTGCATGGTACTGTAGATAAAAGAGAGGTTTTAATCATTTTTCGACAGACCAGGAGGTTATTTTTTTATTAATTTGATGATTTGTAAAGGGCACTAAAACATTGTGTATAAGTGGCACTACTACTGTGGGCATTAGGTGTATAAGTTGGCACTACTACTGTAGGCATTATGTGTATAAGTGGCACTACTACTGTGGCATTATGTGTATAAGGGGCACTACTACTATATGCATTATGTGTATAAGCAGCACTAATACTGTGGGCATTATGTGTATAAGCAGCACTACTATTGTGGGAATTATGTGTAAGGAGCACTACTGCTGTGGCATTATGTTTATAAGCAGCACTACTACTGTGGGAATTATGTGTTTAAGTGGCACTACTACTGTGGGCATTATGTGTATAAGGGGCACTACTACTGTGGCCATTATGTATATATGGGGCACTACTACTATGGGCATTATGTGTATTAGCAACACTACTACTGTGAGCATTATGTGTATAAGGGGCACTACTACTGTGGGCATTACATGTAAGGGGCACTACTAATGTAGACATTATGTGTATAAGGGGCACTACAGTGGGCATTCTGTATAAGGGGCATTACTGTGTCACATAACATGTATAATGGGTACTATTGTGTGATGTAAAGTGAATAAGGGACACTACTTTGTGGTGTACTGTAATATGAATCAGGGGCACTATGTGAATAAGATTGTACTACCGTGTGACATAATTTGAATTGGGGATACTAGTGTGTGACAACTTCCTTGTGAGACCACACCCTTTTATTAAGTATGGTAGAGGGTGGAATAATAGTGTTGGCAGATATTTTACCCTTTCAGGTCCTTACTAACAAGCTTTGTATATTTGGGATACAGATATGTGATGTGACAAGTGCAGATACAGTATTTCATTTAATGAGCTGATTGCAAAAAATTATTCTATTTTGAATATAATATGTGGGGGGGGGCAATAAAGACAAGAAAAAGAACATGGGTTAAATAGCGCAACCACTGTTTAACAATAATCATACATTAAAAAGAAAAAAGAAAAGAATCAGTCACTTAAACAATGCAATTGTGTAACTATACTGTGTAGGTCACATATGCCATATTCTCTTGCTCTGTTACTAGAATGATGCCTGTTGACATTGTTGTAAGCATAACTAATAGCATCTATTGTTTTTTTGTACTGCATGAATCATATACTTTACAAATGAATGTGAAGTAGGCAAAGCTTAGATAACACGGACAATCACTAAAAAAACAAAAGACTCTACACAATAATAGAAATCCACAACATAATATGCAATGAAAGTGGACATTCTTTATAAACTTACACAACCAGGATGAGTCTTAGCAAAATCTATTGCATTGCCAGATACAGTAACTGCTAATTATCCAACCACATGTAACAACATGGAACTCGAGTAATTACTGGACTGTGTAACATTTACATAATCTCTAACAATACCTTAAGTTACGGAGTCTAACAGTTAAGTTACTAAGATTGCATTACATGGGGACTCACCAGTTAAAAGTAACTAGAAGATGTCAAAAAGCTGTATGATTTCAGTAAAAGATTAACAAGCTGAGCACTAAACATCTTTCTTTTAATGTGGTCTCAAACTGCCACTCAGAAATTTAGCAAAAACAATATAATTTATCTTTTACTTAACATGTAATACTGAAAAATAATAATTAATGTAGACAACCACAAAAAAATGGCATTATTGCTCAAAAACAGCAGTACATGACAGCATCCACCCTGAAAAAGCATGAGATGGCAGTGAGTATGTTAGTATACACTAAATAACACTTCTGTGTACATGAATAAATGTCTTCCATTACATAAGCTTTCATTTTTAGGTGTTATTTTTTATTTTAGCAAATTAACAAAGAACTTAAATACAAAACAGCATAAAAAAAAATTACATACATGTTGTTTCCAATGTGCATACATTTTCCATCTCATAACAAGAGCTGAATAGGGTTTGTAAGTCGTTATTGGCTAGTATTCCTCATGGTCAGTTTCAGGTTAGTCACATTTTCACCACGTAGCACAAATTTAGATTATTGTTAATCAATTAGTCTTGCTGCTTCCAGGAGGTTCCTTGCTGTTTCATTTCCATTAGGCGTGTGCTCTCTGCTGTTGCTCTACCAGTGCAGAATGTGACTGCATTAGCCCAGAGCAGCATCTGGCTCTTTCCATCAGCAAATCCATTGTCCCACAGTCCTTTTGGATTCATTCGTTCTCAGAGCGCTGGCAATGGCACATTCCTGTTTCTTTTTCAGCCTAGTTGACTGTTGTAAATGTCAATATATGGTGTGTGTGTGCGTTTGTGTGTGTATATGTACAGTATGTGTGCAGCTAAGTCAAAATAAAGGGCTTATTGCAGTATAAATGCTAATACTATATATCAAACTTGCAGAGAACATTGTGTTGTTAAACAAAATGCCCTTACGGACAATTTCTTATTACAATAATATGTAAAAAATAGCATTGTTTGTTATTTGCCAGATCAAATTCAATTGTAACTGCAATAATAAACCATTCACTCCTTAAATATTTACATGACTAAAAAAAGAAAAGAAAGACTACATAAAAACTAGTCATTGATCAGGCTGAACTCATACTACATAATCCGAATGGCTAGGCTGCATGCACCTCTAGTTACTTATAATATCCTCAACTCTCATCTTCTAGTACAGGTTGAGTCTCCCTTATCCAAAATGCTTTGGACCAGAGGTACTTTGGATATGGGATTTTTCCGTATTTTGGAATAATTGCATACCATAATGAGATATCATGGTGATGGGACCTAAATCTAAGCACAGAATACATTTATGTTACATATACACCTTATACACACAGCCTGAAGGTCATTTTAGCCAATATTTTTTATAACTTTGTGCATTAAACAAAGTGTGTCTACATTCACACAATTCATTTATGTTTCATATACACCTTATACACACAGCCTGAAGGTAATTTAATACAATATTTTTAATAACTTTGTGTATTAAACAAAGTTTGTGTACATTGAGACATCAAAAAACAAAGGTTTCACTATTTCACTCTCACTCAAAAAAGTCCGTATTTCGGAATATTCCGTATTTCGGAATATATGGATATGGGATACTCAACCTGTAGTAGTCGTTTCTCTCTCAAGTCTCAATCCATATTGCTTTCATTGCAATATCGCACTGTCCCTGTCAGCTTACCCAAATTATCACTCCTAATTATTTATCCTCTGTTCTCTCTCATTTTATGTTTACACCTCCACTCATTAACACACATCACCGCCAGAACAATAAATACACAAAAAGGCTTGCTCTGTGCTGCTGTATCACTGAAAACAACAAGTAGCGCTTAGAGGCCCCATTCTAAATCGCATACAATGCTCCCGTGGTTTAGCTATTTTTTTGCAACTGCAAATGTTCACACATCTGTAACAATATCTAAAGCACATGCATTACAGGCATTGTGCACACATAGGAGCTGCTACGTTAGAGATGGACAGTATCGGATATTTTGAGGGAAATATCGAGCATTCCTGGGCTGTGACTGGGAGGTACAGTAGCTAGAAATGTACACCAAATGGTCCGGTCGTGTCGGCAGCTGCATGCAGAGCCGCTAGCACAGGCCATAGTCAGACGTACAAACTGCACTTGCCACAGGGCTGGTGCATGTTTCGATGGTGCAACCAATGGTGGTCTCTAAGGATACACCAACCCCTATTAATGCGTGTACAGATGCTGGAAGTAGGCATCTCAGTCCTTGCACAATCAGCTGCACAAGGTAAGGAGTTTGTAGCAGCATTTGCATAAAGTTGCCGATGGGTGACCACCAATAGATGCTGCTGCATGTGACTCAGAATCTGGGCCCTGTGTGTTAATGTAAATATCACGGGCACTAACCCATTTGCTTTAAACAAGATCTTGTAAGCCGAGCAGTAGTTCTGCTAGTATTGTGCATAGCGGATCTTCTCTTCATGGGCACTGCAGAAGTATGGGGCAAAAAATTAACAAACAAAATTTATAAAGGTGGAGGGGGATCTGTTCCATTAAAAATGTTTGTATATGCATAATAAAGGAATGTGATGCTGTATATATCTGTATGTAGAAAACTCATAATGTACTGTCTAACATGGTTTGCAAAATGCTGGTGACACTGTAACAGATTAATTTAACGCATCTAATAGAGGGATGTCCTTGTGATTACTAATCACAAAGAAAAAGGAGGTTTTTGTACTGAACATGTGCGGTCATCAGGCTCGGGAGGGATCCGAGAGATCCAAGATCCTTTTCCAGCATTACTGTAGCTTATTAGCTATCGGGATCAAGCCCTGAAAAGTTAAACTTTAGGGACCTTAATTACCTGGTACAGACTGTAGAAATTAGGTTGACTGCTGTATTCTTCGTTACTTAGATAAACAAGGAAAATGTGTTCAGACTTTGATAAATACTAAAAAAAAGGTAATATAATCATGTACAAAGAGCTTTTTGGCATTATTTTGGCTAAATAAATAGCTAGAGGAACGATCACACGGGGCCGTAACTAGGGTAGTGCAGACGGTGCTTAGCACACAGCGCATTTGCCCTGTGGGCGCACTGTTGCATCCACTCCGATTGGGTATTAAGGGAAGCTCAACCTACCATTGTAGGGGTCAGGATCTAGTCTGAGTAGATGCATGCGGCGAAAGGAAGACACAGGAGCAATCCCAGGGGAGTTTGGAGAGGTCAGAACAGGTCCAGAGTCCCCCTGCGAATGAGTTAGCCGTTCCCGGTGGTGCTGTGTCTGTGGGGCCAGTCAGGAGCTGATGCACTGGAGGGAGAGGCAGCAGCTAGACTCTGGAGCAGTGGTGGGGTGAGCATTGATGGCGCTGCAACGGGAACACTACAAGCCGGCTGAGTGTGAATAAACTTTAGCCCAGTGCTGCAGTTGGAGGTGAAGGCGGCAACCAGTAGTTGGATTTCGCCCATAGTAATCAAATAAGCCAGAGGTTCTCAAACTCGGTCCTCGGGGGCACACACAGTGCATGTTTTGCAGGTCTCCTCACAGAATCGCAAGTGAAATAATTAGCTCCACCTGTGGACCTTTTAAAATGTGTCAGTGAGTAATGAATACACCTGTGCACCTGCTGGGTTACCTGCAAAACATGCACTGTGTGTGCCCCCGAGGACCGAGTTTGAGAACCTCTGAAATAAGCAGTGGTGCAGCCACAGGCTTGGACCTGTAGTTGGCAGATGACTTAGTGACCTGGTCCCCTGACTCATCTTCCCTCTTCTTTGCTACTTTCAATCCAAAAGATATGTCTACCATCGTCTCACTACTATGCCTGTCCTCATACCCTATCCTCCTAATAGACAGCCTGACCCATTTATACTAATAGGAGAGACAAAAAAATAAATAAAAAAATAACACTATCAATATTTACCTTTAAAATTTTGGAGAGGAATGATGATGAAGAGGAATGAGGTGTAGGGCTCTACCTGGCATAATGTGTATAAGGGACTCTTCTTGGCATAATGTGTATACGGCCTCTACTGAGACGTAATGTGTATAAGGGGCACTACTGTGCTCTAATGTGTATAAGCGGTACTACTGTGTGACTACACCTCTATATTTTTGACGCATGCATGGTCCCTATTTTGCATATGGGAGGGGGGGAGGCACCAATTCTCTTTCTGGCACAGGGCACCAAAATGTCTAGCTACAGCTCTGCAGTCACATAACTACTTTATGTTCTCCAGAAATTATGCATCACATTTAGTAATTCTGGATGATTCAGTACTCCCTACTCCTGAAAGCCCCCACATTCTGCATTAGCTTTCATTAAGATACTATTACAAACTGTACGTAGATAGATCAATAATAATATTTCTTAAATGTAGCGCGTGAGACATTGCTGAGCACAAACAAAAGCTTAGTCATGTATTGAAACTAATTATTATATTAGCAGAGGATTTAAATTGCTGTGTAGGCTATTAAGTCAAACAGCACCTGCATTGCAAATGAACAACTTCTTGCCTTATAAGTAAATGCACTGTCCCTGCGAGACACACAGTGAGACCGCTCTGAAATACACACTGCACTAACAAATACAAACATACACATCTACATTAACGCAGACTACACTATTGCAGATGTAGCCATGCTCATCTTTGCTGCATGCCGTGATTCAACATGCCACATTGCAGTAACAAGATCATGGTAACATCTGCATGTAGTCTATTCTCCCCATCTAATATTTAGCTGCCACATTCTCCTAACCACTCACGCTGACTAAACCCAGCTAGCCGGGAAGCCGAGGGGGCAAGGGGGAGCAAATTCTAATTACCTGGGCCCTGTACCTTGCATTGTATGTTGAAATATATTTTTTCTGGAGGGGGGCATGACCACGTATCCCTGATTTTACCACGCCCCTTCAGTACCCAGGCCTCATGGCTACCTGCTAGAACCCCTCCAACCCTAAGCTCTGACTGTGGTGGTAACAGAGTTCATTTCCATTTCTCTGTGGTTTCTGTGTTTAGCCCCACACATCATGCTTGACATATTAAATCACTCTCTTCAGTGCTCTCTAACTAGTACATGGCCCCTTCCATGTGGTTGGATATGGTATCAGTGCAACCTGCAACAGGAAAACAACGCTCCACTAATCCTAACTATCCATCTCCAGTATTCCACCTACCATCTGGTAACTCCTGGTCACACACTGCCTCCTCCTCTCTGTGCTCTGTCACTTATGACCGCTGTCAAAATTCTACAACTGCTAAGCACAGAGCTACAGTGTATCACAGCTATGCCACCACACTCATTGACATACTGTGCAAAATGGACATCTTAAACCAGAGGTACTGAAATTATACTGTGGGTCAAGTGGCTTGGCCCAGCTGTATTGTCCTTATTTTTTGGTCCTGACTTTTAAATATGGAATGTTGGGAAGTGTGCAATACAGATATACTACATTTACAGAGGCTGATTCCGAGTTGGGGACAAAGCAAAAAAAGAAGGTAACATTACACCTGGAGAAACAATGTTGCACTGCAATGGGTAGAAATATTTTTTTTTCCACGTAGGGTAAATACTGTCTGCTTTTGCATGTAGCCCACACATGCTGGACAGCTTTAGTTTTACACTGATATTTAGATTGGAGTGTGGACACTCCCCAACCTAACCTAAATCTCTCTGCACAATGGGGGTTATTCAGAGATTGTTGCATCCACAGCAAGATCTGTGTCCATCTCCTCACGTGCTGGTGGCTGCGCAGCACAGGGCAAGGCCGCCCAGCATGTGTGGCGCCGCTTCATGATGAATCAGCAATTTAATTGCGGACACATCAATTTAAGGTCGACCCACTTTAAGGTCACCGGCATTTTATTTATTGGAGCAGCTGCGTGTGATGTCACGCAGCCGCCCCAATAACGCTTGCGACGAACCCCCGTTTTGGACCCCGCAATGACGAAACGCCACCCGCGACACCCACCTCTGTTAATCCTGGAGGGATGCGGTCGTAAGGAGAAGTGTCACACACGCGCACTGCGGGCGGTGTGCAGACCAGATGGCCACGGCTGCTGTGTACAGACGCGCGGCTTTGTCCAGCTCTGAATCGTCCCCTTTCTACATCTCCCCCAGCGATGGCGCAATGATTTTATCAAGGCGCACAGTTACTTGCTTGTTTTGCTTTGCTTCCAACTGCTTACAACCCCTCTATAAGAAAATATTTGTATTACAATACATACTAAAGCATAGGGTGCAGGAGAAGTGGATATCACGCTATTTGTTTTTTATTCATATTTTAATACTGTTTTCTAAATAGATTTGTCATAAAATAATTAGAATACTTTGTAATCTGACCTCTCAAGTAAGGATGATTCACCACAACAGAAAAAAAGCATTGGCCACTGCTTTAAAAAATTAGCACTCCATTGAAGCAAAAATAAGAATTTACTCACCGGTAATTCTATTTCTCGTAGTCCGTAGTGGATGCTGGGAACTCCGTAAGGACCATGGGGAATAGACGGGCTCCGCAGGAGACTGGGCACTCTAAAGAAAAGATTAGGTACTATCTGGTGTGCACTGGCTCCTCCCTCTATGCCCCTCCTCCAGACCTCAGTTAGGGAAACTGTGCCCGGACGAGCTGACATTACAAGGAAAGGAAATTTGAATCCAGGGTAAGACTCATACCAGCCACACCAATCACACCGTACAACTTGTGATAACCTTACCCAGTTAACAGTATGAACAACAACTGAGCCTCACTCAACGGATGGCTCATAACAATAACCCTTATTTAAGCAATAACTATATACACGTATTGCAGAAAGTCCGCACTTGGGACGGGCGCCCAGCATCCACTACGGACTACGAGAAATAGAATTACCGGTGAGTAAATTCTTATTTTTTCTGACGTCCTAGTGGATGCTGGGAACTCCGTAAGGACCATGGGGATTATACCAAAGCTCCCAAACGGGCGGGAGTGCGCGGATGACTCTGCAGCACCGAATGAGCAAACACAAGGTCCTCCTCAGCCAGGGTATCAAACTTGTAGAACTTTGCAAATGTGTTTGAACCCGACCAAGTAGCCGCTCGGCAAAGCTGTAAAGCCGAGACCCCTCGGGCAGCCGCCCAAGAAGAGCCCACCTTCCTTGTGGAATGGGCTTTTACTGATTTTGGATGCGGTAATCCAGCCGCAGAATGAGCTAGCTGAATCGTGCTACAGATCCAGCGCGCAATAGTTTGCTTCGAAGCAGGAGCACCCAGCTTGTTGGGTGCATGCAGGATAAATAGCGAGTCAGTCTTCCTGACTCCAGCCGTTCTGGAAACATATATTTTCAAAGCCCTGACTACGTCCAGTAACTTGGAGTCCTCCAAGACCCGAGTAGCCGCAGGCACCACAATAGGTTGGTTCAAATGAAACGATGATACCACCTTTGGGAGAAATTGGGGACGAGTCCTCAATTCTGCCCTGTCCATATGGAAGATCAGATATGGGCTTTTACATGACAAAGCCGCCAATTCCGACACACGCCTAGCCGATGCTAAGGCCAACAGCATGACCACTTTCCACGTGAGATACTTTAGTTCAACGGTCCTAAGTGGCTCAAACCAGTGGGATTTCAGGAAATCCAACACAACGTTAAGATCCCAGGGTGCCACTGGTGGCACAAAAGGGGGCTGAATATGCAGCACTCCCTTAACAAACGTCTGAACCTCAGGCAGTGAAGCCAGTTCTTTTTGAAAGAAAATGGATAGGTCCGAAATCTGGACCTTTATGGACCCCAATTTTAGGCCCATAGTCACCCCTGACTGTAGGAAGTGCAGGAATCGACCCAGCTGGAATTCCTCTGTAGGGGCCTTCCTGGCCTCACACCAAGCAACATATTTTCGCCATATACGGTGATAATGCTTTGCTGTCACGTCTTTCCTAGCCTTTATCAGCGTAGGAATAACTTAATCCCAAATGCCTTTTTCAGCTAGGATCCGGCGTTCAACCGCCATGCCGTCAAACGCAGCCGCGGTAAGTCTTGGAACAGACAGGGCCCTTGTTGCAGCAGGTCCTGTCAGAGAGGCAGAGGCCATGGGTCCTCTGTGCGCATTTCTTGCAGTTCCGGGTACCAAGTCCTTCTTGGCCAATCCGGAACAATGAGTATTGTTCTTATTCCTCTCTTTCTTACTGTTCTCAGTACCTTGGGTATGAGAGGAAGAGGATGAAACACATATACCGACTGGTACACCCACGGTGTCACTAGGGCGTCCACAGCTATCGCCTGAGGGTCCCTTGACCTGGCGCAATATCTTTTTAGCTTTTTGTTGAGGCGGGACGCCATCATGTCCACCTGTGGCAGTTCCCATCGCTTTGCGATCTGTGTGAAGACTTCTTGATGAAGTCCCCACTCTCCCGGGTGGAGGTCGTGTCTGCTGAGGAAGTCTGCTTCCCAGTTGTCCACTCCCGGAATGAACACTGCTGACAGTGCTTGCACATGATTCTCCGCCCACCGAAGAATCTTTGTGGCTTCCGCCATTGCCATCCTGCTTCTTGTGCCGCCCTGGCGGTTTACATGGGCGACCGCCGTGATGTTGTCTGACTGAATCAGTACTGGCCGGTTTCGAAGCAGGGGCTCTGCTTGACTCAGGGCGTTGTAAATGGCCCTTAGTTCCAGTATATCTATGTGTAGAGAAGTCTCCAGACTCGACCACAGCCCTTGGAAGTTTCTTCCCTGAGTGACTGCCCCCCACCCTCGGAGGCTTGCATCCGTGGTCACCAGGACCCAGTCCTGTATGCCGAACCTGCGGCCCTCGAGAAGGTGAGCACTCTGCAGCCACCACAGAAGAGACACCCTGACCCTTGGGGACAAGGTGATCAGCCGATGCATCTGAAGATGCGATCCGGACCACTTGTCCAACAGATCCCACTGATAGATCCTCGCATGGAACCTGCCGAAGGGAATGGCTTCGTATGAAGCCACCATCTTTCCCAGGACTCGCATGCAGTGATGCACCGATACCTGTTTTGGTTTCAGGAGGTCCCTGACCAGAGATGCTAATTCCTGGGCCTTCTCCACCGGGAGAAACACCTTCTTCTGTTCTGTGTCCAGAATCATGCCCAGGAAAAGCAGACGCGTCGTAGGAATCAGCTGCGACTTTGGAACATTCAGAATCCAGCCGTGCTGTTGCAACACTTCCTGAGAGAGTGCTACGCTGATCAACAACTGCTCCCTGGACCTCGCCTTTATGAGGAGATCGTCCAAGTACGGGATAATTATAACTCCCTTCTGCCGAAGGAGTATCATCATTTCGGCCATTACCTTGGTAAATATTCTCGGTGCCGTGGACAGGCCAAACGGCAACGTCTGGAACTGGTAATGACAGTCCTGTACCACAAACCTGAGGTACTCCTGGTGAGGTGGGTAAATGGGGACATGCAAGTAAGCATCTTTGATGTCCAGCGACACCATAAAATCCCCCTCTTCAAGGCTTGCAATTACCGCTCTGAGCGATTCCATTTTGAACTTGAATTTCTTTATATAAGTGTTCAAGGATTTTAAATTCAGAATGGGTCTCACCGAACCGTCCGGTTTCGGTACCACAAACATTGTGGAATAGTAACCCCTTCCCTGTTGAAGAAGGGGGACCCTGACAATCACTTGCTGGAGGTACAGCTTGTGAATTGCAGCCAGTACTACCTCCCTTTCTATGGGGGAAGCTGGCAAGGCTGATTTGAGGTAACGGCGGGGGGGGGGGGGGGTCGCTTCGAATTCCAGCTTGTATCCCTGAGATACAATTTGCCCACTGGTTGCTGAAGTTTCGGAGACGCGCCCCCACCGCACCTGGCTCTGCCTGTGGAGCCCCAACGTCATGCGGTGGACTTAGTGGAAGCAGGGGAGGACTTTTGTTCCTGGGAACTGGCTGCATGGTGCAGCTTCTTACCTCTACCCCTGCCTCTGGCAAGAAAGGATGCGCCCCTGACCCTCTTGCCTTTTTGGGAACGAAAGGACTGCATTTGATAATACGGTGCTTTCTTAGGCTGTGAGGAAACCTGAGGCAAGAAAGTCGACTTTCCAGCTGTTGCTGTAGACACGAGGTCCGACAGACCGTCCCCAAACAATTCCTCACCCTTATAAGGCAAAACCTCCATGTGTTTTTTAGAATCAGCATCTCCTGTCCATTGCCGAGTCCATAAGACCCTCCTGGCAGAAATGGACATAGCATTATTTCTAGAGCCCAGCAGGCAAATGTCCCTCTGAGCATCCCGCATATATAAGACGACATCTTTGATATGGCCCAGGGTTAGCAAAACAGTATCTGTGTCGAGGGAATCTATGTCGTCTAACAGAGTATCTGTCCACGCTGCTACAGCACTACACATCCAGGCTGAAGCAATAGCAGGTCTCAGTAGAGTACCAGAGTGTGTATAGTTACACTGACTTCAGGATAGCTTCCTGCTTTCTATCCGCAGGCTCCTTTAGGGCGGCCGTATCCTGAGACGGCAGGGCCACCTTTTTAGATAAGCGTGTCAGTGCCTTGTCCACCCTAGGGGATGTTTCCCAACGTAACCTGTCCGTTGGCGGGAAAGGGTACGCCATCAGTAACCTCTTAGAAATCACTAATTTCTTATCAGGGGAACTCCACGCTTCTTCACACAATTCATTTAATTCATCAGATGGGGGAAAAGTCACTGGCTGCTTTTTCTCCCCAAACATATAAACCCTCTTGGTATTAACAGGGTTAATCTCAGAAATGTGTAATACATCTTTCATTGCAATAATCGTGTATCGGATGGCCTTGGTCATTTTAGACTGTAAATGTGCCTCATCATCGTCGACACTGGAGTCGGACTCTGTGTCAACATCTGTGTCAACCATCTGAGATAGAGGGCGTTTATGAGCCCCTGGCGATTTCTGAGTCGCCTGGGCAGGCGCGGGCTGAGACCCCGGCTGTCCCAAGGCTGCAGCGTCATTAAACCTTTTATGTAAGGAGTTTACATTGTCATTTAAGACCTTCCACATATCCATCCAATCAGGTGTCGGCCCCGACGGGGGCGACACCACACTTATCTGCCCTTGCTCCGCCTCCACGTAACCTTCCTCATCAAACATGTCGACACAGCCGTACCGACACACCGCACACACACAGGGAATGCTCAGACTGGGGACAGTACCCCACAAAGTCCTTTGGGGAGACAGAGAGAGAGTATGCCAGCACACACCACAGCGCTATATAACACAGGGATTCTCACTGATAATAAGTGATTTACCCAATAGCTGCTTTATATGTCTTATTTGCGCCTAAATTTATGTGCCCCCCCTCTCTTTTTAACCCGTCTTGTACCTGGATACTGCAGGGGAGAGCCTGGGGAGCTGCTTCCAGCGGAGCTGTGAAGAGAAAATGGCGCTGGTGTGCTGAGGAAGAAGGCCCCGCCCCCTCAGTGGCGGGCTTCTATCCCGCTTTCTGTGTGAAAAAATGGCGGGGTTTTTTACATATATACAGTGCCAGACTGTATATATGTATTTTTATGCCAAAAGGTACTTCAATTGCAGCCCAGGGCGCCCCCCCCCCCCCCAGCGCCCTGCACCCTACAGTGACCGGAGTGTGTAAGTGTGCTGGGAGCAATGGCGCACAGCTGCGGTGCTGTGCGCTACCTTAATGAAGACAGGAGTCTTCAGCCGACGATTTCGTCGTCTTCAAGCTTCTGTTCTTCTGGCTCTGCGAGGGGGACGGCGGCGCGGCTCCAGGAACGGACGATCGAGGACAGGTGCCTGTGTTCGAACCCTCTGGAGCTAATGGTGTTTAGTAGCCTACGAAGCACAAGCTAACTGCAACAGGTAGGTTTGCTTCTCTCCCCTTAGTCCCACGTAGCAGTGAGTCTGTTGCCAGCAGAAGCTCACTGAAAATAAAAAACCTAATAAATACTTTCTTTACTAGTAAGCTCAGGAGAGCCCACTAGGAGCACCCAGCTCTGGCCGGGCACAGATTCTAACTGAGGTCTGGAGGAGGGGCATAGAGGGAGGAGCCAGTGCACACCAGATAGTACCTAATCTTTTCTTTAGAGTGCCCAGTCTCCTGCGGAGCCCGTCTATTCCCCATGGTCCTTACGGAGTTCCCAGCATCCACTAGGACGTCAGAGAAATGTAATAAAAAATATATAATACTGAATATTTGTGACTACTACTGGCAATTATAATGCAACAGCAACAGAATAAATGGAGCATGCTCCATTATTAATAGTGATGCGGTCAGTGCTCTCTACCTATTTCCAGTTGCTTAGGCACAGCAAGTGTGGGTTGATTCTATTTCCACTGCACCTGCTTTCATAATTGGTTCTTAAGAAACTTGCTTCATCAGTTCAAAGCCACTCTCCTGGACAACCTTACTTGTCAGGGCTGTCTAAATTAAATCTGGACCCACATACATTTGGCAACAGTCAGGGGTGTAGTCAAAACTTTGTTTACCCGGTAGCAACATTTTGAAGAGGCTCCTGTCCCAATACCTCTAGAGAGGCACCTCTCAGCAGCAGTAGGTAATTGTATACCCTAGTTCATTTTTTGACAATAGTGCCCTAGTTCACATTATGTCACATTGTAGGGCTGCCAGTACACATTATGCAACCTAGTACTCCCAAGTCACATTAGGACATACAGTGACTACAGTTCATATGTCACATTACAGTGCCTCCTCTTCATATTATGCCACATTATAGTGCCTCCTCTTCATATTATGCCACATTATAGTGCCTCCTCTTCATATTATGCCACATTATAGTGTCTCTTCTTCATATTATGCCACACTATAGTGCCTCCTCCTTATATTATGTCCCACTATAGTGCCTCCTCTTCATAATAATTTCAGTGCCCCAGTTCATAATATGTAACATTATAATGCCCTCCACTTCATTTTATGCCACATTACAATGAGCAGGTCAAGCGGCAGACCTAGATATATTGCAGGCGCAAAGGCAACATTTTTAAATGGCCCCTATGCACCATGCAATAGTGAAAAATGTTATTAACACACGTAACTGTGACAGGGAAGGTGGACCCCTCAACTCTGGGCCCCATAGTGGCTGCACTCCCTGCACCTATGGAAACTACTCCATTGACAGCAGTTGAACATTGAAAAATGGTTATTAAACATCTATTTCCATGATAGATTTTATACAACGTTGCACATATCATTTGCTGTTAAAAATTAAATTCACAGTCAGATTTAGATTTCATTTTCACTTAATGGTCCAGATATTTGTGTATGTTGCATATATTTTGGTACTTGGGATGTATTATTTATTGAAATGCTGCTTAAAGAAAACCTATGTAGTTAAAAAAAAAAACTGGTTTGTTAAACAATGTGATTGTTCAACAGTATAAATGGAGGTAATTAATAAAAAATAATATCATTTGTCCCCAAACCATCACTAATTGTAATGGTCTGTAATAAAAACCTCACGTTGATTACTGTGAAGGGAAATAGTCAGCAGTGCCAAAAGAAATGATTGCCAAAAGAAACGTAAGCAAGCACCAATACCAGAGGCAACAACATGGCAACAATGATTAAAATGAATGAGACTTGCTATAACACTTCCACTTAAATCACGGATAATAGAAATTTTCCCTCCAGGTTTGAGATTTCCTACTGTTTCATGGTTTATTAGGTTTTACTGCAAATTTGTCATGCAGAAAGTGAATCAATAATTTTATGAAGTTAGAAAATATTTAATTATAGCAGTGTTAGCACCATCCTAAGATAATTAATAACCACTGTCATAAGTAAAGTAAACATTCCCCCCAAAAACAAATGTTGTATAGATTTCATGCTAAAGAGGAGTCTACCGGTAAATGCCCCTATTCTTAGAGGTTCGGTATGAATGAACGCCGGACGGGATGCCGGAGGTCAAAATACCGACGCCGGTATCCTGATGTATGAAATTCTGACATGGGTAGTTTTTACTAATCTAACCCCTGCCCCCCACCCCTAACCCTCCCTTTCTGCAGCCTAACCCTATCCTCCCCTCTTTGTGCCTAACCCTAACCTCCTCTTGGTGGTACCTAACCCTAAACTCCCCTGGCCGCAGACTAACCCTAACCTCCTACACCCCGCAGCCTAACTCCCCCCGATGTCGCTAAACCTAACCCCCCTCTACCCAGCACTAATGAGAGCTCGGCGGCTTTACTTAGAACGGTCGTGATCCCGGCTGTCGGAGTTTCAGTGACAGTATCTTGACCCTATTGGAATTCTGATGTCGGGATTTTGACGGATGTCGGGATTCCAGCAGCTGGAATCCCTACAGCCGGGATATTAACTGTATCTAATTCAGTCAATCTGACCACAGCTGTTGGTGACCAAACTAAGCAAATCCATACAACTGATGGTGGGGCTTAGCAACAGGGTCACTTGGCAATCTATAGCATTTGGCCATTGACCATTAACATTTAAATTACACCTGCTTAAAACAATGACTCACTCCATATTCAGGCATATACACAGTATTCCACTGCAGCAAAATTCTGCTCTTTGAACTCAATGCATAAGTCCTCCGTTACGTCTCAAATTCTATCGATGTGATCTCTGAGACGATTCTGGGGAAGTGCTATAAGTACCAGACTATAAGTTATAGGCTTGCACGCTGGCTCACTAAACCTAAACTACAAGTTGAGCAAGGCTTATTTTAAGAAACATGTATATATCTAGACGTTTCTTTGCCATGAAAGTAGTGAATTGCTATTTGTCTCCTTCACGCCAAGACAATTCACCTGGTCATCAGTATTCTTAAAATCAGAGTCATCCTTCAGTAATCTTATATGAAAAAGCTGATATACTGTACATAAAGAAAACATCACTGTCCTTAAAGCTTAATGTCAAATATCTCAAACCTGTACTGTCGGGGGCTGTGAGGGCTGAGTTTGGGAAACGTAGAGTTAAGGGTGGTACACACGGAGAGATGTATGCCTAATTTCTAAGCAATCTGACTAGATTGCTTAGAAATTAAGCACGGATCTCTCTGTGTTTATGCCCCATAGCGATGCGCGCCCCAGCGCGTCGCTATCACCGGTTCTAGATTGGCCTGCATGCATGCAGGCAAGCAGCGGTGAAGTGAGCGATGTAACTAGATTGTGCCTGCATGCAGGCCAATCTAGAACCGGTGATAGCGACACTTGGGGGCGCGCATCGCTATGGGGCATAAACACAGAGAGATCCGTGCTTAATTTATAAGCAATCTAGTCAGATTGCTTAGAAATTAAGCATACATCTCTCAGTGTGTACCACCCTTTACTCTACATTTCCCAAACTCAGCCCTCACAGCCATATCAATCATATTGATTTAACTATTTGTCTTCATATACGGATATCTTTAAAATATCTGGTCCGAGTTTGGGAAACACTGCTCCAATGACAACATTAAAACTGAATGTAATGCATTTCCCTTCTTTTACTGGACTTCAAAATGATTGCTTAATATCAGATACATAAAACACTTGTTTAACTACTTCCTGGGGGGAATAGGGGGGAATTCTGTATAGTTTAACCACTTGACACTTGCAAAAGTTGTGCTGTTTTGGAAAATCAGTTTTGGGTTTTGTGGATAGACAGGATGAGTATCTACAGTAGGTAACATATGCACAGATTGGCAAAAAGCTTTACCGTGTACAGTATTGTTTTATTGAAGAATATTATTGAGTTTGTGTTCAAGTTACTAGAATCTTAATTTCAATTTTATTTCACTTTTTTGCTAATTATTTTTACTATGTATTAACTGTGTGCAATTTTTTTAATGTTTCCAAATAGTGTTCGCCCATTAATATAATGTTTTAAAAAAACAAACATTTAAAATCTACATATAAAATACAGTATATCATAACCCTGCATCTTTTAGTAAGCATAACATTGAACAATTCTAGGATTATCAGCAGCCCATAGTCAAAGGAATTTATGCTATTTGAGAACTGTGACTCTTTCTGATATGGTGTAACAGCTGGATTGACAAGCGTTCTTTTCATATTGTACAATCACACTACAGTGACATTACCATGTCACAGAGTCATTAACCACATCAAACTTAGTACAGGATCAATTCGATCTTAGTGTGACTCCAGGAAGCAAAGGCTTGGCAAAGCATCATTTTAAGATTTGGGTTAGTAAAAGTGACAACATAAAGAAATTTTCTGCAAAGCTTACTTTTCCTCACCAAACCTCAACAACTAGAAATGGTTACTGGTTTATAGTTCGCCCGGTATTTTATTGACCCCGTCAATGTATTAACCTTTATATAGCGATATATATGATCGCTCTGGAGCATAAAACTAAGTTCTGGGTTTCACAATAACAATTATATGCTAATTTCTCAATTTTAAAACTGTGAATCTAGTCCAGTCCTATCTGTGGGGCTATGTAAAATGTGGTACACTCAGAAGATGTTCTTACTAATGTATATTGCTAATGTATGTGCAAAACTGACACACACATTTCCGAGAAATACTAAAAGGGCTCTCAATGCAAAGTGAAGGATGCTTCACAACAAAAAGCCACAAGGTAATAGTCTACTTACTGAACTCTCATCATGCAGATGCTTCCACCTGCTATGTTTGGATAGCTATCATTAAAGCAATGTTTTTCACTGGAAAGCCACAGCACAATTCTCCATTATCATCAGTCCCTGGGTAAAGTATTTCTAAAGCACTGTAGCACATATTTACTGGCATACATCACATACACCAAATAATATTTGATTACACAATCAGGACTTCAAAGGGATTAAAATGAATATAACTTCCTGTCATTATTGGGAAGGGTTAACAATTCCAATGGAGTGAAAGGAGGAAGTATGAAATGATCAAGTAACAATGAACTGACAAGACAAAGAGTCTGCTCTCTATACAGTGGCTGTTCACATGTCTTACTGTACTTCTGGAATGGAAAGATTTCTATTAATTAGCTATTAAACAAATAAATGCAAATGAAGTAATAGCGGTTTTACCGTATTTTTCTTTAGTTACTTAACATGTTAAATAAAATGCAGTTCAGTCAGCAGTGAATCCCAGTATACTGTAAATGGTCAGATTTCAATTAGCACTATAAATCCAAGAAGTTACCACGTGTGCGCTTGTCACTGCCATTAAGCTCACAGCTGCTATGCAAATAAGCAAGCGCTATCAACAGCCAATAGATTGCCAATCAATAATCAATAGAGTCCATCAAATCTGCCTGAAACGGATCACACAGACAATTTGACTTCTAGCAGATACATTTACTATTTGCACACACACATCACTTGAAAGTACACAAAAGTGTCATGTCAGGATCTTTACAACAGAATAAATCTATAGGTCACAGTTTTTAATAAAACCAAGCAAAACTTACCTGCCCAAAATTATGTTTTACTACACAATACATGTAATACACAAATCTCACTTTAAGTTATGCAAAGCTTAATCTGAAAAGATGTCCCGCACACTGTGGCTTAGCCTGACTATACAAACAGAATGATCTGTTTACTTTCATCCTGACAGTTTACCTAGCAGTCATGTGTGCTGTACTTACACATCTGTCGCTGGTCCATTGTGCTGTGCTACAGTAATCGTCCTCCTAGTAATAATTTACTCCCATCAGCTGCATAACATCCTTGACAGAAACACTTTGATGAAACCTGTGTCCAGTTCTAGGAGTTCCCTTTATGTGTATGCCTACTACTGCTGTACAGTTAAGTACAAAAAGATAAGCGTGTAGCTGTGCTTATGTTTATTGTGCTGCTGAACCAGCTGTGATCTGATAGGAAGGGACATGCTTACAAGGGCCAATCACAGACAATTTCCATTCCAGGGAAATTCCTGCCTATATGTTCAGGATCCTTTCAGAGACCTTCCTCTCTCTAATAAATAGGGGGGGGGGGGGGGGGGGGGGGAAACACAGTCCTTTTCCAGGCTTATACAGCACTAAATTACATTTTGTGTCTTTGCCATTCTGCTCTCCCTGCTGCCTTGTGTGACATACATCAGCTTACAGAGAGAGGGTTCAAATTCATTCCCTGCTTTCACCTTGCTGGGGAGGGGGAAAGAAAGGGGGGAGCGTCTGGGCTCAATAATTACTTATTCTGTCACCATGGAAACAGACGGGATGTAGTGAGCTAGATTTGTATAGAACATCTGCTGCCAGATTCATAATCAACTACAATCTCATCCTTCCCCTCCCCTCATTACTTAAATTTGATGTAGCAACCTCTGTTTTTCCTACCACATCTCCCACTCTCTGTGTTCTTCTCAACACTTCAGACACAACCTGGGCGACTTCACACAAAGCCAGCCACAGTGATCGAGTCATTGTCAGCCCATGTATCAATGCAAATAAATTGATCATCTGCATCACCAGTAGCATTACCGTCAGCATTTTGTATTCATGTATAAAATATTGTTACATAATCTAGAGAGATGCACTAGCAATCGTTTTTTTTATTTTGTCAGCATTTTTTTCAATATGTAACTAAAAAAGAATATGTTAAAAATATGAAACATATAACAGTTCAAAACGCACAGAAGTTGAACGAGCGGAAAAAAAACCCTAATCATCTTGTACATCTACAGTAAGTTGGTGAATTTAGTGGCACCACTGCTGCACATAGTGTATGCACAAATTCTAGCTTGTGTTGATATGTTTTGCAATGTGTTCTATGTTACTGGGTTTTACAGTAGCTACAGTTTAGTATCAGACATTTGTACTGTGTCCTTGTGTTCTCACATCAAGCCAAGCTCTTCTCAAGTCTGTGTGTAGTGAGCAGGAAAAATAATGTAAGAATAGAGCAATTTCTTTTTCCTCTGGATATAAACCTTTCTGTAGGAGGCAGTGTGTTTCTTTACACATGAATGCACATGTATGGTGGTCCATGATGGTACCCACTCGTTTTCTCTCCCACTCTTCTATTTCTTATATATCTAATAAGCGAAAATAAAATAAACACTGACACTGTACCTGCAGTAAGGAAGGGGGTGAGTGCAGGAGGGGAGGCAAGATTAATAGACTAATAAATAAAAAGTCTGTTATTCAAGAAGAATAAACAATGGTTTTGCTCCAACTGTGCGTCTCTGAATGTATAGAGAACCTTGAACAGAAATATCTGCACAGCGGATGTAACTCTCCAAACAGATCCTTACACTTGAATAGTGGTGACGTTCCTCTTGCAAACTACTACTGCTACCTGTTACGTGACTTTTTAAAGTGTCCTGAGACAAACTGTATCATTATCATATCAGTGCAGATAAATATAGCATATGCTATACTTTTGCCTATCATGAGGTTGCTATTTCTACAATACCCTAAGCTCTAACTCCTTAGTCCTGATGACGGTGTCTAGCATGACCCAGAAACGTTGACTTATAGAGGATTACAAAGTCATGTGAGCTGAATTGTATGTATTGACTGCTATGTCTAGCCATACCTCTTGCCTGAATATATTTTTGGTAATAATTCCTGGAGTGCTGTGTCTTTAGTCAGATTTTTATCTGCCTGTTTGAAGCTTTTCAAAACACAGCAAGGGCACACAGGTGGATGTTATATGATTACTAGAGTGTTGGATTTGTGTGCAGAGTGCGGGGCTGATGCAGAGTTGAACTAAGTCGACTTTACGTCTTCCGCACTGCATGCATGGAAATAAATGTGCAATGCAGACTTGTACGCATCTCTGTGGTGCACCTGCCTACCATCTTTGCATTTAGTGATATAGACATCATCGGGTTCGGTATGCTAACCCGGTCGTCAAGATGCAGGTGGTCACATGACAGACACCGGAATCCAAACAGCAGAGGGTGTAAGTATGTTTACACGCATCTAGGGCTGACCCCCTGGGGTTGGTGGCTAGGGCTAAGCCTCAGGGTGGTGGCGGCTAGGGATAACTCCGTCTAGTGCCTAACCCCCTTTGTGCCTAATCCTAACCCACATCCCCTAACCCTAAAGGTCTCCCCAATGCTCACCTTCAGGATGTCGGCGGTCAGTCTTCCGGCACTGGTCTCCCGAGAGGTGTCGGGATTCCAGCTTCAGTCATACGTCAGACGGCATCCCATCTATCGGGGTGCTGAATACATCCCACATCATCA